>NC_092377.1:114759375-115359375 GCF_030028105.1 Mobula birostris
CCCCCCTCGACCCCCAGGGCTCCGCGCTCCTGCCCCCCCTCGACCCCCAGGGCTCCGCGTTCCTGCCCCCCTCGACCCCCAGGGCTCCGCGTTCTTGCTCCCTCGACCCCCCAAGGCTCCGCGTTCCTGCCCCCCTCGACCCCCAGGGCTCCGCGTTCCTGCCCCCCTCGACCCCCCAAGGCTCTGCATTCCTGCCCCCCTCGACCCCCAGGGCTCCGCGTTCCTGCTCCCCTCGACCCCCAGGGCTCCGCGTTCCTGCCTCCCTCGACCCCCCAAGGCTCCGCGTTCCTGCCCCCCTCGACCCCCAGGGCTCCGCGTTCCTGCCTCCCTCGACCCCCCAAGGCTCCGCGTTCCTGCCCCCCTCGACCCCCAGGGCTCCGCATTCCTGCCTCCCTCGACCCCCAGGGCTCCGCACTCCTGCCCCCCCTCGACCCCCAGGGCTCCGCGTTCCTGCCCCCTCGACCCCCAGGGCTCCACGCTCCTGCACCCCCACGACCCCCCAAGGCTCCGCGTTCCTGCCCCCCTCGACCCCCAGGGCTCCGCGTTCCTGCCCCCCTCGACCCCCCAAGGCTCCGCATTCCTGCCCCCCTCGACCCCCAGGGCTCCGCGTTCCTGCTCCCCTCGACCCCCAGGGCTCCGCATTCCTGCCTCCCTCGACCCCCCAAGGCTCCGCGTTCCTGCCTCCCTCGACCCCCAAGGCTCCGCGTTCCTGCCTCCCTCGACCCCCAAGGCTCTGCGTTCCTGACCCCCAAGGCTCTGCATTCCTGCCCCCCTCGACCCCCAGGGCTCTGCGTTCCTGCCTCCCTCGACCCCCAAGGCTCTGCGTTCCTGCCTCCCTCGACCCCCAGGGCTCCGCGTTCCTGCCCCCCTCGACCCCCAGGGCTCCGTGCTCCTGCCCCCCCCTCGACCCCCAGGGCTCCGCGTTCCTGCCCCCCTCGACCCCCAGGGCTCCGCGCTCCTGCCCCCCCTCGACCCCCAGGGCTCCGCGTTCCTGCCCCCCTCGACCCCCAGGGCTCCGCGTTCTTGCTCCCTCGACCCCCCAAGGCTCCGCGTTCCTGCCCCCCTCGACCCCCAGGGCTCCGCGTTCCTGCCCCCCTCGACCCCCCAAGGCTCTGCATTCCTGCCCCCCTCGACCCCCAGGGCTCCGCGTTCCTGCTCCCCTCGACCCCCAGGGCTCCGCGTTCCTGCCTCCCTCGACCCCCCAAGGCTCCGCGTTCCTGCCCCCCTCGACCCCCAGGGCTCCGCGTTCCTGCCTCCCTCGACCCCCCAAGGCTCCGCGTTCCTGCCCCCCTCGACCCCCAGGGCTCCGCATTCCTGCCTCCCTCGACCCCCAGGGCTCCGCACTCCTGCCCCCCCTCGACCCCCAGGGCTCCGCGTTCCTGCCCCCTCGACCCCCAGGGCTCCACGCTCCTGCACCCCCACGACCCCCCAAGGCTCCGCGTTCCTGCCCCCCTCGACCCCCAGGGCTCCGCGTTCCTGCCCCCCTCGACCCCCCAAGGCTCCGCATTCCTGCCCCCCTCGACCCCCAGGGCTCCGCGTTCCTGCTCCCCTCGACCCCCAGGGCTCCGCATTCCTGCCTCCCTCGACCCCCCAAGGCTCCGCGTTCCTGCCTCCCTCGACCCCCAAGGCTCCGCGTTCCTGCCTCCCTCGACCCCCAAGGCTCTGCGTTCCTGACCCCCAAGGCTCTGCATTCCTGCCCCCCTCGACCCCCAGGGCTCTGCGTTCCTGCCTCCCTCGACCCCCAAGGCTCTGCGTTCCTGCCTCCCTCGACCCCCAGGGCTCCGCGTTCCTGCCTCCCTCAACCCCCAGGGCTCCGCGTTCCTGCCTCCCTCGACCCCCCAAGGCTCCGCGTTCCTGCCTCCCTCGACCCCCAAGGCTCCGCGTTCCTGCTCCCCTCGACCCCCAGGGCTCCGCGTTCCTGCCTCCCTCGACCCCCAAGGCTCTGCGTTCCTGCCTCCCTCGACCCCCAGGGCTCTGCGTTCCTGCTCCCCTCGACCCCCAGGGCTCTGCGTTCCTGCCTCCCTCGACCCCCAAGGCTCCGCGTTCCTGCCTCCCTCGACCCAGTCAAGCCTTTGTGTTCTCGTCCTGTCCATGTGCCTTGCCCAGCCCCGTGCTGGGGTTCCCTTGTCCTGTCCAGGAGTCTCTCGTCCTGTCCAAGCCACGTCCAAGAACCTCGTCCTGTCCAAGCCAAGGCTCCGCGTTCCTGCCTCCCTCGACCCCCCAAGGCTCCGCGTTCCTGCCTCCCTCGACCCTCAAGGCTCTGTGTTCCTGACCCCCAAGGCTTTGCATTCCTGCCCCCCTCGACCCCCAAGGCTCTGCGTTCCTGCCCCCCTAGACCCCCAGGGCTCTGCGTTCCTGCCTCCCTCGACCCCCAAGGCTCTGCGTTCCTGCCCCCCTCGACCCCCAGGGCTCTGCGTTCCTGCTCCCCTCGACCCCCAGGGCTCTGCGTTCCTGCCTCCCTCGACCCCCAAGGCTCCGCGTTCCTGCCTCCCTCGACCCAGTCAAGCCTTTGTGTTCTCGTCCTGTCCATGTGCCTTGCCCAGCCCCGTGCTGGGGTTCCCTTGTCCTGTCCAGGAGTCTCTCGTCCTGTCCAAGCCACGTCCAAGAACCTCATCCTGTCCAAGCCAAGGCTTCTGTGTTCCAGTCCTGTCCATGTGCCTCGTCCTGTGCTGGAGTTCCTTCATCTTGTCCAGGAGTCTCTCGTTCTGTCCTGTAGCCTCGCCTAGTCCTGTCTCCCAAGACCATGTCCCGTCGTCGCCTGGTCTCCAGGAACCCAAGCCCCGTCACGTCGTCGCCTGGTCTCCAGGAACCCGAGCCTTGCCACGTCTTCGCCTGGTTTTGGGGTCCGAGCCCGAGTCAAGACCCAGGTTCTGGGTCCTTGTCCAGTCTCTGGTTTGGAGACCATGCCCAGGCTCTTTGTTCCCAGTCCCTCGTCCTGGTCCTGCTTCCCTAGCCTGGTCTGTGTTCCTGTCCCAACTCTTCGTCTGCATCCTGTCCTGTCATTTAGTTTTGTCTGTTCTTGTTCCTAATATTTCAGTGTCTGTGTCTTGCTTTTGGGTCCATTCCCAACGCCCCCCTCCATTGTGACAAAAGGGGTCCTTTGCACACTGTCACTGTATCCCTGTCAAAACAGGCAACATGGCCCCTTCCACACTGTGTCACTGTCAACATGGGGTCAAAGGGGACCTTTCCACATTGTGTCACTGCATACCTTTCAACTCAAGGACAAAGGGCCTCTTTCCAAACTGTGTCAACTCATCACTGTCAACAAAGGAGCAAATGGTCCCTTTTCACACTGTCACTGTGACTGACTGTCAGCACGGGGGGAAAGGGGCCCTTTCCACACTGCGTCACTGTATCATTGTCAACACGGGCAAAGGGGCTCTTTCCAGACTGTATCACTGTGACAGACTGTCAATAGGAGGGAAAGGAGACCTTTCCACACTGTGACGCTATCACTGTCAACATGGGAGTAAAGAGGCCCTTTCCGCACTGTCACTGTCAACAGGGGGAATGGGGCCCTTTCCACAATGTGGCACTATATCACTGTCAATATGGAGGTAAAGAGGCCCTTTTCATACTGTGTCACTCTATCAATGTCAACCAGGGGCAAAAGGGCCCTTTCCACACTGTCACTGTATCATTGTCAACAAAATGGCAAAGGCACCCTTTCCACATTGTTTCACAGTACTACTGTCCACAGGGGGTCAAAGGGGAGCTTTTCACACTGTATCACTGTCAATACAGGGGAAAAGTGGCCCTTTTGACACTGTGTCACTGACTCTCCATGCCATGCTTCGCCCTACCCTTTCAGCTCTGGTATTATTTTTGGCTGGCACATGCCTGTTGGCCAAACTCAGTTGCTGTGTTAATGGGCAGTGAACTACTTCAAACCACAGAAGAATGCAAACAAACAGGATCAGGGAAGCTACTCCATGGCCAAAGAACAGCAAATCAGCTACATTTTTTTTCTAAATTTAGTCAAAATATATCCCAGCAATGAATAGATGTGAGAGCGAGAATTTCACCGAAATGCAAAAGATTACGAGATCAATGGACAGCAACACTTAGTATTTCACTGTAAACCTTCTGCAAGCCATACAGTGACAGAGACACACTGGGGAGCAACCCTTAGCAGTGCACTGTAAACCTTCTGCAAGACATACAGGGATAGGGGACACACTGGCCAGAGACACTGAGTAGTGCACTGTAAACCTTCTGTAATCCATGCAGTGACAGGGGCAACAACTGGGGAGAGTTTAAACTACAATTACTGGGGATGGGAACCGAATTAAAGTAATGGAGGAAAGGGAGGTTGGCTCACAAATAGAGAAAGCTTGGAGACAGTGCGAAAGAGGATAGGCAGGTGATAGAGAAGGGACGCATTCAGACCGATGGTTTGAGATGTCTCTATTTTAATGCGAGGAGTATTATAAATAAAGCGGATCAGCTTAGAGCATGATTCAGCACCTGGAGCTATGATGTTCTAGCCATTACAGAGATTTGGATGGTGCAGAGGCTGGAATGGTTACTTCAAGTGCAAGGCTTTAGATGTTTCAGAAAGGACAGGGAGGGAGGCAAAAGAGGTGGGAGCATGGCACTGTTAATCAGAGATAGTGTCACGGCTGCAGAAAAGGAGAAAGTCACGGAGGGGTTGTCTACGGTGTCTCTGTGGGTGGAAGTTAGGAATAGGAGGGGGTCAATAACTTTACTTAGTGGCGCGTGGCCAAGTGGTTAGGGCGTTGGACTAGCGATCTGAAGGTCGTGAGTTCAAGCCTCAGCCGAGGCAGCCTGTTGTGTCCTTGAGCAAGGCACTTAACCACACAATGCTCCAGTCCACCCAGCTGAAAATGGATACTGGCAAAATGCTGGAGGTTAACCTCGGGAATGACAGGCATCGTATCCGAGAGGGGGGGCAGGAGTCTCGTACTCTTAGTCGCTTCACACCACAGAACCAGCATAAGCACCAGCCTGATGGGCCACAAGGCTCGTGACAGACTTTAACTTTAATAACTCTACTTGGTGTTTTTATAGACCACCCAATAGTAACAGGGACATTGAGGAGCAGATAGGAAGGCAGATTCTGGAAAGGAGTAATAATAACAGGGTTGTTGTGCTGGTAGATTTTAATTTCCCAAATATTGATTAGCATCTCCCTAGAATGAGGGGTTTATATGAGGTGGAGTTTGTTACAGACAATAGGTGCAGTAATAGGCCATTCGGCACTTCGAGCCAGCACCACCATTCACTGTGATCATGGCTGATCATCCACAATCAGTACCCCATTCCTGCCTTCTCCCCATATCCGTTGATTCCGCTATTATTAAGAACTCTATCCAACTCTTTCTTGAAAGTATCCAGAGAATTGGCCTCCACTGCCTTCTGAGGCAGAGCATTCCACAGATCCACAACTCTCTGGGTGAAAAAGTTTTTCCTCAACTTCGTTCTAAATGGCCTACCCTTTATTCTCAAATTGTGGCCTCTGGTTCTGGACTCCCTCAACATCGGGAACATGTTTCCTGCCTCTAGAGTGTCCAATCCCTTAATAATCTTATATGTTTCAATCAGATCCCTTCTCATCCTTCTAAATTCCAGTGTATACAAGCCCAGTCGCTCCAAGCTTTCAACATATGACAGTCCCGCCATCCCGGGAATTAACCTTGTGAACCTACGCTGCACTCCCTCAATAGCAAGGATGTTCTTCCTCAAATTTGGAGACCAAAACTTTATACAATACTCCAGGCATGATCTCACCAGGGCCCTGTACAACTGCAGAAGGTCCCCTTCACTCCTATACTCAACTCCCCTTGTTATAAAGGCCAACATGCCATTAGCTTTCTTCACTGCCTGCTGTACCTGCATGCTTACTTTCAGTGACTGATGAACAAGGACTTCCCCTTTTCCTAACTTGACATCATTCAGATAGTTATCTGCCTTCCTGTTCTTGCCACCAAAGTGGATAACCTCACACTTATCCACATTAAACTGCATCTGCTATGCATCTGCCCACTCACCCAACCCGTCCAAGTCATCCTGCATTATCTCAACATCCTCCGCACATTTCACATTGCCACCCAGCTTTGTGTTATCTGCAAATTTGCTAATGTTACTTTTAATCCCTTCATCTAAACCATTAATGTATATTGTAAATAGCTGCGGTCCCAGCACCAGCCTTGTGGTACCCCACTAGACACCACCTGCCATTCTGAAAGGGACCTGTTAATCCCTACTCTTTGTTTCATAGAAACATAGAAAATAGGTGCAGGAGTAGGCCATTCAGCCCTTCGAGCCTGCACCGCCATTCAGTATGATCATGGCTGATCATCCAACTCAGAATCCTGTACCTGCCTTCTCTCCATACCCCCTGATTCCTTTAGCCACAAGGGCTATATCTAACTCCCTCTTAAATATAGCCAATGAACTGGCCTCAACTGTTTCCTGTGGCAGAGAATTCCACAAATTCACCACTCTCTGTGTGAAGAAGTTTTTCCTAATCTCGGTCCTAAAAGGCTTCCCCTTTATCCTCAAACTGTGACCCCTCATTCTGGATTTCCCCAACATCGGGAACAATCTTCCTGCATCTAGCCTGTCCAATCCCTTTAGAATTTTATACGTTTCAATAAGATCCCCCCTCAATCTTCTGAATTCCAGAGAGTACAAGCCTAGTCGATCCAGTCTTTCATCATATGAAAGTCCTGCCATCCCAAGAATCAATCTGGTGAACCTTCTTTGTACTCCCTCTATGGCAAGGATGTCTTTCCTCCGATTAGGGGACCAAAACTGCACACAATACTCCAGGTGTGGTCTCACCAAGGCCTTGTACAACTGCAGTAATACCTCCCTGCTCCTGTACTCAAATCCTCTTGCTATGAATGCCAGCATACCATTCGCCTTTTTCACTGCCTGCTGTACCTGCATGCCCACTTTCAATGACTGGTGTACAATGACACCCAGGTCTCGTTGCACCTCCCCTTTTCCTAATCGGCCACCATTCAGATAATAATCTGTTTTCCTATTTTTGCTACCAAAGTGGATAACTTCACATTTATCCACATTAAATTGCATCTGCCATGAATTTGCCCACTCACCCAACCTGTCCAAGTCACTCTGCATCCTCTTAGCATCCTCCTCACAGCTAACACTGCCACCCAGCTTCGTGTCATCCGCAAACTTGGAGATGTTGCATTTAATTCCCTCATCCAAGTCATTAATATATATTGTAAACAACTGGGGTCCCAGCACCTTGCCTTGCGGTACCCCACTAGTCACCACCTGCCATTCTGAAAAGGTCCCGTTTATTCCCACTCTTTGCTTCCTGTCTGCTAACCAATTCTCCATCCACATCAATACCTTACCCCCAATACCATGTGCTTTAAGTTTGCACACTAATCTCCTGCGTGGGACCTTGTCAAAAGCCTTTTGAAAATCCAAATATACCACATCCACTGGTTCCCCCCTATCCACTCTACTAGTTACATCCTCAAAAAATTCAATGAGATTCGTCAGACATGATTTTCCCTTCACAAATCCATGTTGACTTTGTCCGATGATTTCACCGCTTTCCAAATGTGCTGTTATCACATCCTTGATAACTGACTCCAGCAGTTTCCCCACCACCGACGTTAGGGTAACCGGTCTATAATTCCCCGGTTTCTCTCTCCCTCCTTTTTTAAAAAGTGGGGTTACGTTAGCCACCCTCCAATCCTCAGGAACTAGTCCAGAATCTAACGAGTTTTGAAAAATTATCACTAATGCATTCACTATTTCTTGGGCTACTTCCTTAAGCACTCTAGGATGCAGACCATCTGGCCCTGGGGATTTATCTGCCTTCAATCCCTTCAATTTACCTAACACCACTTCCCTACTAACAAGTATTTCGCTCGGTTCCTCCATCTCACTGGACCCTCTGTCCCCTACTATTTCTGGAAGATTATTTATGTCCTCCTTAGTGAAGACAGAACCAAAGTAATTATTCAATTGGTCTGCCATGTCCTTGCTCCCCATAATCAATTCACCTGTTTCTGTCTGTAGGGGACCTACATTTGTCTTTACTAGTCTTTTCCTTTTTACATACCTATAAAAGCTTTTACAGTCAGTTTTTATGTTACCTGCCAGTTTTCTCTCATAATCTTTTTTCCCCTTCCTAATTAAGCTCTTTGTCCTCCTCTGCTGAACTCTGAATTTCTCCCAGTCCTCAGGTGAGCCACTTTCTCTGGCTAATTTGTATGCTGCTTCTTTGGAATTGATACTATCCCTAATTTCTCTTGTCAGCCACGGGTGCACTACCTTCCTTGATTTATTCTTTTGCCAAACTGGGATGAACAATTGTTGTAGTTCATCCATGCAACCTTTAAATGCTTGCCATTGCATATCCACCGTCAATCCTTTAAGTGTCATTTGCCAGTCTATCTTAGCTGCCTTATCTTTCCTGTCTGCCAACCAATTTTCTATCCATGTCAGTACCCTACCCACAATACCATGTGCTCTAATTTTGCCCACTAATCTCCTATGTGGGACCTTATCAAAGGCTTTCTGAAAGTCCAGGTACAATACATCCACTAGCTCTCCCTTGTTCATTTTCATAGTTACATCCTCAAAAAATTCCAGAAGATTAGTCAATCGTGATTTCCCCTTCGTAAATCCATGCTGACTTGGACCTATCCTGTTACTGCTATCCAAATGTGCCGCTATTTCATCCTTTATAATTGACTCCAGCATCTTCTCCACCACTGATGTCAGGCTAACTGGTCTATAATTCCCTGTTTTCTCTCTCCCTCCTTTCTTAAAAGGTGGGATAACATTAGCTACCCTCCAGACCTCAGGAACTGATCCTGAATCTATAGAACATTGGAAAATAATTACCAATGCATCCACGATTTCTAGAGCCACCTCCTTAAGTACCCTGAGATGCAGACCATCAGGTCCCAGGGATTTATCAGCCTTCAGTCCCATCAGTCTACCCAACACCATTTTCTGCCTAATGTGAATCTCCTTCGAGTTAGATATGGCCCTTGTGGCTACGGGGGTCAAGGGGTATGGAGGGAAGCCTGGGGCGGGGTTCTGAGTTGGATGATCAGCCATGATCATAATAAATGGTGGTGCAGGCTCAAAGGGCCAAATGGCCTACTCCTGCACCTATTTTCTATGTTTCTATGCTCCTCCGTTACCCTAGGTCCTCTGGCCACTATTACATCTGGGAGATCTAAGGAGGACATAAATAATCTTCCAGAAATAGTAGGGGACAGAGGGTCCAGTGAGATGGAGGAACTGAGCGAAATACATGTTAGTAGGGAAGTGGTGTTAGGTAAATTAAAGGGATTGAAGGCAGATAAATCCCCAGGGCCAGATGGTCTGCATCCCAGGGTACTTAAGGAAGTAGCCCAAGAAATAGTGGATGCATTAGTGATAATTTTTCAAAACTCGTTAGATTCTGGACTAGTTCCTGAGGATTGGAGGGTGGCTAATGTAACTCCACTTTTTAAAAAAGGAGGGAGAGAGAAACCAGGGAATTATAGACCGGTTAGCCTAACGTCGGTGGTGGGGAAACTGCTGGAGTCAGTTATCAAGGATGTGATAACAGCACATTTGGAAAGCGGTGAAATGATCGGACAAAGTCAGCATGGATTTGTGAAAGGAAAATCATGTCTGACGAATCTCATAGAATTTTTTGAGGATGTAACTAGTAGAGTGGATAGGGGGGAACCAGTGGATGTGGTATATTTGGATTTTCAGAAGGCTTTTGACAAGGTCCCACACAGGAGATTAGTGTGCAAACTTAAAGCACACGGTATTGGGGGTAAGGTATTGGTGTGGGTGGAGAGTTGGTTAGCAGACAGGAAGCAAAGAGTGGGAATAAACGGGACCTTTTCAGAATGGCAGGCGGTGACTAGTGGGGTACCGCAAGGCTCAGTGCTGGGACCCCAGTTGTTTACAATATATATTAATGACTTGGATGAGGGAATTAAATGCAGCATCTCCAAGTTTGCGGATGACACGAAGCTGGGTGGCAGTGTTAGCTGTGAGGAGGATGCTAAGAGGATGCAGGGTGACTTGGATAGGTTGGGTGAGTGGGCAAATTCATGGCAGATGCAATTTAATGTGGATAAATGTGAAGTTATCCACTTTGGTGGCAAAAATAGGAAAACAGATTATTATCTGAATGGTGGCCGATTAGGAAAAGGGGAGGTGCAACGTGACCTGGGTGTCATTATACACCAGTCATTGAAAGTGGGCATGCAGGTACAGCAGGCGGTGAAAAAGGCGAATGGTATGCTGGCATTTATAGCGAAAGGATTTGAGTACAGGAGCAGGGAGGTACTACTGCAGTTGTACAAGGCCTTGGTGAGACCACACCTGGAGTATTGTGTGCAGTTTTGGTCCCCTAATCTGAGGAAAGACATCCTTGCCATAGAGGGAGTACAGAGAAGGTTCACCAGATTGATTCCTGGGATGGCAGGACTTTCATATGAAGAAAGAATGGATGAACTAGGCTTGTACTCATTGGAATTTAGAAGATTGAGGGGTGATCTTATTGAAACGTCTAGACTCCTAAAAGGATTGGACAGGCTAGATGCAGGAAGATTGTTCCTGATGTTGGGGAAGTCCAGAACGAGGGGTCACAGTTTGAGGATAGAGGGGAAGCCTTTTAGGACCGAGATTAGGAAAAACTTCTTCACACAGAGAGTGGTGAATCTGTGGAATTCTCTGCCACAGGAAACAGTTGAGGCCAGTTCATTGGCTATTTTTAAGAGGGAGTTAGATATGGCCCTTGTGGCTACGGGGGTCAGGGGGTATGGAGGGAAGGCTGGGGCGGTGTTCTGAGTTGGATGATCAGCCATGATCATAATAAATGGCGGTGCAGGCTCGAAGGGCCGAATGGCCTACTCCTGCACCTATTTTCTATGTTTCTATGAGATCGTTTGTGTCTTCCCTAGTGAAGACAGATCCAAAGTACCTGTTCAACTCATCTGCCATTTCTTTGTTCCCCATAATAAATTCACCCGTTTCTGTCTTCAAGGACCCAACTTTGGTCTTAACTATTTTTTTCCTCTTCACATACCTGAAGAAGCTTTTACTATCCTCCTTTATATTCTTGGCTACCTTATCTTTTCTCCCCGTATTGCCTTTTTAGTTACTCTCTGTTGCTCTTTAAAAGTTTCCCAATCCTCAGGCTTCCTGCTCATCTTTGCTATGTTATACTTCTCTTTTATTTTTATACTGCCCTTGACTTTCCTTGTCAGCCATGGTCACCCCTTACTCCCCTTAGAATCTTTCTTCCTCTTTGGAATGAACTGATGCTGCACCTTCTGTATTATTCCCAGAAATACCTGCCATTGTTGTTCCACTGCCATCCCTGCTAGGGTATCTTTCCAGTCAACTTTGGCCAGCTCCTCCCTCATGGGTCCATAGTCCACTTTGTTCAACTGTAATACTGACACTTCCAATTTTCCCTTCTCCCTCTCAATCTGTAGATTAAAACTGATCATATTATGGTCACTACTCCTAGTGGCTCCTCTACCTCGAGTTCCCTTATCAAATCCAGTTCATTACACAACACTAAATCCAGAATTGCCTTCTCCCTGGTAGGTTCCAGTACAAGCTGCTCTAAGAATCCATCTTGGAGGGACTCCACAAACTCCCTTTCTTGGGGTCCAGTACCAACCTGATTTTCCTAGTCCACCTGCATGTTAAAATCCCCCATAACAACCGTAGCATTACCTTTGCGACATGCCAATTTTAACTCTTGATTCAACTTGCACCCTATATCCAGGCTACTGTTTGGGGGCCTGTAGATGACTCCCATTAGAGTCTTTTTACCCTTACAATTTCTCAGTTCTATCCATACTGGCTCTACATCTCCTGATTCTATGTCCCCCCTCACAAAGGACTGAATATCATTCCTCACCAACAGAGCCACCCCACCCCACTCTGCCCACCTGTCTGTCCTTTCGATAAGATGTATAACCTTGAATATTCATTTCCCAGCCCTGGTCCTCTTGCAGCCATGTCTCTGTTATTCCCACAACATCATACTTGCCAATTTCCAACTGAGCCTCAAGCTCATCCACTTTATTTCTTATACTTCGTGTATTCATATATAATACTTTTAATCCATTACTCCCCTCACCTTTCACATCAGTTCCTACTGCACTTGGGCATACTCTCCAATCCCTTCCCGAGCTTTCTGGTCCATTAATTCTGTTGTCTTTCTTAACTTTTCTTATTCTCTCTTTCTCTTTAACTTCATCCTTATATTTTCTCCCCTCCCCTCACTACTTAGTTTAAACACACCGGGTTGCAGTGGCAAACCTGCCTGCCAGAATGCTGGTCCCCCGCCAGTTAAGGTGCAACCCGTCCCTTTTGTACAATTCATCCTTAGCCCAGAACAGATCCCAGTGGTCTAAGAATCTAAATCCCTGCTTCCCGTACCAGCTCCTCAGCCACACATTCAGATCCCCTATCTCCCTGTTCCTGCCCTCACCAGCACGAGGAACTGGAAGCAAACCGGAGATAACCACCCTGGAGGTCCTGCTTTTCAGCCTTCTTCCGAGTTCTCTGAAGCCACGCTGCAGAAGACGTCCTTGGTCCTGGCACCAGGGAGGCAACACACCATCCTTAAATCCTGCCTGTTGCTGCAGAAACCCCTTTCTGTACCTCTCACTATGGAGTCCCCTACTACCACAGCTCTGCCTGACTTCTGTCTCCTCAGCTTTGTTTCAGCACCAATTTTTGACTCACAGACCTGTCCGCCTCTCAGACTGGCAATGTCTTCTGTCCCGACAGCTTCCACGAGGGTGAACCTGTTCAAGAGGTACATCCCCCAGGGTCTCCTGTACTCCAAGCATCCATCCGTTCCTCATCGTCGCCCCCTGCCCCTCTTCCGGTATCTTCGGTGTAATGATCTTGCTGTAGGTCCTGTCCAGAAAACTCTCCGTTTCCCGGATGAACCTGAGGTCATCCATTTGCTTCTCCAGTGCCTCAACACTGTCCTTCAGGAGCTGAACCTTAGCACACTTTTCACATTTGTAGCAGCCAGAGGCACCATCAACGTCCTTGACCTCCCACATCATGCAAACGTCACACTGAATCAGTTGACCTGTAATTTCTTCACCACTTCTCACCCTCTCCAACTGTGGCATAGTCTCCTCCCTCAGTCTCCTCGCCGAAGACTCTCGAGACAAAGACTCGCACTTTTCTCACAAGGCATTCCCCTTAACAAGGCCGCTCCCCTAGAGCAAACCTTGATTATATTGGCTGATATTTTGACTAATTTGTTTCACTTGTCACACCTCAGCTGACCTTGAATGTTTGTTAGGAAAGCGCTTAATTGGAGTAAGGGGAAATATGAGGCTATCAGGCAGGAACTTGAAAGCATAAATTGGGAACAGATGTCCTCAGGGAAACATACGGAAGAAATGTGGCAAAAGTTCAGGGGATATTTGCGTGGCATTCTGCATGGTACATTCTAATGAGACAGGGAAAGGATGGTAGGGTACAGGAACCGTGGTATACAAAAGCTATTGTAAATCTAGTCAAGAAGAAAAGAAGAGCTTACGAAAGGTTCAAAAAACTAGGTAATGATAGAGATCTAGAAGATTATAAGGCTAGCAGAACGGAGCTTAAGAAGGAAATTAGGAGATCCAGAAGGGGCCATGAGAAGGCCTTGGTGGACAGGATTAAGGAAAACCCCAAGGCATTCTACAAGTACGTGGAGTAAAGTAAGTAAAGGCACCCGTTAGTCTTGCGAGACCATGGATCTGCACCTGGAAAGTCTTCACACTCCAGGGCACAGGCCTGGGCAAGGTTGTATGGAAGACCAGCAAGTCTCCCCTCTCCACAACACCAATGTTGTCCAAGGGAAGGGCATTAGGACCCATACAGCTTGGCACCAGTGTCGTCACAGAGCAATGTGTGATTAAGTCCCTTGCTCAAGGACACAACACATTCCCTCGGCTGGGGCTGGAACTCACGACCTTCAGGTTGCTAGTCCAATGCCTTAACCACTTGGCCACGTGGCCACACAAGTACGTGGACAGCAAGAGGATAAGATGCGAGAGAATAGGACCAATCAAGTGTGACAGTGGAAAAGTATGTATAGAACCAGAGGAGATAGCAGAGGTTCTTAATGAATACTTTGCTTCAGTATTCACAACGGAAAAGGATCTTGGCGATTGTAGGGATGACTTGCAGTGGACTGAAAAGCTTGAGCATGTAGATATTAAGGAAAAGGATGTGCTGGAGCTTTTGGAAAGCATCAAGTTGGATAAGTCACCAGGACTGGACAGGATGTACCCCAGGCTACTGTGGGAAGAATGGGAGGAGATTGCTGAGCCTCTGGCAATAATCTTTCCGTCATCAATGAGGACAGGAGAAGTTCTGGAGGATTGGGGGGTTGCAGATGTTCCCTTATTCAAGAAAGGGAGTAGGGATAGCCCAGGAAATTATAGACCAGTGAGTCTTACATCAGTGGTTGGCAAGTTGATGGAGAAAATCCTGAGAGGCAGGATTTATGGACATTTGGAGAGGCATAATATGATTAGGAATAGTCAGCATAGCTTTGTCAAAGTCAGGTTGTGCCTTACAAGCCTGATTGAATTTTTGAGGCTGTGACTAAACACATTGATGAAGGTAGAGCCACAGATGTAGTGTATATGGATTTCAGCAAGGCATTTGATAAGGTACCCCATGCAAGGCTTATTGAGAAAGTAAAGAGGCATGGGATCCAAGGGAACGTTGCTTTGTGGATCGAGAACTTGCCCACAGAAGGCAAAGAGTGGTTGTAGACGGGTCATATTCTGCATGGAGGTCGGTGACCAGAGGTGTGCCTCAGGGATCTGTTCTTGATTTTTATAAATGACCTGGATGAGAAAATGGAGGGATGGGTTAGTAAATTTGCTGAAGATACAAAGGTTGGGGGTGTCGTAGACAGTTTAGAGGGCTGTCAGAGGTTACAGCAGGACATTGATAGGATGCAAAACTGGGCTGAGAAGTGGCAGATGGAGTCCAACCCAGATAATTGTGAGATAGTTCATTTTGGCAGGTCAAATATGATGGCAGAATGTAGTATTAATGGTAAGACTCTTAGTAGTGTGGAGAATCAGAAGGATCTTGGGATCCGAGTCCATAGGACACTCAAAGCAGCTGCGCAGGTTGGCTCTGTGGTTAAGAAAGCATACAGTGCATTGGCCTTCATCAATCATAGGATTGAGTTTAAGAGCCGAGAGGTAACGTTGCAGCTATATAGGACGCTGGTCAGACCCATTTGAAGTACTGTGCTCAGTTCTGGTCGCCTCACTACAGAAAGAACGTGGAAACCATGGAAAGGGTGCAGAGGAGATTTGCAAGGATGTTGCCTGGATTGGGGAGCATGCCTTATGAGAACAGGTTGAGTGAACTCGGCCTTTTCTCCTTGGAGCAACAGAGGATGAGAGGTGACCTGATAGAGGTGTACAAGATAATGAGAGGCATTGATCGTGTGGATAGTCAGAGGCTTTTTCACACGGCTAACATGGCTAACACAAGAGGGCATAGTTTTAAGGTGCTTGGAAGGAGGTACAGAGAAGATGTCAGAGGTAAGTTTTCTTATGTTCGGCACAGCTTTTTCGGCCTAAGGGCTTGCATTGTGCAGTAGGATTTCTATGTTTCTATGTAACACTTAGTAGTGAATTGTAAAGTTTCTGTGAGCCGTACAGTGACAGGGCCACACTAGATATCAACACTCAGTAATGTACTGTACACCTTCTGCGAGCTGTACAGGGACAGAAACACACTGGGGAGCAACACTCAGTAATGCACTGTAAAGCTTGTGTGATCCAAACGGTGACAGGGACACACTAGCCAGCTGTGCACTGTAAATCTTGTGTGAGCCATACAGTGACAGGACACACACTGGCCAGAAACACTTCTTTTTGGTGTTCACCAATGAGAGTGAACTTGATGGTGGTGAGGACAATATGAGTGAGGTTGATGTTCTGGAGCATGTTGATATTAAGGGAGAGGAGGTGTTGGAGTTGTTAAAATACAGTGGGACAGATAAGTCCCCGGGGCCCGACGGAATATTCCCCAGACTGCTCCACAAGGCGAGGGAAGAGATTGCTGAGCCTCTGGTTGGGATCTTTATGTCATCGTTGTCTATGGAAATGGTACCGGAGGATTGGAGGGAGGCGAATGTTGTCCCCTTGTTCAAAAAAGGTAGTAGGGATAGTCCGGGTAATTATAGACCAGTGAGCCTTACACCTGTGGTGGGAAAGTTGTTGGAAAAGATTCTTAGAGATAGGATCTATGGGCATTTAGAGAGTCATAGTCTGATCAGGGACAGTCAGCATGGCTTTGTGAAAGGTAGATCGTGTCTAGTGAACCTGATAGAGCTCTTTGAGGAGGTGACCAGGCATATAGATGAGGGTAGTGCAGTGGATGTGATCTACATGGATTTTAGTAAGGCATTTGACAAGGTTCCACATGGTAGGCTTATTCAGGAAGTCAGAAGGCATGGGATCCAGGGAAGTTTGGCCAGATGGATTCAGAATTGGCTTGCCTGCAGAAAGCAGAGGGTCATAGTGGAGGGAGTACATTCGGATTGGAGGGTTGTGACTAGTGGTGTCCCACAAAGATCAGTTCTAGGACCTCTACTTTTCATGATTTTTATTAACGACCTAGATGTGGAATTAGAAAGGTGGGTTGGCAAGTTTGCAAACGACACAAAGGTTGGTTGTGTTGTGGATAGTGTAGAGGATTGTAGAGGATTGTCGAAGATTGCAGAGAGACATTGATAGGATGCAGAAGTGGGCTGACAAGTGGCAGATGGAGTTCAACCCGGAGAAGTGTGAGGTGGTACACTTTGGAAGGACAAACTCCAAGGCAGAGTACAAAGTAAATGGCAGGATACTTGGTAGTGTGGAGGAGCAGAGGGATCTGGGGGTACATATCCACAGATTCCTGAAAGTTGCCTCACAGGTGGATAGGGTAGTTAAGAAAGCTTATGGGGGTTAGCTTTCATAAGTCAAGGGATAGAGTTTAAGAGTTGCGAGGTAATAATGCAGCTCTATAAAACTCTGGTTAGGCCACACTTGGAGTACTGTGTCCAGTTCTGGTCGCTTCACTATGGGAAGGATGTGGAAGCATTGGAAAGGGTACAGCGGAGATTTACCAGTATGCTGCCTGGTTTAGAGAGTATGCATTATGATCAGAGATTAAAGGAGCTAGGGCTTTACTCTTTAGAGAGAAGGAGGATGAGTGAAGACATGATAGAGGTATACAAGATATTAAGAGGAATAGATAGTGGACAGCCAGCGCCTCTTCCCCAGGGCACCACTGCTCAATACAAGAGGACATGGCTTTAAGGTAAGGGGTGGGAAGTTCAAAGGGGATATTAGAGGAAGGTTTTTTTACTCAGAGTGGTTGGTGCATGGAATGCACTGCCTGAGTCAGTGGTAGAGGCAGATACACTAGTGAAATTTAAGAGACTACTAGACAGGTATATGGAGGTATTTAAGGTGGGTGGTTATATGGGGGGCAGGGTTTAAGCATCGGCACAACATTGTGGGCTGAAGGGCCTGTACTGTGCTGTACTATTCTATGTTCTATGTAACTTCTCAAGTTCAAATTTATTGATCACATGTACATTGAAAGAGAGTGAAATGCATCATTTGTGTTCGCTACCAACACACACAAGAATGTGATGGTGCAAGCCACAAGTCTACTAGGCCGCAAAATCGACTAGGCATATTAATAGTTCAGCATGGGCTTGACTGGCCAAAGGGCCTGTTTCTGTTCTGTAGTCACATGCTCCAACACCAATGATGTCCAGCAGAACAACTATAACAAAACAAGACAATAAATGCAAAACAAACCCTTTGCTCACATACTCCCACACACAGAGACAGGCCTCCAGTCTTTGGCTCCAAGTTCCATGGTTTGATGATCTGGGAAAACACCAATCTATTTATTTATTGAGATACAGTGCAGAACAGGCCTTTCCGGCCCTCAAGCTGCATCGCCCAGCAACCCACCTATTTAATCCTTAATCTAATCATGGGACAACTTACAATGACCAATTAACCTACTGACTGGTACATCTTTGGAGAGTGGGAGGAAACCCATGGGGGTTACATACAGAACGGCACTAGGATTGACCTCCGACCTCCGCTGCCCTGAGCTGTAGTGTCGCATTACCACGGTGCCCTTTTAGGTCAAAGTTCTAAGGATCCTTTCCCAAAGGTTCAATTTAGTGTCAGAGAAATGTATACAATATACATCCTGAAATGATTTTTCTTCGCAAAACATCCACGAAAACAGGGAAGTGTCCCAAAGAATGAACGACAGTTAAACATGAGAACCCCAAACTCCCCCCCCCCGCCCACACGCAAGTGGTGGCAACAACAATCCCCCCCTCCCCCCACCGGCAAGACAAAAAGCGCACCCGCTACCGAGCACAAGCATGAGCTAAGCGGTAACAAAGACACAGACCTTGCAGTTACCCCAAAGACTATCGCAATTCATCAAGCATTTGGCAACTCACAGGTTCTCTCTCTCCCTAATAAGGGAGAGGGAGGTGGCCCCCATTTTCACAGCGAACGGGAGACATAACAACAACCCGCTGGTTTACGATGTTAAAAAGTCCATTTCATCAATTTTTTTGCGAGTTCTGTTCCAATGACACTTTATTTATTTGCCAGTTCCCCCAGTGATACATCTCAATGAGTTAAATAAGGGAATGGAATTCATTTTCTCCTCTGGATATTTCAGACAAAGTCTTACTTTAACTTCATTCATTTGTCTGATGTATTTTGAAACATACCGAGTCTTTTGAATCAAATCAAATCAGTGAGCACTGTGCTGGGGGCAGCCACACTTCTGCACCAACATAGCATGCCCTTTACTCTCTAACCCTGACTCGTATGTCTTTGGAATGTGGAAGGAGACCGGAGCACCCAGAGGAAATCAACACCATCCATAATCATGAGGAGTGATGCATAAACACCTTACAGACAGTGATGGGAATGGAACCCCAGCTCAGAGGCTGACACAACAAAGCATTATGCTACTGTGTGCCACTCCATTGTTCAGCTGCAACTTTTAACCATCGTTTCTGTTACGTACTCCGTAACTGGGTTGCCAAACCAGCAGAAATGGATCACTCAGTTGGAGTCTGGATTACTAGAACTAAGAAAGTTTTATTAAAGAAACAAGCAACACAGTACTCTAATCAAAAGGATAATGAATGCAACAGTTCAGCAATGATAAACATACATGTACACAGAATTAAGATAACAAGATCAATCAAGCTCTATCGTTGTCTAGGGGTAAATGACCAGTTTCAAAGTGACACAAAGTTCAGTTCAATTTAGTTCAGTTCAGTTCGCAGTAATCGCTGCCGTGGGAGATGGACAGTGGGGGAAGGAGAGAGAGAGCAAAACGAATGAATATTCAAAACAGCTTCCACACACAGACCTTCGCAGTCAGCTTTCGGACGAGTCCTTTGTGATGTCATCTGAGGTCACCGACCGTGACCCCTCCGTTTCCAGATACGACCGTTTCTCTGCGGTGAACCTGGCACCCAGGCAAGGGTGGACACACACCAGGTTCCCGCTGATCATGCCTTTCCACCGACTTGCGCGAGACGCACCGCTTCCAGGGTCTCGTTACCTTGGGTGTCGTGTGTGTCCTCCCTTAGCGAACCTGTCCCTTTTTATTCCCCTGCTGGGGTATCGCCTGTCCATCACTTCAAACAGTTCAGGGTTCAAAGGGGGAGCCGATCTTGACAGCTCTCCTTCCTTCATTAACATCTCCAAATGCTGCTCCATTGTTTTCCTTATCTCTCTCTCCTGAAGACAGGTGGCAGACCAACTGCTGATTCCACTGGTGCCAGCTACATCTTAATCCATAATCATGAGGAGTGATGCATAAACTCCTTACAGACAGTGATGGGAATGGAACCCCAGCTCAGAGGCTGACACAACAAAGCATTATGCTTCTGTGTGCCACTCCATTGTTCAGCTGCAACTTTTAACCATCATTTCAAAGAGCAGCTTTGAAGGATAGGGCATGTAGGAGTGATTACACAGAGGTAGACAAAACCACGAGGGGCATAGTTAGGGTGAGTGGTCATTTTTCCAGGGTCAGGGAATTTTAAACTAGAGGATTTAGTTTAAAAGTTAGGGGCATAGTTTAAACATTATATACACACGTACAATTAAATACAGTATATACACAGTCAAAGTCAAAGTTGAATTTATCATCATCTGTACAACTACACCAGGATCTGAGTATAATTCTGATCTACACACAGGTACAATGTCAAACTTCCTAACAGCAGGATCCCAGCTACACAGCATCATACAAGCAGCTTTCACAGAAACGCACCAATAAACATGAAAAAGTCTGCAGATGCTGGAAATCTGCATGAGGAGGAGAAGATGGCGGTGCGACGCAGCTCGCAGCGGCCACTCCGGTGGTGATGTCCGTTTTCCGTCAAGTAGGGTGCCGTGCACAATCCTGATTTGATGGGGACGGACATGAGAGCACGGAGGAACATCTGGTGAAACTTCTGAAATGCCTGTTTCGCTGCTGCTGCTACTGTGTGGTCCGAAATCTCCAGAGGGGAAGGCCCCAAGTCCTCAGCTTTGCCTGTTGCTCAGCGGCTGGGGTGGGGTCGAAGCGCTCGGCAGAGGATGGTGCTCGGTGCTCAGTGTCGGAGGGCTGGTTGGAGGTTCGAAGTTTTCGGGCGGACTCAGAGTCCGCTGCAGTCAGTTGCTTCCAATGGTGCTGCATCAGCAAGTTTGCGGCGCTTGGAGGTTCATGGCAGGGAGAGTTTCTCCTTCTACCGCCTGCATGAGATGATGAGGCTATCGGGACTTTGAGACTTTTTTTTACCATGCCCATGGTCTGCTCTTTATCAAATTACGGTATTGCTTTGCACTGTTGTAACTATATGTTATAATAATGTGGTTTTGTCAGTTTTAGTCTTGGTTTGTCCTGTGTTTCTTGTGATATCATTCTGGAGGAACATTGTATCATTTTTTAATACATGCATTTCTAAATGACAATAAACGAGGACTGAGTGTCCTCATAATCTAATCTAATAAAGAATCCAGAGCAGTAGTTATAGTTAAGTATGTTGACTTCAACGTATCTAATGACGTGGATGACAAGAGTTTGGAGAGCTGTGCATCAAGTGCTGGGATATTGGATTATCTTCAATCTTGACAGCATGAACATGTGGGGGGCAAATGGCCTTTGGCAATGTTGTACAAATTCAAAGGGTTGGACCCAGTGTCCTGTCAAAATCTGAGGCAGGTGCAATGGTCACCAGGCAGGCATCCATTGTCACCTGCTCAGTAGAGGAGCTTGGGGAGGGGTCCCCTATCCCCACCCCCAGAATCAGGTTTAATATGACCAGCAAATATCGTGAAATTTGTTAACTTTGCCGCAGCACTACAATGCAATATATGATATTAAAGAAAAAAGACTGAATCACTGAATTTATATATATATATAAAAAAATAAAATGTTAAATTAATTAAGTAGTGCAAAAAAAAGTAGCATTCATGTTCATAGGTTTAATGTCCATTCAGAAATCGGATGGCAGAGGGGAAGAAGCTGTTCCTGAATCACTGAGTGTGTTCCTTTCAGCTTCTGTACCTCCTCCCCGATGGTAGCAAAGAGAACAAGGCACAACCTGGGTGATGGAGGTCCTTAATGATGGACGCTGCCTTTTGAGGCATTGCTCCTTGAAGATGTCCTGGATACTAGAGGGCAGAAATTACCTCGGGATCAAGGGCTGAGCACAGAATTCAGACTGAAAGCAGCAAGGTAGGGGATATTGCTTTCTCAGGTTAGTCTTTAAACATCCCCTTTGTTTATTTGGTTGTGAAAGATCCTCATTTCATTATTCCAAGCCAGCCCTCTCCCAGGACCCTGGACCCTGACAAATTCTATGAGGGATCAGTGAACTCAAGCAAACACAACCACCAAACAGCTAATGATGCTCAATGGAAGAAGCCAAAGAGTGGTAGTAGAGAATTACTTCTTTGAGTGGAGGCCTGTGACTAGTGGTGTGCCACAGGGATCAGTGCTGGGTCCATTGTTATTTGTCAATGATCTGGATGATAATGTGGTAAATTGGATCAGCAAATTTGCTGATGATACAAAGATTGGAGGCGTAGTAGACAGTGAGGAAGGTTTTCAGAGCCTGCAGAGGGACTTGGACCAGCTGGAAAAATGGGCTGAGAAATGGCAGATGGAGTTTAATACAGACAAGTGTGAGGTATTGCACGTTGGAAGGACAAACCAAGGTAGAACATACAGGGTTAATGGTAAGGCACTGAGGAGTGCAGTAGAACAGAGGGATCTGGGAATACAGATACAAAATTCCCTAAAAGTGGCGTCACGGTAGATAGGGTCGTAAAGAGAGCTTTTGGTACATTGGCCTTTATTAATCAAAGTATTGAGTATAAGAGCTGGGATGTTATGATGTGGTTGTATAAGGCATTGGTGAGGCCGAATCTGGAATATTGTGTTCAGTTTTGGTCACCAAATTACAGGAAGGATATAAATAAGGTTGAAAGAGTGCAGAGAAGGTTTACAAGGATGTTGCCAGGACTTGAGAAACTCAGTTACAGAGAAAGGTTGAATAGGTTAGGACTTTATTCCCTGGAGCGTAGAAGAATGAGGGGAGATTTGATAGAGGTATATAAAATTATGATGGGTATAGATAGAGTGAATGCAAGCAGGCTTTTTCCACTGAGGCAAGGGGAGAAAAAAACCAGAGGACATGGGTTAAGGGTGAGGGGGGAAAAGTTTAAAGGGAACATTAGCGGGGGCTTCTTCACACAGAGAGTGGTGGGAGTATGGAATGAGCTGCCAGATGAGGTGGTAAATGCGGGTTCTTTTTTAACATTTAAGAATAAATTGGACAGATACATGGATGGGAGGTGCATGGAGGGATATGGTCCGTGTGCAGGTCAGTGAGACTAGGCAGAAAATGGTTTGGCACAGCCAAGAAGGGCCAAAAGGCCTGTTTCTGTGCTGTAGTTTCTATGGTTATGGTTTCTATGATGTCTAAAAAGCACCCTATAACTGCAAGTTCTTCCTTCAGAAATGATGGGTGCGGGAGCCCTGGCGACACTCCCATTTTAACTTGCTCTGCGGAATTAGTAACTCAAACTGTGAGAAGCTTTGGGAAGCAAATGTTGGACATTACTGTCACCCACTGCAGTTAGTGATTAGGTTAAGGTATGACAATGTGTTCTGGCACTGGGTCAGTGTCTACCAGCCATTCATTCCCTGCCACCCTGTCCTTTCAACACAACATCACCATGAAATACACTTAAGGACATTACTCGCCCAGTGAAACAGCTTCCCTCTTCCCTGCCCACAGAACTGATCAAATCATCCTCGCTGCTGCCTCTCCTCTGGGGGTCTCCTGAATGGGCCTTTATTTCTCCCCCATTTTCACATCAAGTGATTTGCCTTTATTCCCTTAACCGTGGCAAACTTCAGATTGTCAGCCCGATGCCCCTTAATTGATTTAGATTGATCTCTGCAAGTGTTTCTCACAGTCTGAGTTCCCTCCTGACCGCAGTCTCACTGAACTCAAGTGGTAGAGAAGAGCACAGATTTAATGAGGCATCCTTCCTCCCCCCACTTCCCCACCCTCCTTTCCGTCAACCCTGCACCAGCTGTGAGGCAAACTCTTTCAAGCAGAATTAGATTTTGCCTACCCCTTCCACCCCAGAGACGAATATTGTTTAAAACATATATTAATACATAAAATCAGAGATTATCCTATTTCTGAGTGAGTTAGCTAACATTATAAACCATTCCAAGTGCCAAAGACTCTATATCTCACCTTCTCAATATTATTAAAGACTTGACAACTCATGTACTCAGTATTAATTGAGTACTCAATGTTCTCAATATTAAAAAGAGGCTTTTTTCCAAGGCCGAAATGGCTAACACGAGAGGGCACAGTTTTAAGGTGCTTGGAAATAGGTACAGAGGAGATGTCTGGGGAAAGTGTTTTTTTTACGCAGAGAATGGTGAGTGAGTGGAATGGGTGATGGAGGTGGATATGATAGGGTCATTTAAGAGACTCCTGGATAGGTACATGGAGCTAAGAAAAATTGAGGGCTATGGGTAACCTTAGGTAATTTCTAAAGTAAGTACATGTTTGGCACAAAATTGTGGGCCGAAGGGCCTGTATTGTGCTGTAGGTTTTCTATGTTTCTATTATTTATTTATTACATCTTGTTTTTCTTTCTTCATTTGCACAATCTGGGACAGATGGCAGAGAAGGAGTGACAAGGGTGGGGGCAGACAATCGGTTTATTGATCATTACAGAATGTCCCTTTGGTGCTTCCTTCTCCCTTCCCCTTTCCTAACTATCATTCCCCTCTCCCTGTCCCATTCCCACTGTCAGTCCACAATAGAGGCCCATACCGGAATCAGATTTATCATCACTCACATCTATCATGAATTTTTTTTTTGTGGCAGCAGTACAATGCAATACATAAAAGT
The DNA here is from genome assembly GCF_030028105.1 of Mobula birostris. Taxonomy (NCBI): domain Eukaryota; kingdom Metazoa; phylum Chordata; class Chondrichthyes; order Myliobatiformes; family Myliobatidae; genus Mobula; species Mobula birostris. The sequence goes on from NC_092377.1 coordinate 114,783,893, forward strand.
ACTATAATACCATGCAAAAGTCTTAGGAACCCTAAAATATATTATGTGCCTAAGACCATGATAGGGAACTGGAGCTGCAGCTTGATGACCTTCGGCTTGTTAGGAAAAGTGGAGCAGTGATGGACAATAGCTACCAGGAGGTAGTCACCTCAAGGCTACAGGAAACAGATAAATGGGTGAGGGAAGGGAGAATGTCAGATAGTGGAGAGCACCCCTGTGGCTGCCCCCTTAACAATAAGTACTCCTGTTTGAGTACTGTTGGGGGGAGAACAGCCTACCTGGGGGAAGCAACAGTGGCTGTGCCTCTGGCACAGAGTCTGGCCCTGTGGCTCAGAAGGGTAGGGAAAGGAAGAGGATGGCAGCAGTGATAGGGGACTCTATAGTTAGGAGGTCAGACAGGCGATTCTGTGGATGCAGGGAAGAAGCACGGATGGTAGTTTGCCTCCCAGGTGCCAGGGTCCAGGATGTTTCTGATCATGTCCATAATACCCTGAAGTGGGAAGGTGAACAGCCAGAGGTCTTGGTACATATTGGTACCAATAACATAGGCAGGAAAAGGGAGGAGGTCCTGAAAGCAGACTACAGGGAGTTAGGAAGGAAGCTGAGATGCAGGACCGCAAGGGTAGTAATTTTGAGATTGCTGCCTGTGCATGCGACAATGAGGTGGCAGATAAATGCATGGCTGAAAAATTGGAGCTGGAGGCAGGGGTTCAGATTACTGGTTCATTAGGACCTCTTCTGGGGCAGGTGGGACCTGTACAAAAGGGATGGGTTGCACTTGAATCTGAGGGGGACCAGTATCCTTGAGGGCAGGTTTACTAGAGCTCTTGGGAGTGGTCTGAACTAATATGGCAGGGGGGTGGGAACTAGGATGATAGATCTGAGGATGAGCCAACTGGTTTAAAAGTAGGTGATCAGTGTAGCATGAATGTCAGGAAGGACAAGCCAATGACTGGGTACGAATGCAGAGAGAGCAAAGAGTTAAATTTTTTTTAGATTATGAAGACACGCAGTCCTCTTTTATTGTCATTTAGTAATGCATGCATTAAGAAATGATACAATCTTTCCTCCAGTGTGATATCACAAAACACAGGACAGACCAAGACTGAAAAAGCTAACAAAACCACATAGTTATAACATATAGTTTCAACAGTGCAACAATACCATAACTTGATGAAGAACAGTCCATGAGCACAGTAAAAAGTTGAAAGTCTCTCAAATGTCCCACATCTCATGCAGACGGGAGAAGGAAGAAAAAACTTTCCCTGCCATGCCCGACTACAGTCCAACTGAGTCGTCCGAAAACTTCGAGCCTCCGATCAGCTCTCCGACACCGTATCGAGCACCATCTCTATCCAAACGATTCGACCTCAATCTCGGTCACCAGCAGCAGGCAAAGCCGAGGATTTTGAGGCCTTCCCTCCGGAAGATTCCCGATTGCGCAGTAACAACAGCAGCGAACTGGCGTTTCAGAAATTTCTCCAGATGTTCCTTTGTGCTTTCACATCTGTCTCCATCAAATCAGAATTGTCCACGGCTCCTATTTAACGGAAATGATATCATTTTCACTGGAGGGCTGCGCCATTGTCCATAGAAGCAAAATTCAGAAGGGTGAAGAATGCAGGACTGGAGGTGTTCTATTTGGATGCCTGTAGCATTGGGAATAAGGTGGACGAGCTCGTGGCGCAATTAGAGATTGGTTTTTATGACATTGTGGGCATCACTGAGTCGGGGCTGAAAGAAAGTCATCGTTGGGAGCTTAATATCAAAGGATGTACTTTGTACCGAAAGGACAGGCAGGAAGGCATAGGCGGTTGTGTGGCTCTGTTGGTAACAGATGGAATTACTTCTTTAGGAAGAGGTGACACGGGGTCAGAGAATGTTGAACCTTTGTGGGTGGAGTTAAGAAATTACAAGGGTAAAGAAAATCATTATGGGAATCAAATGTAGGTCTCTAAGTAGTAGCCCAGATGTGGAGTTGAGATTGCAAAGGGAGCCGGAAAGGGCATGTAATAAGGGTAATGACACAACTGTAATGGGCGACTGTAATATGCAAGGGGATTGGGAAAATCATGTTGGTGTTGGATCACAAGAGAGGGAATTTGTTGAATACCTACGAGATAGTTTTTTTAGAGTAGGTTGTGCTTGAGCCTACTTGGGAAAAGATTATCTCAGAATGGGTGTTGTGTAATAACCAAGATTTTATTAGGGAGCTTAACGTAAAGGAACCCTTAGGAGGCAGTGATCATAATGATTGAATTCATACTGTAATTTGGGAGGGAGAAGCATAAGTCACATGTATCAGTATCACAATGGAATAAAGGGAATTACAGAGGCATGAGGGAGGAGCTTGGAGGGGGATACTGGCAGGGATGACAGCAGAACAAAGGTTGCTGAAGTTTCTGAGAATAGACACAAAGTGAATGATAATTATATCCCATAGAAGAAGTTGTTCTCAAATGGCAGGGCCAGGCAACTGGTTGACAAGGGAAGTTAAGGACTGCATAAAAGCCAAGGAAAAGGCATATAAGGTAGCAAAAGTGAGTGGGAAGTTGGATGATTGGGAAGCTTTTAAAATCCAACAAAAGGCAACCAAAAAAGCTTTAAGAAAGGAAAAGGTTAAATATGAGGCTAATAATATGAGCAACACACATAAAGGTTGCTGGTGAATGCAGCAGGCCAGGCAGCATCTCTAGGAAGAGGTACAGTCGACGTTTCGGGCCGAGACCCTTCGTCAGGACTAACTGAAAGAAGAGCTAGTAAGAGATTTGAAAGTCAGTTTTTTTTAAAGCAGTTTTATCAGTTATATAAAGAGGTGACAGTTGATATTGGACCACTGGGAAATTATGCTGGTGAAGTAGTAATGGGGAACAAAGAAATGACAAATGAACTTAATACGTATTTTGCTTCAGTATTTACTGTGGAAGACACTAGCAGTGTTGCCTGACGCCTATGAGTGTCAGGGAGCAGGAGTGAGTGCCATTGCTATTACAAAGGAAAATGTGCTAGGCAAATTGAAAGATCTTAAGGTGGATAAGTCACCTGGACCAGATGAACTACATCCCAGAGTCCTGAGAGAGGTTGCTAAAGAGATAACAGATGCATTGGTCATGATCTTCCAAAATTCACTTGATTCTGGCATGGTCCCAGAGGACTGGAAAATTGTAAGTGTCACTCCACTCTTTAAGAAGGGAGGAAGGCAAAAGAAAGGAAATTATAGGCCAGTTAGCCTAACCTCAGTGGTTGGAAAGGTGTTGGAGTCTATAATTGAGGACGAGGTTTTGAGGTGCTTGAAGACAAATGATAAAATAAGTCAAAGTCAGCATGGTTTCTGTGAAGGGAAATCTCGCCTGACCAATCTGTTGGAGTTCAAGGAAGTATAAGCAGGGTGGACAAAGGAGAGTCAGTGGATGTCATTTACTTGGATTTTCAGAAAGCGTTTGATTAGGTGCTACACCCAAGGCTACTTAACAAGATACAATCCTATGATGTTACAGGAAAGATATTGGCATGGATAGAGGACAGGCAGGAAGGATAAGCTGACAGGCAGGAGGCAGTGAGTGGGAATAAAAGGGACCTTTTCTGGTTGGTTGCCAGTGACTAGTGGTGTTCCTCAGGGGTCAGTATTGGGACTGCTACTTTTCACATTGTTTGTCACTGATTTTGATAATGGAATTAATGCCTTTGTGGCAAAGTTTGCGGATGATACAAAGATAGGTGGAGGGGTAGACAGTGCTGAGGAAGCAATGCCATTGCAACAGGACAGACAAATTGGAAGAATGAGCAAAATAGTAGCAGATGGAATACGGTGTTGGAAAATGTACGATGATGCATTTTGGTAAATGGAACAGTAGTGCAGACTATTATTCAAATGGGGAGAAAGTTAAAAACAACAGAGGTGCAGAGGGGCTTGGAAGTCCTCGTGCAAGACTCCCAGAAGGTTACAGGTTGAGTCTGTGGTAAAGAAGGCAATTGCAATGTTGGCATATTCTGCAAGGAGAATAGAATATAAAAGCAAGGAGATAATGCTGAGCCTTTATAAGACACTAGTCAGCCTGCACTTGGAGTATTGTCAACAGTTTTGGGTCCCATATCTCAGAAAGGATGTATTGTCATTGGAGAGAGTCCAGAGGAGGTTCACGAGGATGACTCTGGGAATGAAGGAGTTAACATTTGAGGAGCATTTGGCAGCTCTGGGCATGTATTCACTGGAATTTAGAAGAATGCTGGGGCATGAGGGATCTCATTAAAACCTACTGAGTGTTGAAAGGACTAGATTTAGGGGGATGTGGAGAGGATGTTTCTCCTGGTGGGGGTATCTAGAAATAGAGGGATGATCTTTTAGAACAGAGGTATAGAAGAATTTTTTTAGCCAAAGAGTGGTGAATCTGTGGAATGCTTAGTTACAGACTGCTGTGGAAGCCAAGTCTGTGGATATATGCAAATCAGAAGTTGATAGATTTCTGATTGGTTGGGGATATGGTGAGAGGGCAGGTATGGGGTTGAATGGGATCCAGGATCAGCCATGATGAAATGCTGGAGTGGACTCGATGGGCTGAATGGCCTATTTCTGCTCCTATGTCTGTTGGTCTTAGGCCTTTGTACAGTACTGTGTTCCTTTGATAATAAATTTACTTTGAACTTTGGAGTCCAGTCACTCCCTAAGCAGAGTCAAAAAATAGCTAAGAATATTCACAGGAAACTTATTTTTAAAGTCAACATTTCTCTGTGCGTTTGGCAAATCAGAGTGCAGTCAGCAGATAAAGAGGAATTCTAAACAAAACAAATTCTTCTAGTTTATTATCGGCCAAATAACTTGGAGACTTTGAAAGTCAACGCAGCACAATATTCTGCATTACCTTTGGGATACCCTGGGAACATGGACATTCCCACAAAATGCAGGGCATTTCTGCTCAAAACAAAAGCTGTAGCAAACACCTCTGTTCATTGACCCTGCATATTTCGGTTTTCAAGATTTAAAGGGGTTTAATGTCGTTTCCAGTAGAAAAGTGTAAAGGAGAATGAAATAATTGTTACTCTGGACCGAATGCAGCATAAAAAAATAAGGTAAATATAAAAACATATGATAGATTATATACATAGATTGTACGTCCATAAAGAGATGCCAGCACAGGATTGTCTGTACAGAAGGTGACTGACAGGAAAAGTGAGGATGGAGTGGGTTAGTGGGTGGAGGTGCTAATCAGTCTTACAGTTTGGAGAAAGTAACTGTTTTTGAGATTGGTGGACCTGGCGTTGATGTTACATGCGTAGCCTCCACCCTGAGGGTAGTGGGACAAACAGCCCATGAGCAGCCTGCTTGATATTGCTGGCCTTTCTGTATGTCCTTGACTTGGAGGCAATTCGATGCAGTAGAACGGGGGTGGGGCGAGGGAACAGGCCTGTCGCTGGGATTGAGGAAGAACCGTGGTTCGATCGAGTTAAATGCTGCACTAGATCAGAAAGGTCGGGTACAGGCCGAATCAAGTCAGCAGGGTCCGGGCCCCAGAGCGTATCGAGGCAACCGAACCTGATGTCTGGATGACGAATTAGGCCCGAGCCAGATTGAACGGGTCAGGGCCTGAGGCCGGGTTGACTTGCTGTTCCACGATGTTTACTCAGCTCTTTGCTGAACTATGAGTCTGTGGACGGACTCTATTTGCAGACTTCAGTTCAGAGCTCTGTTTGCATGATCTGTTTTTCTCTCTCTGTAATTTGGGTGTTTGTCAGTCTTTTTACCATACCATACCATAGAAACTACAGCACAGGAACAGGCCCTTTGGCCCTTCTTGGCCATGCCAAACCATTTTCTGCCTAGTCCCACTGACCTGCACACGGACCATATCCCTCCATACACCTCCCATCCATGTACCTGTCCAATTTATTCTTAAATGTTAAAAAAGAACCCGCATTTACCACCTCGTCTGGCAGCTCATTCCACACTCCCACCACTCTCTGTGTGAAGAAGCCCCCCCCTAATGTTCCCTTTAAACTTTTCCCCCCTCACCCTTAACCCATGTCCTCTGGTTTTTTTTCTCCCTTTGCCTCAGTGGAAAAAGCCTCTTGCATTCACTCTATCTATACCCATCATAATTTTATATACCTCTATCAAATCTCCCCTCATTCTTCTACGCTCCAGGGAATAAAGTCCTAACCTATTCAACCTTTCTCTGTAACTGAGTTTCTCAAGTCCTGGCAATATCCTTGTAAACCTTCTCTGCACTCTTTCAACCTTATTTATATCCTTCCTGTAATTTGGTGACCAAAACTGAACACAATACTCCAGATTTGGCCTCACCAATGCCTTATACAACCTCATCATAACATTCCAGCTCTTATACTCAATACTTTGATGAATAAAGGCCAATGTACCAAAAGCTCTCTTTACGACCCTATCTACCTGTGACGCCACTTTTAGTTAATTTTGTATCTGTATTCCCAGATCCCTATATTCTACTGTACTCCTCAGTGCCTTACCATTAACCCCTATGTTCTACCTTGGTTTGTCCTTCCAATGTGCAATACCTCACACTTGTCTGTACTAAACTCCATCTGCCATTTTTCAGCCCATTTTTCCAGCTGGTCCAAGTCCCTCTGCAGGCTCTGAAAACCTTCCTCACTGTCTACACCTCCAATCTTTGTATCATCAGCAAATTTGCTGATCCAATTTACCACATCATCATCCAGATCATTGATATAGATGACAAATAACAATGGACCCAGCACTGATCCCTGTGGCACACCACTCGGAGGCCTCCACTCGGAGAAGCAATTCTCTACTACCACTCTTTGACTTCTTCCAATGAGCCAATGTCTAATCCAATTTACCACCTCTCCATGTATACCTAGCGACTGAATTTTCCTAACTAACCTCCCATGCAGGACCTTCTCAAAGGCCTTATTGAAGTCCAAATATCCACTGCCTTCCCTTCATCCATTTTTCTGGTAACCTCCTCAAAAAACTCCAATAGATTGGTCAAACATGACCTACCATGCACAAACTCTCCCTAGGGAGAGTTTTTTTAGGGAGATGTTGACTCTCCCTAATAAGTCCCTGTCTATCCAAATGCTTGTAGATTCTGTCTCTTAGTACTCCCTCCAATAACTTACCTACTACCGACGTTAAACTTACCGGCCTATAATTTCCCGGATTACTTTTCGATCCCTTTTTAAACAATGGAACAACATGAGCCACTCTCCAATCCTCCGGGTTCTTTTAGGCTTCTTCTTTGTAGCTGCCTGTTAGGAGTTGAATCTCAAGCTGTATAATGTATACATACTGTATAATGTATACACACTTTGACAATAAGGTACTTTGAATGTTGGTGCTGGTGATGCACTGGGCTGTTTTGAAAACCCATTGTAGAGCCTTTCTGTCTGCCCCAGTGCAGTCACTGTTCCATGCAGTAATGCAGCTTGTTCAGATGCTCCCTATTTTTAAATCCAGTTTGATTTGACTGCTCTCAGGTTTCATGGAAAAACCAAATCAATCATAAATCCGAGAGATTCTGCAGATGCTGGAAATCCAGAGTAACACACACAAAATGCTGGAGGAACTCAGCAGGTCAGGCTGCATCTATGGAAATGAATAAACAGTTGACGTTTCATTCCAAGACCCTTCACCAAGACTGGAAAGGAAGGGGGAAGACGCCAGAATAAAAAGTTGATGGTGGGGGTGGGGGGAAGGATCTAGAATCCCCCCCACCTTCCTCTTCAGTACTGAAGAAGGTTCTTGACCTGAAATGCTGAATGTTTATTCATGTCCAAAGATGCTGCCTGACCTGCTGTATTCTTCCAAATCAATCATTTCCCACTACAACAACTTGCATTTCAATAGCTCCTTTCACATTGTAAAGCCTTTAAGTGTCCAGATGCCAGGCTTCAACCCAGCAGTTCTTTTCACCTGTCACAGACAGAGTTCCTCCAACAGATGATTCTTGTGTTTAAGTGTCTTTCAGTACCCGCAGGTATCTGATGACCCTCCTGTCTCTTCCTCTGCTGCCTGGAATGCTGCTCTGAGGATGCTGGATGTCCTCCAGGAACTTATTCCCCACTGGACCTTGACGAGCTCTTTCTGCATGAGCTTAAATGGTGAACGTAAACAGGCAGCTTAACATGGTAAGGGAAGACCAGCCAGCCTGTTATTTTAACCCCTAAGCCAAGCAAACATTCCAGCAACACACGTCACATTTCACATTTGCTGTTTTGTTTCGTCCCCCCTCCCCCTCTCTCCTTCTCCTAAAACCCATCCATTTCTGATTTTATTTATGAAGGATACCATTCCAGTCCACTGAGCCACACCACCCAGCAACTCACTGATTCAACCCGAGCCTAATCGCAGGACAATTTACAATGACCAATTAATATCTAACCGGTACATCTTTGGCCTGTGGGAGGAAACCGGAACACCCGGAGGAAACCCACGTGCTCACGGGAGGGAACATATAAAACCTGCTTACCGAGGATGCCAGAATTCAACTTTGAACTCCAAAACCAGACTTCCCTCCAAGGACTACACTCCTTGCTGTCTTGGTAATGCAACCATCCCAGTGAAAGTCCCCACCCACATTTTCTTCAGCCTCCTCCCATCAGACAGAAGATACAAAGGCCTGAAGCCACGTACCACCGGGCTGAAGGACAGCTTCTACCCCATTGTCAAACAGATCTTTTGTACGACAAGATGGACTCTTAACTTCACAATCTACCTGATCATGACCCTGGCACCTTATTGCCTTCCTGCACTGCACTTTTTCTGTAACCGGATGATGCAGTGTTAGTGCTGTTCCCTTGTACTGACGTGGTGAATGTGTACAAACTGTATAAGGGTGAAAGGTGACATTTTTAAGGGGAACGTGAGGAGAACTTCTTCGTCAGAAGGTGGTGAGAGTGTGGAACGAGCCGCCAGTGGAAGTGGTGAATACAAGTTCAATTTCAGCATTTGAGAGGGTTGGATAAGTACATGGATTGGAGGACTGTGGTCCAGGTGTGAGTTGATGGGACTAGGCAGAACTAGATGGGCCAAAGGGCCTGTTTCCATGCTGTAGTGTTCTGTGACCTTGTTAAACTAATTTTCCACTCTACCTTGGTTCACGTGACATAATAACTTAAACTTACCAATTATTGTCACATCTACTGAAATATAGTGAAAAACTTTTGTTTGTATGTTACCCAGACAGATCATTTCATAAATACATTGAGGGAGTACAAAAGAAAAGAAAAAGTGCAGAATATAGAATATAGTTTTATAGGGCAGTGCTGGCAGAAAACATGGCGCGAGGGCCGTGACAAGGTAGATCGGAAGACAGAGATTTCATCCTTATCATGAGATCCATCCAAGAATAGGTTAAGTGAGATCGAAGCTGTTGGGAGGCGCTTTCAGGCTTTTGCATCTCCTGTCTGATGGGAGAGGAGAGAGGGCTGGGGAGGGTCTTTGTTTGGCTGCTTTCCTGAGGCAGCAGGAAGCACAAACATACTGAAGGATGAGAATTACCACTTCCCTCAGGCAGCACCACCCCCATGAGGTCTATTTCAGAGTCTCCTTGTCACAGACGTTTTCCAGTTCTCTCCAGACACTCCCCACACCCCCCCCCCCCATAAAGGGGGCAAAGAATGGCCGTGAAGGTTTTTTTCCCTCAGATTGCTGGTCTGTGGCCAGTGGTGTGTCACAGGGATCAATGCTGCATTGTATCTAATAAATTGGACAAGAATGTACAGTAATTGATATGGTTAGCAAGTTTGCAGATGACACCAAAATTAGTGCAGTGAAGAAGGTTGTCTAAGGTTATAATGGGGAAGTGAACGAAAGAATGGCAGATGGAATTTACTTTGGACTGGTGTGAAGAGATGCATCTTGAAAGTTAGATCAGTGCAGGACGTCACAGTGAATGACAGGGTGAGATGGACACAAACCTCCTTTACAACTACATAATTCACTAGAAGTGACAACACAGGCAGACGGAGTGCCGAAGAAGACACTGGCATTCTCCAATTCATTGGTGGGGACAAGATATCGCTGTAAAAGATTATGTTAAAACTGTGCTGATGTACAGCTCCAATTGGCGTACTATGTAATTAAGATAGAGAGGGTGCAGGAGAGATTCACAAAGGAATGGAGGGCTTCAGCTGTAAGGAAAGGTGGCAATGGAATATAATGGAGGGATATGTTTGGTCATGCACTTTGGTAGAAGAAATAAATGCACAGATCTATTTTTTCAACAGAGAGCAAATTCTGAAATTGGAGATTCAAAGGGACTTGGGAGTCCTAATGCAGGATGATCGGTGGAAAGGAAGGCAAATACAATGTTAGCATTTGTTTCAAAAGGAATGGAGTTTACAGAATTGTGCAAAAGTTCTTAGACATGTATACAGTACATAGCAAAAGGTCTTAGACACGTATACAGTACATAGCAAAAGGTCTTAGACACGTATACAGTACAGGGTGCCTCAGACTGTTGCAAAGTACTCTAGTAATATTATGTATTGCACTCTACTGCTGCCACAAAGATATATATGAGTGATCATTTTTCCCACATGAAGTCTGGAGGTATCTGGAATGAGTTGCCAGAGGAGGTGGTGGCGGCAGGGACAGTAACAACATTTAACAGGCATCTGGTCAGTGGCTCAGTAGAATATAGAGTTAATGCAGGCTCATGGGGTTAACATAGACAGGTATGACACGACAGGCATGACACGACAGGCTGTTTTGTTGTTGTATAACTCGATCAAATCTTGGTTTGGTTCTAACCTACCCCAGTTCTTGAGGAAATTCATCAGCTGTAACATTCGTTTTATTTCCCATTGATACTACCTGCTTGAATACTTACAATATTTTAAATCAGATTTCACATTTGCGCTCTTTTAGTTTTGAATGGCAGTGCTCAAGTTCAGCTAATGAAAGCAGAATTGACCTGCTTACCAGGTGCTTTCACATGATTTTGATGAATTCCAAAATGCTGTGGTCATTGGTATTACCTAACACTCATTCCTAAACTGGACCTAGAGAGGCCAGCTGTAGATGGACATATGACAGGAAGTAACATCAAGTGAACTCCTCCAATGATTACTGTCCACAATGCATTTGAGCCCAAGGGGCCACTGCTCTCAGAAATCCTCCATAACGCCCATAAAGACAGTGTGTTCCTTCTCCAGGGACATCCGAGCATGGATGTAACTCTGGAACGAGGACAGGCAATCAGGTCGGTAGAGCCCTTGACTGCCCATCACCTGGAACATGAATGAACAGCTTGTCTAGACCCAAGAGAAAATCAACTAGGAGATCTCCCAGATGCTTCCAACCCCATGACCATATTGTCCTGCATTGTTCACCCAACAATGCCTCATTTTCCAGCACTAATCGGCAACCAAACCAATTCTAAATCAGATTTTCCGATAATTCTTGACTTCCAATCAAACCTCTTGGATATTCTTGTTATAATTAATAACCAAAGTAGTGAAAACTTGTTCATTCTAAGAAGAGTTTTATTGCACCTTTGACTTTTGTGCTTGGAGTCACTCATAGAGGTGACATGGAATTCCTTTTTACCCTGATAACTGCAGGAAAATCCTAGGGATTGGATTGACAACCCTGAGTGGATCCATGTACAAATAAGGTTCTCAGAAATCCTCAGCTAATACTTTATACTTTATTGTTGCCAAACAATTGGTACTAGAACGTACAATCATCACAGCAATATTTGATTCTGTGCTTCCCGCTCCCTGGATTACAAATATTAAATATTAAAAATAGTAAAAATTAGTAAATATTAAAAATTTAAATTATTAATCAAAAATAGAAAATAGAAAAATGGAAAGTAAGGTAGTGCAAAACAATCGAGAGGCAGGTCCGGATATTTGGAGGGTACGGCCCAGATCCGGGTCAGGATCCATTCAGCTGTCTTATCACAGTTGGAAAGAAGCTGTTCCCAAATCTGGCCATATGAGTCTTCAAGCTCCTGAGCCTTCTCCCGGAGGGAAGAGGGATGAAAAGTGTGTTGGCTGGGTGGGTCGTGTCCTTGATTATCCTGGCAGCATTTCTCTGACAGCGTGCGGTGTAAAGTGAGTCCAAGGACGGAAGATTGGTTTGTGTGATGTGCTGCGCTGTGTTCACGATCTTCTGCAGCTTCTTCCAGTCTTGGACAGGACAACTTCCATACCAGGTTGTGATGCACCCTAGAAGAATGCTTTCTACGGTGCATCTATAAAAATTAGTGAGGATTTTAGGGGACAGGCCAAATTTCTTCAGTTTTCTCAGGAAGTAAAGGTGCTGGTGGGCCTTCTTGGCAGTAAACTCTGCTTGGTTGGACCAAGTCAGGTCATTTGTAATCTTGACCCCGAGGAACATAAAGCTTTTGACTTAAAACTTAAAACTCATCATTACCCGAGATACGGCCTACAATTGTTGTGTCATCAGCAAACTTATATATCGAGTTTGATGGAAACTTGGCTACACAATCATGGGTGTACAGTGAGTACAGCAGGGGGCTGAGTACACAGCCTTGTGGGGCACCGGTGCTTAGAGTGATTGCAGAGGAGAGCTTGTCCCCTATTTTTACAGCCTGGGTCCTGTCTGTGAGGAGGGTGAAGATCCAGCGTTAAGGCCCAGGTTCCGGAGCTTAGGAATCAGTTTATTTGGAATGATGGTATTAAAGGCAGAGCTGTAGTTCCCACTAGGGTGAACTTCTTCACTCAGAGAGTGGTAGGAGTGTGGAATGAGCTGCCATCTGATGTGCTAAATGCGGGCTCACTCTTAAGTTTTAAGAACAAACAAATTGGATAGATACGTGGATGGGAGAGGTCTGGAAGTTTAAGGACTGGGTGCAGGTTAATGGGACTAGCGGAATAAAGTTTTGGCACAGACTAGAAGGGCCGAATGGCCTGTTTTCTGTGCTGTAGTGTTCTATGGTTCTATTTAACTAATCGTGTGACTTATAAAACAAATTGGCTGCACCAGTGATGATTTGGTGTCATATTAAAGGGGGTGAATACTTATATAAACAATTATTTTGTGTTTTATATTTATAATTAATTTAGATCACTTTGTAGAGATCTGTTTTCACTTTGACATGAGTCTTTTTTTGTTGATCAGTGTCAAAAAAGCCAAATTAAATCCATCTTGATTCAATGTTGTAAAATTATAAAACATGAAAACTTCCAACTTCTGACGTACATGCAAACACTAAAAGGCAGACATTCTCACACATACACACACACACACACACACACACACACACACACACACACACACACACACACACAGATAAGCACTAAGAAATAGCCTTGCCTTCCTTTCAGGATGCAAGTCCCTTTGTTGAGGAGCAATAATTAATCTGTTTGTCCCAGGGATGTATCAGATGGAAAGGGAACTGGTTTTCTTGAATATCTGACTCCACCTTTCCTCAGTTACAGGGAGCAAGACTCAGAGAAATAAGCAGTGTGAGAGATTCCATAAAACCATCAGACGTAGGAGCAGAATTAGGCCATTCAGCCCATCAAGTCTGCTCCCCCACTCCATAATGGTGTATTCAACCTCATATACCTGCTTTCTCACCATACCCATTGATGCCCCGACCAATTGGGAAACTATCAACTTCTGCCTTAAATATGCCCACGGATTTGGCCTCCACCCCATAGATTTACTGCTCTCTGGCTAAAAAAATTCCTCCTCATCGCTGTTCTAAAGGGTCACTCCTCAATTTTGAGGCTGTGTCCTCTAGTTCTGGATACCCCCATTATAGGAAACATCCACTCCACATCCACCCTATCTAGTCCTTTCAACAGTTGGTAGGTTTCAATAAGATCCCCCCACATTCTTCTAATTTCACAGTGAGTCCAGGCCCAAAGCTACCAAATGCTCCTCATATGTTAACCCCTTTATTCCCAGAATCATCCTTGTGAACCTCCTCTGACCTCTGTCCAATGGGAACACACCTGTTCTCTGATATGGGGCCCAAAACTGTCGATAATACTCCAAGATTGGCCTGACTAGTTTCTTACAACAGCAGTCCCCAACCACCAAGGCATGCGCTACTGGGCTGCGAGGAAACGATATGATTTGGCGATAGGAGCAGCTGCACCTTTTCTCATTCCCTGTCACGCCCACTGTTGAGCTTGAACGCACGTGAGGTCATTACTCTTGTACATTGGCAACCCTACCCCCGGTCAACCGATCCGCAAGAATATTGTCAATATGAAACCGGTCCGCAGTACGAAAAAGGTTGGGGACCCCTGTCTTATATGGCTCAGCATTATCTCATTGCTCTTATATTCTATTCCATTTGAAATAAATGCCAACATTGCATTTGCCTGCTTTACCACAGACTCAACCTGTGAATTGGCCTTCTGGGAGTCTTGCACAAGGACTCCTAAGTCCCTCTGCACCTCTAATGTTTGAACCTTCTCCCCATTTATATAATAGTGGCACTATTGTTACCTTTACCAAAACGCATTATCATACATTTCCCATCACTGAATTCCATCTGCCACTTCTTTACCCATTCTTCTGATTTGTCTAAGTCCTGCTGCAATCGCATTGCTTCCTCAGCACTACCTACCCCTGCATCTATCTTTGTATTGGCCATAAACTTTGCCACAAATCCATTAATTCCATTATCTAAATCATTGACAAGCAATGTGAAAAGTAGTGGTCCTAATACTGACCCCTGTGGAGCACCACTAGTCACCAGCAGCCAACCAGAAAAGGCCCCTTTATTCCCACTCACTGCCTCCTGCCTGTCAGCCATTCCTCGATCCATGCCAGATGCCAGTATCTTTCCTGTAGCACCATAGGATTTTATCTTGTTAAGCATCCTCATGTGTGGCACCTTATCAAACGCCCTCTGAAAATCTATATAAATGACATCCACTACCTCTCCTTTGTCCACCTTGCTTGTTACTTCCTCAAAGAACTCCAGAAGATGTGGATCGCTACTTGGAGTTATGATGTTGTGGCCATTACAGAGACTTGGATGGCTCAGGGGCAAGAATGGCTACTTAGAGTGCCAGGCTTTAGATGCTTCAGAAAGGACAGGGACGGAGGCAAAAGAGGTGGAGGCATGGTACTGTTCATCAGAGATAGTGTCATGTCTACAGAAAAGGAGGAAGTTATGGAGGGATTGTCTACGGAGTCTCTGTGGGTGGAAGTTTGGTATAGGAAGGGGTCAGTAACTCTACTAGGTGTTTTTTATAGACCTACCAGTAGTAACAGGGACATCGAGGAGCAGATAGGGAGACAGATTCTGGAAAGATGTAATAATAATAAGGTTGTTGTAGTGGGAGATTTTAATCTCCCAAATATCGATTGTCACTTCCTGAGAGCAAGGGGTTTAGATGGGGTGGAGTTTGTTTGATGTGTTCAGGAAGGTTTCCTGACACAATATATAGATAAGCATACAAGAGGAGAGGTTGTACTTGATCTGGTATTTGGAAAATGAACCTGGTCAGGTGAGTAAGAGAGTATTTTGGAGATAGTGATCACAATTCTATCTCCTTTACCATAGCATTGGAGAGGGATAGGAACAGACAAGTTAGACAATAGACAATAGGTGCAGGAGTAGGCCATTCGGCCCTTCAAGCCAGCACTGCCATTCACTGTGATCATGGCTGATCATCCACAATCAGTACCTTGTTCCTGCCTTTTCCCCATATCCCTTGACCCCGCTATCTTTAAGAGTTCTATCTAACTCTTTCTTGAAAAAATCCAGAGAATTGGCCTCCACTGCCTTCTGAGGCAGAGCATTCCACAGATCCACAACTCTCCGTGTGAAAAAGCTTTTCCTCAACTCCGTTCTAAATGGTCTACCCCTTATTCTTAAACTGTGGCCTCTGGTTCTGGACTCCCCCAACATTGGGAACATGTTTCCTGCCTCTAGCGTGTGCAATCCCTTAATAATTTTATATGTTTCAATCAGATCCCTTCTCATCCTTCTAAATTCCAGTGTATACAAGCCCATTCGCTCCAACCTTTCAACATATGACAGTCCCGCCATCCCGGGAATTAACCCAGTGAACCTACACTGCACACCCTTCATGGCAAGAATGTCCTTCCTCAAATTTGGAGACCAAAACTGCACACAATACTCCAGGTGGGGTCTCACCAAGGCCTTGTACAACTGCAGAAGGACCTCTTTGCTCCTATACTCAACTCCCCTTGTTATGAAGGCCAACATGCCATTAGCTTTCTTCACTGCACGCTGTACCTGTACGCTTACTTTCAGTGACTGATAAACAAGGACACCCAGATCTCGTTGTACTTCCCCTTTTCCTAACTTGATACCATTCAGATAGTAATCTGCCGTCCTGTTCTTGCGACCAAAGTGGATAATCTCACATTTATCCACATCAAACTGCATCTGCCATGCATCTGCCCACTCACCCAACCTGTCCAAGTCACCCTGTATTCTCATAACATCCTCCTCACATTTCACACTGCCACCCAGCTTTGTGTCATCTGCAAATTTGCTAATGTTACTTTTAATCCCTTCATCTAAATCATTAATGTATATTGTAAACAGCTGCGGTCCCAGCACTGAACCTTGCGGTACCCCACTAGTCACTGCCTGCCATTCTGAAAAGGACCCGTTAATCCCTACTCTTTGCTTCCTGTCTGCCAACCAATTTTCTATCCATGTCAGTACCCTATCCCCAATACCATGTGCTCTAATTTTGCCCACTAACCTCCTATGTGGGACCTTATCAAAGGCTTTCTGGAAGTCCAGGTACATTACATCCACTGGCTTTCCCATGTCCATTTTCATAGTTACATCCTCAAAAAATTCCAGAAGATTAGTCAAGCATGATTTCTGTTACTGCTATCCAAATATGCCACTATTTCATCCTTTATAATTGACTCCAGCATCTTCCCCACCACTGATGTCAGACTAACTGGTCTATAATTGCCTATTTTCTCTCTCCCTCCTTTCTTAAAAAGTGGGATAACATTAGCTACCCTCCAATCCGCAGGAACTGATCCTGAATCTATAGAACATTGGAAAATAATTACCAATGTGCCCACGATTTCTAGAGCCACCTCCTTAAGTACCCTGGGATGCAGACCATCAGGTCCCAGGGATTTATCAGCCTTCAGTCCCATCAGTTTACCCAACACCATTTTCTGCCTAATATAAATTTCCTTCAGTTCCTCCATTACCCTAGGTCCTCTGGCCACTATTACATCTGGGAGATTGTTTGTGTCTTCTTTAGAGAAGACGGATTTGTTCAGCTCGTCTGCCATTTCCTTGTTCTCCATAATAATTAC
Organism: Mobula birostris; assembly: GCF_030028105.1. Classification (NCBI taxonomy): domain Eukaryota; kingdom Metazoa; phylum Chordata; class Chondrichthyes; order Myliobatiformes; family Myliobatidae; genus Mobula; species Mobula birostris. The sequence goes on from NC_092377.1 coordinate 114,801,144, forward strand.
ACCCGTTACTGTCCTCAAGGGCCCAACTTTGGTCTTAACTAAATTTTTCCTCTTCACATACCTAAAGAAGCTTTTACTATCCTCCTTTATATTCTTGGCTAACTTACCTTCATACCTCATCTTTTCCCCCATATTGCCTTTTTAGTTATCTTCTGTTGCTCCTTAAAAGTCTCCCAATCCTCTGGCTTCCCACTCATCCTTGCTATGTTATACTTCCTCTCCTTTATTTTTATACTGTCCTTGACTTCCCTTGTCATCCACAGTTGCCCCTTACTTCCCTTAGAATCTTTCTTCCCCTTTGGAATGAACTGATCCTGCACTTTCTGTGTTATTCCCAGAAATACCTGCCATTGTTTCACTGTCGTCCCTGCTAGGGTATCTTTGGCCAGCTCCTCTCTCATGGCTCCATAGTTCCCTTTGTTCAACTGTAATACTGACCCTTCCGATTTTCCCTTCTCCCTCTCAAATTGTAGATTAAAATTTATCATATTATGGTCACTACCTCCTAATGGCTCCTTAACCTCGAGTTCCCTCATCAAATCTGGCTCATTACCAGTGGCGGCGCCAGAGATTTTTTCTTGCTGGTGCTACGGAGGGACAAAATGATTCAGTGATGGTGCTGAGGGATGCACTGTATAGTAATATGTATTTGCAAGGACGGACACGAGGCGTTAAAAAGTCAGTTTCAAGCATTATCTGCCTACTATAAATGCCTCTGTTGATTCACAAGCAACAGCAATTGATAGATCTACTATAGGAGTGAACTGTCACAGTGTCAACAGCGTCGGAGACAACCTGGGCTACATGGAGCATAAACAAAAAAAACGAACAGAGCATCCGAGCAACAGCGGACAACGTGAATCACGCACCAATCCCGCAATCAGCGTCAAATGCGTGCTTTTCAACTGAAAAACAAACACGAACCCACTGCTATTCGCATTACACAGACAGACAATGCCAAAAGATACACCGTTATTAAAGTCGAATAAGGCAAACAACAGATGCAAGGCTTTACCAGGAGTTGGACAAATCGTACTCTGACCGTGCAATACCTCAATTAATTCAGCTATTGAATTTAAACAAAAATCAACAGAATCACCACTTGGAATTCTAAGCAAAACCAGTAGGCTTAATAGCAGTAAATGTAATAGAACCATAGAAACCATAGAAACTACAGCACAGAAACAGGCCTTTTGGCCCTTCTTGACTGTGCCAAACCATTTTCTGCCTAGTCCCACTGACCTGCACACGGACCATATCCCTCCATACACCTCCCATCCATGTATCTGTCCAATTTATTCTTAAATGTTAAAAAAGAACCCACATTTACCACCTCATCTGGCAGCTCATTCCACACTCCCACCACTCTCTGTGTGAAGAAGCCCCCCCCTAATGTTCCCTTTAAACTTTTCCCCCCTCACCCTTAACCCATGTCCTCTGGTTTTTTTCTCCCCTTGCCTCAGTGGAAAAAGCCTGCTTGCATTCACTCTATCTATACCCATCATAATTTTATATACCTCTATCAAATCTCCCCTCATTCTTCTACGCTCCAGGGAATAAAGTCCTAACCTATTCAACCTTTCTCTGTAACTGAGTTTCTCAAGTCCCAGCAACATCCTTGTAAACCTTCTCTGCACTCTTTCAACCTTATTTATATCCTTCCTGTAATTTGGTGACCAAAACTGAACGCAATACTCCAGATTCGGCCTCACCAATGCCTTATACAACCTCATCATAACATTCCAGCTCTTATACTCAATACTTCGATTAATAAAGGCCAGTGTACCAAAAGCTCTCTTTACGACCCTATCTACCTGTCACGCCACTTTTAGGAAATTTTGTATCTGTATTCCCAGATCCCTCTGTTCCACTGCACTCCTCAGTGCCTTACCTTTAACCCTGTATGTTCTACCTTGGTTTGTCCTTCCAACATGCAATACCTCACACTTGTCTGTACTAAACTCCATCTGCCATTTTTCAGCCCATTTTTCCAGCTGGTCCAAGTCCCTCTGCAGGCTCTGAAAACCTTCCTCACTGTCTACTACACCTCCAATCTTTGTATCATCAGCAAATTTGCTGATCTAATTTACCACATCATCATCCAGATCATTGATATAGATGACAAATAACAATGGACCCAGCACTGATCCCTGTGGCACACCACTAGTCACTAGCCTCCACTCGGAGAAGCAATTCTCTACTACCACTCTTTGGCTTCTTCCAATGAGCCAATGTCTAATCCAATTTACCACCTCTCCATGTATACCGAGCGACTGAATTTTCCTAACTAACCTCCCATGCAGGACCTTCTCAAAGGCCTTACTGAAGTCCAAATATCCACTGCCTTCCCTTCATCCATTTTTCTGGTAACCTCCTCGAAAAACTCCAATAGATTGGTCAAACATGACCTACCACGCACAAAGCCATGTTGACTCTCCCTAATAAGTCCCTGTCTATCCAAATGCTTGTAGATTCTGTCTCTTAGTACTCCCTCCAATAACTTACCTACTACCGACGTTAAATTTACCGGCCTATAATTTCCCGGATTACTTTTCGATCCCTTTTTAAACAACGGAACAACATGAGCCACTCCCCAATCCTCCGGCACTTCACCCGTAGACAGCGACATTTTAAATATTTCTGCCAGGGCCCCTGCAATTTCAACACTAGTCTCCTTCAAGGTCCGAGGGAACACTCTGTCAGGTCCCGGGGATTTATCCACTTTAATTTTCTTCAAGACAGCAAGCACCTCCTCCTTTTCAATCTGTACAGTTTCCATGATCTCACTACTTGATTACCTTAATTCCATAGACTTCATGCCAGTTTCCTTCGTAAATACAGACGCAAAAAACCTATTTAAGATCTCCCCCATTTCCTTTGGTTCCGCACATAGCTGACCACTCTGGTCTTCAAGAGGACCAATTTTATCCCTTACAATCCTTTTGCTCTTAATATACCTGTAAAAGCTCTTTGGATTATCCTTCACTTTGACTGCCAAGGCAACCTCATGTCTTCTTTTAGCCCTCCTGATTTCTTTCTTAAGTATTTTCTTGCACTTCTTATACTCCTCAAGCACCTTATTTACTCCCTGTTTCCTTTACATCTCATACAACTCCCTCTCCTTCTTTATCAGAGTTGCAATATCACTTGAGAACCAAGGTTCCTTATTCCTATTCACTTTGCCTTTAATCCTGACAGGAACATACAAACTCTGCACTCTCAAAATTTCCCCTTTGAAGGCTTCCCACCTACCAATCACATCTTTGCCAGAGAACAACCTGTCCCAATCCACGCTTTTTAGATCCTTTCTCATTTCTTCAAATTTGGCCTTCTTCCAGTTCAGAACCTCAACCCTAGGACCAGATCTATCCTTGTCCATGATCAAGTTGAAACTAATGGTGTTATGGTCACTGGAACCAAAGTGTTCCCCTACACAGACTTCCATCACTTGTCCTAACTCATTTCCTAACAGGAGATCCAATATTGCATCCCCTCTAGTTGGTCCCTCTATATATTGATTTAGAAAACTTTCCTGAACACATTTTACAAACTCTAAACCATCTAGACCTCTAACAGTATGGGAGTCCTAATCAATATATGGAAAATTAAAATCTCCTACCACCACAACTTTATGTTTCCTGCAATTGCCTGCTATCTCTCTGCAGATTTGCTCTTCCAAGTCTCGTTGACTATTGGGTGGTCTGTAATACAATCTCACTAATGTGGCCATACCTTTCCTGTTTCTCAGCTCCGCTATAAGGACTCAGTAGACAAGCCCTCTAATCTGTCCTGCCTGAGCACTGCTGTAATATTTTCCCTAACAAGCAATGCTACCCCCCCCCCCCAACCTTTCATTCCTCTGCCTCGATCACATCTGAAACATCGGAACCCTGGAATATTAAGCTGCCAGTCCTGCCCCTCCTATAGCCAAGTTTCACTAATTGCTATAACGTCATAATTCCACGTGTCAATCCGTGCCCTCAACTCATCCTCCTTCCCCACAATACTCCTAGCATTGAAATATATACACCTTATATAAATCCTAATAGTTTAGGATTTGCAGGAAATATAAGGACTATGGGGTATCCACCACAAAATAATAACAATAATCAGCATTAGTCTTGGCCCAAATTTTTAAAAAATCAACTGCACTCACCATTAATCTTTTCAGAGAAGCACAATCCGTCTGTTGTTGTGATCGTGGGCAGCAGAGTTTGAAAAGAAGTTGTAAAGCAGCTGCACAGTTTCAAAAAACTCACCCGCTTGTGGTACATTGCTCACAACATCCACTAAAACAAAGTTAAGTCTGTGAGCATGGCAGTGTATATATAATGCCTGCGGGACCTCTTTCCTGAACCCCTCTTGTACCCCGTTATTGCACCCGGACATCACTGCCACCCCGTTATAACACTGACTTAAACACGCGTTCTTATCAATAACACACTGAGCGAGTGTCTGTTCAATGCTTTTAAGAAGCGACTCTGCATCCAACCCTTCTGCTGGAGTGAAGTGCAAGAATTCTTCAAGCGCTGTTTCGTTATTCAAATACCGCACCACCACTGATATTTGCTCCTTTTTACTCAAGTCTTTACTTTCATCCACCATGATGGCAAAATGTCCAGCCTCCTTGATTTCTGCATTTATTTGATGTCTGACCATATCTGCCATCATACCCATAATTTCATTTTGGATAACGTGATGGATGTTTTTTGCATTTCCAGGATGGTCTTTTTAGCTACAGTCTTATCAAACTTCCCAATTACACTGAGAAACTCAACAAAGTTTCCCCTATTGCCAGATCCATCATTCTCCCAGTGTCCTTGCTGGGCAATGCCTTGGCACGCAGTATAGTGTAGAGACTCAACCACAGCTCTCATATACTCACGATTTTCTTGGGCAATCTTTGCATGTCCTTTATCAAGCATATTTCCCAATCTTGAACCGTCTTATTTTCTCAATCTGAATTCAGCCCATGCCTCCATAGCAAACTTCTGAGCTGCACTTACATAGTGGGTTTTGAAAGCTGTTGTAGCTTTCCGCCAGTTGTGGTAACCGGTGACAGTGAAGGTAGACTCAGAATAGAACCCATGTCCTCCACACAGGAAATGCCTGCATGCAAAGTAGAACGTAGTATCTTTCGTGATCAAATATTCCAGTCAGTCAAACCAGCCACGAATAAAACTCCTTTATTGATTGCCGAACTGTTGCGAAGGGTACTTTTTCAATGCTGGCTGACGGGGTCCTTCCTCAGGCTGCTGGCTAATATCGCTAACAGTATTCCCACTCGCACTAAGAGCAGCTTCATCCATGTTCTCTTCCGAATCCCGCTCCATTTCTTGTTCCTCTACTTCGCCCTCACACTCCTTCGATGGACTGCTGTTGTACTCATCCCCACTTACTTCTTTCTGCATGTCACTTTCAATTAAGACAGGCTCAGGCTGAGACACCACTGATTCCTCTGGATGAGGTCGTTTTCTGACTAAAAAACGACCAATTTTTCATGCCCGCCAAAATAATGCATGTCAGGCCCACGCTCGCTTGTAAAAGCACCATGTGCGCGTGTGGCATCCGTTATTCTCGCGAGACCACGGATCTGCGCCTGGATGTATGCTATCAATCTCTCGCGTGAGTGAGAGTGAGTGACGTCACCACCTTACGTGATCTTAGATCCACTTAACTGACCTGAGGACAGCAACGGCGAGACATTGACAACGAACGAAGTGTAGAGTGGATCTGACAGAGTTTATAACTTTATTGCTGCGTGGGTGCTATGGTAATTGGGGGCGCTGTTTCACTAGATCAGCTGGAGAAACAAGCTTGTATTCAAAACTATACAGAGAAAGAAAAGCAGCTGCAGTTAATTTCTTGGTGGTGCTATGGTGGGGCTATTGCAATTTCTGCTGGGGCTATAGCCCCATCTAGCACCACCTTAGCACTGCCCCTGCTCATTACACAACACTAAATCCAGAATTGCCTTCTCCCTGGTAGGCTCTAATACAAGCTGCTCCAAGAATCCACCTCTGAGGCATTCCACAAACTCCCTTTCTACTAACCTGATTTTCCCAGTCTACCTGCATGTTGAAATCCCCCATAACAACTGTAGTATTACCTTTGCGACATGCCAATTTTAACTCTTGATTTAACTTGCACCCTATATCCAGGCTATTGTTTGGGGGCCTGTAGATAACTCCCATTGGGGTCTTTTTGCCCTTACAGTTTCTCAGTTCTATCCCTACTGACTCTACATCTCCTGATTCCAACCCTTGCCCTGTCTTCACTATCCCCTCTCTGACCTTCCCCTCTCTAAGGCAGAATGTTCTGTCCTTAGCAAGGGCCTCACTTTTGTCCCCCTCCGTCCACACCTCAGTGAGTTCCGTGCCCGCCATGATGCTGAACTCTTCTTCCATCGTCTACATCTCTGAGCCTACTTCTTTGGTAAGGATTCCCCTCCCTCTACTGATGACCCCTTCTCCTGTCTTCAACCCTCCTCCTCCTCCTGGACACCCCGCCCAGGCCTTCTACTTGCACTCGATCTCTTCATCTCCAACTGTCGCCAAGACATCAACCGTCTCAACTTCACTACTCCTCTCTCCTGTTCCAACCTCACTCCATCTGAACGCACTGCCCTCCACTCTCTCCGCACTTATCCCGACCTCACCATCAAACCCGCTGACAAAGGTGGTGCCATAGTAATCTGGCAGATGGACTTCTACCTCACTGAGGCCAAACGGCAGCTCTCTGACACCTCCTCTTACTTACCCCTGGAACAGGACCCGACCAAAAAACATCAAACCATTGTCTCCCATACCATCACCACCCTTATCAACTCCGGAGACCTTCCATCCTCAGCCACTAAACTCATAATCCCACACCCCGCACTGCCAGTTTTACCTCCTCCCCAAGATCCACAAGCCTGACTGTCCCGGTAGACCCATAGTTTCTGCCTGCTCCTGTCCTACCGAACTTGTATCTGCCTACCTGGATTCCATTTTGTCACCCATAGTTCAGTACCTCCCCACCTACATCCGGGATACATCCCTTGCCCTCCACCTCTTCAATAACTTCCAGTTCCCTGGTCCCGACCGCTTCATTTTCACTATGGATGTCCAATTCTTATACACCTCCATTCCCTATCAGGAAGGCCTCAAAGCCCTCCGCTACTTTCTGGATAATAGACCTCACCAGTTCCCCACCACCACTACCCTCCTCTGGTTGGTGGAACTGGTTCTCACACTCAATAACTTCTCTTTTGGCTCTTCACACTTTCTTCAGACTAAGGGTGTAGCTATGGGAACTCGCATGGGCCCCAGCTATGCCTGCCTCTTCGTTAGTTATGTGGAACAGTCTGTGCTCCAAACCTATTCTGGTACTGCTCCCCAACTTTTCCTTCGGTACACTGATGACTACATTGGTGCTGCTTCCTGCACCCATGCTGAGCTCATCAAATTCATCGACTTTACTTCAAAATTCCACCCAGCCCTCAAATTCACTTGGTCCATCTCGGACACTTCTCTCCCCTTTCTCGATCTCTCAGTCTCCATCTCTGGAGACAGACTGTCCACTGACATCTTCTACAAGTCCATGGACTCTCATAACTACCTTGACTATACCTCTTCCCACCCCACCACATGCAAAAATGCCAATCCCTATTTCCAGTTCCTCCGTCTCCACCACATCTCCTCCCAGGATGAGGCTTCCCGTTCCAAGACATCTCAAATGTCCTCTTTCTTTAAGGATCGTGGTTTCCCTTCTACCATCATCAATGATGCTCTCACCCGCATCTCCTCCATTTCCCGCACTTCAGCCCTCACCCCATCCTCCCGCCACCACAACCGGGGCAGAGTTCCCCTTGTCCTCACCTACCACCCCACCAGCCTCTAGATCCAGCACATTATCCTCCGCAACTTCCACCATCTTCAACAGAACCCCACTACTAAGCACTTCCTCTACATCGGTGAAACCCGACGCAAATTGTGGGACTGCTTCGTCGAGCACCTCCGCTCCGTCTGCCACAACAAGCAGTATCTCCCGGTAGCCACCCACTTCAACTCTGCTTCCCACTACCATTCAGATATGTCCATACATGGCCTCCTCTACTGCCATGATGAGGCTAAACTCAGGTTGGAGGAGCAACACCTCATATACCGTCTAGGTAGTCTCCAGCCCCTTAGTATGAACATAGAATTCTCCAACTTCTGGTAATTCCCTCCCCCTCCCTTCCTCTATCCCTATGTCACTCTGCCCCCTCCCCCAGCTGCCTATCACCTCCCTCATGATTCCGCCTCCTTCTACTACCCATTGTGTTTTCCCCTATTCCTTCTTCACCTTTCCTGCTTCCCCTCCCCCACCCCTTTGTCTTTCCCCTTACTGGTTTTTCACCTGGAATCTACCAGCCTTCTCCTTCCCACCCTCCCCCACCTTCTTTATAGGGCCTCTGCCCCTTCCCTCTACAGTCCTGATGAAGGGTTCCGGCCCGAAACGTCAGTTCATCGTTTCTGTGGATGCTGCCTGACCTGCTGAGTTCCTCCAGCGTGTTGTGAGTATTGCTTTGATCCCAGCATCTGCAGATTATTTTGTGTCTCCTGATTCTATGTCCCCCCTCGCAAGTGACTGAATTTCATTCCTCACCAACAGAGCCACCCCACCCCCTCTGCCAACCTGCCTGTCCTTTTGATAGGCTGTATTCCTGAATATTCATTTCCCAGTCCTGGTCCTCTTGCAGCCATGTCTCTGTTATTCCCACAACATCATACTTTCCAATTTCCAACTGAACCTCAAGCTCATCCACTTTATTTCTTATACTCCATACATTCATATATAATACTTTTAATCCATTTAAAGTAATACTTTTACTCCCCTCACCTTTCACATCGATTCCGATTACACTTGGCCATACTCTCTGATCCTTCCTGAGCTTTCTGCCCCGTTAATTCTGTTGCCTTTCTTAACCTTTCTTATTCTCTCTTTCCCTTTAACTCCATCCTTATATTTCCAGTTCGTCCCCTCCCCGCCCCACTACTTAGTTTAAACACACCCGTGTTGCAGAGGCAAACCTGCCTGCAAGAATGCTGGTCCCCGCCAGTTAAGGTGCAACCCGTCCCTTTTGTACAATTCATCCTTACCCCAGAACAGATCCCAGTGGTCTAAGAATCTAAATCCCTGCTTCCCGCATCAGCTCCTCAGCCACACATTCAGATCCCCTAACTCCCTGTTCCTGCCATAAAGTCATAAGGCTTAGTAGAATTAGGCCATTTGGCCCATCGAGTCTGCTCCACCATTTCATCATGGCTGATTTATTTTCCCTCTCAATCCCATTCTCCTGCCTTCTCGTTGTCATTAGATGCCTTTACTAATCAAGAACCTATCAACCTCTGCTTTAAATATACCCAATGATTTGGCCTCCACAGCCATCTGACTAAAGAAATTCCTCATCCCTGCTCTAAAGCGACGTCCTTGTATTCTGGGCTGTACTTTCTGGTTCAAAACCCCCATGCTATAGGAAACACCCTCTCTGTGTCCACTCTGTATAGGCCTTTCAATATTCGACAGGTTTCAATGTGCTTCCCCTCCTCCATTCTAACCTTTCCTTCTTCATTTTCATATACATGTACGCAGAAACCCCTCTCGCAAGTATAGTTACCATTCCATCCAGAAACGAAGCAGTAAAGGCCAGTTAGCAGAGCCTTAGATACGGCACAGAAACAAGCCATTCAGACCATCGAGTTCATGCCGACCATCAACCACTGGTATATGCTAACCCTACATCTCTTTAAATCATAAGATAAGACCATGTTAAACTCTCTCACATTCTTATCAACTATCCATACAAGTTGATAGGGAGGTTACAAAGGCTTATGGTCTTCATTCGTTAGGGAATTGAGTTTAAGAGCTATGAGGTAATGTTGCAGTTCTGTAAAACACTGGTTACACCACACTTGGAATATTGTGTTCAGTTCTGGTCACTTCTTTTTAGGAAGAATATGGAAGCTTTAGAGAGTGTGCAGAGGAGGTTTACCAAGGTGTTAGAGAGGAAGTCTTATGAAGATAGGTTGAGTGAGTTAGGGCTTTTCTCTTTGGTACAAAGGAGGAGGAGAGGTGACTTGATAGAGGTGTACAAGATGATAAGAGGCAATGGACAGCCAGCACCCTTTTCCAAGGGCAGAAATGAGAGGGTCGAATCTAAGGGGATTGGAGGAAAGTATACAGAGAGGATGTCAGAGAGTGGCGAGTGCACAGAATGTGCTGCCAGTGTGGGGGTAGAGATGGGTGCATGGAACGTGCTGCCAGTGTGGGGGTAGAGATGGGTGCACGTAACGTGCTGCCAGTGTGGGGGTAGAGATGGGTGCACAGAACATGCTGTCAGGGGTGGGGGTAGAGGTGGGTGCACGGAATGTGCTACCAGGGGTGGGGGTAGAGGTGGGTGCACGGAATGTGCTGCCAGGGGTGGGGGTAGAGGTGGTTACACGGAACATGCTGTCAGGGTGGGGGTAGAGATGAGTGCACAGAACATGCTGTCAGGGTGGGGGTAGAGATGGGTGCACGGAACATGCTGCCAGGGGTGGGGGTAGAGATGGGTGCACGGAACGTGCTGCCAGGGGTGGGGGTAGAGATGGGTGCACGGAACATGCTGTCAGGGTGGGGGTAGAGATGGGTGCACGGAACATGCTGTCAGGGTGGGGGTAGAGATGGCTGCACGGAACATGCTGTCAGGGGTGGGGGTAGAGGTGGGTGCACGGAACGTGCTGCCAGGGGTGGGGGTAGAGATGGGTGCACGGAACATGCTGTCAGGGTGGGGGTAGAGATGGGTGCACGGAACATGCTGTCAGGGTGGGGGTAGAGATGGCTGCACGGAACATGCTGTCAGTGTGGGGGTAGAGATGGGTGCACGGAACATGCTGCCAGGGGTGGGGGTAGAGATGGTTACACGGAATGTGCTGCCGGGAGGGGGGTAGAGATGGGTGCATGGAACATGCTGTCAGGGTGGGGGTAGAGATGGGTGCACGGAACATGCTGTCAGTGTGGGGGTAGAGATGGGTGCACAGAACATGCTGTCAGGGTGGGGGTAGAGATGAGTGCACAGAACATGCTGTCAGGGTGGGGGTAAAGATGGGTACACGGAACGTGCTGCCAAGGGTGGGGGTAGAGGTGGTTACACGGAACGTGCTGCCAGGGGTGGGGGTAGAGATGGGTGCATGGAATATGCTGCCAGGGGTGGGGGTAGAGATGGTTACATGGAATGTGCTGCCGGGAGGGGGGTAGAGATGGGTGCATGGAACATGCTGTCAGGGTGGGGGTAGAGATGGGTGCATGGAACATGCTGCCAGGGGTGGGGGTAGAGGTGGTTACACGGAACGTGCTGCCAGGGGTGGGGGTAGAGATGGTTACACGGAATGTGCTGCCGGGAGGGGGGTAGAGATGGGTGCATGGAACATGCTGTCAGGGTGGGGGTAGAGATGGCTGCACGGAACATGCTGTCAGGGTGGGAGTAGAGATGGGTACACGGAATATGCTGCCAGGGGTGGGGGTAGAGATGGGTACACGGAATATGCTGCCAGGGGTGGGGGTAGAGATGGGTACACGGAATATGCTGCCAGGGGTGGGGGTAGAGGCAGATATATTAGAGACAGTTGAGGGACTCATAGATAGGCACACCGATGATAGAAAAATAGAGGGTTATGTAATAAGGAAGGTTAGGTTAATCTTGCAGTAGGTTAAAGGGTCAACACAACATTGAGGGCTGAAGGGCCTGTACTGTAATGTTCTATCTTCTGCGTTCTGAAGGCTCAAAGTTTCAGTTTATTGTCAAAGTGTACCTGCACAATACAACTCTGAGATTCATCTTCTCCAGGTAGCCATGAGATACAGAAAAACCCTCCCCCCAGCACAAAAAAAGAAAAACAAACAAACCTTACAAATTCCAAACTCTCACCCCTCCCTCACACAAAAGAATAACAAATTGGCCACATGGAAAACAGCAGCTGGAAGATCAAGCCCCCAAATGTCCGACGCCTTCCCCTGCAAAAAAAAAGCAACTAAACTCCAACACCTTCCCTCACAGAAAAGTACATTGACAATAGCATCAAGCCCCCAACCCCTCTCACTCACACAAAAACTAACAGATCGCCCACACAGAAGAATACCAATAAGGTCATCAGACCCCAAATCCTCAACTCCCCCTCGCACAATAAGCAACAGATTGCCCACCCGTCAATCGGCAACTAGAAAGAAATGTTGAAAACTGAAGGAGACCAATATACAGTTCAATAATCACACGAATCTCTGAATTTCAAAAACATCCTCCCATCAGCATCAAGGAGAGTGGCTGCACGAACTCAATCCTTCCGTAAAGAGCTAAAACCGCCGACCGCCATTGACCCTGTGGAGAGTGACCACTGACCTCCTCTGCATCTGCCTCAGTGCTTCAAAGTAGAGTTGTTATGACCCTGTGCCCTGTCTCAGGGCAGCTTGTGCTCTTGATCCTCTTTGGGGACAGCAGATCAAATTCCAAACTGCACATCACAGATTCCAAAACACAATCAAAAACAAAGAACAAGCAGAAGATGTAGAGAAAGTGAAATAATTGAAGAAATTGGCTACCTGATAGTTGTCACCAGAGGAATCGTTGTTTGCTGGCGCCATCTTGTCCGGAAGTTCTATGTAACAACCCCCAGTTTCTACCCCACACCCTCACACCAGGGGCAACTTACAGGAGACAATTTTAACCTATCCATTTACACATCATCGGGACCTGGGAGCAAAATGGAGCACCCGGAACCTGCACAGTCACAGGGAAAATGTGCAAACTCCACACAGACACTAAAGGTCAGGCGGAATTGTTTGCTCTGACATCCCAATCTGAATTCATTTTCCCCAAAACTTACTCCCCTTTGAGAAGGTGGTAATCCCTCAAACACCAGAAATCCCAAATATCACAAGGGTCCAAAGGAATCACTCATCTCCGGGATCGGAAGACCCCGTGAGTCAGGAAGTCGAGTCACGAGTAACCAGGTCGCCAGGGTCGGATGTCCCTGACAGTCCAGAAGTCGAGGCCTGAAGGTCAAATTCATGATTGGTGTTCTGGGGTGATGTCCGAAGCAGCAGGCTCAGCAACTGTGAGTCTGAGAATCAGGACGCAATGTTGCAGTCTGTTCTGTGTGTGTGTGTGTCTATCTGTCTCTGTCTGTTGGGAAAAGAGCACAAAAGTATTGGTTGACATCCCAGTGCAGCACTAACAGAGTCCCATGTTGTGCCGACCCTCATTCCCTGGTACTCTCCTACCACCCAGCACAAAGTATAGGAGCTTTAGGTCCCACACCACCAGGTTCAGGAACTGTTATTACCCCACAACCATCGGGCTCCTAAACCAGCGTCGATAACTTCACTCCCCTCAGCAGTGAACTGATTCCACAACCTGTGGGCTCACTATCAAAGTTCAAAGTATGCTTATTATCAAAGAATGTATGTGTTATACAATCTTGAAATTCATTTCCTTCCAGGCAGCCACAAAACAAAGAAACCCTATGGAACCCATTAAAACTAAAGCAGACTGTCGAACACCCAGTGTGCAGAGTAAAACAAAACAAACCGTGCAACAATAAAAGTAAGCATTCGGAACTGAAGTTCATGGAAGTGAGTCCACAGGAGCCTATTAGCTACAGGTCATGGCTTCAGTTCAGCGCAGGGACAAGTAAACCTTGCGAAGCAACAAACTGAACTGGCTCAGCCCTCACCTCTTGCCCCAACACCCTAATCATTTCAACCTAGCCAAACCTTGGGTATTCCTCGCTCCTGAACGCAAGTCCTGCCACTTAGATACGCTCATGGGCTCGAGCTCCAGTGCCTCAATTTGGCCCGGTGGTTAAATTGAACAAACGTCGGGTCTTTCCTGGCTCTCAGGGCCAGGTCTCCCCTTGGTTCTGCAGCATTGAATTGCCTCCAGGTCCATTCCAGCAATGGCCAAATGTTAGCTCATTGCCCGGTCTTCTGACCGGATTCTGCCGCCTCGATTTGGTCCATACCCGCTTTGCTGCAACCGTCCTACACCTTCAGTTCACACCACAAAAATGCCAGGTCACTGCCACTTATGTTCTCAATACAATTAATTAATTTACACTCAGTGGCCATTTTCTGGACTTAATAAAGTAGCCATTGAGTGTATGCTCGTGGTTTTCTGCTGCTGCAGCCCGTCCACTTCAAGATTCGACATGTTGTGCATCCAAAGATGTTCTTCTGCACACCACTTTGTAACAAGTAGTTATTTGAGTTACTGTTGCCTTCCTGTCAGCTTGAACCAATCTGGCCATTCTCCTCTGACCTCTGAAGGCATTTTCACCCACAAAACTGCCATTCACTGTTTTTTTTTGTTTTTCACACCATTCTCTGTAAACTCTTTCTTTTTCTTTCTTTCTTTGTAAATCTTTTTATTGAATTAGTACACAAAAAGTAAAACATATAGCAACCAATACATTGTTAAGATATAAATATACAAGTAATATTAACACAAAAAAATGCAAACAACGTAAGTTAATTATAGAATAACAAGATAATATAATTGTATACTAATTTTCCATTTATACCAATAGAATGAGAAAAAAAAACCTACCGTGCAACTAACCTACAAAGCACAGCAATGGGCTAACTAGGTAAATAGTAGACTTGAACAAATTAAACAATCACGTCCTCAAACCCGACCTCCACTAAAAACAGATAAAATCCACGAAGGGACTGTATGTATGATCAGAGAGAAAAAAAATAGTTACATTAAATGAAAATATTGAATAAATGATCTCCAGGTCTGTTCAAATAATTAGGGATAGTATCAATTCCAAAGAAGAAGCATACAAATTAGCCAGAGAAAGTGGCTCACCTGAGGACTGGGAGAAATTCAGAGTTCAGCAGAGGAGGACAAAGGGCTTAATTAGGAAGGGGAAAAAAGATTATGAGAGGAAACTGGCAGGAAACATAAAAACGGACTGTAAAAGCTTTTATAGATATGTGAAAAGGAAAAGACTGGTAAAAACAAATGTAGGTCCCCTGCAGACAGAAACAGGTGAATTGATTATGGGGAGCAAGGACATGGCAGACCAATTGAATAATTACTTTGGTTCTGTCTTCACTAAGGAGGACATAAATAATCTTCCAGAAATAGTAGGGGACAGAGGGTCCAGTGAGATGGAGGAACTGAGCGAAATACATGTTAGTAGGGAAGTGGTGTTAGGTAAATTGAAGGGATTGAAGGCAGATAAATCCCCAGGGCCAGATGGTCTGCATCCCAGGGTGCTTAAGGAAGTAGCCCAAGAAATAGTGGATGCATTAGTGATAATTTTTCAAAACTCGTTAGATTCTGGACTAGTTCCTGAGGATTGGAGGGTGGCTAATGTAACTCCACTTTTTAAAAAAGGAGGGAGGGAAAAACCAGGGAATTATAGACCGGTTAGCCTAACGTCGGTGGTGGGGAAACTGCTGGAGTCAGTTATCAAGGATGTGATAACAGCACATTTGGAAAGCGGTGAAATGATCGGACAAAGTCAGCATGGATTTGTGAAAGGAAAATCATGTCTGACGAATCTCATAGAATTTTTTGAGGATGTAACTAGTAGAGTGGATAGGGGAGAACCAGTGGATGTGGTATATTTGGATTTTCAGAAGGCTTTTGACAAGGTCCCACACAGGAGATTAGTGTGCAAACTTAAAGCACACGGTATTGGGGGTAAGGTATTGGTGTGGGTGGAGAGTTGGTTAGCAGACAGGAAGCAAAGAGTGGGAATAAACGGGACCTTTTCAGAATGGCAGGCAGTGACTAGTGGGGTACCGCAAGGCTCAGTGCTGGGACCTCAGTTGTTTACAATATATTAATGACTTGGATGAGGGAATTAAATGCAGCATCTCCAAGTTTGCGGATGACACGAAGCTGGGCGGCAGTGTTAGCTGTGAGGAGGATGCTAAGAGGATGCAGGGTGACTTGAATAGGTTGGGTGAGTGGGCAAGTTCATGGCAGATGCAATTTAATGTGGATAAATGTGAAGTTATCCACTTTGGTAGCAAAAATAGGAAAACAGATTATTATCTGAATGGTGGCCGATTCGGAAAAGGGGAGGTGCAACGAGACCTGGGTGTCATTATACACCAGTCATTGAAAGTGGGCATGCAGGTACAGCAGGCAGTGAAAAAGGCGAATGGTATTTATAGCGAGAGGATTCGAGTACAGGAGCAGGGAGGTACTACTGCAGTTGTACAAGGCCTTGGTGAGACCACACCTGGAGTATTGTGTGCAGTTTTGGTCCCCTAATCTGAGGAAAGACATCCTTGCCATAGAGGGAGTACAAAGAAGGTTCACCAGATTGATTCCTGAGATGGCAGGACTTTCATATGAAGAAAGACTGGATGAACTGGGCTTGTACTCGTTGGAATTTAGAAGATTGAGGGGGGATCTGATTTAAACATATAAGATCCTAAAAGGATTGGACAGGCTAGATGCAGGAAGATTGTTCCCGATGTTGGGGAAGTCCAGAACAAGGGGCCACAGTTTGAGGATAGAGGGGAAGCCTTTTAGGACTGAGATTAAGAAAAACTTCTTCACACAGAGAGTGGTGAATCTGTGGAATTCTCTGCCACAGGGAACAGTTGAGGCCAGTTCATTGGCTATATTTAAGAGGGAGTTAGATATGGCCCTTGCGACTACGGGGGTCAGGGGGTATGGAGGGAAGGCTGGGGCGGGGTTCTGAGTTGGATGATCAGCCATGATCATAATAAATGGCGGTGCAGGCTCGAAGGGCTGAATGGCCTACTCCTGCACCTATTTTCTATGTTTCTATGTTTCTATCATAAAGATTACTTTTGATTTTTTCCAAATTTAGACACAGTATCGTTTGAGAGAACCAAGAAAGCGTAGTTGGGGCATTAATCTCCTTCCAATGTTGTAGAATACATCTTTTCGCCATTAAAGTAAGAAATGCAATCATTCTACGCGTGGGAGGGGGGTAGGGAATTACTAGAAGTTTTAGGTAATCCAAAGACAACAGTAATAGCAAACAACAGGAATTCTGCAGATGCTGGAAACTCAGGCAACACACATCAAAGTTGCTGGTTAACGCAGCAGGCCAGGCAGCATCTCTAGGAAGAGGTACAGTCGACGTTTCAGGCCGAGACCCTTCGGCAGGACTAACTGAAGGAAGAGTGAGTAAGGGATTTGAAAGTTGGAGGGGGAGGGGGAGATCCAAAATGATAGGAGAAGACAGGAGGGGGAGGGATAGAGCCAAGAGCTGGACAGGTGATAGGCAAAAGGGGATACGAGAGGGTCATGGGACAGGAGGTCCAGGAAGAAAGACAAGGGGGGGGACCCAGAGGATGGGCAAGAGGTATATTCAGAGGGACAGAGGGAGAAAAAGGAGAGTGAGAGAAAGAATGTGTGCATAAAAATAAGTAACAGTATGGGTCCTCGCTATGCCTGCCTTTTTGTTGGCTTTGTGGAACAATCTATGTTCCGTGCCTATTCTGGTATCTGTCCCCCACTTTTCCTTCGCTACATCGATGACTGCATTGGCGCTGCTTCCTGTGGGTGAAGGAAGCTATCTCCCCAAGACATCTATCACAAAGAGGGTTAATATGAGAGTAAAAATGAGCTAATTTATCTTCCGACATGTGTGCTCTATAGACAACTTTAAATTGAATTAAGGAGTGTTTGGAACAGATAGAGGAAGTATTAACAAGTTGTAAAATACGGCCCCAGTCCTCAGCCGGGATAGTAAGGCCCAATTCCTTTTCCCAGTCAGTCCTAATCTTATCGAAAGGAGCTTTCCTAAGTTTTATGATAGTATTATAAATAGTAGCCGTTACACCCTTCTGACACGGGTTGAGGTTGATGATAACGTCTAAAATATTTGTAGGGGGTAATGCCGGAAAGGAAGAAAGTATGGTATTTAGGAAATTTCTAACTTGCAAATATCTAAAAAAATGTGTTCGTGGTAAATTGTATTTGTTAGATAACTGTTCAAAAGACATAAGGGAGCCATCTGAAAATTAGTCCAAAACCTGTGATATACCATTAGTCTTCCAAATTTGAAAGGCACGGTCCATAGAGGAGGGGAGAAAAAATATATTGCCAATAATAGGAATCGCTAACAAATTGATTAAGATCAAAAAATTTTCGGAATTGAAACCAGATACGTAAAGTATGTTTAACTATCGGGTTGCAAACCTGCTTATAGGGTTTCAAATCGGAAGGAAGAGAAGAGACTAATATAGAGCCAAGTGCAAAGCCTTGAACAGAACGTAATTCCAATACTACCCATTTAGGAGTGGATAGTATATCTTGGTCAAGTAGCCAAAAGTTCATGTGTCGAATGTTAATTGCCCGATAATAAAATCTAAAGTTAGGTAATGCCAAGCCTCCATCGCTCTTAGCTTTCTGTAGATGTATTCTACCCAACCTCGGGTTTTTGTTTTGCCAAATGAATGCAGAGATTAGAACATAGAACATAGAACAGTACAGCACAGTACAGGCCCTTCAGTCCACAATGTTGTGCCGACCCTCAAACTCTGCCTCCCATATAAGCCCCCACCTTAAATTCCTCCATATACCTGTCTAGTAGTCTCTTAAACTTCACTAGTGTATCTGCCTCCACCACTGACTCAGGCAGTGCATTCCACACACCAACCACTCTCTGAGTAAAAAACCTTCCTCTAATATCCCCCTTGAACTTCCCACCCCTTACCTTAAAGCCATGTCCTCTTGTATATTTTTTTATTTTTTTTACTATAATTTTTATTGAGTTTTCAAAGTGAATATATGAAAAGACAATGTCTACCCACCCCCCTCCCCTTAACCCTTCCCCCTGATATATAATCTTACCTGAAAAAAAAAGAAACAAACAAACAAAAAAAGAGAAGAACTGCCTGGATATTGGAAGGTTTCCACATGCTCCATGGGATTCAAAATAAATTTAGTATACTTATTTATTACTTTCCCCAAGGGACCAAGATCTTTATCATCGGAGCAACTAAATATGCCATCCTATTTTTTGTAAATAAGGGCGCCAAATATTAAGCAGTGGTGCCCTGGGGAAGAGGCACTGGCTATCCACTCTATCTATTCCTCTTATTATCTTGTACACCTCTATCAAGTCTCCTCTCACCCTCCTTCTCTCCAAAGAGTAAAGCCCTAGCCCCCTTAATCTCTGATCATAATGAATACTTTCTAAACCAGGCAGCATCCTGGTAAATCTCCTCTGGACCCTTTCCAATGCTTCCACATCCTTCCTTCCTATAGTGCGGTGACCAGAACTGGGCACAGTACTCCAAGTGTGGCCTAACCAGAGTTTTATAGAGCTGCATCATTACATCGCAACTCTTAAACTCTATCCCTCGACTTATGAAAGCTAATACTCCATAAGCTTTCTTAACTACCCTATCCACCTGTGAGGCAACTTTCAGGAATCTGTGGACATGTACCCCAGATCCCTCTGCTCCTCCACACTACCAAGTATCCTGCCATTTACTTTGTACTCTGCCTTGGAGTTTGTCCTTCCAAAGTGTACCACTTCACACTTCTCCGGGTTGAACTCCATCTGCCACTTCTCAGCCCACTCCTGCATCCTATCAATGTCCCTCTGCAATCTTTGACAATCCCCTACACTATCTACAACACCACCAACCTTCGTGTCGTCTTCAAACTGGCGAACCCACCCTTCTACCCCCACATCCAGGTCATTAATGAAAATCATGAAAAGTAGAGGTTCCAGAAAAGATCCTTGTGGGACACCACTAGTCACAATCCTCCAATCTGAATGTACTCCCTCCACCACCACCCTCTGCCTTCTGCAGGCAAGCTAATTCTGAATCCACCTGGCCAAACTTCCCTGGATCCCACGCCTTCTAACTCTCTGAATAAGCCTACCGTGTGGAACCCTGTCAAATGCCTTACTAAAATCCATATAGATCACATCCACTGCACTACCCTCATCTATATGCCTCGTCACCTCCTCAAAGAAATCTATCAGGCTTGTTAGACACGATCTGCCCTTCACAAAGCCATGCTGACTGTCCCTGATCAGACCATGATTCTCTAAATCCCTATAGATCTTATCTCTAAGAATCTTTTCCAACAGCTTTCCCACTACAGACGTAAGGCTCACTGGTCTATAATTACCCGGACTATCCCTACTACCTTTTTTGAACAAGGGGACAACATTTGCCTCCCTCCAATCCTCTAGTACCATTCCCGTGGACAACAAGGACATAAAGATCCTAGCCAGAGGCTCAGCAATCTCTTCTCTCATCTCCTGGAGCAGCCTGGGGAATATTCCGTCAGGTCCCGGGGACTTACCTGTCCTAATGTATTTTAACAACTCCAACACCTCCTCTCCCTTAATATCAACATGCTCCAGAACATCAACCTCACTCATATTGTCCTCACCATCATCAAGTTCCCTCTCATTAGTGAATACCGAAGAGAATTATTCATTGAGGACCTTGCTCACTTCCACAGCCTCCAGGCACATCTTCCCACCTTTATCTCTAATCGGTCCTACCTTCACTCCTGTCATCCTTTCGTTCTTCACATAATTGAAGAATGCCTTGGGGTTTTCCTTTGCCCTACTCGCCAAGGCCTTCTCATGCCCCCTTCTTGCTCTTCTCAGCCCCTTCTTAAGCTCCTTTCTTGCTTCCCTATATTCCTCAATAGACCCATCTGATCCTTCCTTCCTAAACCTCCTGTCTGCTGCCTTCTTCCACCTGACTAGATTTTCCACCTCACTTGTCACCCATGGTTCCTTCACCCTACCATTCTTTATCTTCCTCACCGGGACAAATTTATCTCTAACATCTCGCAAGAGATCTCTAAACATCGACCACATGTCCATAGTGCATTTCCCTGCAAAAACATCATCCCAATTCACACCCGCAAGTTGTAGCCTTATAGCCTCATAATTTGCCTTTCCCCAATTAAAAATTTTCCTGTCCTCTCTGACTCTATCCTTTTCCATGATAATGCTAAAGGCCAGGGAGCGGTGGTCACTGTCCCCCAGATGCTCACCCACTGAGAGATCTGTGACCTGACCCAGTTCATTACCTAGCACTAGATCTAGTATGGCATTCCCCCGGTTGGCCTGTCCACATACTGTGACAGGAATCTGTCCTGGACACACTTAACAAACTCTGCCCCATCTAAACCCTTGGAACTAATCAGGTGCCAATCAATATTAGGGAAGTTAAAGTCACCCATGATAACAACCCTGTTATTTTTGCACCTTTCCAAAATCTGCCTCCCAATCTGCTCGTCTGTATCTCTGCTGCTACCAGGGGGCCTATAGAATACCCCCAATAGAGTAACTGCTCCCTTCCTGTTCCTGACTTCCACACATATTGACTCAAAAGAGGATCCTGCTACATTACCCACCCTTTCTGTAGCTGTAATAGTATCCCTGACCAGTCATGCCACCCCTCCTCTCCTTTTTCCACCCTCTCTATCTCTTTAAAAGCACTGAAATCCAGTAATATTGAGAATCCATTCCTGCCTTGGTGCCAGCCAAGTCTCTGTAATGGCCACTACATCATAATTCCCTGTATGTATCCAAGCTCTCAGTTCATCATCTTTGTTCCTGATGCTTCTTGCATTGAGGTACACACACTTCAGACTCTCTACCTTACTGTCTTTACACCATTTATTCTGGTTCTCTTTCCTCAAAGCCTCTCTATATGTTAGATCTGGCTTTATTCCATGCTTTTCTTTCACTGCTCTATCGCTCTGGGTCCCATCCCCCTCGCAAATTAGTTTAAACCCTCCCAAACCATGCTAGCAAACCTACCTGCAAGGATATTGCTCCCCCTCGAGTTCAGATGCAACCCATCCAATCTGTACAGGTCCCACCTTCCCCAGAAGAGATCCCAATGATCCAAAAATCTAAAACCCTGCTCCCTGCACCAACTCCTCAGCCACGCATTCAACTGCCATCTCCTCCAATTCTTACCATCACCGTCATGTAGCACTGGCAGCAATCCTGAGAACGCCACCCTTGAGGTCCTGTTCTTCAGCCTTCTGCCTAGCTCCCGAAACTCACACTTCAGGACCTCATCCCTCTTCCTGCCTATGTCATTGGTCCCAACATGTATCACAACTTCTGTTTGTTTTCCCTCTCGTACCAGGATGTCGTGCACCCGGTCAGAGACATCCCAGACCCTGGCACCCGGGAGGCACCAAACCATGCGGGTGTCTTTCTCATGTCCACAAAATCTCCTGTCTGCTCCCCTGACTATAGAGTCTCCAATGACAACAGCTCTCCTCTTCTCCGTCCCACCCTTCCACACCACAGGGTCAGACTCAGCACTGGAGGCCCTGCCACCGTGGCTTACACCTGGTCAGTCGTCCCCGCCAACAGTATCCAGGACGGTAAACTTATTATTTAGGGGAATGGCTACAGGGGTGCTCTGCACTACCTGTCTGCTCACCTTCGCTTTCCCCCCGACTGTCACCCAATGACCTGCTTCCGACAGCCTAGGTGTGACTACCTCCCTGTACCTCTCATTTATGACTGCCTCATTCTCCCTTATGAGTCAAAGGTCATCCAGCTGCTGCTCCAGATTCCTTACACGGTCTTCCAGATCGCCCAGCCGTATGCACTTCTGGCAGATGTGACCCTGCGGGAGAGGGGTACTCCCCCAAGACTGCACATCTCACATGAGAGGCACATCACTGTCTAACTGCGAGCTAGCTTGTCCTCCACCTCTTCTTGTTGAAGCCTCTCGAGTCAAAGCCTCAAAGCTCCACTCCTTCACTGGCCCACTCACGCACTGGCCGCTTTTAGAGTCTACTTTATTCTTGCTATTGAGGGAGTGCAGCATAGATTCACAAGGTTAATTCCCGGGATGGCAGGACTGTCATATGTTGAAAGATTGGAGTGACTGGGCTTGTATACACTGGAATTCAGAAGGCTGAGAGGGGATCTTATTGAAACATATAAGATTATTAAGGGATTGGACACGCTGGAGGCAGGAAACATCTTCCTGCTGATGGGTGAGTCCAGAAACAGAGGCCACAGTTTAAGAATAAGGGGTAGGCCATTTAGAATGGAGTTCAGGAAAAACTTTTTCACCCAAAGAGTGGTGGATATATGGAATGCTCTGCCCCAGAAGGCTGTGGAGGCCAAGTCTCTGGATGCTTTCAAGAAAGAGATGGATAGAGCTCTTAAACATAGCAGAATCAAAGGTTATGGGGATAAGGCAGGAACTGGATACTGATTGTGGATGATCAGCCATGATCACAGTGAATGGCGATACTGGCTCGAAGGGCCGAATGGCCTATTACTGCACCTATTGTCTATTGTCTATTAAAAAAGGATTTTGGAACAAAAATCGGTAATGCCTGAAATATATATAAAAATTTTGGCAGAATAAACATCTTAACAGGATTAATACGACCAGTCAAAGTTAAATAAAGTGGAGTAAAGTCTCAAGTCTCAAGTCTGAACTGCCATTCACTGGGTGTTTTTTTTTGTTTTTCATATCATTCTCTGTAAGCTCTAGAGACTGTGTGTGTGAAAATCACAGGAGATCAGCAGATTCTAAGATACTCAAACCACCCCATCTGGCACCAACAATCATTCCACGGTCAAAGTCACTTAGATCACATTTCTTCCCCATTCTGGTGTTTGGTGTGAACAATAACTGAACCTCTTGACCGTGTCTGCGTGCTTTTCCAATGAGCTTCTCAAACAGATGGAGGGTACAGTGTTGCAATCAAAGACCAGTGTATTATGTGTAAACAATGGAGACTGCACTGCGATGAGGGAAGGATTGGCTACTGGAGACTGGGAACACAGGCTATGTGATGGGACAGTTGAGGAACAGTGGAAGACTTCCAAAGAGATTTTTCATGGTGCTCAACAAAAGGATATTCCAATTAGAAGCAAGGACAGTAAGGGTGGGGAGAGCCAGGCTTGGATAACTAAGGAAATAAAAGACAACATCAAACTAAAAGCTTGTGCATACAAAGTCACCAAGAGTAGTGGAAAACTGGAAGATTGGGAAAACTTTAAAAAGCAACAAAGAACCATTAAGTGAGCAATAAAGAAAGGGAAGCTAGATTATGAAAATAAACTAGCACAAACTATAAAAACAGATAGTAAAAGTTTTTATAATTATATAAAGTGGAAAAGGGTGGCCAAAGTAAACGTAGGTCCCTTGGAGGACGAGAAGGGGGAATTGATACTGGGTAATGAGGAAACAGCTGAGGCTTTGAATGACTATTTTGTCTCAGTCTTCACAGAGCAGGGCACATCTAGCATGCCAAAGAGAGATGTTATGGATGCCATGGTAGGTGGGGATCTCGATACAATAGCTATTACTAAAGAGGTAGTTCTGTGCAAACTTGTGTGCTTGAAGATAGACAAGTCCCCTGGTCCTGATTGAATGCATCCCAGGATACTGAAAGAAATGACAGAGGTTATAGTAGAGGCTTTGGTGATAATTACTAAAATTATCTAGATTCTGGGCAGGCCCCAGCAGATTGGAAGATGGGAAATGTCATGCCACCGTTCAAAAAAGAATGTAGGCAAAAGGTAGGTAACTATAGGCCAGTTAGTTTAATATCTGTAGTTGGGAAAATGCTTGAATCTATCATTAAAGAAGAAATAGCAAGGCATCTGGAAAGAACTGGATCCACCAGGCAGATGCAGCATGGATTCAGCAAAGGCAGGTCCTGTTTGACAAACTTCCTGGAGTTCTTTGAGGATATAACAAGCACAGGGAAACAGATTTACTTGGATTTCCAGAAGGCATTTGATAAGGTGCCACATAAAAGACCTATCCATAAGATAAGGATGCATAGAGTTGGGGTGATATATTAGCATGTTAGAGGATTGGTTAACTAATAGAAAGCAGAGAGTTGGGATACATGGGTGTTACTCTGGTTGGCAATCAGCGGTGAGCGGTGTGCCGCAGGGGTCAGTGCTGGGCCCCAACTGTTCACGATATATATTAACGATCTGGAAGAGGAGACTGAGGGTAGTGTATCTAAGTTTGCTGATGATACTAAGTTGAGTGGAAGAGCAAATTGTGCAGAAGATATGGAGAGTCTGCAGAGAGATATAGATAGGTTCAGTGAGTGGCAAAGGTCTAGCAGATGTACAATGTTGATAAACACAAGATCATCCACTTTGGAAGGCAAAATAAAAGTGCAGATTATTATTTAAAGGGTGCTGCTGTGCAGAGGGTCTTGGAGTGCTTGTGCATGAATCATAAAAGGTTGGTTTGCAGGTACAGTAGGCTATCAAGAATGCAAATAAAATGTTGGCCTTCATTGCTAGAGGGATTGAATTTAAGAGCAGGGAGGTCATGCTGCAACTATACAGGATACTGGTGAGACCGCACCTGGGGAACTGTGTGCAGTTCTGTTCTCCTTACTTGAGGAAGGATATATTGGTTTTGGAGGCAGAGCAGAGGAGGTTTCAGAGATGAGGGGGTTAGACTATGAGGTGAGATTGACTCGCCTGGGACTGTACTCACTGGTGAAGAATGAGAGGAGATCTTATAAAAACATATATATGAAAGGGATAGATAAGATAGAGGCAGGAAAGTTGTTTCCACTGATAGGTAACACTAGAACTAGGGGACATAGCCTCAAGATTCAAGGGAGTAGATTTAGGACTGCTTTTCCCAGAGAGTGGTGAATCTGTGGAATTCTCTGCCCAATGAAGCAATGGAGGCTACTTCAGTAGATATATTTAAGACAAGGTTGGATAGATTTTTGCATAGTAGGGGAAATTAAAGGTTATGGAGAGAAGGCAGGTAGGTGGAGATGAGTCCATGGCCAGATCAGCCATGATCTTATTGAATGGTGGAGCAGGCCTGATGGGCCAGATGGCCTACTCCTGCTCCTATTTCTTATGTTCTTATGCCACAGGATTGGCTAATGAGATATTTGCATTAATGAACAAGTGTACAGGTGTACATAATAAAGGTTTATTAATGAACAGGTGTACAGGTGTACCTAATAAAGGTTCATTCAGGAACAGGTGTACAGGTGTACCTAATAAAGTGGCCACTGGGTGCACTGACACACCAAAAATAAATAGACCCAACTTCAAGGAAAATGTGGGAATGAGAGGGAGTAGACAGCAAGAAACAGAAGGAAAGACTTAGAAAGAGACAAAAACAGAAGGACAAATAATAAGATAGAGACAGAAACAACAGAGAATGAGGAGGGAAAAGACATTTAGGCAAATTGGGGTTCAATCCTGAGTCTGGATTATATCAATTAGTCCAAGTTGAGATGAAGTTACCTGCCACATCACTGGGCTAAGGAGACTAGTCATTCTCTGATCATGCCAAGTGCAGAGACCCTGCAGTCAAAGGCTATTTGTGTTTGTAAACAAGTTGTGCTTCGATATTAGCCACAAAACCAGTGACAAAGAAAAATATTGCAAGTGTAGTCTTTAGATTGTGGAGATCTTAAAGTTATGATGACTGTAGAGCTCCCTAAACACAGGCCAAACGTGGAGACTTGTGGAGTGAGAGTGCCACCTGCTGTATTATTTTATGGTGCATCAAAGTTGCATCTCAGGGAGCAGAAATTAAACAGCATAAACATGGCATTCAGAGAAGTAGGTGTACAAAATGGCCATTGAAATCTGTACCCCTGAACTACACAGAAGACCACACTTTGTAATTGACTCATCACCCTACTCCTGACCTCCCTTAGAACCAGGTTCATTACCACTGACAGATGGCGTGAAATTTATTGTTTTGTGGAAGCATATAGTGCAATAAAAATTATTACAAGTTACAATAAATATAACAAATAACTGCAAAGAGAGAGCGAAACAGTATTCATAAACTATTCAGTAATCTGATGTAAAGGGGAAGGAACTGCTTTGTATAGTGTACTTCCTTGGGCTCCTGTACCTCCTTCCTAATAAGAAGAGAGCTTGTCCTTCACGATGAATGCCACCTTCCTGAGGCCATCCTTCTGAAGATGTCCTCAATGATGGGGAGGCATGTGTCTTTGATAGAGCTGAGTCCACAATCCTCTGTAGCCTTTTCCCAAATCCTGTGCATTGCATCCCCACATTGTTAAAAAATATTCAATTATCAGGAAGATTTCTAGCTGAGATTTAGAACAATAACATTGATTGCTACTTGGAGAGTTCCTGTTCTACAAACCACAACGACCTGAAATGCTCCATTTGGTGGAGACAGCTGGAACAAAGGATCACTCCCTATCAGCTGAGGATGGAAGGAAACTCCCCTCCAACCCCCAAAAGGTTCATGATTCCAAGAATTCTCTCCCCTGGAGCACTGTGGAGTTAGTTGGCGGACACTTAATGTCACACAAGTCACTGGGTTCTGGGGACAGAGAGAGAAAGTGGTGGAACGGAGAGCAGGATGGACCAGCTGACGAGCCCATTCACTCCTCTGGTTGCCATCCTGGTAAACCCTCCTCTGCCTACGTGTCCTTCCTGCAGTGTATTGACCAGTACTCCGATGATCCAGCCAGCAATCAGGCTACACTTTTCTTCCACTAAATCTCTCCAGTTATTCTCACCACAGGGAGATATTCAGAAATGATGCTCTCTTCAAATTTCTCCCTTTTTCTCTGCAGAACCTTTGTCATCAGGTTACCAAGACAGGCTCATAGAGTACCCATTCATTTACTCATGACGTATGACATAATCGATCATGCTTCCATGATCGTGACTACTCTTGGCAAATGTTTCTACAAAAGTGGTTTGACGTTGCCTTCTTTTGGGCAGCATCTTTACAAGATGGGTGACCTCAGCCATTATCAATACTCTTCCAAGGTTGACTGCCTGGCGTCAGTGGTCACATAACCAGAACTTGTGATATGCACCAGCTGCTCATACAACCATCCACGTCCTGCTCTCGTGGCTCCACATGACCTTGATCGAGGGCTAAGCAGATTTACCTAAGGGTGACCTGCAGACTGGTGGAGGGAATTGTGCCTTACACCTCCTTGGGTAGAGGCCTATCTCCAGCTCACCACCCTCAGCGTACTACAGCACAGAAATAGGTCCTTCACCCCACCCCAGGCTGACCTGATCTTCACTCCATCACCCCACGCTGACCTGGTCTACTGCCTAGTCCAATCTTCCAACACCCACAACGTGGCTCTCCAGACCCCTTCCACCCATGTCCCCTATCCAAACCTCTCTTGAATATTCCTTCTTAACTCATATCTATCACTTCCACTGGCAGCTTGCACCACCCTCTGAGTGAAGAAAACCCCCACAGGTTCATTTAATATTTCACCTTTCATCCTTAACCCATGACCTCTAGTTGCAGTTTCACCCAACCCAAGTGGAAAAATCCTGCTTGCATTTCCCCTGTCTATACCCTCATAATTGTGTCTACCTCTATCAAATCTCCACTCATTCTCCCATGCTCCACAGAGGAAAGTCCTATCCTATTCAGTCTTTCTCTATAACTCAGGTTATTGTCCTGGCAACATCCTTTCACTCTTTCAAGCTTATTGATGTTTTTATCTTGACATATTTTAATCACCCTTAAAGCCAGGCACTGTATTACTGGCTATTCTCCCATATTAGGCATTGCAGCCTAACATGGTTTTGCCCTCGCTCTGTGGTTTCCAGTACAAACCAACTCCAGAGGGAGGGAGCAAGACATGGGATACCAACTTAGGGTTTATCCTGCTTCCGCACAGGGCTGGTAAAGCTACTGGCCCTGATCTCAGCCAGCACAACACAGTCTGAGAGACCAGGATTAATCCCCCACAAGCTTTCCCTCGACTTTTATGGAGCGCACAATCTCAATATGAACATTTATGGTATTTGTAAGGTATGTGTAGCATCAAACAAAGGAGATTTTGTTCAATAACCTATTTTTAAACTCAGTTCTTGGATTTAACAATGCATGGCAGGGGAACAGGTGGAGAAATTAAAACAACATTAAAAGCAAGCAGCCAGTGGCAATCTATCTTCTCTTTAAAACTAATCACCAGTATGAAGGGGGCTTCAGCCTCTGGGGAGCATTCTACAATGGCCTGGATAAGTGTGGTTGCTGCAATTCAAACTCAACACCATCAGAACTAGATAGCCAGTTTGATTGGCACCCACCCTACCATTCAGATTCTGGTTTATCATCACTGGTATGTGTCATGAAATTTGTAGTTTTGTAGCAGCTGTAGAGTGCTGCACATATAATTCACTATAAATTACAATAAGAAATTCAAATAAATATGTAGGGCAAAAAGAGAGCAAAGAGAGAATGAGGCAGTGTTCATAGGTTCATTGTCTATTCAGAAATCTGGTGGCAGAGGGGAAGAAGCTGCTCCAAAACGTTGAGCATCTCTCTACCGGCTCCTGTACTTCCTACCTTTGCTCTACAATACATCGCTAGAACATTGCATACAAAATCTCTTCAAACTCCTTGTGAAATATTGTTGCTTCTGTGCCTCCCTCATTATTGGATCTCACATAATAATCATTACACTGTGGCTGCCTTGTGAGCCATCCACAAAATTAATGCCAGGACTCCTGTAAAACATCTCTCATTTCACAGAAGAATTAAAACTGTAACACCAATCATTACAAGGCATGCTCTGATGCTTTACCACAGTTGTGTTTAGCAAGCAAATCGCCCAACTATGCTTCATCTTGAAGAGCAAGCCTGATTAACATTGTACAAATGGCTATGCAAATGGATAAAGACAAACAGACTTACTTGACAGACTCAAAAAATGCTGGTGAACGCAGCAGGCCGGGCAACATCTATAGGAAGAGGTACAGTCGACATTTCAGGCTGAGACCCTTCGTCAGGACTAACAGCCCAACGTTTCGGGCTGAGACCCTTCGTTAGTCCTGACGAAGGGTCTCGACCCAAAACGTCGACTGTACCTGTTCCTATAGATGCTGCCCGGCCCACTGCATTCACCAGCATTTTTTGTGCTTGAATTTCCAGCATCTGCAGATTTCCTCATGTTTACTTGACAGACTTCACATTTTTAGGTACAATTCTATTACATCACTGAGGAGTATTGTTACTCATCTTAATGCAAAATTGCTTTTGTGTGATAATGGTTTCAAAGTTAAGGTAGCGTAGAGGTTAGCGCGCTGCTATAACAGCTCAGAGAGTCAGAGTTGAAAGTTCAATCCCAATATCGTATGTCCTTCCTGTGACCGCATGGGTTTACTCCGGAGCTCCAGTATATTTGTAGTCCAAAGACGTACCTCTTAAAGGATAATTGGTCATTGTAAATTGTCCTGCAATTAGACTACTGTTAAATAGTTGGGTTGCTGGCAGCTGTGGCTCATTGGGCCAGAAAGACCTGTTCAGCACTTTTCCACTAAAATAACAATTTTTTTATATTGGGTGGAGATACATCTCCACCAGAGGAGGTAGAAGGCTGCCCTTCTCTCCAGCATGAGTGAGAGGGTGTCAGAGTGGAGATACATCTCCACCAGAGGAGGTAGAAGGCTGCCCTTCTCTCCAGCGTGAGTGAGATGGTGTCAGAGTGGAGATACGTCTCCACCAAAGGAGATGCAAGGTGCTTCTTCTCTCCGCTAGCCTGCAGGTCACCCTTGGACACGGTGCAGCACCTGCTTAGCCCCCCAAACAAGGTCATGTGAAGCCATGGGAGCATATGGTGGATGGTCGTATGAGCAGCTGGTGAATATCACAAGTCCTGGTTATGTGACCACTGACTCCAGGCAAACAAACTCAGATGAGTATTGGTAACGGCTGGAGTCACCTGTCTTGTAAAGACACTGCCCGGAAAAAGGCAATGGCAAACCACTCCTGTGGAAAAAAATTGCCAAGAACAATTATGGATATGACAGATGGAAGACCATGATCGCCACATCATAGAACACAGCATGTGATGACATCACAGAACGAGGCAATTTGGACCATTATGCATGTGCTGGTGCTTTGAAATGACAACTACTAAGTTCCAACGACAGATAGCCTTTCCCTGCCAAACCATTAACTTCAAATACACAAGTCTCTCATTCTCTACTGTCACCCTGTGAGATACAGCATTCAACCAGAGTCACACACATGTGCTTGTTCAAATCTAGTTACTTTATTACAGGAGTGATGAGAAGATTTAGTGATACAAAGCAGAGGCAGCTCTTCTGGCCTTTCAAGCCACACCGCCCCAGCAACTCTAACCTAATCACAGGATAATTTACAATGACTAACTATGTCATTGTACCGTGGGAAGAAACCCGGACGCCACGAGAAATGCTCTCCGTTCCATGACGTACAGGCACTTACAAAGTGCCGGAGTTAAACAAAGACTAGAAGCATCATGCTAATTACTACTTCACCATGGCATGCCAGGATGGGTGCCTGGATTGAAGAGCAAGTTGGTTGAGTGAGCTGGGCTTTTCACTTTGGAGCAAAGGAGGGTCGACAGAGGTGTGCAAGATGATAAGAGCCACAGATGGAGTGGACAGCCAGAGACACATTCCCAGGGTGGAAATAGCCAATATATGGAATGGAATGATTTTCAGCTGATTTTCGGAGGATAGTGCATGCAATGCCCTGCCAGGGGGGTGGTAAAGGTAGATACATTAGGGACATTTAAGAGACTGAAAGAAAGGTTGAGGTCTGTCGAGCAGGGAAGCATTGGACTGATTTTGGAATAGGTTAAAAGGTCAGCACAACATTATGGGCCGAAGAGCCTCTACTGTTCTCTATTATTCTATGTTCTCATAAGTGTGGAACTGACAACCCAAATCTGGCTGATTACTCATTTCGTCTTATCTCCTGAGAAACCATCAGATTCGTCTGCAGTCTCCTGTCCACCCTACCCCTCTCTAAACTTCAGTTCACCAGAACATATGAGTCACTTAAAGGCCCAGGCTCTGACCTTCTCTTGTACTTTCATGGCTCATCAAGTTTTGTCATTACCCCTTCAGATCACGCTTCTGGATTTTGGTTTCCTGAATGCTGGGGAATGGGATAAGCTTGAATGGGAATCTTGGAGCAGATGAGCTGAAGGCCTGTTTCTGCACTTTACTTTATGATTTTACCCCTCTCTGAAGATGATTGGAATTAAGTATGGCAAGATGTCTTTTTAAAAAACAGAGTAGTGGATGCATGGAACGTCCTACCATGGGTAGAGACAGAGGCAGATACATTAGGAGCATTTAAGAGTCTTAGCTAGGCATGTGGATGAAAGAAAAATGCAGGGTTATGTGGGAGGGAAGGGTTAGATTGATCTTGGAGTAGGTTTAAACATCTTTGGCCAGACAGCCTGTACTGTGTTGTATTGTTCCAGGTAACACTTTTGGATCTTATTCTCCATGAAAGGCACCACAGGAATACGAATTCATGCTTAGTCAGTAATTAATCATTTCCAAATGTATTTTCTTATGACACAGGAGAGTATTTTGCCCATCAGCTCTCTGCTGGCTCTCAGAACAACCCCATCATTGCAAACAATTACCAGCAGAGAACTGAAAGAAGGCTGCTAGAGGATGCAATTACGGTGACCAATGTAGTGTATTCAAGATTTCAGTAATACTGTAGGTATATTGTTTAAGTATTCTTTGTCATTATGGGTTAGGTGATAGAAGTACGTAAATGGCATACGTCATTACACCACCGCGTCATATGTGAGTGCCCCACTAAAAGAAAAACCAAGTAGACAAGATTTTCCATCCCACGTTTTTCTTTAGATTGGTTTCTGGAGTTACAAAACAACCAGTTTCACAGCAAAAACTGGAAAAGATATTCCAACTCTTAGATCTCCACTTGTTGACAGAAAATGGTTCAAATAAAAAAGGCACAGAATATCCACACTGAGCCCATTCTCTGTAAAATATTTTTAAAGGTTTCTGTAACCTTTTAAATGGAATGTGATAATGTTAGCATTTCTAACTCAAATGTTGAAATCATACCCACAGCTAGCACTTTTGCTGGTATCTCATTCCACAGTCTAGCCACCCTCTGCGTGGAGAAGTGCGGTGACTTTAGTCAGAGTTCAGAGTTCCAGCGTCCTTTGTAAGCAAATATGCCCTTAGTTCCCCGTGTGTGTGGGTTTCCTCCAGGTGCTCCAGTTTCTTCTCAAAGTCCAAAGACGTACTGGTTAGTAGGTTAATTGGCCACTGTAAATTGTCCTGTGATTAGGCTAGAGGTAAATCAGTGGGTTACTGGGTGGTGCTCCACACTGTATCTCCAAATAAATAAGCATCCAAATGTGGGATATGGTGAACTACTTGAGTTTATTGCACTACAAACTGTGCATAGGTACTGGGTGTCACGATAGTGCTGTGGTTAGCATGGTGCTATTACAGCATGGGGAATTCTGGAGTGGAATTCCAGCACTGTTCTTTAAGGAGTTCCTGTTCATCCTGCCTGTGACATGCGTGGGTTTTCCCGGATGTTCCAGTAGCCTCCCACAGTTCACAGTCGTACCAAGTAGGGTAATTGGTCTTTGTAAAATTGTGTCGTGATCCGGGATGTGCAGTTGCCAGGCAGCCTGGCTCAAAGGGTCAGAAGGGACTATTCAGTGCTGAATTGCTAAATCTAAAGCACAAATCCAGACTTAACCAAAAATCTGATTAGCTTTCAATTATCTGCATAAATATGGTGTGGTCACTGTTGTGCATTCATATTTCAGTAACATTTGAGTAATTTTGTATATATTTGATTAAAATTGTGAATATATTGCTTGATTAAGCATTCTTTGTTAAGAGTAATATGTAAAACTACAGGCATGGCAAATGCCATCACGCCACCTTATCATATCCCTGTGTCTCGTTTAAAGTAAAACAAAGCTAGATTCGCATTCCAGATTTCCTTGCTTTTCTTTCAATTCGTTTTTATGTTTCAGAATTGTGCAGGGAAATAAACAAATTGTGTAAGCAACAAAAGCAAGCAAACAACTGAAATTCAAAGTGAGTCCACAGCCATGAAGCCAGTCATCATTGCAGCAGATCTAGTAGCCCATTAGTTGCAGGCCGCAGTCTCAGTTCAGAGTAAACCTCACAGAGGGGTGTGCTGAACCCTTACCTCTAGCCCCAACACCCTGACCTTTTCAACCTGGCCTGGCACTTAAATAGTCCAAACCTCGGGTTGTTCCTTGCTTCAATACACTCTGAAGCCCAGACCACATCATCACAATTTGGCCCGGTGATAAATCGGGTCATTTCTTGCTCCCAGTTCTGTACCCGCTGATTTGAGTCACTCCCAAGTCCACTCCTGCAATGGCCAAGCAATGGCTCGTTCTCCGCTCCTGGAGACGAGCCACGCAACCTCAATTCAGCCTGTACACACCATGCTGCAACTGTCCTACACCTTCAAGACTTCAATACACACCACTAAAAAACTCAGCTCCAAAAGGGAAGTAGATTGAGTCTCAATGAAGGGTCTCGGCCCGAAACATCGACTGTTTACTCTTTTCCACAGATGCTGCCTGGCCTGCTGAGTTCCTCCAGCGTTTTGTGTGTGTTGCTTGGATTTCCAGCATTGGCAGACTTTCTCATGTATTGATTGTATTGGTCATTCACCAGAAAGAGCTTGATTAGTAAAGTAGTTAGTAGCTTTGTTTGCTGTTTTTATTGCTACAGCAAGTAGTTGTTGTGTGTCACCAGCACCATGTAGTTTGTGGGATCTTACAAGAATTGAAGCACAACTTACAGTTAAAAGAGCTGTATCAATTGAAACATCAGACAGAGGCACAATTGAGTTGCAGTCAGCAATTAAAGTGAGTGTGAACAAAGATGCAGTGTCTAAACAGAAACAAGCCTGGCCAAACAAATTGTGTTAGCCTGACTTCAGTGGTTAGGAAGATGTTGGAGTCCATTATCTAGGATGAGGTTTCAGGGAACTTGGAGGCACATAATAAAATAGGCCAAAATCAGTTTGAATTTCTTAGACATAATCTTGCCAAACAAATTTGTTGGAATACTTTGAGGACATGATAAGCAGGAAATAACAATCCTAGCATCCTCTGTAAGGATCCCATAATACCATGGACTCTTATCTTGTTAAGCAGCCTCTTGTGTGGCACCTTGTCGTAGACCTTCTCAAAACCCAAGTAGATAACAGCCGCTTGAATCTCTTTCATCTGTGCTATGTATTCTCTCTGTGGAACATGTGGGTTTTCTCCAGGTCCTCTGGTCCAAAGATGTGTCAGGTAGGCGAGTTGGACAATGTAAATTGTCCAGTGATTAGGTCAGCATTAAATCAGGATTGTCAGGGGTTGTACCTCAAAGGACCAGAAGGACCTACTATTTTGCGGTAAATAAATCTCTAAATAAATAAATAGCACAGACAAAGGAAATGCAGTCCTGCAGAAGGTTCTCAGCCCAAAATGTTGACTGTACTCTTTTCCATAGCTGCCTGTTGAGTTCCACCTGCATCAGCAGATCTTCTCTAGTATGAAATTCATTGACTGGCGTGGTTTGTTGTGTTCCTGCAGTTCATTAGCAACAACATCATCCAGGTTAAAACAGCCCCTTGGTCAGAGCTCCTCAGCAATGGTGATCATCTACAGAATACCTTGCAGTTTTTTACCCAAGCCTCTCCAGCAATACATCTCAAACCTATAAATTCTGATGGATAAGGACCTGGAAGAACCACGTACATTTCCCTGTGAAGTGGAAATATATTGCTATCCTTCACCATCACTGGGTCTAAAAGCCTGGAACATCTTACCCAACAGAACAGCAGGACCATCTTCACCAAGAGGCTCACCACCACCTTCTCATGGACAATGAATTCCAACCTCGTTCCAAATCCCAACTGCTCAATCTCTCCATCCTGAGGAAACGGTATTCTATCAACATTTCTCAGTATCAGCTCTCATTCCAACAATTAGTTGCAATGACACCAAAAAAGAACAATTTCTCAAAGACTAAAGCTGAACACAGACCTCATCAGTGCCATTTCAACTGCAACAAAACTTACTACGACCTTACCTTTTACATGCTTACTTATATTACTGAACGTGGTTCTTAGCTTTAATCGGCCACAGCTCCTCTCCCTGTTTGGAATGATATTCACAGAATCAAAGGCTCATCTCATTGTGTTCTGGTGTGATGGAGATTTATTTCCTTTCAGCTGTTTTTAATTTCTTCTTTTTCTAGTAATGTTAAATGATGGTTGGCAGATAATGCAAGGTGCATTACTGCCACCTACTGAGCATCATTCAAACACAAATACTTTTCTTCCAGAAAGTACTCCTCCACCATCGCTTTCTCATTTGTGTCTCTATAATCTCACAGTACTATGAGCAGTAAATCCCCTACCATTAGCTAACAAACTGAGTATTCCATTGTAGGATTTTAAAAAAGGGGGAAAAAGAAAATTTATTATTATTGGACCAATACTATTAAGCAAGGGATCCATACACCCCAGCTGGGAACTTGTTAAAAAAAACATGCACTTTACACATCAGCTGTAATCTTTCTGTATTCTAGACTCAAACCACATAATTCAAGCCACTACAATCCTCAATTCGCCGCTTACTTTCCTATTCCCCAGAAACCTGCCCTCCTCTATACAATTATCACCCAATATCACCTGTTTGCAGCCTGTCTTTTTTAAAAGACTTCCTGACATCTCTACTCCACAATGTACAGACACTCCTTTTGTGCAACTGGTTTTAATTTAATCTAGGCATCAGTATTATTCACATCTCTTGTTCTACTTTTGCTTTGATAAAATTTAGACGCAAGTGCAGAGGGCATGATATGGTTTGCTGGCATTATTTAGTTCACAGCAAGTTAGGAAAAGTTAAATTGCATAAAGGAATTATCTGACAGAAAAAAATGACAAATGGCAAATGATGCAGGGAAATAAATGCAAGTTAATGCATTTGTGGAAGTGTTTCAAGGCAAGGCATGAAGTATTTAGGAGGAGTATTGTGTATGTGCCCAGGACCTTAATAGTAACAGCATAGGTCAGTAAGTAGTTAATAATATGTAAAATCAAGTGGAATTCCAAGATATGAAGGGCAAAGTAGTTGCACAAATTGATAGGGTCGTTAAGATGTGTTAGCTTCTGTATGAAACTAGTTCAGATTTGGTTGCCTTATAGAAAGGTAGAAAGGATGTGGAAGATTTAGAAGGTGCAGAGGAGATTTACCAGGATGCTGCCTGGATTAAAGAGCATGTCTTATGAGGATAGGTTGAGAACGCTTGGGCTTTTCTCTTTGGAGTGAAGGATGAGAGGTGACTTAATAGAGGTGTACAAGAAAATAAGAGGCATAGATTGAGTGGACAGTCAGAGACTTTTTTCCCGGGTGGAACTGCCTAATATGAGGGGGCATAATTTTAAGGTAACTGGAGGAAAGTATAGGGTGTAGGTAATAAGTACATGGAAGGTGCTGCCAGGGCTGGTGGTAGAGGCAGATATATTAGGGACACAAGAGGCTTTTAGATAGGCACATGAAGGTAAAATGGAGGGCTATGTGGGAGGGAAGGATTAGATTGATCTTGAAGTAGACTGAAAGGTCAGCACGGCATCATGAGCCAAAGGGCCTGTACTGTGCCATTTACTATTTTCTAACACATGAAAGCAAGGAGATTTTTATTGGAATTGTATATCATACTAGCTAGGCCAGAACTTGAGTGCCATGTGGTCACTGTACGCAAGGCATGATTGGTTTGGAGAAAGTGCATGAGAAATTCACCAAGATGTTGCCGGGACTAAAAAAAAATTGTAACTAAGTGGGAAAATTTGGAAAAAACATTCGCTTGATTTCTGTCGAATGAACTATTGAGGCAGGAATACGGTGGAATACTCTCCAATGCCTGGATGAATGCAGTTCCAAAAGCATTCAAATTAAGATATCTAAATAAATAGGAAGGATGCAGTGATAATAGTGTAATAAGCAAGCACCCCTTGTAATAATGATCAGGGAGGCACAGAGAGAATCTGTAACTACCAACAAGTACCTTTATTGTCCTAACAGAACACGTGAACTTCCACAAACAAATGCCCGTGTTCACCCCCATTAAGTTTTTCTGCCCTCCTTCCACAGTCAGAGAATACCATTTAAAAAGGAATTTCTGCTGCTGACCACATGTTCCTCATTGTCCTGTTTCAAATCCCCACGTCTGTGGAGCACTTTGCATCCACGTGGTGACTCTCTTATAGTCATTTCTGTCTTGTATGTGCAAACATGCTTTTATGCTCATTTCTTACCAATTCAAATATTGCATTCCAGAGTCATTGGCAATTGGTCACATTTCTGATCTGTAACACCTTTCTGCTCTGCTCCAAGCCAGCATCCACTTATTGCCCTCTTCTCAGCGAGTGACTATCTGTAGTTTATGGCTCTTTGTTCTCAATCAGCAACCAGCTTGAATCATGCAAGCCAAATACAGATTTCAACAGTCACAAACCTGTATGTTGTATCCAACGAAAGAACACCTCACAAATAATTTATTTGGAAATAATCCCTGGTTCAACAGATTACCTGGAGTATATCCACTTTAAAATGCTGATTGAGCCAAGCAACTTAATCTCACAAAATGAAGAACACAGAGTCTCTTCATAAGGAAGAAGCCTGCATCTCCTTCCACGTGGCAAGAAAAAAGGCAATTGATCTGCTTCCACTGTTTCATTCATTTGAATTCACTGAATTAACTAGTTCTTTCTGGCCAACTATAGTCTGGAGTGAAAATAAAACAAGTGATAGTAGTTAGAGAACCAGAAAATGGTAAAAAGATTAGAGTTGGAAATGTTTTCATCAAGAGCATGTTGGGAATCTGGAAGTTACTGCTTGAAGGGTGTGAGAAGCAGAGGTCCTCAATCACATCAAGATGTACTTGTGTGTTGTTACCTGCACTATTAGAGACAAAGTGCTCAAAAGTGAAATATAAAGATGGAAAACTCTTGCCACTGGCACAGATGTGGGAAAATTACCTTCCCTTTGCACCATTCAGCTGTCATTCAAGTAAGTATAATGTTCTCCTAAGGGACCATCTGCTGGTGGGACCTCAAGTGGCTTTAGAGACCAACCCAGGATCCACACATTCTGCTACAAGTGGTGGCTTTGGTCAGTGGTTGGGTCTTTTGGTTGTTCAATCTCTCCTTTCATAGCTGCCACTTGCCCTCTGCTGTGCAATAGAGATTGTGCAGCTCACTGTTGAACAGATTTCCTCCAGGTCATCTATTGAGTGCAAATATCTTTCCAGTTTTTAGCTGTGATGTTGAATTTCTTCAGGTTGATTTTGATGTTATCTTTGAAGCATTTCCTTTGACCACAGGGGTTTGCTGATCTTCCTTCAACTGGGAGTAAATGGCCTAGTTGGTGAGACATGAGTTAGGCATCCGGATGATACAACTAGGACCTACACAACTAGGAGCAGCTACATGACATCAAGAGGAGTCACCACTGTTGATATAGAACAGGGGTCCACGCCAAGTTTGTGTGGGCAAGAGGAAGGAGCCAGAGTGGGTTTTAGCAGCCAAAGTATTGGTTGAGTAAAATGGGTGTGGTAGATAAGGTGGTGAATACAATATTCAGAATACTTGGAATCAAGTAGGCATGAATATGAGAGTTTATCATTGTACAACTTCATAAGAGCATGACTACAGAAGCAGAATTTAAGCCATTTGGCCCTTTGAATCTGCTCTGCCATTCCATCATGGCTCATCCAATTTTCTTCCCAGCCCCAATCTCCTGCCTTCTTCCCGTATCCTTCATGCCCTGACCAATCAAGAATCTATCAACCTCTGCCTTAAAGATACATAAAGACTTGATGGCCTCCAGCTGCCTATGGCAAAGAATGTTAGATTCACCACTCTGCTGAAGAAATTCCTCCTCATCTCTGTTCTGAGACTATTCTGAACCCTCTCCAGTTTCAGAATATCCTTTCTAAAGGACATAATACACCTCATAATACTCCAAATGAGGCCTCACCAGTGCTTTATAAAGCCTCAGCATTACATACTTGTTTTAATATTCTAGTCCTCTTGAAATGAATTTATTAGAATTTAGAATTTATTTAATTAAATCTTACATCCATCCCACAATGTGAGGGAGTAAAAATCTTTGGGTTATGACGCGTTATGGTTGGGGTGACTCGTGTCCCCGATGATCTTCCAGGTTTTCTTTCTGCTCCTGCTGCTATAAATGTCCTTAATGGAGAAAAGTTCACATTGACAGATGCACGGGACTGTTCGTACCATTCTGCAGTGCCCAGCAATCGTGATACAGCCTGCCAGGATGCTCTCAGTGATGCCCCTGGAGAAGATCTTGAGGATTTGGACATGCCGAACTTCTTCAGTCACCTGAAGTTAAAGAGGCACTGTTGTGTTTTTTTTTGCCACAAAACTGATGTGTACAGTCCAGGTGAGATCATTGGTGATGTGTATACCGAGGAACTTGAAACTACTCACCCTCTCAACTGCAGACCCATTGATGTTGATCAGCCGAGCCTGTCTCAGTTCCTCATGTAATTCACAATGAGCTGCTTTGTTTTTTTGGACATTGAGGGAGAGGTTGTTATCTTGGCACAAGTGAGTCAGGGTGTCAACCTCTCCTCTGTAGGCTGTCGCATCACCGCTAGAAATAAGGCCGATCAAAGTCATGTCATCTGCGAATTTGATCAGCAGATTGGAGCTGAGTGTGGTAGTACAGTCTGGGTGTAAAGGGAGTAGAGAAGGGGACTCAGGACACAACCCTGGGGGGGGGCACCTGTATTGAAGGTCAGAGGTGCAGAGGTGAGGGAGCCCATCCTTACCACCTGTTGGCATCCGATAGGAAGTCTAGGATCCAGCTGCACAAAGTGGGGTGCAGGCCGAGGTCTCTGAGCTTCCTGTCAAGTTTGGAGGGAATTATGGTGTTAAGTGCTGAACTATAGTCCAGGATCAACATTCTAACATATCCATCCCTCTTCTCCAGGTGAGTGAGGATGGAGTGTAGTGCTGTGGCTATGGTGTTATCGGTAGACTGGTTCTGTTGGTAGGCAAATAGCAGGGGGTCCAGTGTGGGTGGTAGCTTACTGTATTCCATCTGCCATTTCTTTGCCCATTCTCCTCATCTGTCAAAGTCTTTCTGTAGCGCCTCTACTTCCTCAAAACTACATGCCCCTCCACTTATCTTCATATTGTCTGCAAACTTTGCAACAAAGCCATCAATTCCATCATCCAAGCCATTAACTTATAATGTAAAAAGAATTGGTTCTAACACAGACCACTATGGAATGCCAGCAGTCATTGGAAGCCAGCCAAAAAAGGGATCTCTTTATTTCCACTCTTTGCCTCCTGCCAAACAGCCACCATTTTATCCATGCTAAAATCTTTCCCCTAATACCATGGGTTCGTAGCGTATTAAGCATGTGCATCTTCTCAACGGCCTTCTGAAAATCCAAGTACACAACATCAACCAATTCTCCTTTAACTATCCTGCTTGTTGTTTCTTCAAAGAATTCCAGCAGGGTTGTAAAGCAAGATTTTCCCTTGAGGAAACCATGCTGACTATGGCCTATTTTGTCATGTGCCTCCAAGTATCCTGAGACCTCATCCCAACCAATGAGGTCTATAGTTTCCTTTCTTCTGCCTCTCTCCCTTTGTGAAGAGCGAAGTGACATTTGCAATTTTCTTGCCTTCCAGAATGTAGTGATTCTTGAAAGATCATTACTAATGCCTCCACCATCTCTTCAGCTGCCTTTTTTCTGCCTCTCTCCTTTTTTGGAGAGTAGAGTGACATTTGCAATTTTCCTGTCTTCCAGAATCACTAGATTCTGGAAAGATCATTACTAATGCCTCCACGATCTCTTCAGAACCCTGGAGTGTACACCATCTGATCCAGGTGACTCATCTGCCTTCAGATCTTTCAGTTTCCCAAAAACATTCTCTCTAGTTATGGTGACTTCACACACTTCATGACCCGACAACTGGAACACCCACCACACAGCTAGATTCTTCCACCGTGAAGACTGATGCAAAATACTTATTCAGTTTGTCCACCATTTCATTGTCCCCCATTACTACCTCTCCAGCATTGTTTTCCAGCAGTGCGATATCCCCTATCACCTCTCTTTTACATTTTATTTATCTTAAGAAAATTTTGGTATCCTAAATCCTTGTTTAAGCACAGCCTTTTGCAAGAAAACGTTTGTGAACCCTTAGCAATTACTTGGTTTTCTGCATTAATTACTCCTAAAATATGCTCTGATCATCTAAGTCAAAATAATCGACATACACAATCTGATTGCAGGTGTGGGTTGTAGGGGTGCCCTGTCCTATAAAAAAGACAAAGTCAGGTTACTGAGAGCCTGCTCTTCTCAAGAGAGATCTGTTTATGTGCACCATGCATTGATCAAAACAACTTCAGAGGACCATAGAAGTATTGTAGATGTATGAAGCTGGAAAAGGCTGCAAAATCATTTCTAAAGACTTGTATGTTCATCAGTCCACAGTAAGAGAAATTGTCTATAAATAGAGGAAACTCAGGACCTCAAGGGTGGTAATCTCAGGATTGCTACCTGTGCTAGGTGCCAGTGACGGTAGGAATAGGATGCTCTGGAGGAGGAACAAGTGGCTGAGGAACTGGTGTAGGGGGCAGGGTTTCAGATTTCAGGATCATTGGGACCTCTTCTGGGGCAGGTGGGACCTGTACATGAGAGACGGGTTACAGTTGAACTACAGGGGGACCAATATCCTTTCAGGGAGGTTTGTTAGTGCTATTGGGGAGGCTTTAAACTAGATTTGCAGGAGGATGGGAACCAGAGCGCCAGAGCTGACAGTGTGGCTGGGGTGAAAATAAATGATGTTGAAAGTTTAAGCAAATCCGCTGATAGAAAGGTTGTGAGTGGTGGTAAAAATCTCCTGAGGTGTATATATTTCAATGCTAGGAGTATTGCGGGAAAGGCGGATGATTTGAGGGCGTGGATTGACACGTGGAATTATGATGTTGTAGCAATTAGTGAAACTTGGCTACAGGAGGGGCAGGACTGGCAGCTTAATATTCCAGGGTTCCGATGTTTCAGATGTGATCGAGGCAGAGGAATGAAAGGTGGGGGAGTAGCATTGCTTGTTAGGGAAAATATTACAGCAGTGCTCAGGCAGGACAGATTAGAGGGCTTGTCTACTGAGTCTTTATGGGTGGAGCTGAGAAACAGGAAAGGTATGGCCACATTAGTGGGATTGTATTACAGACCACCCAATAGTCAACGAGACTTGGAAGAGCAAATCTGCAGAGAGGTAGCAGGCAACTGCAGGAAACATAAAGTTGTGGTGGTAGGGGATTTTAATGTTCCATACATTGATTGGGACTCACATATTGTTAGGGGTCTAGATGGTTTAGAGTTTGTAAAATGTGTTCAGGAAAGTTTTCTAAATCAATATATAGAGGGACCAACTAGAGGGGATGCAATATTGGATCTCCTGTTAGGAAATGAATTAGGGTGAGTGACAGAAGTCTGTGTAGGGGAGCACTTTGGTTCCAGTGATCATAACATCATTAGTTTCAATTTGATCATGGACAAGGATAGATCTGGTCCTAGGGTTGAGGTTCTGAACTGGAAGAAGGCCAAATTTGAAGAAATGAGAAAGGATCTAAAAAGCGTGGATTGGGACAGGTTGTTCTCTGGCAAAGATGTGATTGGTAGGTGGGAAGCCTTCAAAGGGGAAATTTTGAGAGTGCAGAGTTTGTATGTTCCTGTCAGGATGAAAGGCAAATTGAATAGGAATAAGGAACCTTGGTTCTCAAGTGATATTGCAACTCTGATAAAGAAGAGGAGGGAGTTGTATGAAATGTATAGGAAACAGGGGGTAAATCAGGTGCTTGAGGAGTATAAGAAGTGCAAGAAAATACTTAAGAAAGAAATCAGGAGGGCTAAAAGAAGACATGAGGTTGTCTTGGCAGTCAAAGTGAAGGATAATCCAAAGAGCTTTTACAGGTATATTAAGAGCAAAAGGATTGTAAGGGATAAAATTGGTCCTCTTGAAGATCAGAGTGGTCGGCTATGTGCGGAACCAAAGGAAATGGGGGAGATCTTAAATAGGTTTTTTGCGTCTGTATTTACTAAGGAAGCTGGCATGAAATCTATGGAATTGAGGTAATCAAGTAGTGAGACCATGGAAACTGTACAGATTGAAAAGGAGGAGGTGCTTGCTGTCTTGAGGAAAATTAAAGTGGATAAATCCCCAGGACCTGACAGAGTGTTCCCTCGGACCTTGAAGGAGACTAGTGTTGAAATTGCAGGGGCCCTGGCAGAAATATTTAAAATGTCGCTGTCTACGGGTGAGGTGCCGGAGGATTGGGGAGTGGCTCATGTTGTTCTGTTGTTTAAAAAAGGATCGAAAAATAATCCGGGAAATTATAGGCCGGTGAGTTTAACGTCAGTAGTAGGTAAGTTATTGGAGGGAGTACTAAGAGACAGAATCTACAAGCATTTGGATAGACAGGGGCTTATTTGGGTGAGTCAACATGGCTTTCTGCGTGGTAGGTCATGTTTGACCAATCTGTTGGAGTTTTTTGAGGAGGTTACCAGGAAAGTGAATGAAGGGAAGGCGGTGGATATTTGGACTTCAGTAAGGCCTTTGACAAGGTCCTGCATGGGAGGTTAGTTAGGAAAATCCAGTCGCTAGGTATACATGGAGAGGTGGTAAATTGGATTAGACATGGATGGAAGAAACCAGAGAGTGGTGGTAGAGAATTGCTTCTCTGAGTGGAGGCCTGTGACTAGTGGTGTGCTACAGGGGTCAGTGCTGGGTCCATTGTTATTTGTCATCTATATCAATGAACTGGATGATAATGTGGTAAATTG
The DNA here is from genome assembly GCF_030028105.1 of Mobula birostris. Taxonomy (NCBI): domain Eukaryota; kingdom Metazoa; phylum Chordata; class Chondrichthyes; order Myliobatiformes; family Myliobatidae; genus Mobula; species Mobula birostris. Next base: position 114,845,852 of record NC_092377.1, read on the forward strand.
GATCAGCAAGTTTGCTGATGATACAAAGATTGGAGGTGTAGTAGACAGTGAGGAAGGTTTTCAGAGCCTGCAGAGGGACTTGGACCAGCTGGAAAAATGGCCTGAAAAATGGCAGATGGAGTTTAATACTGACAAGTGTGAGGTATTGCATGTTGGAAGGACAAACTAACATAGAACATACAGGGTTAATGGTAAGGCACTGAGGAGTGCAGTGGAACAGAGGGATCTGGGAATACAGATACAAAATTCCCTAAAAGTGTCGTCACAGGTAGATAGGGTCGTAAAGAGAGCTTTTGGTACATTGGCCTTTATTAATCGAAGTATTGAGTATAAGAGCTGGAATGTTATGATGAGGCTGTATAAGGCATTGGTGAGGCTGAATCTGGAGTATTGTGTTCAGTTTTGGTCACCAAATTACAGGAAGGATATAAATAAGGTTGAAAGAGTGCAGAGAAGGTTTACAAGGATGTTGCCGGGACTTGAGAAACTCAGTTACAGAGAAAGGTTGAATAGGTTAGGACTTTATTCCCTGGAGCGTAGAAGAATGAGGGGAGATTTGATAGAGGTATATAAAATTATGATGGGTATAGATAGAGTGAATGCAAGCAGGCTTTTTCCACTGAGGCAAGGGGAGAAAAAAACCAGAGGACATGGGTTTAGGGTGAGGGGGGAAATGTTTAAAGGGAACATTGGGGGGGCTTCTTCACACAGAGAGTGGTGGGAGTATGGAATGAGCTGCCAGAAGACGTGGTAAATGCGGGTTCTTTTTTAACATTTAAGAATAAATTGGACAGATACATGGATGGGAGGTGTATGGAGGGATATGGTCCGTGTGCAGGTCAGTGGGACTAGGCAGAAAATGGTTCGGCACAGCCAAGAAGGACCAAAGGGCCTGTTTCTGTGCTGTAGTTTCTATGGTTTCTATGGTTCTATTGTTGCTACTCTCCCTAGGGGTGGGCATCCTGCAAAGATCACACTAAGAGCACAATGTGAAGTGCTGAAGGAGGTGAAAAAGAACCCAAGGGTAACAGCAAAAGACCTGCAGAAGGTTCTAGAACTTGCTGAAGTCTCTGTTCATATGTCCACTATAAGAAAAACACTAAACAAGAATGATGTCCACTGCTCGCCAAAAAAAAACATTGCTGCATGTCTCAAATTTGCAGAAGACCAACTTGATGTTCCATAACACTTCTGGGACAATGTTCTGTGGACAGGCAAGACAAAAGTTGAACTTTATGACAGAAATGCATACCACTATGCTTGGAGGTAAAAAGGACAGCCTACTCCAACACCTCATCCCAACTGTGAAGCATGGTGGAAGGAGCTTCATGGTTTGGGACTGCTTTGCTGCCTCACAGCCTGGGCAGCTTGCAATTAATGAAGGAACAATGAATTCAAAATTGTATCGAGACATTTTGCATGAAAATGTCAGGGTAGCGGTCTGCCACCTGAAGTTTAATAGTATTTGGATTGAGGAGAGCAGTAGTGATAGGGGATTCGATAATTAGGGGGACAGGTAAGTGGTTCTGTGGAAGAGGTCGAGAATCCTGGAGGGTCTGTTGCCTCCCTGGTGCCAAGTTCCGCAATATCTCGGATCGAGTTCTCAGTATTCTCAAGAGGGAGGATGAGCAGCTGGATGTCGTGGTCCAATGACGTGGGTAGGAAGAGAGAGGAGGTCCTGAAAGGTGAGTTTAGGGAGTTAGGTGCCAAGTTAAAGGACAAGACCTCCAGGATAGCAATCTCAGGATTGCTACCAGTGCCACATGCAGGCGGGTTTAGAAATAGTAAGATAGCGCAGATCAACACGTGACTGAAGACATGGTGCAGGAGGGAGGGCTTCAGAGTTAGAGATAATTAGGCAGCTTTCCAGGGAAGGTGGAACCTGTTCTGGCGGGACGGTTTACATCTGAATTGGACGGGGACAACTATTCTTGCAGGTAGGTTTGCTGGAGAGGTTCCAGTGGATTTAAACTAGATACAAGGAGGGAGGGGAACCAGAGTGTAGAAACAAATGTGGGGGAGAAGGAAGAAAATAGTAAAGTTGTTTGCACCGTTAGTGATAAACAGAGAGTAAGAGGTGGAAAATTTCTTAAATGCATTTAGTTTAATTCTAGGGGCATTATAAGAAAGGTGGATGAGCTTAAAGCATGGATTGATACCTGGAAGTATGATGTGGTAGCTATTAGTGAAACATGGTTATGGGAGGAGTGTGACTAGCAACTAAATATTCCTGGATTTAATTGCTTCAGGTGTGATAGAATCAGAAGGACAAGAGGGGGAGGTGTTGCATTGCTTGTCGGAGAAAATATTACAGTGGTGCTCTGGCAGGATAGATTAGTGGGCTCGTCTAGGGAAGCTATTTGGATGGAATTGAGGAATGGGAAAGGTGTAGTAACACCTATAGGGGTGTATTATAGACCACCAAATGGGGAGCGAGAATTGGAGGAGCAAATTTGTAAGAAGATAGCAGATATTTGTAGTAAGCACAAGGTTGTGATTGTGGGAGATTTTAATTTTCCACACATAGACTGGGAAGCCCATACTGTAAAAGGGCAGGATGGTGTGGAGCTTGTAAAATATGTGCAGGGTAGTTTTTTGGAGCAATACATAGAGGTACCAACTAGAGAAGGGGCAGTGTTGGATCTCCTGGTAGGGTATGAGATAGGTCAGGTGACGGAGGTTTGCGTTGGGGAGCACTTCAGGTCCAGTGATCACAATGCCATTAGCTTCAATATAATTATGGAGAAGTATAGGTCTGGACCCAGGGTTGAGATTTTTGATTGGAGAAAGGCTAATTTTGAGATGCAAAAGGATTTAGGAGGAGTGGATTGGGACAATTTGTTTTATGGGAAGGATGTAATAAAGAAATGGAGGTCATTTAAAGGTGAAATTTTGAGGGTACAGAATCTTTATGTTCCTGTTAGGTTGAAAGGAAAGGTTAAAAGTTTGAGAGAGCCATGGTTTTCAAGGGATATTGGAAGCATGGTTCAGAAGAAGAGAGGTATCTATAATATCTACAATAGGCAGCATGGAGTAAATGAGGTCCTTGAGGAATATAAAGAATGTAAAAAGAATCTTGAGAAAGAAATTAGAAAAGCTGAAAGAAGATATGAGGTTGCTTTGGCAAGTAGGGTGAAAATAAATCCGAAGAGTTTCTACAGTTACATTAACAGCAAAAGGATAGTGAGGAATAAAATTGGTCCCTTAGAGAATCAGAGTGGACAGCTACGTGTGGAGCCAAAAGAGATGGGGGAGATTCTGAACAATTTCTTTTCTTCGGTATGCACTAAGGAGAAGGATATTGAATTGTGTAAGTCTCTCTTACTAGCTCTTCTTTCAGTTAGTCCTGATGAAGGGTCTCGGCCTGAAACGTCGACCATACCTCTTCCTAGAGATGCTGCCTGGCCTGCTGCGTTCACCAGCAACTTTTATGTGTGTTGCTTGAAATGCCAGCATCTGCAGATTTCCTTGTGTTTGCAATTATTGGTCTTTGAGTTTGACATCAGTGGTGGGTAAATTGATGGAAATTATTCTTAGAGATGGTATATATAATTATCTGGATAGACAGGGTCTGATTAGGAACAGTCAACATGGATTGTGCATGGAAGGTCATGTTTGACAAATCTTATTGAATTTTTTGTAGAGGTTACTAGGAAATTTGACGAGGGTAAAGCAGTGGATATTGTCTATATGGACTTCAGTAAGGCCTTTAACAAGGTTCCATACGGAAGGTTAGTTAGGAATGTTCAATCGTTAGGTATTAATATCGAAGTAGTAAAATGGATTCAACAGTAGCTGGATGGGAGATGCCAGAGAGTAGTGGTGGATAACTGTGTGTCAGGTTGGAGGCCGGTGACTAGTGTTGTGCCTCAGGGTCCAATGTTGTTTGTCATATACATTAATGATCTGGATGATGGGGTGGTAAATTGGATTAGTAAGTATGCAGATGATACTAAGATGGGTGGAGTTGTGGATAATGAAGTAGGTTTTCAAAGCTTGCAGAGATTTAGGCTAGTTAGAAGAGTGGGCTGAAAGATGGCAGATGGAGTTTAATGCTGAAAAATGTGAGGTGCTACATTTTGGTAGGACTGATCAAAATAGGACATACATGGTAAATGGTAGGGCATTGAAGAATGCAGTAGAATAGAGGGATCTAGGAATAATGGTGCATAGTCCCCTGAAGGTGGAATCTCATGTGGATAGGGTGGCGAAAACTTTTGGTATGCTAGCCTTTATAAATCAGAGCATTGAGTATAGGAGTTGGGATGTAATGTTGAAATTGTACAAGGCATTGGCAAGGCCAAATTTGGAGTATTGTGTACAGTTCTGGTCACCGAATTATAGGAAAGATGTCAACAGAATAGAGAGAGTACAGAGAAGATTTACTAGAATGTTACTTGGGTTTCATCACCTAAGTTACAGAGAAAGGTTGAACAAGTTGGGTCTTTATTCTTTGGAATGTAGAAGGTTAAGGGAGGACTTGAAATAATGAGGGGGATAGATAGAGTTGACGTGGATAGGCTTTTTACATTGAGAGTAGGGGAGATTCAAACAACAGGACATGAGTTCAGTTAAAGAGCAAAAGTTTAGGGGTAACATCTTTACTCAGAGTGGTAGCTGTGTGGAACAACCTTCCAGAAGTGGTTGAGGCAGGTTCAATGTTGTCATTTAAAGTTAAATTGGATAGCTATATGGACAGGAAAGTAATGGCGGGTTATGGGCTGAGTACAGGTCGGTGGGACTAGGTCAGAGTAGGAGTTCGGCACGGACTAGAAGGGCTGAGATGGCCTGTTTCCATGCTGTAATTGTTATATGGTTATTATATGGATGCAGTAAGACTAAAAGTCCAAAACACAAGAGTAAATCAACAATAGATTGGTTTAAAAAGAGTTCGTTTTCTGGAATGGCCAAGTCTGAGTCCAAACCTTAACCCCAATTAGATGCTGTGGCATAACCAGAAGAGGGCTGTTCATGTAAGGTATCTCACAAATACTGATGGACTGAAACAGTTTTGTATTGAAGAATGGTCTAAGGTTCCACCTCGCTGTTGTGCAAGTCTGATTAGTAGCTACAGGAAACACTTGGTGGAAGTTATTGCTGCTAAAGGAGGTTCTACCAGTTATTAAATACAAGGGTTCATATATTTTGTTCAGTCTGGACTGTGAATAATTAAACAATGTGTCCAATAAAGACATGAGAAGTACAATTGTTTGTATGTTATTAGTTTAGGCAGATTGTGTTTGTCTATTATTGTGACTTAGATCACTTTTTAAGAGTAATTAATGCAGAACACCAGGTAATTGCAAAGGGTTCACAAACCTTTTCTTGCAGGTTGCCTTGGATGGATCATTTCAGTTTAGAATCTTTATCATCACTGACATTGGTAGTGAAATGTGTTGTTTTGTCGCAGAGCAACACAAAATTACTCTAAGTTTCAAAACAATGCAAAAGGGGAACAGTGAGGTCATGTTCATGGACCATTGAGAAATCTGATGGCAGAGGGAAAGAAACTGCTCTTAAAACTTTGAAGCTCCTGTATCTCCTCTCTAATGGTAGTAATGAGAAGTGGGCAGGTGAGAAGGTGATGGATTCTGCCTTCTTGAGGTGAAGTGAGAATGATAGGTTTGTTTTCCTTGAACTGGAGAAGTCTTGGGAAACCACTACATCAAGCTCCTTTGCTTCGTCCACCACAAATGGCAGTTGCTATCCATTTTATTTCTACTTTTGCCATTCCCAGGTGGGAGGAGCAACACCTCATATTCCATCTGGGTAGCCATGAACCTGACCGCAGGAGCGTTCATTTTTCTAACTTCTGAGAAATTTTGCCCCACTCTCCTTTCTTTTTCCATTCCCCATTCTGGCTCCCGTTACCTCCCTCCCTCTGCTGACCCCTTCTCCTTCCCTTTCTCCCTTGGTCCACTTTTCCTCTATTAGATTCCTCCTTCTTCAGGCCTTTTTCTACTTATCACATGCTTGCTTGTACTCCAACCCCTCTTGCTACCTTATTGTGGCTTCTTCACCCTTCCTTTCTAGTCCAAATCAATGGTCTTTGTCTGAAACTTCAACCGTTTATTCTTCTCCATACATGCTGAGTTCTTCCAGCATTTTGTGCATGATGCTCTGAATTTTCAGCATCTGCAGAATCTCATGTTTATAATGGGGTAAAATGAAGGACCATAGCTACGATATGTAGTGAGTGAGGGAGGACAAATTGTGGTAGCAAGAACGTTGGAGTCTATAATTCACCATTTAACTCCTTGCCACCATTTACAATAGCACAAGTTAGTGATAACATGGAATGGTCTTTCTGTCTAAATTAAAATTGGTGTTTTTTCATTGCCACTGAGGTACAGGGAAAAGTTTACTTTACATGCCAACCATACAGATAATTTCATTACATCAAAAGGAGTTTGGAGATGAGTTTACTTGAAATCAACACACTTTAGGCAGGGTTATAGTCAATAGTCTCTGAAAATCATGTGCGTCTTTACCATCGAGGGCCAGGGAGATGCTGTCTGCCATCAACCCCTTTTGACATTGCATGAATGGCAGTGATCAAAGTTGTCTGGGAGGCTGGAGTTAATACATGCCATGACCAGCCTCTCAAAGCAGTCCTTGGTGGCAGATGTCACAGCCATTAAGGCACATTATCTAGTTTTTCAAATACTAGGCTTAAAATGGTTGCCTTAGAACAAGTGAGAACCTTAGACTGGAGTAGGGAGAGGTTAAAAACTAACTGCAAACACCCCAGCCATCTGATCTGCACAGGATCTAAGAATATGGCTGGGGATTCCACCGAGGCCAGATATTTTCCGTGGGTTCACTTTCTGCAAAACTGAGTTGACATCTGCAACAGTACCTATGGTTATGGGTGTGTTGAAGGTTGTTGGGGTGGATGGTAACGTATCCTCTTCTGTTCAAAACAGGCAGAGTGCACATTAGGGATACACTGTTGTTGGTAATGCAGCCTGACTTCATTGTGTAGTCTGTCTCTTGGCATCCCTGGTAGATTTACAAAGGTGGCATTCTTATAGGTCACTGTTACTCAATTTGAACGCCGCAGTCCTGGACTTGCAGGGGGTGGATCTCCTGGTTCATCCATAGTTTCTAGTTTGGAAACACCTAGATTAGTACAGCTATAAGACTTTGTCAAGAACAAAGCAGACTATTTCATTGCTACCCCATCTATGACTTTGAACAATCAAACCCTCACCAGCAGAGTAGCTGCAATGGGCATCTTCTGCAAGTTACAATATAGTTGGTCCTATGGGCTACTCTGAAAGCATCACCAAAACTTGTCTGTAGCAAGATGGACAAGCACAAGGCCATGGAAACACAAGGGGACCCAAGAATTTCCATCCAGAGGATGGTTCCAATCTGGAATGCACTGCCTGAGTGGGTAGTGGGTACAAGTGTTCATACTTTTAATGATGAGGGTGAGCACTTGACTGAAGTCTACAGAGCAAGTGTTGATAAATGATGCATATTCAATAGTTGGCACAGACAAGGTCTCCAATGGGCCTGTATGAATTTGACTTGCTTAGCAACTAAGTCACACATTACAATATGTCACCATAGCAATCTCTACCGACAGTACCTTGGGAACACCCTCAACCAGGTGGTCTGTAATGGTTCCAAAAGTGGCTCACTGCCCATAAAAGCCTACTTTGAGATTGATGCACAGATCTTAAAACAATAAGGGCAAATTTATAGAAATTGTCCATCATGACAGTTTTCACCCACCTAAACCCTAATTCTCCAAAGAGTGCAACCTTTTCTTCAAAGTATAATAATTCCATGTCCGAGTTTCACATTAATACAAAAAAAATCACTTGAGATGCAAGAAACTTCATATGATTTTTATGCCATTCAGTTTTTAGACAGGACCCCAAACCTTGCAAAGGAAAACACAAAGGTATTGTCCCTTGGAAGGAAATCGGAAAAGGGAAATAGAAGGAGCAGATACCACCATCAGCACCCTTTTAGTAGGCAATACCCACATAACTGCTGCATTTTGCTAAGATAACCTAACATCATGGACAACGTCGGACTCAATCATCAATGACACAGGCAGTTTGACTCACCACCAGCAGTGTCTTAAATAGGACTAGTTTAGGAAGGGATCAATGCTCTTACTTAACATACCAGAAACCAGATTATTTGCCCCAACCATTCTGTGGCAATGAATTTCCCACCAGTTTCTGTACACCCCATTTAATTCTTTTGAGTCCAACAATGATCTTACAAGGATGATTTCATAATTTCTTCAATAAAAGAGATCAGGAACTTGGAAAAATACAGGCAAAATAAGGTAAATTTCTGCAGGAAAATTCAAACCCATCTGTGGCTAAAGTGCTTTCATAATTACCAGCCTTTGAAATTTGTTTCTGAGAAAGATTGGAAAAACTGCATTAAAAGTTTACAGGGTAACATTTTATGTCATAATATAATCAATACATACAAAAGGAACAGCTGGTGCCAGTTTACTCAGAAGCATTAATGGCAAGGAACAAAAATGACTAAAATCAGCAGTAATAGTATTCTGAACAGCAAAAGCTTTCGGTGTTAATCTTTCCGAAGAGGCAGCAACTCCTCTCTGATTCCGTCTTTCGTAATAAAACATATCTTTAGACAGTCACCAGTATAAACATCTCTCTCAGCTGCAGAGATGAAAACATCTTTAACTAGCTGTGTTGCTTTTTCCAGGGTGAGGGGGAGATGTTCTACTGACTCCATATTCTTAAACCCAATCTGGAAAAGAAAATGAAGAAAGTTAGTTAGTGCCTACCTCATCCGGTTTCACCAGTAGTATAAAATTCACCAGTAGTTACAATTCAAAAGGAAAAAAATACTTATTTGGGAAAGTCCTTTCAGTATAGATTGCTAAATTACAATTCTGATAACCATGACTCCACACCTGATAGCAGGACCTGGCTCAAACACCCCAGACATACCCTCACACTATTCTTGGTGAAAGTCGTTAATGACAGCTAATTGAGGTTAAAAAGGTATTACCTGGTTATCCAGAAGCGGTTGCAGCATGGCACTGGCTGAGCCTCCAGCTTTGTAAGCATCTCGCTGATAGGATCCCACAGGATCAAAGCTGTACACTGCACCTTTCCCTACATTTAAATAATGCAAAATATGATAAACATCTATATTAATCAACTTCTTTATTTACTTTCCTACAGCACTGACAAGTCATTTTATATTTGGTCAAATTGGTGGCTTCCTAACACATTCTGATACAATCATGGGGTCAACAGGGCCCCCAAAGTATTCTAAAACACTCAAAAGATGTACTCACTACTGTAGTGCACACCATATCTTCCAAGCCCGCCAATGAAATGCTTATCCAATTAATCTTATACAGGTTTAGTGTCTGATGAATGCTTATGAGGGGACAAGTCCTCAGCTTAATGCACACAAAAAAAAACCCAACAGTACAACATTATCTGAATCTGAAGACATTTAGACAGGTACGTGGATAGGATATTCAAAGACTCAGTACAGTTTGTGAACCATATTCAATTACCTGATTTTCTGCATTACTCAGAAAATGTATCTGAGATTAACATCAAACCACAATAATAGATAAACACAATCTGGCTACACTAATAACACACAAACAATTGTACTTTTCATGTCTTTATTGAACACATTGTTTAATCATTCACAGTCCAGGCTGGAAAAAAGTATGTGAGCACTTGCAATTAATAACTGGTAGAACGTCCTTTAGCCACCAGTGAAGTAGAAACATCAGCAGCAGACTTCAAGGTAAATGGTCCCGGGTTCGAATCCAGCCACCTCCTTGTATGCTTCCCATCTATGCTTGGTTGAGCATTGAGCTAACAACTCAAGCCTTATTTAAAAAAAGACAAATGCTAAGGATATGGCAAAGAGTGCAACCTGATGCGCCATAAGGCACAAGGAACAACAGAACCTCCTTCAGCAGCAATAACCTCCACCAAGGATTTCCTGAAGCTGCTGATCAGATTTGTACAACAAACTTTTGATCATTCCTCCATACACAACTGCTTCAGTCCATCAATATTTCTGGGATACCTTGCATGAACAGCCCTCTTCAGGTCATGCCACAACATCTCAAATTGTAAGGTCTGGACTTTGACATGGCCATTCCAAAACAAATTTTCTTCTTTTTAAACCATTCTATTGTTGACTTAACGCTTGTTTCAGATCATTGTCTTGTTGCATCATACAACTTCTACTAAGCTTCAGGTGACGGACCACTACCATGACATTCTCTGGTAAAATCTCTTGACATAATTGAGTTCATTGTTCCCTCTATGAATGCAAGCTGCCCAGGCTGTGAAGGAGCACAGTGGCCCCAAACCATGAGGCTCCTTTCACCATGCTTCACAGTTGGGATGAGGTTTTAGTATTAGTGTGTAGTGCCTTTTCCCTCCAAACACAACGGTATGCACTTTGGCTAAAAAGTTCAACTTTTGTCTCATTTGTCCACAGAACATTGTCCCAGAAGTACTGTGGAACATCAAGGTAGTCTTTTGCAAATTTGAGACGTGCAGCAATCTTCTTTTTTGGAGAGCAGTGGTTTCCCCCATGGTGTCCTTCCATGAACACCATTCTTGTTCAGTGTCTTTCATTTGTGGACACATGAACAGAGACTTCAGCAAGTTCTAGAGATTTCTGCAGGTCCTTTTCACCTCCTTCAGCATTGCACATTGTGCCCTTGGTGCAGGATGCCCACTCCTAGGGAGAGTAGCAACAGTACTGAATTTCCTCCATTTGTAGACAATTTATCTTACTGTGGACTGATGAACACTCAGGTCTTTACAAATGCTTTTGCAGCCTGTTCCAGCTTCATACATCTCTACAATACTTCTTCTATAGTCCTCTGAAAGTTGTTTTGATCTAGGAATGGTGCACATAAACAGATCCTTCTTGAGAAGAACAGGCTCTGTCAGTAACCTGACTTTGTGTCTTTTCTTTTAAATATATAGGGCAGGACTCAATCTCATTGATTAGATCACCTGACTCCAAATAGCTTTTGTACACGGCATTACCCCAGAGGTTCACATGCTCTTTTGGACCTAGACTGTTTGTTTAAATGGTATACTCACTATTGACGAGAAGTAGTACAATTGTTTGTGTGTAGGCACATTATGTTTGTCTATTATTGTGACACAGATGAAGATCAGACCTTATTTTAGGAGTAATTAATGCAGAAAACCAGGTAACCGCAAAGGATTCAAACTTTCTTGCTACTGTATTATGGGCAAATGGGACTGGCTCAGATGGACATTTTGGCAAGCATGGACCAGTTGGGCCACAGAGCCTGTCTCCATGACCCAGTGAGTTTATAAAAGAAACAGTCCACCATCTTTTCACATTTCAGACACTGCAATTCCAGCTTGTTCTCCTACTTCCAATCTTGTCTTTAGACCTTCAATGTTGCCAAAATGCCAGCAATCTCAATAAATGGTTTAATCCTACAGTACATAAACTAAAACCAAGTGTTCCAGGATTTAACACAGATACATCACCTGCAGTCATATTCACTTATGAAATCTGGACATTGGTGGGAAAAAGGTAATGATAAGACACCATCCCACTCTCATCTTTGCCTGTAGCCTCCTGTACTATTACAATGAGACCTAATGCAAGCCTGAGAAATCCTCTATCCCAGCTTGGATATCCATAGGAACCCAATGGACTCAACACCAACTTCTCCAACTTTAGGTCACTTATCTTTCTGTCTGCATCAGAATTGGCCATTTCTGCAAGTGTCCATTTTATTGTTTTTCCCCTCTCTCTCTCTCCTTTACTCTCTCAGTAATCTAACCTACTGAGAATATCCCACAGCCTCACCATTAAACATTTGTGACAGACAAAACAAGTTAAACTGAACTTAACCACTCCTTAAATGCCACATTCTGTCATCTAGTCTCACCTTATCAGACACAGTCCATTTGTTCAAGTTTATTGTCACCTGACTCTATATATAATGGTGCAACCAAACAGGATGCTCTCGATGGTGCCCTCATAGGAATGGGAATGGGGAGCCTTAGAACTCCTCAGTCTCCTTAAAGTGTAGAAACTGCTCGATTTCCCGACCAGTGTGTTGGTGTCGTGGGTCCAGATTAGATTGTCTATTGTGTGTACAACAAAGACCTTCCTGAAGTGGAGACCATCTCTTTTGTCTTGACCACATTCAGTCTCTCACCATTTGACAAGCCTCTATCTCCTCTATCTGTCGAATGACCATTATTGCTAATGAGGGCAAGCACTGTTCTATCAAACCCAATGCTATAGATTGAGCTGTACTTGGCAGTTCTACCCATCCCTCCTCCATATTCTCTGCTACCAAAAACTAACTTGTATTCTCTCCTCCCTAGTTCACATGAAAAGCAGAGCTGAAATATTAAGTTTCTCTTTCCACTGATGCTGACTGACCTGTTGAGTGCTTCCAGCAGTTGCTCATTTTACTTTTAAGAGTATGCAGTCAGCTGTATTTTCACTTACCAAGGAAATATTAGAGTAGGTGATCAAATAATTGGTTACAAAATTTTTAGAAATGTCTTAAGCAAGGAAGAGAATAAGTAACTAGGGACCCAAGAAACTGAAGGCATGGCTAGAATACAAACTGTTATAGATCAGGCACCATGGTACCACTTGAAATGCACAGATGACTAGGAAGTAAACAGAGGGTATAATACAGTTGCTGTTAGAGGCTTACCTTCTTCATCAAGGCCTCCAATGATATTGTAAACATAGTAGGGGAAAAACCGTCGAGAGTACAGAATGGTGGAAAGCATTGCTGCTATTGCTCCACTCGTCATAGTCTTATTATTCGAATGTTTGTACATCTGAAACATCAAGAACACAAACAGTAACTAAAACAGAATAGTCTCTTGTCCAAAGCACAATTTTATGGAATAAGTTTCCAATCACAACAAATAAACCAGTTTCAAAGAGTGACAATCTCACAGTACTACTAAATTGATAAACCAATTTCCCCCGGGATCAATAAAATATGACTATGACTATAACCCAAGTGGCCAATAGGACAAGGTGTTTGAAGGACTCTTCTCCATTGAGTATACATTTCAGAGACCTGGACTAAAATATAGTAAATTAACAGAATAAAGCAAATTTACTGTGCAACTGAATATGCTATACCCAATAAAACAACATTTGACACTATAAATGAGTGGCTAAAATAAGACCTCAAGACACAGGAGCAGAAGTAGGTCATTCAAGCCATCGAGACCGCCCCACTATTCCATCATGGTTGATTTATCATCCCTCTTAACCCCCTTCTCCCCATAACTCTGGACTCAGACACTGGACACTGGTCTGGTGCAAGAGGACTAGAAAATTGCAAATTTCACTCCGTTCTTTAAGGAGGAAGGTAGCAGAAGGGAAATTATAGACCATTTAGTCTGACCTCAGTGGTTGGGACGATGTTGGAGTCAATTGTTAAGGATGAGGCAATGGAGTACTTGATGACACAGGACAAAATAGGACAAAGTCAGCATGATTTCCTTGAGAAAAAATCCTGCCTGATGAACCTGTTGGAAATCTTTGAGGAGATTACAAGTAGGACAGATAAAGGGGATGCAGTTATATACTTGGACTTTCAGAAGGCAAGGTGCCTTCTCAGGAGGCTGCTTACCAAGTTAAGATTTCATGGTATTACAGGAAAATTATGGTTAGAGCCTTGGCTGATTGGTAGGAGGCAGCAAGTGGGATGATAAAAGGATCCTTTTCTGGTTAGCTGCCAGAGACATGTTCACTTCTCACTGCTGCCATCAGGAAGGTGGTACGGGAGCCACAGGACTCACACTACCAGGTTCAGGAACAGTTATAACCCGTCAACCGTCATGGCTATTAAACCAAAAGGAAAAACCACTTAATTTCAATTGTCTCATCATTGAAATGTTCCCACAGACAATGGACTCACTTTCAGGACTCTTCATTGCATGTTCTCGATAAGCATCACTTATGTATTACAATTTCCTCTTTAGTATCGGCAGAGTTTGTTGTCTTTAACACACCAGGTGAATGTCCAGGTTGGTGTGGCCTTTCATTGATTCTGTTATGGTTATTATTCCATTATGGATTCTTTGAGTATGCTTGCCAGAATATGAATCTCAGGGTTGTATATGGTGACGTACATACTGCGATACATTTGCTTTGAACTTTGGTAACCTGCAAATTAACCTTTAGGGAATCCTGCATGAGGACACTCAAGTCACTTTGCACTTCTGATTTTTGAATTTTCTCCCCGTTTAGAAAACAGTATATGCTTTTATTTCTTCTACCAGAGTGCATGACCATATATTCCCCTACACTAAATTTCTTTGCCCGTTCTGCTAATCTAAACCCTTCTGCAGACTCCTTGCTTCCTCAACACTACTTGCCCCCCCACCTATCTTCATATCATCTGCAAACTTAGCCACAAAGCCATTAATCTGTCATCCAAATCTGTGACATGTGAAAAGGTCCCAACACTGACCCTTGTGGAACACCACTAATCACTGGCAGCCAACCAGAAAAGGCATCCTTTATTTCCACTCTTTGCTCTTGCCAAGTCAGCCAATCTCCCACCCAAGCTAGTATTTTTCCTGTAATACCATGAGCTCTTATTCAGCCTCATGTCACCTTGTCAAAAGCCTTCTGAAAATCTAGGTGAACAATATCCACTGACTGCCTAGTATTTCCTCAAAGAATTCCAACAGATTTGTCAGGCAAGGTTTCCCCTTATGCTGATTTTGGGCTATGCCTTCAAGTACCCAGAAGCCTCTTCCTTAATAATAGACTCTAACCAACCACTGAAACCAGACAAACTGACTTATAATTTGCTTTTTTTTCCCCTGCCTCCTCCTGTTCTTAAACAGTGGAGTGACATTTGCATCTTTCTAGTCCCCTGGAACTATTGCAGAGCCTAGTATTCTTGAAAGATCATTACTAATGCTCCACAATCTCCTCAGCTACCTCTTTCAGAACCCTGGTGTGCAGATCATCTGGCCCAGGTGATGTATTTACCTTCAGACCTTTCAGCTTCCCAAGCACCTTCCCCTTAGTAAGAGAATCATTATCAGATCTTCCACATATTTCGGGAAATTTGTTGTTTTGCAGTAGTACATTGCTTAAGACCACAAGACACAGGAGGAGATATGGTCCATTTAGCTCACCCAGTCTGCTCCACCATTTCATCATGCCTGATCAAATTCCCTCTCAAGCCCATTCTCCCAACTTCTCCCCATATCCCTTCACGTCCTGACTAATCAGGAACCTATCAACTTCCACCTTAAATACACTCAATGATCTGGCCTCCACAAATTCCAGATTCACTACCCTCTGGCTAAAGAAATCCCTCATCTCTATACTAAATGAATGTCGCTCTATTTTGAGGTCGTGCCCTCTGGTTCTAGACTCCCCCACTAAAAGAAACATCCTCTTCACAAACACTATCGTGGCCTTTCAACAATCAGTATGTTCAAATGAGACCACACCTCATTTGTCTAACTTCCAGCAGGTACCAGCCAAGAGCCTTCAATCGCTGCTCATATGATAACTTTCACTCCTGGAATTATTCTTATGAACCTCCTCTGAACTCTCTCGCATGTCAGCACATCCCATCTTGACCAAGGGGCCCAAAACTGCTCAAAATACTCCAAGCGAGGCCTCACCAGTGCATTATACAACCTCGGCATTTCATCCTTGCTTTTATATCCTAGTCATAGAAATATAGAAAACCTACAGCACAATACAGGCCCTTCAACCCACAATACTCTGCCGAACATGTACTTACTTCAGAAATAACCAAGAGTTACCCATAGCCCTCTATTTTTCTAGCTCCATGTACCTACCCAGGAGTCTCTTAAAAGACCCTATTGTATCCGCCTCTAACACCATCACCGGCAGCCCATTCCACACACTCACCACTTTCTGTGTAAAAAAACTTACCCGACATCTCCTCTGTACCCACTTCCAAGCACCTTAAAACTATGCCTTCGCATGTTAGTCCTTTTGAAATGAATGCTAACATCGTATTTGCCTTCCACACCAGCAATTCAACTACGAAATTAACCTTTAGGGAATCCAGCATGAGGACTCACAAATCCCTCTGCACCTCAGATTTTTGAATTTTCTCAGTTTAGAAAATAGTCTATGCTTTTATTCGTTCTACAAAAGTGCATGACCATACACTTCCTGACACTGTATTCCACCTGCCACCTTTTTGGTCATTCTGCTAATCAATCTAAGTCCTCTGCAGCCTCTCTACTTCCTCAACAGTACCTACCCCTCTACCTATCTTCACATTGTCCACAAAATTGACTACAAAGCCATCAATTCCCTCATCCAAGTTGCTGACATACAATGTAAAAAGCGGTCCCATCACAGACCTCTGTAGAACATCACTAGTTGCTGGTAGCCAATCAAAAAAGGATCCCTTTATTCTCACTCCTTGCCTCCTGCCATTCAGCCAATGCTCTATCCATACTAGTATATTTAATGTAATACCATGAGCTTTTATCTTGTTTAAAAGTCTCATGTGTAGCACCTTGTCAAAGGCCAAGGTGAAAATCCAAGTACACAGCATCCACCAATTCTCCTTCGTCTGCAGTTCTTCAAAGAATTCCAACAGATTTATCAGGCAAGATTTTCCCCTAAGAAAACCATGTTTACTATGACCTATTTTATCATGTGCCTCCAAGCATCCCAAAACCACATGGTTAACAATCAACTCCAACATCTTCCATCATAAATCTGATGGTCAAGGGAAAGAATTTATTTCTGAAAGTCCTACCCTGGGTGATGGGGGTCCTTAACAATGGATGCCACCTTTTGAAGTATCACTCCTTGTGCCCATGATGAAGCTAAGTTTATAATGTTCTGCAGCTTTTTCTGATTCTGTACAGTGGCCCCGCCATACCAGACAGTAATGCAACCAGTTAGAATGCTCTCCATAGTACATCTGTATAAATTTTTGAGTGTCTTTAGTGACACACCAACTTTCCCCAAACTCCCTAATGAAATATAGTTGCTGTCTTTGTAATTGCATCAATATGATGGGCCCAGGATAGATCTTCAAAGATGCTGACAGACAGGAACTGGAACCTGCTCACCCTTTCCACTGCTGATCCCTCAATGAGAACTTGTGTGCTCCTTTGACTTCAATCAATTTCCTAGTCTTTGTGACATTGAGTGCAAGATTGATGCTGTGACACTATTCAATCAGCTGATCTATCTTGCTCCTGTACACCCCCTCATCACTATCTGAAATTCTGTCAACAGTATTTGTGGGATTGGCAAATTTATAGATGGCGTTTGAGCTGTGCCTAGCACCACAGTTGTGGATGTAGAGAGTAGAGCAGTCGGTTAAGCACACATCTTAGAGACGTGCCAATGATGATCATCAGGGAGGAGATGTTATCACCAATCCGCACCGATAGTGGTCTTCCAGTTAGGAAGTCGAGGACCAATTGCAGAAGGAGGTATAGAGGCCCAGGTTCTGTAGCTTATCAATCAGGACTGTGGGAATGGTGTTGTTGAGTGGCTCATCCTGCTCTTCTGGGGCACTGGTATTATTGTTGCCCTTTTGTCGGCGAGATGGTTTTCTAACCCGCACAGACTGTGGACACTTGATGAGTTACTGAAGGATCCAGTTGCAGAGGGAGGTACAGAGACAAGTTTTGGAGCTTGTGATTGGAACTGAGCATATGATTATGTTGAATGCTCAGCTGCAATCAATAAACAAGAGCCTGACATGGTATTACTATTATCCAGGTGATCCAAGGCTGAGTGGATCCAGTGAGATTGCTTCTGCTGTAGACCTATCGCAACTACTAACAGCAATTACGTTCACTTCTGTACCCTGAAACTCTCAAATTTCTGGCAAACTGCTAGCATCTTCCACAGTGAAGGAAGACTGATGCAAAATACTTATTACATTCATCCTCCATTTAATTGTCTCCCATTACTCCAGCATCATAATGTTCACTTTCACTTCTTTATATATATGAAAGACTTTTATATGCTATTTTATATTATTAGCTAGCTTACCTTCATATTTCATTTTTCTCCTTAGTTGTCTTCTGTTGGTTTTAAAGGCTACCTAATCCCCTACCTTCCCACTAATTTTTGCTATACTATATGCCCTCTTTTGCTTTTATGCACTCCTTCTCTTCTCACCAGCCACAGTTGCTTCACCCTCCCTTTAGAATTCTCTTTCTTTGAGATCCATCTTTCCTGCGCCTTCTGAATTGCCCCCAGAAACTCCAACCATTGCTGTTCTACCATCACCCTTGCTACTGTCACCCTCCAATCTGAAGGTGCTATATTTGAATACGCGTAGTAGATGGAACAAGGAAGATGAACTTGTAGCACAGTTGCAGACTGGCAGGTATGATGTTGTCGGTATCACTGTATCATGGCTGAAAGAAGACTATAGCTGGAAGCTTAATGTCCAAGGAAATACATTGTATTGAAAGGACAGGCAGGAAGACAGAGGAAGTGGCATTGCTTAGTTGGTAAAAAATGAAATCAGATCATTAGAAAGACATGACATAGGGTCAGAAAGTGTAGAATTATGGGTAGAGTTAAGGAACTGCAAGGATAAAAAGACCCTGATGCATACAAACCAACAAACAGTAGCAAGGATGTGGCCTACAAATTACGAGAGATAGAAAATGCATGCTAAAAGGGCAATATTACAATAGTCATGGGGAATTTCAATATACAGGTAGATCATGAAAATCAGGTTGGAGCTAGATGCCAAAAGGGGGAATTTACAGAGTGCCCATGTAATGGCTTTTTAGAGCAGCTCGTGGTGGAGCCCATTAGGTTATCAGCTATTCTGAATTAGGAGTTGTGCAATGAACTGGAATTGACTAGAGAGCTTCAGGTAAAAGAACCCTTACGGGGATGTGACTGTAATATGATCTAATCCACCCTGAGTGAGAAGGAGAAGCTAAAGTCAGATGCATCAGTATTACAGTGGAGTAAAGGAAATTACAGAGACATGAGAGTGGAGTTGACCAGAACTGATCGGAAAAGAACACGGGCCGGGATGACGGCAGAGCAGCAGTGGCTGGAATTTCTGAAAGCAATTCAGAACGCATAGGATATATACATTCCAGAGAGGATGAAGTATTCTACTGGAAAGATGACACCACCGTAGCTAACGAGAGAAATCAAAGCCAATATAAAAGCCAAAGAGAGGGCATTTAATAGAGCAAAGATTAGCGGGAAGTGAGAAGATTCAGAAGCTTTTAAAAACTAACAGAAGGCAACTAAAAAAGTCATAAAGGTGGTAAAGATGGAACACAAACCTTAAGCTAGCCAATAAGATTAAAGAGGATACCAAAAATTTCTTCAGACTTTTTGGTGAAAGTTCCAGGTGTCAGATTCATGAAGTGTGCGAAGGTACCATAAGTAGAGAGGAAGGTTCCAGGGAAACTGAGAAGTCTGAAGCTAGAGAAGTCACCTGGACCAGATGGTCTACACCCCAGGGTTCTGTATTTGTGGAGGCATTAGTAATCTTTCAAGAATCACTAGATTCTGGAAGACAGGAAAACTGCAAATGTCACTCCACTCTCCAAAAAGGGAGAGAGGCAGAAGAAAGGAAACCATAAGCCTCATTGGTTGGGGAGATGTTGTTGATAATTAGGGATGATGTTTCAGGATACTTGGGAGGCACGTGACAAAATAGGCCATGGTCAGCATGGTTTCCTCAAGAGAAAACCTTGCCTGACAAATCTGTTGGAATTCTTTGAAGAAACAAGAAGCTGGATAGTCAAAGGAGAATTGGTTGATGTTGTGTACTTGGATTTTTAGAAGGCCTTTGACAAGATGCCACACAAGGCTGCTTAACAAGCTATGAGCCCATGGTATTACAGGAAAGATTCTAGCATGGATAAAGTAGTGGCAGGAGGAAAGAGTGAGAATAAAGGGAGCCTTTTCTGGTTGGCTGCCAGTGACTAGTGGTGATCCCCATTCTTCTTGCGTTATATGCCAATGATTTGGATGACGGAATCCAAAGTTTGCAGAGGATATGAAGGTAAGTGGAGGGGCAGATAGTTTTGAGGAAATAGGGAGGCTACAGAAGGACTCAGATTAGGAGAATGAGCAAAGAAGTGGCAGATGGAATAGAGTGTCAGGAAGTGTATGGTCATGCTCTTTGGTAGAAGAAATAAAAAGGCTGGCTGTTTTCTAAATAGAGAAAAAATACAAAAAAACTGAGGTATAAAGGGACTTGGGAGTCCTTGCACAGGATTCTCTAAAGGTTAATTTGCAGGTTGAGTATGTAAGGGGTTTCTTCTTTTATGTTACTGTGTAGGCTAATTAAAATGGCTTCTTTGTTATGTTAACTGCTGAGAAAGTTCTCCCGCTAGCAGCTTGTTTGGATTATGTTATTGATAATGAATGAACGAACCAATTGGGATAGATGTTATTCTTTCTAGTGTGTCTGTAAGTTATTGTGATGCGCGGGTTTTGGGGCAGATGGACAGGGAGAGAATGGACAAGGTGCTGTGAGCTGGCTAACGGGGTCAGACCCCGAGCAGGAGTCCGAGTTCCAGGGTCTTCAGCGAGAGAAGTGGAGACGGAGACAGACTCGTATGGAGCATCCGGTCGACCACCGTGGTTGGTCCCAGGCGGCAGGTCGAGGTGGTCAGAGGGGATCGAATGGTGAAGGGAGGATTGTTACTAGAGCTCCAACTGTTTGTGCATGAAGAGATTGAACTTTGATAAGTGTGGTGCCTTTTCCTTTTATATTTTATCTCTATTAATTATATAGTTCCAGTAATATCTATAAACTGTAATTCATTTAATCATATATGGTGTATTGTCTGTTATTTGGTGGGGTGGGGTACATCACACAGCATCCACACAAACTTAATTACTCAGTCTGGCGGGGCCGAGGGCTGTTTCTCTAGATGACAGCCAGTAGAGCGACCCTGAGGCTTGCCAGGGGGCTACAAGTATGTGGTGAGGAAGTCAAATGCAATGTTACTACTCATTTCAAGAGGACTAGAATATAAAATCAAGAATAATGTTGAGACTTTATGAAGCACTGGTGAGGCCTCACTTGGAGTATTGTGAGCAGTTGTTGTGCCCCTTATCTTAGGAAGGATGAGCTAAAACTGGAGAAGTTTCAAAGGAGGTTCACAAAAATGACTCCAGGACTGAATGGCTTGTCATATGAAGAGCATTTGATGGCCCTGGGCCTGTATTCACGAGAATTCAGAAAAATGGGAGGTGAACTCATTAAAACCTATCAAACGGTGAAAGGGCTTGATAGAGTGGATGTGGAGAGGATGTTTCCTATGGTGGGGGAGCCTAAGACCAGAGGTGACAGTCTCAGAATAGAGAGGCGTCCGTTTACAATGGAGATGAAGAGGAATTTCTAGCCAGAATGGTGAACCTGTGGAACTCTTTGCCTCAGCTGCTGTGGGGGCCAATTCTTTATGTACATTTAAAACAGAGGTTGATAAATTCTTGATTGGTCAGGGCATGAAGGGATACAGGGAGAAGGTAGGTTATTGGGACTGAGAGGAAAATTGGATCAGCCATGATGAAATGGCAGAGCAGACTCGATGGGCCAAATTACCTAATTCTGCTCCTATATCTGATGGTCTCTTGCCCTCTCTCATGCTTCTGTAATTCCCTATGCTGTTGTTGTTGAGTGCTGTTGAGTCATTGTCAACTCAGGGCAACCTTATAGATAGTGTAGTTGTCCACAGGATTTTTGTGGCAAGATACGTAACTATATTGCCCGGCTTTCCTTTCGTGGAGGTACTGCCGTTGCCCAGTTTGGAAACTAGCCAGATTCGAACTCAGGACCATCCCCTTCGAAGTCCAGTGCCGATGATACTACACCACCTGCTGGCCTGAAATCCCCTTTATTCCACTGTAATTCTGATATATCTGCCTTTAGCTTCTTCCTCTCAAACTGCAGGATGAATTATGACCACTGCTTCCCAAGAGTTCCTTTACCTTAAGCTCCCCAATCAAATCTAGTTCATTGCACAACATGCAATCTAGAATTGCCGTTCCCATAGTGGGCCACTCTTTAAAAAAAAAGCATCTCAGGCATTCTACAAATTCCCTCTCTTGGGATCCAGCACCAATCTGATTTTCTCCAATCTACCTGCATTTGAAATCCTTTATTACTATTGTAACATTGTCCTTTTTACATGCTTTTTAAAAAAAATCTCACATTGTAATTTGTACCTCACATCCTGGATACTATTCAGAAGTCTCTTTACAACTTCATGGTATTTTTACCATTATAGTTTCTTAATTCTACCCACAAAGATACTACATTTTTTGATTCTATGCTACCCATTTTTAATGATTTAATTTCATTTTCTACCAACACAACCACCCCACCCCTTCTGCCTAGCTACCTGGCATTTCAATATAATGTGTGTCCTTGGTGTTAAGCTCCCAACTATAATCTCCTTTCAGCCATAACTCAGTGATGCCCAAAAACCTGCCAAGCTCTAACTGTGCTACAAGATCTACCATATTCCACATACTTTGCACATTCAAATATATCATCAGTCCTGTATTTCTTACTCTTTTCAATTTTGTCCCGTTAAACTACAGCTCATGTCCCTCTCTGGAATGTTGCCCTGTCATCTGTCTGTCCTTTCTCAGTCTCACTACACACTGCATCTATTTGTATACCAACTGCCCATCCTCAGCCTTAGTTTAACCCTCCTCAGCAGCTCTAGCAAACCTGCCCAAGGATATTAGTGCCCCTCAAGTTCAGGTGTAATCCATTCTTTGTCAGACATTCTCCAGAGGAGATCCTAATGATCCAGAAATCTGAAACTGCCCCATGCACCAATTCCTTAGGCACACATTCACCTGCCAAATCTTCATATTCTTACCCTCACCAGCATGGGACATGGGGAGCAATCCAGAGACTACCATCCTAGAGGTCCTGCTTTTCAGCTTTCTACCCAACTCCCTATATTCTCTCTTCAGGACTTCATACTACCTGTGTCTACTTTTTCTACCTCTGTCATTGATACCAATATGTACAACTTCCAACTATTCACTCTCCCCGTAGAGCAAAATCCTGTCTACCCAATCCGAGACATCCCTGACCCTGGCACCTGGGAGGCAACATAACATATGGGTGTCACTTTCATGTCCACAGAATCTCCTGTCTGCTCCTTAACTATGAAATCCACGGACACTACTGCACTCCTCTTTCCCCCATCCCTTCTGAGCCACCCAGCAAGACTCAGTGTCAGTGACCCAGTCCAATGGCCACAAGGGTACTCTGCAATGGCTGCCTATTTCTGACAGTCACCCAGCTGCTCAGGGGTGACTACCTCCCTGTAACTGGATGCACTTTGTTCAGATGTTGCTATAAAGGAGACAGATCTCTCAGAGCTCCTGCATCACACATAAAGAACATACCACTGGCCGTGGATGCATTCGCAATGCACTATGTAGTAAAACAAAGGAAAAAAATATTTACTTGAAACTTATTAGAGCCCCCACCTATTCTTACCAAGCCTTTTCAGCCAAAGCCTCCCACTCTTACCCTGAACCCACTCACACAATGGCTGCTCTGCTTACACCTCAGTTCTTTTTACTGGCACTTGCCTAGTCACTAATAACCCAAGCTATCTCCCGCTCTGCAGAGAAGTCTAGGGAGGTTCCACTCACTTCTTAAAACTAGCAAACTCCACAAGGAACTCCAACCCTTGCTGCGATCTCCCACTCCACAGGCCACAAAATGATGATGATTTATAAACTATCGTCTCAATTTATTACGCGGAGGGCAGTGAGTGCATGGCTGCCGGCAACGGAGGTGAAGGCGGATGCAATAGGGTCTTTTAAGAGACTCCTGGATAGGTACATGGAGCTTAGAAAAATAGAGGGCTATGGACAACCCTAGGTAATTTCTAAGGTAAGGATATGTTCGGCACAGCTTTGTAGGTCGAAGCACCTGTATTGTGCTGTAGGTTTTCTGTGTTTCTAATTCACTTTACACCAAAAGGTACATAGGTTAAATTATGCTATGATGATTTCCCACTCCCAACCTCAATTCCAAAGGCAGCCTGGCATTTATGAATAAGCAATATTTTCACTTTACAAGACTGTCGATACCTTTAATCTTGCATCAATGATTTTTGTCAGCGTAAGACAGTCTCCATGGAATCCAGTGCATCCAATCACAGTTTGGTCTGTCCTAATCATAAATTATTAAAAAGGGTCAGCAAAGGTAATACCATACTAATGCAATTAAATAATCAAAGTACTTAATCAAGAGAGATTAGATCACTGTAGGAGCACACTTTGCATTATGTTTACCACCTTAATAGACATTCATTAGATTATAGGCAGTCTACAGTTAATGGTGACATAAAGGAAAGGAGAAATTGCTCAGTGAGGAACCTTTGCACACAAAGATAACTGCAGAGGTCCAAGGAGAGAAGCAGGTAATTTAAAACGTGGTGACGCAGCTCGGACTATGAAGGTAAGATCTAGTCTTTACTTTGAACAGCATAATGACAAGAACAGAACACACAAAATGCTGGAGGAACTCAGCAGGTCAAGTAGCATCCCTGGAGAAGTATAAACAGTTAAGGTTTTGGACTAGGACCTTTCATCAAGTCTGATGAAAGGATCTTGGCCTGAAATGTCGACTTGTTTATTCATCCCTCTCCATAGATGCTGCCTGATGCCTCACCTGCTGAGTTCCTCCAGCATTTTAAGTGCGTACATCTGGATTTCCAGCATCTGCAGAATCATTTGTGTTTATAATGGCCCAGAGCGGAGTCCCTGAAAGAAATCTTAATCTAGTGCAAAAGGTCAAAGCAAAATACCCAACATCATACCCAAGACCCCCCATGGAATATGAAGATGGCCGAACCTGCAACATTAGGTTATTTACTGCCTTTCACCAGCCAAGTTATTTATTCTGGAATTAGGGTATATAGCAAATATTAATGTCAGCAACCAATCTTTAGACCTGAAAGTGGGTTGTAGATTAAATTTAAAATGCAACCCCGGGCAATAGTTTCCTGGAACTGTGGGCATGTTAATTGAAAATCAGACAATACTGATTAACATCCATTTTGGGTGTCTGGAATGTGGCCTCTGCCGCTAAAAGGGTCTCAATATGATGCCTACTGCTAGTTTTTGTTGAATAAAACACTTCTATACCCACTAGCTTCATTGTCTCTCCGGCACATTACAACAGCTTTCATTTAACAGTTAATGCATAAGCTACACGATAATACAACTGTTGAAAATTAACTCATTTACAATTTCAAAAATACTCCAAGGCCATTGAAAAAGAAAGTCAAAATAACATTCATCGCAAAATATTAGTTGACATGCACATTTTTAGACTTACAATTTGTAGCACTTGGATGAGTCTCGGCTGTGAATGGAATAACCCTCACTCAGTCGTGTATCTGAAGCAACAATGGAAAAGTCTTCCCCAGCTAAGGCCAGCACAGTTCTTTAATGATGAAACAAGAGTGGATGGAAGAAAATGTCAAAATTAACATTCCAAACAGAAAGAAAAGAAACAATTATTGAAGTTCATTACTTCTTTAAAGTCAATGCTTTTTTCCACATCCCCACACTGCAAACAGTACCTGCAGCATTCATTTGCTTCAATGAATAACTAGCACCTTACATTAATTTAGAGTACCACAGACTGCCCTGTGAAAAACTAAACAATGTGTAACCAGTTATAAAAGTAGTTTTTCAGCAACACACAAAGAACCAAACAATATTTAGCTATTTACATGCATATACCAGGTTCTACATGAAGGCCAACAATAATGGTCCTCTTTTTTGGACGAAAGATAGGGACTAAAAATAGAAAAAAACTTGCATATTTTCCTGCTGATTAGACCCAGCACAGTGTCATTGCTACTATTGGTTTCAAGAAGAGTTTAGTGATATAGAGATCACGCAAATGGGAAGGCAAGTTATTTTAGTTATGCTTTTATTTTTGAAGTATTTCTACCCAATTTACTTTTAATTACTTTGCAGTTTTTAAAATATCCTTGTCAAAGTTTTGAAAGCACTGAGGACTCCCCAGCTGTTGTTGAACGAAAACAAGGGAAGTTTGGAGTAAGACATTCCCACTGCATCACTAGATCTCTCATCCCCAGCCCCTCACTTGCCCTCCACTATACGTGCAAGGTGAGATGATGAAAATAGTAAAATCAGAAAAACTCCGCACTGGGAGTCTGCCAGCAATAATCCTGCTCCCACAGTTCAGCCCACTTGTGTGCTGCAGGCCAGAAAATGAGTAGTAATAATTAAACCAGTACTTCCACCCTATGCTTCTCAGTTCAGTTTTCCCTCGCTTTTCAAAGACTTCCTGTTGCTTAAGTCCTATGACATTTTTTTGGAACTGATATTAAAGGTACAGGAACAAAATGGCAAAAGCTTTACAGCTGCCTAACGGAGGATTTTGATCCTAAACATCAACTGCCCATTTCTCACCGGTGACACCTCCTGACCCACCCAATTCCTCCAACATTTTCTTTTGCTCCAGATTCCAGCACCTGCAGCGTCCTTGGCTTCAGTTATATTATTCAACTGCTACCCACGTATAAGCTCAAAACCTAGAAAGACAAATTGTAGAACTGAGTCCAATAAATCTGATCATTGCATGTGGACTTATTACAGTGCAGAAACAGGTCCTTCATTCCATCTAGTCCATGCCAACCTAGTCTTCTGCCTAGTCCCATCTACCTGAAGCCAGAACTTAGCCATCAATACCCATCTCATCCATGTAACTATTAAAACCCCTCTTGCATGATACAAGTGAACTACACTCAATGGCAACTCATCCTACATTCGTGGACTGTGGGAGGAAGCCCGAGCCCGCGTCCAGAGGAAGCCCATACAGTCACAGGACAAACTCCTTACAGGCAGCGGAGGGAATTGAACCTGTGTCGCCTGTAATGTAAAGAGTCGTGCTAACCAATACATAACCATGCCACCCTAAAACAGTTACTTCCCATACCGGGTCTCACCCTGAGGAGGAAAAAGCCTGCATGTATTTACTCTATGTATACCTCTCATAATTTAGTATATCACTGTAAGATGGGCACATGGGGCTTGTCAGCCATGTTTGGCAGCTCATCTACAAGGAAAACTCTGATCTCAAACCTCTATTGCCTTTTGGCTATACCCACTCACAGGGAAGGTTTCAGGAGTAAACCCTAAGGGAAAGATCCAAAGCAGGAGTCCCCAAGGTAGTCCTACATTGAATTTGTTGCTGACTGGCAACTCCTGCGATGCTGCTGGTACCAAAATATAATCGGTCCCTGCCATTCTTTAGCGTTTATCAGATGTGTAGAGAGGGGGAGCTTACTACATGGGCAACAGCTTGCTCTCCATATGGTACTGTCCAGATTTGCATACCTAGACAGCTAGGATTCAATATCCATTGTCAACTCCGACCAATGGAGGCTCACACACAAGATCCTCCCCTCATTCCCCTATGCTTCAGGAATAAAGTCCTAATTTATTCAACTTTTCTCCATAACTCACATTCTCAAGTCCCACCAACATACTTGTAACTTTTCTCTGCACTCTTTCTGACTACAAATTACAACTGGAAATAGAAAAGGCTTGTCAGAAGGGCAGTGTTATGATACTTGTGGGAGATTTTAACATGCGAGTAGATTGGAAAAATCAGGTCGGCACTGGATCTCAAGAGAGAGAATTTGTAGAATGTCTGCGAGATGGCTTTTTAGAACAGCTTGTTGTTGAGCCCACTAGGGGATCAGCTGTACTGGATTGGGTATTATGTAATGAACCGGAGGTGATTGGAGAGATTGAGGTGAAGGAACCCTTAGGAGGCAGTGATCATAACATGTTCACTGTGAAATTAGAAAAAGAGAAGCCGAAATCTGATGTGTCGGTGTTTCAGTGGAGTAAAGGAAATTACAGTGGCATGAGAGAGGAACTGGCCAAAGTTGACTGGAAAGAGACACTGGCGGGAAAGACGGCAGAGCAGCAGTGGCTGGAGTTTATGCGAAAAATGAGGAATGTGCAAGACAGGTATATTCCAAAAAAGAAGAAATTTTCAAGTGGAAAAAGGATGCAACCGTGGTTGACAAGAGAAATCAAAGCCAAAGTTAAAGCAAAGGAGAGGGCATACAAGGAAGCAAAAATTAGTGGGAAAACAGAGGATTGGGAAGTTTTTAAAACATTATGAGAGAAAAGATTAACTATGAAAGGAAACTAGTAAATAATATCAAAGAGGATACTAAAAGCTTTTTCAAGTATATAAAGAGTAAAAGACAGGTGAGAGTAGCTATAGGGCCGATAGAAAATGATACTGGAGAAATTGTAATGGGAGATGAGGAGATGGCAGAGGAACTGAACAAGTATTTTGCATCAGTCTTCACTGAGGAAGACAGCAGGATACTGGACACTCAAGGGTGGCAGGGAAGAGAAGTGTGCGCAGTCACAATTACGACAGAGAAAGTACTCAGGAAGCTGAATAGGCTAAAGGTAGATAAATCTCCTGGACCAGATGGAATGCACCCTCGTGTTCTGAAGGACGTAGCTGTGGAGATTGCGGAGGCATTAGCAATGATCCTTCAAAATTCGATAGATCCTGGCATGGTTCCGGAAGACTGGAAGATTGCAAATGTCACTCCGCTATTTAAGAAGGGGGCAGGGAAGCAAAAAGGAAATTATAGACCTGTTAGCTTGACGTCGGTGGTTGGGAAGTTGTTGGAGTCGATTGTCAAGGATGAGGTTACAGAGTACCTGGAGGCATATGACAGGATAGGCAGAACTCAGCATGGATTCCTTAAAGAAAAATCCTGCCTGACAAACCTATTACAATTTTTTGAGGAAATTACCAGTAGGCTAGACAAGGGAGATGCAGTGGATGTTGTGTATTTGGATTTTCAGAAGGCCTTTGACAAGGTGCCACACTTGAGGCTACTTAACAAGGTAAGAGCCCATGGAATTACGGGAAAGTTACATACGTGGATAGAGCGTTGGCTGATTGGCAGGAAACAGAGAGTGGGAATAAAGGGATCCTATTCTGGTTGGCTGCCGGTTACCAGTGGTGTTCCACAGGGATCAGTGTTGGGGCCGCTTCTTTTTACATTGTACATCAACGATCTGGATTATGGAATAGATGGCTTTGTGGCTAAGTTTGCTGACGATACGAAGATAGGTGGAGGGGCCGGTAGGGCTGAGGAAACGAAGAGTCTGCAGAGAGACTTGGATAGATTGGAAGAATGGGCAGAGAAGTGGTAAATGAAGTACATTGTTGGAAAGTGTATGGTTATGCACTTTGGCAGAAAAAATAAACAGGCAGATTATTATTTAAATGGGGAAAGAATTCAAAGTTCTGAGATGCAACGGGACTTGGGAGTCCTCGTACAGGATTCCCTTAAAGTTAACCTCCAGGTTGAGTCAGTAGTGAAGAAGGCAAATGCAATGTTGGCATTCATTTCTAGAGGAATAGAGTATAGGAGCAGGGATGTGATGTTGAGGCTCTATAAGGCGCTGGTGATACCTCACTTGGAGTACTGTGGGCAGTTTTGGTATTTAAGAAAGGATGTGCTGACGTTGGAGAGGGTACAGAGAAGATTCACGAGAATGATTCCGGGAATGAGAGGGTTAACATATGAGGAACGTTTGTCCGCTCTTGGACTGTATTCCTTGGAGTTTAGAAGAATGAGGGGAGACCTCATAGAAACATTTCGAATATTAAAAGGCATGGACAGAGTGGATGTGGCAAAGTTGTTTCCCATGATGGGGGAGTCTAGTACGAGAGGGCATGACTTCAGGATTGAAGGGCGCCCTTTCAGAACAGAAATGCGAAGAAATTTTTTTAGTCAGAGGGTGGTGAATCTATGGAATTTGTTGCCACGGGCAGCAGTGGAGGCCAAGTCATTGGGCGTATTTAAGGCAGAGATTGATAGGTATCTGAGTAGCCAGGGCATCAAAGGTTATGGTGAGAAGGCGTGGCAGTGGGACTAAATAGGATAAAATGGATCAGCTCATGATAAAATGGCGGAGCAGACTCGATGGGCCAAATGGCCTACTTCTGCTCCTTTGTCTTATGGTCTTTCAACCTTAATGGAATCTTTCCTGTAAGTAGGTGACCAGAACTGCACACTGTACTTCAAATTCAGCATCTTACACAACTTCAATATAACATCCCGACTCTTGAACTCAATCCCTTAATTTATCAAAGCCAATATGCCAAAAACTAGAGGCTATACAATTTGCAGAAGATCCAAAATGTTCACTCAAAACCCAATTAGAACACCGACCATGACTTTGGTAGAAGACAACATGTTCATGACTAGCTTTATAACATGGAACAACAGCAAAATGAAAGAACAAGAAACTTGCTCAGAATAAGGACCCAACTGAATGTTCTTCATATAGGCAAATTTCATTACTCAATGTTGATACTAAAATTCTTTCTAAAGTTCTGGCTCGTAGGATTGAAGACATTTTACCTTCTATTATTTCTGATGATCAGACTGGATTTATTAAAAACCAATATTCCCATTTTAATATATGCTGTGTATTAAATGTTATTTAATCTCCTTCTCAGGAGATATCGGAATGTGTGATATCCTTAGATGCTGAGAAGGCCTTCAACCGAGTTGAATGGAATTATTTATTTAAAACCTTAGAAAAATTTAATTTTGCACCAAATTCTATTCAATGGATTAAGTTACCTTATCTATCTCCTTCTGCTCGGGTTCTTAATAGTTTTCAAAACTCCAAACCATTTAAACTTCACCGTGGAACTAGACAAGGCTGTCCGTTGAGTCCTTTGCTTTTTGATCTAGTTTTAGAATCCCTTGCCATTGCTTTTCAAGAATCTATGAATCTGTGGTATTTTAAGGAGCTGTATTACCCACAAAATCTCACTTTACACTGATGATATATTGCTTTTTATCTCTAATGCTGAGACCTCGTTACCTTGTGTACTTTCTTTACTCTCCCATTTTAGCCAGTTTTCAGGATATAAATTGAACCTACGTTAAGAATGAATTATTTCCTTTAAATAATTTGGTATCAATTAATACTAATCTCCCTTTCAAAATTGTAAGAATCAATTTACTTACTTGGGGGTAACAGTCACTAAAAATTACAAACACCTGCTAGAAGAAAACTTTCTTACTTTATTGAACCATGTAAAAAGGATATTATTAAACTGGTCACCTCTTTCAATAGCGTGGATTGGACGAATTAATTCTATTAAAATGAATATTCTACCTAAATTTATATATCTTTTTCAGGCTTTACCTGTCTTTATTCCCAAATACTTTTTTGACTCTCATGCATCTATTTTATCCTCCAAGAATATGAAAAATAAATGTCCCTGTTTACATAAAGTTCATCTTCAAAAATCTAAAAAGTCTGGAGGTTTAGCCTTACTAATTTTAGGTTTTATTACTGGGCAGTTAATATACGATATCTTACATTTTGGCTATATTATATTAATCGTGTAGACTGTCCATTATGGGTTTCTTTAGAAGCTAACTGTTAATAAATTTTCTATTATTTCTCTTCTTGGATTCTCACTTCCTTTATTTGTAAGTAAACTAACTGATAATTTAATAGTTAAACATACTCTGAGGATCTGGATACAATTTAGAAAAAAATCTGGTTTATTAAGATTTTCCCTTTTAAGTCCCATTTATTCTATTTTTGGGATCTGTTTGTTGGAGGAAATCTTTTTTCATTTCAGCAATTGTCAGCTAAATATAGCTTACCCTAAACTCACTTTTTTAGATATCTACAAATCAGAGATTTTCTAAGGTCTCAATTATGCACATTTCTTATAAGCTCAGATAAGAATTTACTATAGACGTAATTTTTAATTTGACACCTTTTCATAATGGTTCAATATCTAATATTTATGGTATGTTACTGGAGTCAAGGAATGTTCCTTTAGGCAACATTAAGAATCTCTGGGAACAAGATTTACCAACATCAGTATCTGAGGAAACTTGGAATGAAATTTTTAAACTGGTTAATACTTCATCGCTATGTGCTCGCCATTCCCTCATAGAATTTAAGGTGGTACACAGAATCCATATGACTAAAGATAAACTTTCTCGTTTTTATTCGGATATATCTCCCTACTGTGACAGATGTAATAATGGAGAAGCTTCATTAATTCGTATGTTTTGGACTTGTCCGAGTCTTGAAAAATATTGAAAGTGTTTCAAACTTTCTCTTTACTTTTCAAAGTCAATTTTAAGCCTAATTCTCTGACGACCCTATTCGGTATTGTTGCAGGACAAGATATCAAGCTGAAGACATCTGATTTACATATTTTGGCCTTTAGCTCTCTTATAGCTAGGAGGGTGCTTTTGCTTAAATGGAAAGATGTTTTTCCTCCTACTCATGCTCAATGGTTATGCGACATTATGTCATGCTTAGATTTCGAGAAGATTCGTTGTTCAATTTCTGAATCTCGTCAAGACTTTCAAACATTGTGGGGACCTTTTCTGAATTATTTTCAAAAACTTCAATTCGTTGCTTAAATTCAGATGTTAGCTATTATTAATTTTTATATGAGAAGGTATTTTACCTTTTTTTCTCCTTAATAAACAGCTTTGGTTTTGGTAGAGGTTAGACTCTCTTTTGTAATAAATTAGTATATTTCAGTATAACTTTTGATTAACTTACATGAATACAGGGTAATGAGATTGTTGTTATGAATAGACATAATGTAATTGGTAGTCTTAAAAAATCTTTTTTGACCTTCTATATATACTTTCTTGTACTCTGTATTCTTCTACGTAGAAACTAATAAAAATATTGGAAAGAAAACTGTTTACTCTAAGTACAGTGTAGTGTCTAACGGCCACGTGACTGATGCTAGTTAGAAATTTTTCAGCAAGTGTCCTGCTCCAATTAAGCGTCATAGTGTCCCAAATAAACGAAAGGAATCCCGGCCATTTTCCCGATTTAGTTTTTGTTCTTTCAGAGTTGTCCCAAAATAAACTGCTGCCCCGATTAACAGTAGTTTGGTTGAGGATCGTATGCTGAAACAGAATCAATTCATAAACATTTTCAGTACATCTAAATAAAAAGTTTACATTCAAGCTTAATGGGGGGGAAAACAACAGCATATCAGCAACTGCGGGAACACTCCTCGATAAACGAGGGCTATCACAGAATGGTTTCAAAGGAGTGAAACGGAAACCGATTACTGCATCCAGGACAAGGGGGCCAAAGCCCGAATTATACAGTCAGCAAGGGACAGTCAACTGGAGACATCTCAGTTTGTATTTTATTCTGAACTAGTTATCATTACATCGGGACAACTCTAGACTGTCCAGCTGCGGGGAAAAATACCGGTATCGAATTCAGGATTCTGATCCCCATTATTTCCTCCACTGACCCAACCCGACCCGACTCCCACCGCAGCTCCCTTCCCACCCCAAACCGACCACGGGATTCCCCGCTCCCCGCGGCCTACGACTCTAAATTAGCCCATACTCACCCTCCGTTGAAGGTATAGGGCGAGAAGCGGTGCTGTGTTGGCCCCGAGTACTCATACTCCTCCCGACCCCTCATGTAGCCGTATGTTTGCAGCATTTCCCTCTCCAGCCGAACTTTCTATCAGGAATCAGGGAACCGCCGCTACCCGGCTGCTGTCTCACTGCCAATATGGCGGCTTCGGTGTCACACCCAACTCCTTCCCCACTACACTGCTGAACTGCGCATGTGCCCAACAGTGCCGCACTCACCGGGGAAATCGTGTGTGCGCCTGCGGATATGCTCGATCTCAGTTGGAAGGGAAAGTGAGAGTGTTAACTTCTTATACATCTCAGCAAGGCAGTCAGCATCTATGGAGGGGAACAAACAGATGACGTTTCGTGCGTTCTAATGAAGCATTTTGTTACTCAAGATTACCAGCAGCTGGTTCAGCTACGACTCCCACCTTAAGCTGCGGGTTTTATACAATTCCCTCGCCAAATATGCCCAGTGACTTGAGACCTTATATTACCTAGTATGTACCTATGCCTTTGAGCGGAAGATCCTACAATAGGGTGGTGGTAAAGCCCACTCTCCCCCAAACTATTGAGCACATCCACATGAAACATTGCTGTAGAAAAGCAGCATCCATTATCAACGATGAAGGGTCTCGACCCGAAACGTCGACTGTACTTCTTCCTATAGGTGCTGCCTGGCCTGCTGCGTTCCACCAGCATTTTGTGTGTGTTGCTTGAATTTCCAGCATCTGCAGATTTTCTCGTGTATCCATTATCAAAGATCCTCACCACCCAGGCCATGTTCTTTTCTGGCTGCTGCCATCAGGTAGAAGGGACAGGTACCTCAAGACTCACACCACCAGGTTCAAGAACAGTTACTACCCCTCAACAATCAAGCTCTTGAACAAAAGTGAATAACTGCACTCATTCAATTTCTGATTCCCACAACCAATGACTTTAAGGACTCTTTGTCTTGTTATTTCATGCTCTCATTATTTATTGCTATGTATTTATATTTGTATTTGCAGAGTTTGTTGTCCATTGATCCTGTTTACAGTTACTGTTCTATAGATTTGCTAGGTATAAACGTAGGAGAATAATTGCAGGGTTGTATGTGGTGACATGTATGTACTCTGATAATAAATTTTACTTTGAACTTTGGATGACCACAACCTGTGTTGATTGGAAGTAACATCGCCATCACGCTGATAATCAACACTGGCACACCACAGAGATGTGTGCCTAGCACACTGCTCTCTTCGCTCTACACCCATGACTGTGTGGTTAGGCATAGCTCAAGTGCCATCTATAAATTGCTGATGATCCAGCCATTGATGACAGAATTTCAGATGGTATGAAAGGGCGCACAGGAGTGAGTTACGCCGGTTAGTTGAGTGGTATCATAGAAACAACCTTGCACTCAACATATGCAAGACCAAAGAGCTGATTGTGGACTTCGGGAGGGTAAAACAAGAGAACACAAACCAATCCTCACAGAGGGATCAGAAGTGGAGAGAGTGAACAATTCAAGTTCCTGTGTGTCAATATCTCTGAGGACCTAATCTGGACACAACATATTGATGCAACTATAGGAAAGGCAAGGCAGTAGCTATATTTCATAAAGAGTATGAGGAGATTCAGTTTGTCAATTAAAACACTTCTACAAATGTACTGTGGAGAGCATTCTGACTAGCTGCATCGCTGCCTGGTATGGGGCAGGAGCTATTGCACAAGATTGAAATAAGTTGCAGAAACTTATAAGAATAGTCATCTCCACCATGGTACTACCCTCAGTAGTACCCAAGACACCTTCAAGGTGCAGTGCCTTCGGATCCCCACCAGCCAGGATGTGCCCTCTTTGTACTATTACTGTCGAAAAGTAGGTACAGAAGCCTGAAGGCACACACTCAGCGATTCAGAAATAGTTTAAGACAGAGGAGCAGAATTAGGCCATTCAGACCAGCGAGTCTGCTCTGCCATTCCATTAGGGCTGATCGCGGATCCCCCTCAACACTATACACTTGCCTTCTTGCCATAAACTTTGATGCCATGACCAATCAGGAAACTATCAACTTTCACTTTAAACATACCCATAGTCATGGCCTCCAAACCTGTCTGTGGCAGAGCATTCCACAGATTAACTGCTCTCTGGCTAAAAAAAATCCTCTTTAACTCTGTTGTAAAAGGCCGCCCCCCAGTTTTAAGATTGTGCCCTCTAGTTCTGGTCACCCCCACCATAGGAAACATCCTCTCCACGTCCACCTTATCTAGTCCTTTAAACATTTGGTAGGTTTCAGTGAGATTCTCCCGCATTCTTCTAAATTCCAGTGAGTACAGGCCGAAAGCTGCCAAATACTCCTCATATAGAAACATAAAAAACCTACAGCACAATACAACAATGTTGTGCCGAACATGTCCCTACCTTGGAAATTACTAGGGTTACCCATAGCCCTCTATTTTTCTAAGCTCCATGTACCCATCCAAAAGTCTCTTAAAAGACCCTATCGTATCCGCCTCCACCACCGCTGCCGGCAGCCCATTCCATGCACTCACCACTCTCTGCCTAAAAAACTTATCTCTGACATCTCCTCTGTACCTATTCCCCAGCACCTTAAACCTGTGCCCTCTTGTGGCAGCCATTTCAGCCCTGGGAAAAAGCCTCTGACTATCCACACAATCAATGCCTCTCATCATCTTATACACCTTCATTCCCTATGTTAACCCCTTCATTCCTAGAGTCATCCTTGAGGGTTAGGAAGGAAGTTGAGTAGCAGGACCACAAAGGTAGTAATCTCGGGATTATTGCCTGTGCCTCGTGACATTGAGTATAGGAATAGAATCAGGTGCAGGATAAATGCATGGCTGAGGGATTGGAGCAGGGGGCAGGGATTCAGATTTCTGGATCATTGAAACTTCTTTTTGGGGCAGTTGTGACCTGTACAAAAAGGACGGGTTGCACTTGAATCCCAAGGTGAGGTTTGCCAAGACTATTGGAGAGAGTTTAAACTAGAATTGCTGGGGGCTGGGAACCAAACTGAAGAGACGGAGGAAGAGGTAGTTGGCTGACAAATAGAGAAAGCTTGGAGACAGTGTGAGAGGGAGGATAGGCAGGTGATAGAGAAGGGATGTGCTCAGACCGATGGTTTGAGATGTGTCTATATTAATGCAAGAGGTATTATGAACAAAGCAGATGAGCTTAGAGCATGGATAAGTACTTGGAGTTTTGATGTTGTGGCCACTACAGAGATTTGGATGGCTCAGGGGCAGGAATAGTTACTTCAAGTGCTAGGCTTTAGATATTTCAGAAAGGACAGGAGGGAGGCAAAAGTGGTGGGGGTGTGGCACTATTGATCAGAGATCGTGTCACGGCTGTAGAAAAGGAGGAAGTCATGGAGGGATCGTCTTCCACGGAGTCCCTGTGAGTGGAAGTTAGGAACAGGAAGGGGTCAATAACTCTACTGGGTGTCTTTTATAGACCACCCAATAGCAACAGGGACACAAGGAGCAGGTATGGAGACAGATTCTGGAAAGATGTAATAATAACAAGCTTGTTGTCATGGGAGATTTTAATTTCCCAAATATCAATTGTTAGGTGTGTTCAGGAAGGTTTCTTGACACAATATGTAGATAAGCCTACGTGAGGAGAGACTGTACTTTATCTGGTATTGGGAAAGGAACCTGGTCAGGTGTCAGATCTCTCAGTGGAAGAGCATTTGGGAGATAGTGGTCACAATTCTATCTCCTTTACCATAGAATTGGAGAGGGATAGGAACAGACAAGTTAGCATGGACTAGATGGAATGAATGGCCTGTTTCTATGCTGTACTTTTCTATGATTTTAAGTGAGAAGTGATGCACTTTGGCAATTTAAACCAGGGCAGGACATACACAGTGAATGAGAAGGCCACGAGACTTATTATCAAAGAACTTATAAATTATATAACCTTAAGGTTTGCAGAGCCTTGCTGCCAGCCAATGGGGTAACATCTTTTTGAACTTGCTCCTACCTTATCTATCTTTTTGTTTCCCACCAGTTTTTTTGAAATCTTATTATAAATCTCAACATTGCCCTATTATGTCTTTGAGAAAGACTAAAACCTCTGCAAAAGAAAAAGAAGATGATTCTCCAATCACTTTGGAATCAATTGGAGATTTCCTTAAAAAGCAAAGAACAGAACTTTCTGAGGAATTTCAACATCTTAACGTTAAGTTCAACAAACTCTAATCGAACATGATAAGCGAATTAAGGAGAATAAAGAAACTTTGTTGATACTGGAAGCGGACTTAGAAGACATGAGTAAGCTCTGCAAAAAATTATCATTATCTAATGAAAAATTAACAAAGAAGATTACCAACCTGGAAAGCAGAAGGAACAATCTACGTATTCTGGGTCTTGAAAGATCAATTGAAGGTGCCCACCCCAAGGAGTTCTTGGCAAGCTTTCTGAAGCAGCAATTCCCTGATTTATTGCCGTCTGTGCCTAAGTTGGACCGTGCCCACCGGTCACTGGCCCCGAAACCAAAGTCAGGGGAGTGACCTAGGTTGGTTGTTTTATGTTTTCATGAATTTCATACTAAGGAGCTTTTAATCCGTCATACCCATCGAGTAGGAATGATCGATTACAACAGGAAAATGATTAGATTCGTGGAAAATTATACACCGGAGGCTATGGCTGAACGTGCCAATATAAAGAAGTTATGTCGCTGCTTTATAACAAAAGGTTTAAGCCCTCCCTTTGCTTCCCCGCATGTCTTAGAATCGTTCGGAAAAATGGTGTGCAGAAATGGCTGGGATCGGTTGAACATGCACAGAAGTTTTTGAAAGTAGAAGATTAATTGCGTTATATCTCTTATAAGAGCAATTTTTTAAAATGTTGGATAGAATAAGGTTTTAATAAACTTAAGTTTTGACCGTTTATATGTCTTGCTTTTAGATATTTTTTATTACTTTACTCTTTTATTGAGGATTTTATATATTTTTTTTGAAATTGTTAAAATGGATCCTCTTATGTTTTGGATTTCTGATCTAAGTTTATTTTGTCTGTTTTCTTTTGATAGGAACATAATAACCTTGAATGATTGGAGTTTTGCGAGCAGGATTTCTTTGGGAGGGTTGCCTTTAGGGTTTAGCATGTTGACTGATCTTTGGCCAGCTTTTCGGCTTTGGGAGGGGGAGGGGGAGGGGTGGGGTTTCTTTCTTCTCTTTTCTCTGGAAGCTGGGTTGGGCTACCATCCAAATTTTCTGTTTGAGTACCTTATTTTATGGTCCGTTCTCTGGTTCTAATAATTTATGGTCAGATCTTTTATCTCTTCTGTTAATTAGTATTTAAAATGGATCGAAATATTAATTTACTTAGTTTTAATGTGAAAGGGTTAAATCATCCTGTGAAACAGAATAAAATTTTTGCTTATATTAAAAAGTTACGGGCCCTCATTATTTTTCTACAAGGAACGCATGTACGTAGTTGTGACAACACACACCTTTTTAATTGGTGGAGGGGTTTGCAATTTCATTCTTCATTCAGAGCAAAATCTCGACGGGTCTCGATTTTTATAGATAATACAATTTCTTTTGTTCAACATAAAGTTGTCTCTGACCCTAATGGGCGATTTGTCATAGTCTCAGGGAAACTAGATAACAAATTAATTGTATTTGCTAATGTGTAATATAATGCAATGTGGATGACCCAGGATTTTTTGAGCGTTTCTTTTCATTCCTGCTGGATTTGAGTCGTTATTCCTTAGTAATGGGAGGAGATTTTCATTGTTGTCTAGACCCAATATTAAATCGTTCTTCTCCTAAATCAGCCAACTTAATAAATCAGCTTTATTTATTCAATCCTTTCTAATGAAATGTGATATTGTTGATATCTGGTGTTTTTTTCACCCGGCAGGAAGGGAGTATTCATTCTTCTCTCATGTCCATCATTCCTATACCTGGATTGATTATTTTTTTATTGATAGTCAAATGATTCCATTAGTTCGATCCATTGAATATAAAGAAATAGCTGTATCCAACCATTCTCCTATATTTCTATGGTTTTACTCATATGAATAGATCCTGGCGTTTTGATTTAACTTTGTTATCTGATAAGGACTTTCTAAAATTTCTGGAGAATCAGATTACTTTTTTTTTGAAGAAAATGCATTGGAAGAGATTTCTAGTCTTATCATTTGGGATGCTTTTAATATAGAATATAGAATAGTACAGCACATCACAGGCCCTTTGGCCCACAATGTTGTGCCGACCCTCAAACCCTGCCTCCCATATAACCCCCCACCTTAAATTCCTCAGTGAAATATAACTTATCAAATACCCACTTTTTTTGATATGTACAGATTAGAGATTTTTTAAGATCTAAACTACACATATTTCCTACCAGCCCAGATAAGAACATAATAGATGTAATTTTTAATTTGAAACCTTTTGATAATGGCTCAATATCTTATATTTATGGTCTGTTGTTGGGACTGAGAATGGCTCCTTTAGACAAAATTTAAAAAAGATTGGGAAAAGGATTTACAGACTTCATTATCTGATGAGACCTGGAGGGCTATTTTCAAAATAGCCCTCCAGGTCTCATCTTTATCATCTTTAATGATAAATTCTTCATCATTATGTGCTTGTCATTTCCTCCTACAATTTAAAGTGGTACATAGGGCTCATATGTCTAAAGACAAACTCTCTGTTTTTTTTTGCAGATATATCTCCTTATTGTGACAGTTGTAACAATGGAGAGGCTTCATTAATTCATATGTTTTGGTCATGTTCGAGCCTTGAAAAATATTGGAAAGATGTATTCCAAACTTTTTCTGTACTTTTTAAAGTTAATTTTAAGCCCAATCCTTTGACTGCCTTATTTGGTATTGTTGAGGAAAGAGCTATAATTTTGGAGTCTTGGTTTTTATTTCTCTCATGGCTAGGAGGGCGATCTTGCTTAAATGGAAGGAGGTTGCCCCTCCCATACACATGCTCCATGGTTATGCAATGTTATGTCATGTCTAAATTTAGAGAAGATTTGTTGTTCGATTTCTGATTCTAATCAAGATTTTCAAACGTTATGGGGACCCTTTCTGAACTATTTTGAAAATCTTTGAATTGTTATTGTTATTAAAATATAGATCTGGGCTATTATTATAAAACACTATATGGTAAAATACTCTTTTTTTTTCTTTTGCTTTTTTTACCAACCAGCTTTGTCTTGGTAGTGGGTGTAGATGTTTTTAATAATATAATTAACCATATTATTGTATTTCATAATTCAATTTATTTTATTTGATTGATCATGAATATGGGATACCGTGATTGTATCAGTGTGATTTATATATAGTGCATTCTGTGCTACCTTATTTTGATTTATAAGTTATCCTTATGAAATCTGCATTTGTGTATATGAAATTTAATAAAAATATTGGAAAAAAAGAGGTTTGTTTGCTTACGAAGCAAAAAACCCAAAAGAACTCGATTAAAGAAAAAATAAATAAAAATAAAAAGACCAACATCTGATGCGCAAAAGGGGAAAAAACACAAATCATGCAAACAATTGAATCAAACAATATTCTGAACCAAACTGAGTCCTCAGATCCGAACCCTGGAGCAGCCTGGAGTAGGCCCAAATCCTCAGTTATTAGTTCATCAAATTCAGTTGTGATTTGGTGAATGCACTACTACCTTGAAGATGTTGCATTTTAACTCTAGGATACCTCTTCATATCTCCTTCTGGAGCATGAATCCTCATCATCAGTCACTCTCCTCAATTCCTCAAGAGATCTTTCTTCTACAGTCTCCAGCCTCAAAGCTCCCCAACTCCACACGTCTCCTTTCTGAGATTGCTAAGTATTGTCTTGGAAAACATTGTGTCAGCCTGCTCTTGTCCCACATAACTTATTTCTTCCTACTTCCATTCTTTCTTTCACAGTTTTCCAGTTGCTTCCCATTTAAATCTGTGATACCTGTGATCTTCTCCACCACTTTGACAGTTTTCAATTTCCTGGTCCCATCCACTTACCATGGATGTCCAATCTACTGTACCTTCAGGCCAAACCTGGATCCAATACTTGCTTCTTGAACAGAGGCATAACCAGTCCTCTCCATCACCACCCTTACTCACTTAGCTGTATTTAATCATCCACTGAACAGCTTCTCTAACCTTGTTCACTTTCTTCTATCAAAAGTGCAGCTTGGGGAACTTACAGTGCCAAGTTATATCCCGTATCTCTTTCGAATGCACAGAACAACAAGTTTCAGATTTATTCACGCCTTCTCCTTTCTTTCTCCATTACATCAATGGTTGTATCAATGCTGCTTTCTACAATCATAAATAACTTGATCATTTCAAACGTTTCAAAAGTACTTCTAATATCAGAGAAATGTATACAATATACATCCTGAAATTCTTTTTCTTTTCAAACATCCACAACAGAGGAGTGCCCCAAGGATGAATGACAGTTAAATGTTAGAACAGTTAAATGCCAGCTCCCCCTCCCACACACAAGCAGGAGCAAAGCAACGATCCCCTCCTCCCCCACCAACAAGAAAGCATCGGCGCCCCCACCGAGCCCACAAGCGTGCAGCAAAGCATCAATAAAGACACAGACTTGCTGTACCCCAAAGACCACGCGGTCGACTGGTAATTCGACATACCACAGGCTCTCTCTCTCCCTAATAATTTCCTCACCTTTGCTGCCAAATTCTGCACTGTTCTCACTCTCACATATTTTATTGAACTTCCATCTCCATTTTAGAAACCGATATCCATTACAAACCCACAAAATCCCAGCATTACACTCAGTGGTTATTTTCTTAGTTATGTCCCGCACCTAATAAAGTGATCACTGAGTGTACATTCATGGCCACCTTCTGATGTAGCCCATCCACTTCAACTTTCAACATTTTGTACATTCATAGATGTTCTTCTGCACACCACTGTTGTAACACATGGTTATTTAAGTCACTGCTGCCTTTCGACAGCTTGACAGCTACTTAGGTGGAGTTAAGATGGCACCAAGTGGATGCCTCTTCACACTTATCTGTGGAAACACTATTATAGAGAGTATTCAACTCTCTTTAATGTCTAGTTTTTCCCTTTTTTAAGATGGTTGGGGTTCCACTGAGATCCTGATCTGCAAATGGCATTCAAACTTTGTTTCTTTTACGGTGGTTGAGTTCCAATTCCTGGTGTTCGCTGGCCAAGGGTTTTCCGACATTCTCCATGTGCATCTTGTTAGATGGTGCCTCCATGGTGCGGCCCTGTGGACGACCGATTCCAGGCCGGTGTTGCCAACTGAGGCTTCGCAGGAGATGGAATATCAGGATTTCATCGTAGTGGATATAAGGGCGGAGGTCTCTGTAGTCGAGCGATTGCACTCCCCCTTTCTTTTGATGGTGGGTAGAGTTGCTGCCAAACCTTGGAATAAATCTTGTTAGTGAGAGAGAGAGAACCTGTGGCATGTTGAACTGTCGGGTAAACAATAGTTTTTAATTGACTGCAGATCATGGTCTCTCTCCGGGTGCTTTGCTGTTGCTTTGTGGGTGGTGGGTTGTCATGTACCCCGTGACGGGGATAAAGAACCAGCAGAGATGGAAAACACTTTGGAATCTCGTATTGCTATAAACTACTAATATTTATTAGTAACCACGCAATACAGTAATATAAATGTAGATAAATCAAACAGGTTAGCAATGATTATATATAAAAGTAAGTGTGGAATATATATGTATGAAAACCAAGCTTCTTTCAGTCTAGGGGTAAAAAGATACAGTCTTACGATGTTGAGTAAAGTTCAGTTCAGTTCAATTCGTGGTATTGAGTTGAGTAGTGATGGAGAGAGAGAGAGAGAGAGAGAGAGAGAGTGAGTTGAGTCTTCAGGTGAGATGATGCCGTCAATCTTCTCGTCGTCCTCCGAAATCCTTTACAAATCACTGACTGTGACTTTAACCAGGGGGACCAGGGGGTCTTCTGTGGTGGAGTTATCACCCAGGCGAGGGTGGACACATAGACAACTCCCCACCAGTCAACCCCTTCTCCTTCAAACTGGAATAGCAAGTTGGGATCGATCCTCCAAAACCCACTTTCTCTGCTGGCACAACAATACTCAGTCAGTGTCCAGATCATGTGTCCCGAGGTCTGTATCATTTGACCTCCCATTTATTTCACCAGGCTGAGCATCACCTGTCATTCAAAGAGTCCCTCCTTCCTTTGTCTGTAAAGGAGTGCAAGCAGGCAACATGTCCTTGAAAGTAACATCAACAACCAGCCTTTGGTCACCATAGCAACCTTCGAGCTGCTCGGTGCTG
Organism: Mobula birostris; assembly: GCF_030028105.1. Classification (NCBI taxonomy): domain Eukaryota; kingdom Metazoa; phylum Chordata; class Chondrichthyes; order Myliobatiformes; family Myliobatidae; genus Mobula; species Mobula birostris. Next base: position 114,889,638 of record NC_092377.1, read on the forward strand.
TCTCTGACTCCAAACTCAGTAAAAATCCAAAGTTATTTCCAATGCCTTAAAGTGACAGTCCAACTGTCAATCTTTGTCTCTCTCTCTCTCTTTTCAAAAGCAACATATCAGTGGTAAATAACTCTGTCTCTCTCTCCTTTCCAAACAAACCATCAATGATAAATGTCTCTCTCTGTCTCTATTCAAACAGTTAATAGGGGCACTCCAGGATCCCCTCACAGTGTGGTGGGCGCTGAAACGGGCAGGGGCAGGGGCAAGAGGAGGCTGATGTGTTGATGCTTGCATGGGGGAGGGGGAGAGGGGGCTTTGGGGTTCTAATGTTTTCTGTTGTTCATTCTTTTGGGGTTCTACTTTTTCATGGATGTCTGCAAAGACAAGTATTTCAGGTTGTATATTGAATACATTCTCTGATAGTAAGCGGCACCATTTGAACCAGTCTGGTCATTCTCCTCTAATCTCTCTCATTAATAAGGCGTGTTTTCCAACAGAATTCACAAAAACTGGATTTTTTTTGTTACTCGCACCACTCTCTGTAAAGTTTAGGGACTGTTATGCATGAAAATTCCAGGAGCTTTTGAGTATCGAATGAATTCTGAGAGTCAAACTGCCCTCTCAACAGTCAAAGTTACTTCTATCACATTTCTTCCCCATTCTGATGTTTGGTCTGAACAGTAACAGAACCTCTTAACCATGTCTGCATGCTTTTATGCATTGAATTTCTGTGACATAGAACATAGAACATAGAATAGTACAGCACATTACAGGTCCTTCGGCCCACAATGTCATGCCGACCCTCAAACCCTGCCTCCCATATAACCCCCCATCTTAACTTCCTCCATCTACCTGTCTAGTAGTCTCTTAAACTTAATGAGTGTATCTGCCTCCACCACTGACTTAGGCAGTGCATTCCACGCACCAACCACTCTCTGAGTAAAAAACCTTCCTCTAATATCCCCCTTGAACTTCCCACCCCTTACCTTAAAGCCATGTCCTCTTGTATTGAGCAGTGGTGCCCTGGGGAAGAGGTACTGGCTATCCACTCTATCTATTCCTCTTATTATCTTGCATACCTCTATCATGTCTCCTCTCATCCTCCTTCTCTCCAAAGAGTAAAGCCCTAGCTCCCTTAATCTCTGATCATAATGCATACTCTCTAAACTAGGCAGCATCCTGGTAAATCTCCTCCGTGCCCTTTCCAATGCTTCCACATCCTTCCTATAGTGAGGCAACCAGATCTGGTCACAGTGCTCCAAGTGTGGCCTAACCAGAGTTTTATAGAGCTGCATTATTACATCGCGACTCTTAAACTCTATCCCTCGACTTATGAAAGCTAACACCCCGTAACTACCCTATCTACCTGTGAGGCAACTTTCAGGGTTCTGTGGACATGTACCCCCAGATTCCTTTGCTCGTCCACACTACCAAGTATCCTGCCATTTACTTTGTACTCTGCCTTGGAGTTTGTCCTTCCAAAGTGTACCACCTTACACTTCTCCGGGTTGAACTCCATCTGCCACTTGTCAGCCCACTTCTGCATCCTATTAATGTCTCTCTGCAATCTTCGACAATTCTCTACACTATCCACAACACCACCAACCTTTGTGTCGTCTACAAACTTGCCAACCCACCCTTCTACCCCCACATCCAGGTCGTTAATAAAAATCACGAAAAGTAGAGGTCCCAGAACTGATCCTTGTGGGACACCACTAGTCACAATCCTCCAATCTGAAGGTACTCCCTCCACCATGACCCTCTGCCTTCTGCAGGCAAGCCAATTCTGAATTCACCTGGCCAAACTTCCCCGGATCACATGCCTTCTGACTTTCTGAATAAGCCTACTGTGTGGAACCTTGTCAAATGCCTTACTAAAATCCATATAGATCACATCCACTGCACTACCCTCATCTATATGTCTGGTCACCTCCTCAAAGGACTCTATCAGGCTTGTTAGACACGTTCTGCCCTTCACAAAGCCATGCTGACTGTCCCTGATCAGACTATGATTCTCTAAATGCCCATAGATCCCATCTCTAAGAATCTTTTCCAACAGCTTTCCCACCACAGACGTAAGGCTCACTGGTCTATAATTACCTGGGCTATCCCTACTACCTTTTTTGAACAAGGGGACAACATTCGCCTCCCTCCAATTCTCTGGTACCATTCCCATGGACAACGAGGACGTAAAGATCCTAGCTAGAGGCTCAGCAATCTCTTCCCTCGCCTCATGGAGCAGCCTGTGGAATATTCTGTCAGGCCCCGGGGATCTTTCCGTCCTAATGTATTTTAACAACTCCAACACCTCCTCTCCCTTAATATCAACATGCTCCAGAACATCAACCTCACTTATATTGTCCTGACCATCATCAAGTTCACTCTCATTGGTGAATACCAAAGCGAAGTATTCATTGAGGACCTCGCTCACTTCCACAGCCTCCAGGCACATCTTCCCACCTTTATCTCTAATCAGTCCTACCTTCACTCCTGTCATCCTTTTGTTCTTCACATAATTGAAGAATGCCTTGGAGTTTTCCTTTACCCTACTCGCCAAGGCCTTCTCATGCCCCCTTCTTGCTCTTCTCAGCCCCTTCTTAAGCTCCTTTCTTGCTACCCTATATTCCTCAATAGACCCATCTGATCCTTGCTTCCTAAACCTTATGCATGCTGCCTTCTTCCACCTGACTAGATTTTCCACCCCACTTGTCACCCATGGTTCTTTCACCCTACCATTCTTTATCTTCCTCACCGGGACAAATTTATCCCTAACATCCTGCAAGAGATCTCTAAACATCGAACACATGTCCATAGTGCATTTCCCTGCAAGAACATCATCCCAATTCACACCCGCAAGTACTAGCCTTATAGCCTCATAATTTGCCCTTCCCCAATTAAAAATTTTCCTGTCCTCTCTGATTTTATCCTTTTCCATGATAATGCTAAAGGCCAGGGAGTGGTGGTCACTGTCCCCACATGCTCACCCACTGAGAGACCTGTGACCTGACCCGGTTCATTACTTAGCACTAGATCTAGTATGGCATTCCCCCAAGTCCGCCTGTCCGCATACTGTGACAGGAATCCGTCCTGGACACACTTAACAAACTCTGCCCCATCTAAACCCTTGGAGCTAATCAGGTGCCAATCAATATTAGGGAAGTTAAAGTCACCCATGATAACAACCCTGTTATTTTTGCACCTTTCCAAAATCCGCCTCCCAATCTGCTCGTCTGTATCTCTGCTGCTCCCAAGGGGCCTATAGAATACCCCCAAAAGAGTAACTGCTCCCTTCCTGTTCCTGACTTCCACCCATATTGACTCAAAAGAGGATCCTGCTACATTACCCACCCTTTCTGTAGCTGAAATAGTATCCCTGACCAGTAATGCCACCCCTCCTCCCCTCCCCCCCCCCATCCCTTTTAAAGCACTGAAATCCAGGAATATTGAGAATCCATTCCTGCCTTGGTGCCAGCCAATTCTCTGTAATGGCCACTACATCATAATTCCATGTATGTATCCAAGCTCTCAGTTCATCACCTTTGTTCCTGATGCTTCTTGCATTGAAGTACACACACTTCAGCCCTTCTGCCTTACTATCTTTACACTGTTTATTCTGCTTCTCTTTCCTCAAAGCCTCTCTATATGTTAGATCTGGCTTTACTCCATGCACTTCTTTCACTGCTCTATCGCTCCTGGTCCCATCCCCCTTGCAAATTAGTTTAAACCCTCCCAAACCATGCTAGCAAACCTACCTGCAAGGATATTGCTCCCCCTCGGGTTCAGGTGCAACCCATCCAATCTGTACAGGTCCCACCTTCCCCAGAAGAGATCTCAATGATCCAAAAATCTAAAACCCTGCTCCCTGCACCAACTCCTCAGCCACGCATTCAACTGCCATCTCCTCCAATTCTTACCATCACTGTCACGTAGCACTGGCAGCAATCCTGAGAAAGCCACCCTTGAGGTCCTCTTCTTCAGCCTTCTGCCTAGTTCCCGAAACTCACACTTCAGGACCTCATCCCTCTTCCTGCCTATGTCGTTGGTACCAACATGTATCACGACTTATGGCTGTTTTCCCTCCCTTACCAGGATGTTGTGCACCCGGTCAGAGACATCCCGGACCCTGGCACCCGGGAGGCAACTATGCCGGTGTCCTTCTCATGTCGACAAAATCTCCTGTCTGCTCCCCTGTCTATAGAGTCTCCAATGATGACAGCTCTTCTCTTCTCTGTCCCACCCTTCTGCACCACCGATGTGACGATTGGCTGATTAGATAAGCCATTACTGAGCAGGTGTTGATGTACCTAATAAAGTGGCCATTGAGTGTATATTGACTATACCTCTCATCCTGCTTCCTATAAAAGTCTGCATTCCATTCTCTGAGTTTCTTGGTCTCTTTCAAATGATGGGAATATGGATTATGAGGAGCAGGGATTGGGTGCCTAATCATGAAAACATTCCCCTTACTATAATTATCTAAGACTAGATAGGGTTGACTTAAGTTATAGAAGACGGAACTTGAAGAATTATTTCATTCATAAGTTTGAATCTGAGGACACTGCCAATATTGACATTTAAGAACAGATTAGATGTATGATTCTTTAAAAGATCATTAATGAAAACTGAAGATGCTGGATGGACTCAACTGTACAGACAGAGTGAGAGTGACTCAGAAATCAAAGCAATGAGTTAATGTTTTAGATCATTGATTTCATAAGAGGATTTTGATGTCAAGAACCAGAAATATTAACTGTTACCCTCTTCACTGATGCTGTCTACATATTGAAGTTGCCAAGAATTATCCATTTTTATTTTAAATTTATAGTACTTGCAATCTTCTAATTTTGTTAATTAATATGGGAGGAGGATGGACACATAGCTTGATTCCTCCCGTGTTAGTCAAACTCAATTCAATGAGAGGTTATCTACAACATAATTTCTGTAGCAAAAAGAACTACTGGATGAACACAATTAACCAGGCAGTATCTGTGGAGAAAAATGGGCAGTCAATGCACAAATGGACAGTTCTTGTACTTTCATAAAAGATATTAATTTCCCTGCCCTGTAATAAGAAGAAACAGCAAATCAAAAATAGCACTTGTTTTGTTGTCACAACTCAAGATCAACAGATGTCATTCAATTAATAGTATTTATTGGAAATGATTAGTGAGTCACTTAGTACTGTAACAAGTTGATGACAACATAAAATATCCAAACATTTGTTATAAAAGACAATTATGAAATTTGAGATCTTAACCTTGTTGAGCATATATTTAATTATAGTTATGATTTTTATTGAAGTACAGCATCTCACTGAAGATACTCATGTATTTATAGTAGCTGTAAGCAAAGCTGGAGAGTAGAATGAATATAAAGGACCATACCAAAGATAAAACCATTGTGCTGTCCTTCCTGGAATGACAGAGAAATATTGATTAAAGAATTACAATGTGAATGCTTTAGAATTTGAAGGTTATACATACTTATCCAACGCAATATTCTCCAACAGATATTTAAGGGTAATATGAGAGATAATTCAGACTTCCAGATAACACTGGTTTTGTAAACACATATTCTCAGACAACTAAGGTTATAAGTAAATGATATGGTAGGACTAACCCATGTCCTGAGAACTATATACAATGTTAACAATGCTCACAATAATTATCTGTGCAGCAGTTTCACATTTCAATAGTTTCTCTCTCAATAATTTAACAGAAGATTCCATAAATTGATTTTCCGACACATTATCCAAGAGCAGCATTTTCTACTATCTGTACTTCTTGGAAACATGGGTCTGATCTGATCTATTTTTACTAATCCATGTTTGTCTCAATCTTGTACTGTGATACCAAGGTCTCCTTGTAAACCAAATGCACAGAGGCTTTCAAAAGTCAGAGTGAACAATGTATTCACTTGAACCAAAAGACACAGTGATTTCCAGCGGGGGCAGTACCACCCTCCCCAAGGGGGCAGTTACATGTTCTTAGGGGGCATTAGGGGAAATAAAAGTCATTGGGAGGCATTCAAGATTCTTAGGGGGTGGTAAGCAGCACCCTAACATGAGGCACAAGATCTGACTGACTGTTAGTAGAGCAGGCACTTCTGAAAAACAGGATGAGGCACTGCAATACAGGAAGAACCATAGCTCTGCAGGCAGTGAGCTCTCGTCACAACATGTCTGAAACTTGACAATCTTATCCAGCCTTACCAACCACACACACAATATTGGAGATGCATTAATTAGCAACCAGTGCCCAACAGTTCCCCTTGATTCATGGCATGGAACGAGTTCATGCAATTTTCCCAGTTTGTGTTAATTTTTATCTTAATTTAGCCTGTTAATGATAGATTAATATGTACGCGCAGTCTCTGAGTCTGAAGGCAGTGAAGCCTTGAATTTTAATTCTGCTAGGAAACAGAAACATCAATACAATGCTACGTTCCTGGAGTACGGTTTTATTCCTGACAGATCAGCGACACCCCATGTTATCTGATTTGTAATACTGCACTGTTGAACGAAGCCATGAAACTATCAGGTTTGCAGGAACACTTCCATAAAAGACACCCTGAAAATGCTACTTACTTCCAAATGGAATTTCCAGAAGATGAAAGAAGCATTTGAAAAGCATTGTACATGTGAGTCACTTGCCAAGAAAGCTAAAAATGATCTCATTGCTTCATATAACATTTTCAAAATGATAGCAAAGTGTGGAAAATCTCATACAATTGGTGAAAGATTAATAATGCCTGCTGTATCAGCAGTGTTCACCACTGTTATCTCCATGGACACCAGAATTTTACAATCAATTCCTCTGAGTAATAACTCTGTAGCCCATCGTATTGACGAAATGAGTGAAGACACTATCAACTATGCACAGAGCTCCAAAAACAGAATTTGGGATTAAATTGGATGACTCAACTGAACAAGACAATGAAGCATTACTAATGGCATATGTATGGTTTAACAAAAATTGAAGTTTATGAAGAGATTCTCTTTTGACTCCGCGGTTGAATTTTTGCTCAGTTGACAAGAACTTGGGAAACAAGATTGAACTATGTGGAGATGTGGCATACCTAGCCGATCTAGATGACAAAATGAACATTTAAATATGAAACTACAGGGTGAGAATTTCAATTTAATCCAGGCAAAAAGTGCAGTGACCACTTTTATCAGAAAATTGGAAATATATAAGCAAAACATTAGGAGAAGAATGTTCTCACAGTTTCCCTGCATAGAAGATATGGCACTCTCTTTCACAGAGGGAGATTTGCAATAAGACTGCAGTCACTGAAGAAGGATTTTCAGAATTGATTGAAGGATGTGAATGATCAAGAAATTCTGAACTGGGTAATTAACCCATTTCTTTGCAAGGTGGAAGAACAAGAAGAGAGCTTGCAAGAAGAAATTATTGAATTTCAGAATAATGAAAAAGTAAAACTGCTTTTCAAATATGTTGGCTTTAGTGGTATGTGGCTACACTGTAATACAGTTTCCTGGTCTTCAGAGAACAGCCATACTGCTCTTCATTGCAGTTCTATCCTCCTACTTTGTTGAAAGAGGCTTCAGTCCAGTGAACCACATACTCAAAAAAAACAGATGTTAAAAAATGGTCCAGTTTAATGAAACGGTTTCCCCTTCAACAACAGGTATGCCGCTTTGGATAATGTTGTTGGGGGGAGGGGGAATGGCCTAGCAAAGGAGTGTAGGGTAAGTCACAGCAGTCAGGTCTCTGGCACTGAATCTGGCTCTATGGCTCAGATTCTATGGCCTAAGGAAAGGGGGAGAAGAGGCAAGATGTAGTGATAGGAGAACAGAAAGGAGGTTCTGTGAACAAGATCAAGATTCCCAGGTGGTTTGTTACCTCCTGAGTATCAGGGTCAGGGACATCTTGGATCAAGTCCACAGCAGTCTTAATTGGGAGGATGAGCAGCCAGAGGTCATGGTCCACGTCGGTGCCAATGGCATAAGTAGGATAGGTGAGGAGGTCCTGCAGAGCTCAAGAACTTAGGTGCTAAGTTAAAGGACAGGAAGTCCAGCATTGTGAACTTAGGATTGCTACCTGTGCCACATGCTACTAAGGCCAGAAGTAGGAAGATCATACTGTTTAACACATAGCTAAGGAGTTGGTGCAGGAGGGAGGGCTTCAGATTTTTGGATCATTGTGCTCGCTTCAAGGGAAGGTGAGAGCTGTACAGAAGAACAGTTTGCAGCTGAACTGGACAGGGACTAATATTCTAGTGGGAAGGTTTGCTAGTGCTGGTGTGTGTGTGTGTGTGTGTGTGTGTGTGTGTGTTAAATTAGAGCTGCAGGGGATAGATGGGAACCAGATAGTGGAGTGATTATGGAGAAAGATGTCATTAAGCCCTCATACAAAGTCAGGAATCTAAAGGCTGAGCTTGGTGGGACTAACGTTCTGAAATGCGTATATTTCTATGCAAGGAGTATTGTAAGAATCGCAGATGAGCTTACAGCATGTGGAATTATGACACTGTAGACGGTAGTGAGACTTGGTTTCAGGAGGGACAGGACTGTCAGCTCAATGTTCCGAGGTTCTGTTGTTTTAGACACAATAGAGCCGGAGAGACTAAAGAGAGAGGGGTGGCTTTACCATTTAGGGAAAATGCCAGAGCAGTGCTGAGTCAGGGCAGACTGGAGAGTTTGTCTAATGAGGCTTTATGGGTAGAACTGAGGAATAACAAGGTATGACCATATTAATGGGATTATATTATGGACCACTTTACAATCCGTGGGATTTAGAGGAGCAAATTTGTAGAAGGATCACAGAATGTTGCAAGAAACGTAAGGTTGTGATAGAAGGTGATTTTAACTTTCCACATATTGATTAGGACTCCCATACTGTAAAAGGGGTGGATGTGATAGAGTTTGTCAATTGTGTTCAGGAAAGTGTCCTTCATCAGGTACACAGAAGTCCCAATGAGAGACCGTGTGATTTGAACTGCTGTTAGGGAATGAGACAAGGTAGGTGACAGAAGTTTGTGTAGGGGAACACTTTGCATCCAGTGCCCATAATGCCATTAGTTTCAAAGTTAATTTGAAAAAGGATGGGTCTGGTCCTTTGGTTGAGACCCTAAATTGGAGAACGGTCAATTTTGATGGTGTCAGAAAGGATCCGGCAAGGGTGGATTAGGAAAGGTTGTTTCTGGCAAAGATGTACTTGGTAACCAGGGGGCCTTCGAAAGTAAATTTTCAGTGTACAGAATTTGTATGTTCCTGTCAGAATAAAAGGCAGGATAATAGGCTTAGGGAACCTTGGTTTCGAGAGATAAGAAAAAGCAAGTGAGGCATAGCAGGTATTGGCAAATATGAACAAATAAGGTACTTGAGGAGTATAAGAGTTCAAGAAAATACTTTAGAAGAAAATCAAGAAGGTGTTGCTCTAGCAGACAAGGTGAAGGAGAAACCCCCGATGTGATTACACTTCCTCCCTTACCACCATTCAGGGCCCCAAACAGTCCTTCCAGATGAGGCAACACTTCACCTGTGAGTCGGCTGGGGTGATATACTGCATCTGGTGCTCCCGATGTGGCCTTTTATATATTGGCGAGACCCGACGCAGACTGGGAGACCGCTTTGCTGAACACCTACGCTCTGTCCGCCACAGAAAGCAGGATCTCCCAGTGGCCACACATTTTAATTCCACATCCCATTCCCATTCTGACATGTCTATCCATGGCCTCCTCTACTGTAAAGATGAAGCCACACTCAGGTTGAAGGAACAACACTTTATATTCCGTCTGGGTAGCCTCCAACCTGATGGCATGAGCATGGACTTCTCTAACTTCCGCTAATGCCCCACCTCCCCTCCTACCCCATCTGTTATTTATTTTTATGCACACATTCTTTCTCTCACTCTCTTTCTTCTCCCTCTGTCCCTCTGAATATACCCCTTGCCCATCCTCTGGGTCCCCCCCCCCGCCGTCTTTCTTCCCGGACCTCCTGTCCTATGATCCTCTCGTATCCCTTTTGCCTATCACCTGTCCAGCTCTTGGCTCCATCCCTCCCCCTCCTGTCTTCTCCTATCATTTTGGATCTCCCCCTCCCCCTCCAACTTTTAAATCCCTTACTCACTCTTCCTTCAGTTAGTCCTGACGAAGGGTCTCGGCCTGAAACATCGACTGCACCTCTTCCTAGAGATGCTGCCTGGCCTGCTGCATTCACCAGCAACTTTTATGTGTGTTGCAAAAGGATAGCAATGGGCAAAACTGGTCCTCTGGAAGATCAGAGTAATCTATGCATGGCGCTTAGAAAGATGGGAGATCTTAACTGTATTTTTTTGTATCTGTATTTACTCAAGAGATGGACACAGAGTCTATAGAACTGAGGCAAAGCAGTAGTGACATTTAAAACATCCTGAGCCATTGTGAGGTGCCAGAAGATGGGAGTATAGCTGTAGAAAGACTACAGATAAGCCAGTAAATTATAGGCTGGTGAGCCTGACATCAGTAGTGGAAAGTTACTAGAAGGTATTCTAAGGGACAGGATATATGAGTGTTCGGATTGACAGGAAATGATTAGAGATAGCCAATATGGCTTTGTGCATGGTAAATTGTGTCTAACAAGTCATAGTTTTTCAAGGAAGTTTTTACCAGGACAATTGATGAAGGCAGGGCAGTGGACGTTGCCTACATGGACTTTAGCGGGGCCTTTGACAAGGTCCCACATGGGATATCGGTCAAGAAGGTCAGTCGCTTGGCATTCAAGATGAGGTAGTAAATTAGATTAAACATTGACTTCACAGAAGCCAGAGAATGGTTGTAGCTGGTTGCCTTTCTAACTGGAGACCTGTGACTAGTGGTGTGCTGCAGGGATCAGTGCTGGATGCATTGTTGTTTGTCATCAATATCAATGATCTGGATGATAATGTAGTGAACTTGATCAGCAAATTTGTGAATGACACCATGATTGGAAGGACAGTGAGGAAGGCTATCAGAGTTTGCAGTGGTATCTGACCCAGCTGGAAAAATGGGCTGAAAAATAGCAGATAGAATTTAATGTAGACAAGTGTGAGTTGTTGCACTTTGGGAGGACCAACCAGTGTAGATCTTATATGATGAGTGTAGGGCATTGAGGATTGTGGTAGAACAGAGGGATCTGGGAATACAGATCCTGAATTCATTGAAAGAGGCATCACAGGTACGTAGGGTCATAAAGAAAACTTCTGACACATTGACTTTCATAAATCTATGTACATTGATGAAGGTGAGCAGTGGATGTAGTGTATATGGATTTCAGCATTTGATCAGGTTCCCCATGCATGGCTCATTCGGAAAGTAAAGAAGCATGGGATCCAAGGAGACCTTACTTTGTGGATCCAGAATTGGCTTGCCCACACAAGGCAAAGGGTGGTTGGTTCATATTCTGCATGGAGGTCAGCGACTAGTGGTGTACCACAAGGGTCTATTCTGGAACCCTTCCTCTTTGTGATTTTTATAAATGATCTGGATGAAAAAGTAGAAGGGTGGATTAGTAAGTTTGCTGATGACACAAAGGTTGGGGGTGTTCAAGTGAAGTCAAGTCAAGACACTTTTTATTGTCATTTCGACCATATCTGCTGGTACAGTACACAGTAAAAATGAGACAACGTTTTTCAGGACCATGGTGCTACATGAAACAATATAAAAACTACACTGAACTACGTAAAACAACTCAAAAACTACACTAGACTACAGACCTACCCAGGACTGCATAAAGTGCACAAAACAGTGCAGGCATTACAATAAATAATAAACAAGACAATGGGCACAGTAGAGGGCAGTAGGTTGGTGTCAGTCCAGGCTCTGGGTATTGAGGAGTCTGATGGCTTGGGGGAAGAAACTGTTACATAGTCTGGGGTCATGACAGCCCGAATTTCCGAACCAGGCAGTGATGCAGCTGCTCAGGATGCTCTCAATGCAACCTCGGTAGAATATAGGTGTTGTGGATAATCCAGACGGTTTTCAGAGGATACAGCGGGATCAAGAGGATGCAGAACTGGGCTGAGAAGTGACAGATGGGAGTCCGGCTGGGAACCCAGATAAGTGTGAAGTGGTTCATTTTGGTAGGTAAAATTTGAAGACAGAATATGGTAAGATTCTTGGCAGTGTGGAGGACTTTGGGGTCTGCATCCAAAGGATACTTAAAGCTACTATACAGGTTGACGGTGTTGTTAAAAAAGTATATAGTGTATTGGCCTTCATCAACTGTGGGATTGGGTTTAAGATCCATAAGGTAATGTTACAGCTATAAAAGAACGTAGTTAGACCCCACTTGGAGAATTGTGTTCAGTTCTGGTCACCTCACTACAGGAAGGATGTGGATGCCATAGAAGAATGTAGAAGAGATTTACAAGGATGTTGCCTGGATTGGAGAGCATGCCTTATGAAAATAGATTGAGTGAACTTGGCCTTTTCTCCTTGGAGCAATGGAGGATGAGAGGTGACCTGATAGAGGTGTATAAGATGATGAGAGGCATTGATTGTGTGGATAGCCAGAGGCTTTTTCCCCAGGGCTGAAATGGCTAACACAGGAGGGCCTAGATTTAAGGTGCTTGGAAATAGGTACCAAGGGGATGTCAGGGGTAAGTTTTTCACACAGAGTACTGAGTGCATAGAATGCACTGCTGGTGATGGTGGTGGAGGCAGATACAATAGGGTCTTTTAAGAGACTCATAGATATGTATATGGAGCTTAGAAAAATAGAGGACTATGCAGGAGGAAAATTCTAGGCAATCTCTAGAGTAGAAATGGTTGGCATAACATTGTGGGCCAAAGGGCCTGTAATGTGCTGCAGATTTCTATTTTCTATTGAGTACAAGAGTTGGGATGTTATGTTGAAATTGTATAAGACATTGAGGCTTAATTTGGAGTATTGTGTCCAGTTTTGGTTTCCTACCTACAGGAAAGATGTAAATAAGATTGAAACAGTGCAGTGAAAATTTACAAAGATGTTGCTACAACTTGTAGACCTGAGTCATAGGGAAAGGTTGAATAGGTTAGAACATAGAAGGGAGATTTGATGGAGGGATACAACATTATGAGGTGTATAGATAGGGTAAATGCAAGCAGGCTTTTTCCACTGAGATTGGGTGAGACTACCAGAGGTCATGGGTTAAAGGTGAAAAGTGAAATGTTTAAGAGGAACATGAGGGGGAACTTCTTCACTCAGAGGGTAAGAGTGTGGAATGAGCTACCAGTGCAAGTGGTGGGTATGGGGCCAATTTCAACATTTAAGATAAAATTGGATAGATACATAGATGGGAAGGGTATGGAGGGCTATGGTCTGACTGCAGGTTGGTGGGACTAGACAGATTAATGGTTCGGCACAAACTTGGTGGGCTGAAGGGCCTATTTTTATGTTATAGTATTGTATGATTCTATGCAAAGTTCAGGAAGTTGAAATTGGACAAGGCCTTTGAGGAATATAACTGGAATTAGTTCCATAATGGGCACAAGCATCCCCATTGCAGAGGACATATGCAAATAGTTCGTGCCTCAAGAAAGCGGCATCTATCATTAAAAACTCTCACCTTCTAGGACATGCCCCTTTTTCAATACTACCATCAGGGAGGAGGTGCACGAGTCTGAAGACACACTCACTATTTTAGGAACAGATTCTTCTCTTCTGCCATTAGATTACTGAATGGTCAATGAAACTATGAACACTGCCTCACTATTCCTCTATTTAATTTTATTTTTGCGTTGTAACTTATAGTAATTTTTATGCCCTGCACTATACAGCTAACAAAAACCAACAGATTTCATGACATATGTCAATGTAAATAATTCCGATTCTAAGAACTTGGTAAGGAGGGAGAGGTTAAAACCACTCAAGGATAAAGAAGAGAATGTATGATGGATCCAGAGGAAGTGGGTGAGATAATACGAGAACATTACATTGGTATTCAGCAAGGAGAAGGGCATATAGGATAGCAAGGTCAGGGAGGGATATGTTGATACTCCAGGGTATGTTAATATGAAGGTATTGGGGCTCTTGGAGTGTATTAAGATGGATGTCACAGGACTTGATGGGATTTTTTTCTAGGTTACTGAGAGGCAAGGCAGCATATTGCTGTGGCGTTGACAGCTTTGTACTCTCTTTAGCTACAGACAAGGTCCCAGATGACTGGAAAATAACCAATGTTATAGAGACAAATTACATCAGTGGTGGATAAATTAATGGTGAAGCATCCACTTGCTATCTAGGAGGGTGAACAGTTGACAGGGCTCTGTGTAGGGAAGGCAACTTTCTGCAAACATGATTGAGTTTTTTTGAGGAGCTGATGAATTTGATTCATGACAGTAGGTTAGTGGATGCTGTATACATGAACTTTACTAAAACTTTCAACAAAGTCTGTCATAGTTTGCTAATCCAGAAAATTAAAGGACTGGGATCTATGCAGACTTGGTAGATTGAATTCATGGTTGACTTGTTTATAGAAGATAGAGGATAGTAGTGGAAGGATGTTACTTGAGTGGAGATACGGTGATCTATGCTGGGACCTCTGTATTTTTGTGATATACAGTATATATGTAAATGATCTCTAAATGGGCTGATTAATAAATTTGCAGATGGCATAAAAATTGATGAAGTTGTGGTTAGTGAGGAAAGTTGTGAAAGGATCAGAATCAGAATCAGGTTTATTATCACTGGCATGTGACGTGAAATTTGTTAACTTAGCAGCAGCAGTTCAATAATCTAGCAGAGAGAAAAATAATGATGATAAATAAGTAAATCAATTACGGTGTACATATATTGAATAGATTTAAAAAATGTGCTAAAACAGAAGTACAATATCTTAAAAAAAGTTGAGGTAGTCCAAAGATTCAAAGTCCATTTAGGAATCGGATGACAGAGGGGATGAAGCTGTTCTGATACAGCAGCGTATAGATCAATTGGTAAAATGAACAGAAAAATGACAGATCTGGGCATGTGTTTAGCTGTTGCACTTTGGAAGGTCAAATGTAAGACAGGTATGCAGTAAATGGTGGGAATATTAAGTAAAGAGGCATTTTTGGATGCATGTTTAGAGCTCCTAAGAGTGGCAACACAAGCAGATAAGGTGGAAAAGAATAGGAAAGGCATACTTCATCAGTCAGGATGCTGAGTATAAAAGTCTGGAAGTCATGTGCAGCTATATAAAATTTTGGTTAAACCACTTTTGGAATAATATCTGGTTGCCACATTATAGGAAAGTTGACTATAGAGAGTGTGCAGAAGTTCAGTAAGATGTTGCCTTGATTAGAAACTATTAGCTATTAGGTGGTGTGGGAGAAACTCAGTTTTTTTCTCTGGAGTGTCAGGGTCTAAGAGGCCCCCTGATAGAATTATATAAAATTATAGAAAGGGTAGACAGTGTTTTTTCCCGATGGAAATAGCAAAAATTAGAACAGGGGTTCCCAGCCTAGGGTTCACAGACTCCTTGCTTAATGGAATTGATCCATGGCATAAAAAAGGTTGGGAAGTCAAAGCTAATGTAAAAGCAAAACAGAGGGCATACAACAAAGCAAAAATTAATGGAAAAAGATGGAGGATTGGGAAGCTTTTAAAAATATACAGACAGCAACTAAAAGAACCATTAGAAGGGAAAAGATGAATTATGAAAGCAAGCTAGCAAACAATATCAAAGTGAATAGTAAAAGTTTTGTCAAGTACATAAAAAATAAAAGAGAGATGAGAGTGGATATAGGACCACTAGAAAATGAGACTGAGAGATAATAATGAGGGATGAGGAGATGGCAGTTAAACTAAATGAGTACTTTGCATCAGTCTTCACTGTGGAAGACACTAGCAGTATGCCAGATGTGAAGAGAAGTGAGTGCAGTTACTATTACAAGGGAGGTGGTGCTCAAAGAGCAGAAAGACCCAGGGGTACATAAGTCACTCGGAGCAGATGAACTGCAGCAGGGGGTTCTGAAAGAGGTAGTGGTAGAGATTGTGGAGGCATTGGTAACGATCTTTCAAAGATGATTGGACTCTGGCATAATGCCAAAGGACTGGAAAATTGTAAATGTTAGTCCACTCTTTAAGCAAGGACGAAGGCAACAGAAATAAAATTATAGACCTGTTAGCTAGTTAGCCTGACCTCAGTGGTTGGGAATATGTTGGAGTCAATTGTTAAGGGTGAGGTTATGGAATACTTACTTGGACACACAGGACAAAATCAGCATGGTTTCCTTAAGGGAAAAATCTTGCCTGACAGACCTGTTGGAATTCTTTGAGGAGCAGGATAGATAAAGGGGATGTAGTCGATGTTGTATATTTGGACTTTCAGAAGGCCTTTGACAAGGTGCCACTCATGAGGCTGCTTACCAAGTTAAGGGCCCATGGTATTACAGTAAATTTACTAACATGGTTAGAGCATTGGCTGATTGGTAGGAGGCAGCAAGTGGGAATAAAAGGATCCTTTTCTGGTTGGCTGCCAGTGACTAGTGGTGTTCCACAGTGGTCGGTGTTGGGATTGCTTCTTTTTATGCTGTACATCAATGATTTAGATTATGAAATAGATGATTTTGTTGCCAAGTTTGCAGATGATACGAAGATTGGTGGAGGGGCAAGTAGTGTTGAGGAAACAGATAGGCTGCAGAAGGACTGAGACAGAATAGGAGAATGGGTAAGAGAGTGGTAAATGGAATACAATGTTGGAAAATGCATGGCCATGCACTTTGATAGTAGAAATAAATGTGCGTTATATTTTCTAAATGGAGAAAATCCAAAAATCTGAGATGGAAAGGGACTTCAGAATCTTTGTGCAGAACACCCTACAGGATAACTTGCAGGTAGAGTTGGTGGTGAGGAAGGCAAATGAAATGTTAACATTCATTTCAAGAGGTCTAGAATACAAGAGCAAGGATTGATGCTGAGGCTTTATAAGGCACTGGTGAGACAGCATCTTGATTATTGTGAACAGCTCCTCATCTAAGAAAAGATGTGCTGGCATTGGAGAGGGTTCAGAAGAGGTTCACAAGGATGATTCTGGGAATGAAAAGGTTATCACATGAAGAATGTTTGATGGCTATGTACTCACTGGAATTTAGAAGGATGAAGGGGGATCTCATTGAAACCTTTTGAATGTTGAAAGGCCTAGACAGAGTAGATGTGGAAAGGATGTTTTCCATGGTGGGGGAAGTCCAGGACAACAGAGCACAGCCTCAGGGTAGAAGGGTGTCAATTTAAAAAAGAGATGTAAAGAAATTTCTTTAGCCAGAGGTTGATGAATTTGTGGAATTTGTTAACACAGGCAGCTGTGGAGGCCAGGTCATTGCATGTATTTAAAGTAGAACTTAATAGGTTCTTGATTGGACATGGCATCACAGGTTACGGGGAGAACGCTGGGTAGTGGGGCTGAGGAGGGGAAAAAAGGATCAGCCATGTTGGAATGACAGAGCAGACTTGATGGGCCAAATGGCCTAATTCTACACCTATGTCTTATAGTCTTATGGACTAGAGGGCGTAGTTTTAAGAAAAATGGGAAATGATTTGAAGATTTATGAGTCAGGATTTGTTATTAATGACAGAGGGGTAGGTGCCTGGAATCAACTACCAGGGCAGGTAGTGGAAGCGGAGACAATACTAACAATTTATAAATATAGACAGGCATATAAACAGGCAGGGAATGGGGTGAATATAGACTATATATATGCAGCTGGGATTAGTTTCAACTAAAACATGGCCGACACAGGTATCATGGCTGAAGGGCCTGTTTTTATGCTGTACATAAATGTTCTACATAAATACATTCAGTGGCTACTTTGTTATATACACCTGTACATCAGCTCATTAATGCAAATATCTAATCAGCCAATCATAAGCCAACATCTCAATGCATACAAGCATGCAGGTCAAGAGATTCATTTGTTTCTCAGACCAAACATCAGAATGGGGAAAAATGTGAACTAAGGGACTTTGACGTTGACCGATGGGGTGGTTTGAGTAGCTCAGAATCTGCTGATCTCCTGCAATTTTCACACACAATAGCCTCTAGAGTTTACAGAGAATGGTGCGAAAAACAAAAAATACTTAGTGAGCAGTAGTTCTGTGAGCAAAAATGCCTTTTTAATGAGAAGTCAGAGGACAGAGGATAATGGCCAGACTGGCTCAAGCTGACAGGAAGGTGACAGTAACTCTGCACGTTACAACAGTGGTGTGTAGGCAAGCATCTCCGAATGCATATAACGTCAAACCTTGAAGTGGGATGGGCTACAGCAGCAGAAGACCACACTGGGTCCATTCCTGTACCTCATAAGCTGGCCACATATACTGGCATGCTAAAGTCTGGGCACCCCTGGTCAAAATTTCTGTTACTATGAATAGTTCAGTGAGCAGAAGATGAACTGATCTCCAAAAGTCATAAAGTTAAAGATGAAACATTCTTTTCAACATTTTAAGCAAGGTTTAGTGTATTATTTTTGTTTTGTACAATTTTAGAGTGTTAGGAGAACCGTGCAAAAGTTTGGGCACCCCAAGAGATTTGAGCTCTCAGATAACTTTTACTAAGGTCTCAGACCTCCCATTGTCTCAGCTTGCTCCTGCCCCACCAAACTCATTTCTGCATACCTCGTCACTGTTTTACCCCCACTCGTTCAATCCCTTCCCACCTATGTTCGTGACACTTCTTACGCTCTGAATTTTTTCAATGATTTTAAGTTCCTTGGCCCCCACCACTTTATTTTCACCAAGGATGTCCAGTCCCTATATACCTCCATCCCCATCAGGAAGGTCTCAAAGCTCTCCACTTCTCTTTGGATTCCAGACCTAACCAGTTCCCCTCTACCACCACTCTCCTCCATCTAGCGGAATTAGTCCTTCCTCTTAATAATTTCTCCTTTGGCTCCTCCCACTTCCTCCAACCTAAAGGTGTAGCCATGGGCACCCGTATGGGTCCCAGTTATGCCTGCCTTTTTGTTGGCTTTGTGGAACAATCCATGTTCCAAGTCTATACTGGTATCTGTCCCCCACTTTTCCCTCGCTACATCGACGGCTGCATTGGCACTGCTTCCTGCACACCTGCTGAGTTCGTTGACTTCATTAACTTTGCCTCCAACTTTCACCCTGCCCTCAAGTTCACCTGGTCCATTTCTGACACCTCCCTCCCCTTTCTTGATCTTTCTGTCTTTATCTCTGGAGACAGCTTATCTACTGACATCTACTATAAGTCTACGGACTCTCACAGCTACCTCGACTATTCCTCTTCCCACCCTGTCTCTTGCAAAAATGCCATCCCCCTTCTCACAATTCCTCCGTCTCCACTGCATCTGCTCTCAGGGTGAGGCTTTTCATTCCAGGACGAAGGAGATGTCCTTTTTTAAAGAAGGGGCTTCACTTCCTCCACCATCAACTCTGCTCTCAAACGCATCTCTCCCATTTCATGCACGTCTGCTCTAACCCCATCCTCCTGCCACCCCACTAGGAATAGGGTTCCCCTTGTCCTCACCTACTACCCCACCAGCCTCTGGGTCCAAAATATAATTCTCCATAACTTCTGCTACCTCCAACAGGATCCCACCATTAAGTACATCTTTCCCTCCCACCCTCTTTCTGCTTTCCGCAGGGATCACTCCCTACGCGACTTCCTTGTCCATTTGCACCCCCCCCCCCATTCCTTCCCACCGATCTCCCTCCCAGCACTTATCCTTGTAAGCGGAAAAAGCGGAATAAGCGGAATAAGTGGACAGCTATGTGAGGAGCCAAAAGAGATGGGGGAGATTCTGAACAATTTCTTTTCTTCGGTATTCACTAAGGAGAAGGATATTGAATTGTGTAAGATAAAGGAAACAGATAGGGAAGTTATGGAAACTATGATGATTAAAGAAGATAAGTACTGGAGCTTTTAAGGAATATAAAATTGGATAAGTCTCTGGGTCCTGCCAGGATATTCCTTAGATCCTTGAGGGAAGTTAGTGTGGAAATAGCAGGGGCTCTGACAGAAATATTTCAAATGTCATTAGAAATGGGGATGGTGCTGAAGGATTGGCGTATTGCTCATGTTGTTCCATTGTTTAAAAAGGGTTCTAAGAGTAAACCTAGCAATTATTGGCCTGTGAGTTTGACATCAGTGGTGGGTAAATTAATGGAAAGTATTCTTAGAGATGGTATATATAATTATCTAGATAGACAAGGACTGATCAGGAACAGTCAACATGGATTTGTGCGTGGAAGGTCATGTCTGACAAATCTTATTGAATTTTTTGAAGAGGTTACTAGGAAAGTTGATGAGGGTAAAGTGGTGGATGTTGTCTATATGGACTTCAGTAAAGCCTTTGACAAGGTCCCACATGAAAGGTTGGTTAGGAAGGTCCAATCATTAGGTATTAATATAGAAGTAGTAAAATGGATTCAGCAGTGGCTGGATGGGAGACGCTAGAGAGTGGTGGTGGATAACTGTTTGCCAGATTGAAGGCCGGTGACTAGTGCTGTGCCTCAAGGATCTGTACTGGGTCCAATGTTGTTTGTCATATACATTAATGATCTGGATGATGGGGTGTTAAATTGGATGAGTAAATATGCAGATGATACTAAGATAGGTGGAGTTGTGGATAATAAAGTAGGCTTTCAAAGCTTGCAGAGAGATTTAGGCCAGTTAGAAGAGTTGGCTGAAAGATGGCAGATAGAGTTTAATGCTGGTAAATGTGAGGTGCTACATTTTGGTAGGACTGATCAAAATAGGACATACATGGTAAATGGTAGGGCATTGAAGAATGCAGTAGAACAGAGGGATCTAGGAATAATGGTGCATAGTCCCCTGAAGGTGGAATCTCATGTGGATAGGGTGGTAAAGAAAGCTTTTGGTATGCTGGCCTTTATAAATCAGAGCATTGAGTATAGGAGTTGGGATGTAATGTTGAAATTGTATAAGGCATTGGTGAGGCCAAATTTGGAGTATTGTGTACAATTTTGGTCACTGAATTATAGGAAAGATGTCAACAAAATAGAGAGAGTACAGAGAAGATTTAATAGAATGTTACCTGGGTTTCATCACCTAAGTTACAGAGAAAGGTTGAATAAGTTGGGTCTTTATTCTCTGGAACGTAGAAGGTTAAGGGGGGACTTGATAGAGGTATTTAAAATTATGAGGGGGATAGATAGAGTTGACATGGATAGGCTTTTTCTATTGAGAGTGGGGGAGATTCAAACAAGAGGACACGAGTTGAGAGTTAGAAGGGCAAAAGTTTAGGGGTAGCATGAGGGGGAACTTCCTTTATTCAGAGGGTGGTAGCTGTGTGGAACGAGCTTCCAGCAGAAGTGGTTGAGGCAGGTTCGATGATGTCATTTAAAGTTAAATTGGACAGCTATATGGACAGGAAAGGAATGGAGGGTTATGGGCTGAGTGCAGGTCGGTGGGACTAGGTGAGAGTAAGAGTTTGGCACGGACTAGAAGGGCTGTAGATAGCCTGTTTCTGTGCTGTAATGGTTATGTGATTAAGTGCTACACATGCCCTTACACTTCCTCCCTCACCACCATTCAGGGCTCCAGACAGTCCTTTCAGGTGAGGCAACACTTCACCTGTGAGTCAGCTGGGGTGATATACTGTGTCCAGTGCTCCCGATGCGGCCTTCTATATATTGACGAGACCCAATGCAGGCTGGGAGACCGTTTCGCTGAACACCTACACTCTGTCTGCCAGAGAAAGCAATATCTCCCAGTGGCCACACATTTTAATTCCACGTCCCATTCCCATTCTGATATGTCTATCCACGGCCTCCTCTACTGTCAAGATGAAGCCACACTCAGGTTGGAGGAACAACATCTTATATTCTGTCTGGGTAGCCTCCAACCTGATGGCATGAACATTGACTTCTCTAACTTCTGTTAATGCCCCACCTCCCCTTCGTACCCCATCCTTTATTTATTCATTTATCCCCACTTTTTTTTCTCTCTCTCTTTTTTCTCCCTCTGTCCCTCTCACTATAACTCCTTGCCCATCCTCTGGGCTCTCCTCCCCCTTTGTTTCTCCCTGGGCCTCCCATCCCTTTCGTGAATCAACTTTCTAGCTCTTAGCTCCATCCCTCCCCCTCCTGTCTTCTCCTATCATTTCAGGTCTCCCCCTCCCCCTCCCACTTTCAAATCTCTTACAATCTCTTCTTTCAGTTAGTCCTGACGAAGGGTCTCGGCCCAAAACGTTGATAGTACCTCTTCCTATAGATGCTACCTGGCCTGCTGCATTCACCAGCATTTTTTGTGTGTGTTTCTTGAATTTCCAGCATCTGCAGATTTCCTCGTGTTTGCGTCTCAGCCCTTTAATTAGTTTGTTAGGGCTATGGCTTGGTCACAGTCGTTGTTAGGAAAGGCCAGGTGATGCAAATTTCAAAGCTTTATAAATACCTTGACTCCTCAAACCTTGTCCCAACAATCAGCAGCCATGGGCTCCTCTAAGCAGCTGCCTAGCACTCTGAAAATTAAAATAAATGACGCCCACAAAGCAGGAGAAGGCTATAGGAAGATAGCAAAGCATTTTCAGGTAGCCGTTTCCTCAGTTGGTAATGTAATTAAGAAATGGCAGTTAACAGGAACAGTGGAAGTCAAGTTGAGGTCTGGAAGACCAAGAAAACTTTCCGAGAGAACTGCTTGTAGGATTGCTAGAAAGGCAAATCAAACCCCCGTTTGACTGCAAAAGACCTTCAGGAAGATTTAGCAGACTCTGGAGTGGTGGTGCACTGTTCTACTGTGCAGCGACACCTGCAGAAATATGCCCTCATGGAAGAGTTATCAGAAGAAACCCTTTCCTGCATCCTCACCACAAAATTCAGTGTCAAAAGTTTGCAAAGGAACATCTAAACAAGCCTGATGCATTTTGGAAACATGTCCTGTGGACTGATGAGGTTAAAATAGAACTTTTTGGTCTCAATGAGCAAAGGTATGCTTAGAGAAAAAAGGGTGCAGAATTTTATGAAAAGAAATTCCAACTGTTAAGCATGGGGGTGGACCGATCATGCTTTGGGCTTGAGTTGCAGCCAGTGGCACAGGGAACATTTCACTGGTGGAGGGAAGGATGAATTCAATTCAATACCAGCAAATCCTGGAAGCAAATATCACACAGTCTGTAAAAAAGCTGAAGATGAAAAGAGGATGGCTTCTACAACATGATAATAGTCCTAAACACACCTCAAAAACCACAATGGACTACCTCAAGAGGCACAAGCTGAAGGTTTTGCCATGGCCCTCACAGTCCCCAACCTAGACATCATCGAAAATCTGTGGATAGCCCTCAAAAGAGCAGTGCATGCAAGACGGCCCAAGAATCTCACAGAACTAGAAACCTTTTGCAAGGAAGAATGGGTGAAAATCCCCCAAACAAGAATTGAAAGACTCTTAGCGGCTACAGAAAGCATTTACAAGCTGTGATACTTGCCAAAGGGGGTATTACTAAGCACTGACCATGCAGGGTGCCCAAACTTTTGCTTTGGGCCTTTTTCCTTTTTTGTTATTTTGGAACTGTAAAACACGGAAATAAAAAAAGTAATCTTGCTTAAAATATTAAAGAAATGTGTCATCTTTAACTTTATGCCTTTTGGAAATCAGGTCATCTTTTACTTGCTTAGCAGTAACAGAAATTTTGACCGGGGTCTCCAAACTTTTGCATGCCACTGTATGTGCTTCAAATATTTGTCAGGAACCATTTCTGAGGAGCTGACACAGCACAAAAGTTTGGCAAATATGTACAGCATAAAAATAAACTTTAAATACTGCAGGAGGGTGAGAAGGAAATCACTTGCCCTTTGTCAAAATTACAAATAGGAATGTGATAGATTTGTAAGATTTAATACAGCGTATTGGGAATTTGCATACATTAGTGTTCTTTGATTGTTAACAGCATAGGCAGAGCAAATCTGCACATCATGAAGAATACCTCAACTTTTATGAAAAAGAAAATTCTGGGAGAAATGTTATTTCAATTTAGAAGCCATAGTGGAATAGGAATATTTTGTATGATTGTTAAAGATAATGAATCAAAGAATTCTATCATGATCGTTCTGTACACTTAATTTCCTACAAGCAAAAGTACAATACAGATATATAAACTAAAAGAGACACAAATGATCCGAAGTTATTATGAAAATTTAAATACAGGAATTCAGTATAGACAATATGCTTACAAAGAAAACTATGAATTCTATTAAAATGAAGTATTTAGGAAATCTCATAATTCATACGCTTTAGTCTTTTAGTGTTCTCAAAACTACCAAATTTAGGAACAACTTTATCCCCTCCATCAGATTTCTGTATGATCCATAATTTGGTAAATTGTTTTATTATTGTCACATGTACAGTGAAAAACTGTTTTGCATGCCAACAACAGATTTTTTAAAATCACAACACAGATAATTTCATTACAACTATGCATTGAAATAAAACAAGGACAGAATGCAGAATAAAGTGTTATAATTACAGAGTGAGTGCAGTACAGAATAATAATAAGCACAAGGTTATAACTGTCAAGGTCCGGTCCGTGAAGTCCGGATTCCAGTTCACGGTCCGGTCCATGGTTCCTTATTCCAGGTTTTCTGGTTTTTTCCTTTTTCTGTTGGGTGCTGTAATTGAGGCAGCTGATTCACATTTTGGGCTGGCTACATAAATAGCTCCTTGGTGCAGGTTCAGCTGCTGGATTGTTCCTGTCAAAATCCCTTCTTGGCCTCTTCCTCCTGTAGCCTTGCCCTGCCTGCAAGTCTGGCCTCACTTGAAGCCTTGCCTGAAACCTTTGCCTACACCACTGTCAAGTTCAACCATTGGAGCAAGATTGGAGCCTTGCTGTGTCAGGATAAGAAACTGTCTGTTGTTGTTTGGAACTGTCTCTATGTCCATGCCTTCACTAGGTAGGGCTGGCTGTTTGCTGCTACCTTGTGTTGAGATCTGTCTCTGTTCTGTGTATGAGTCCTGGCCCTATGTCCTGCTCCCTTGGAGGGGTCCTGACTTGTGTGTAGTGCCCTAGCCCCAGGTCCTGTTCCCAAGGAGGTGTCCTAGCTCTGTGTTCCATGTCTTTGTGTTCCTGTCCTCCCTTGACCAAGGTTCTGTGTTCCTGTCTCCCAAGACCAAAGCTCTGTTCCTGTCTCCCTTGACCAAGTCAAGGCTTTGTGTTCTTGTCCTGTCCATGTGTCTTGCCCAGCCTGGTGCTGGGGCTTCCTTGTCCTGTCCAGGAGTTACTCATCCAGTCCTGTAGCCATGTTATGTTTTTGTCTAGATCTGGAGTCTGAGCCTGAGTCAAGACCCAGGTTCTGGGTTCTTGCTCAGTCTCTGGCTTGGAGTCCATACCCAAGCCTTGAAGGAACCCAAGCCTCGAAGCACTACCCCCTTATGACAGTAACAAGGTTGATTGTGAGGCCAAGAGTTGAGTTTATTGCACTAGGGAAATGTGCAATAGTCTTTGTATCTGTTTTCCATCTGCATTGTATTTTGTGTTGCATGTTTATTGTGTTGCATGTTTATTATGGTAGTTAGTCACATGGGTGGGGAGATGGTAAAAGCAAAGAGTTAGTTATGTATTCATGCTTTGTCTTCAGTCAGAGCTACAGATAGCTGGGTATGATATCAATTTTGTTGACCACTTAATTACATTAACCCTTGTTTCATTATGCTTAATGTTGGTTAACATCACTAGCTTTGTTTAAAATAGCTTAAAACCATTTAATTACATTGAAGAAATTACAAAGCTGTGCCAAACATGTCCTTACCTTAGGAATTACCTAGGGTTACCCATAGCTCTCTATCTAAGCTCCATATACCTATCCAGGGGTCTCGTATCCACCTCCATTTATTATGCAAACTGTTAATTTGGTTATTGCTAATTTTAATTTCATTAGTTTTTAATGCTCCAAGACTGTTTTGCTAGTTACTTAATAACGGATTGAATATATTTCTTCAACTTTGAAACCTTATTACTGGATTCCAATGGAAGTCGTGTTATACCTCCACCTCTCCCTGTTCTTAGAATCTAATGGGTTTGTTTGAGTAGCTGCTAAGTGGGATAGAAGCTGTCTTGAGCCAGGTGGTACATGCTTTCAGGCTGTTGTATCTTGTGCCCAATGGGTCCAGGAACACTACCCTGTATGTATTTATTTTTGTACCTTTTCATTGCAAAACATTAAGTTTCATGTCACACACAAAGTTGCTGGTGAACACAGCAGGCCAGGCAGCATCCCTAGGAAGAGGCACAGTCACATTTTAATTCCACATCCCATTCCCATTCTGATATGTCTATCCACGGCCTCCTCTACTGTAAAGATGAAGCCACACTCAGGTTGTAGGAACAACACCTTATATTCCGTCTGGGTAGCCTCCAACCTGATGACATGAACATTGACTTCTCAAACTTCCACTAATGCCCCACCTCCCCCTTGTACTCCATCCGTTATTTATTTATATACACACATTCTTTTTCTCTCTCCTTTTTCTCCCTCATACCCCCTCACTATACCCCTTGCCCATCCTCTGGGTTCTCCCCCCAACCCCCACTTTTCCTTCTCCATGGGCCTCCTGTCCCATGATCCCCTCATATCCCTTTTGCCAATCACCTGTCCGGCTCTTGGCTCTATCCCTCCCCCTCCTGTCCTCTCCTATCATTTTGGATCTCCCCCTCCCCCTCCCACTTTCAAATCTCTTACTAGCTCTTCCTTCAGTTAGTCCTGATGAAGGGTCTCAGCCCAAAACATTGACAATACCTCTTCCTAGAGATGCTGCCTGGCCTGCTGCATTCACCAGTAATCTTGATGTGTGTTGCTTGAATTTCCAGCATCTGCAGAATTCCTTGTGTAGAAGTTTCATGTCATACAGTCAGTGATAAAGCTGATTCTGATTCCATAGATTGTACATTGAATTACCATAGAGAATCACTTCTGTTATAGAAACTGTACCTGACGACCACTCCATAGGTTTCTACAGCAAAATGAGCTGTGAGTTTACAGAAACTGCAGAAAAAACAAACAAAAAAAAAAGTTCAGCATATTAAAAGTAAGAGAAATTAACTTTTTGAGAACTGGTTTGATATTTCTCCCAATCTGGTAAAAGTCAAAACAGAGTTGGAGCATTTATCAATGTGACCAGAAAAAACAACTTTCATTTCAGAAGTCAAAAGAAAATAGGCAGATGCTGAAAATTTGAAATCAAAACAAAGTACTGGAAGTACTCATAGGTCAGGCAGCAGTACTTCAACTCATGGTCCTTTCACCAGAAAAGTCAGAATTCAGTTTCCACTTAATTTGTAAAGTCACTGAGCAGAAAATTAAACTTGTTTCTCTTTCTCTTTACTGTGGGAAGCCAGGGAGGAGATTGCTGAGCCTTTGGTGATCTTTGCATCATCAATCAGGATGGGAGGATTGGAGGGTTGCAAGTGTTCCCTTGCTCAAGAAAGGGAGCAGAGATAACCTAGGAAATTATAGACCAGTGAGTTTTTCTTCAGTGGTGGGCAAGTTGCTGGAGAAGATCCTGAAAGGCAGGATCTATGAACATTTGGAGAGGTATAATATGATTAGGAATAGTCAGCATAGCTTTGTCAAGGGCAGGTCATGCCTTATGAGCCTGATTAATTATATTGAGGATGTAACAAAACAAATTGATGAAGGTAGAGCAGTAGATGTAGTATATATGGATTTCAGTAAGGCATTTGAAAAGGTTCCCCATGCCAGGTTCATTCAGAAAGTAAGGAAGATTTGTGCATCCAGAATTGGCTTGCCCACAGAAGGCAAAGGGTGGTTGTAGATGGTTCATATTCTGTATGGAGGATGGTGACTAGTGGTGCTCTGCAGGGATCAGTTCTGGGACCCTCCTCTGTGATTTTTATAAATGACCTGGATGAGTAAGCAGAAGGGTGGATTAGTAAGTTTGCTTCTGACAAAAAAAAAAGTTGGGGGTTTTGTGGGTAGTCTGGAGGGTTATCAGAGGTTAGTGGGACATCAAAAGGATGCAGAACTGGACTGAGAAGTGGCAGATGGAGTTCAACCCAGAAGTGTGAAGTGATTCATTTCAGTAGGTCATATTTGAAGACAATATAATAATGGTAAGACTCGGCAATGTGGAGGATCAGAGGGATCTTGGGATTTGCATCCATAGGACACTCAAAGCTACTGGGCAGGTTGACAGGGTTCTTAAACCAGCCTTCATCAACTGTGGGATTGAGTTCAAGAGCCGAGAGGTAATGTTACAGCTATATAAGACCTTGATCAGACCTCACTTGGAGTACAGTGTTCAGTTCTGGTCCTCCCTACAGGAAGAATGTGGATATTATAGAGTGTGCGGAGGAGATATACAAGGATGTTGCCTGGATTAGAGAGCAGGTCTTATGAGAATAGGTTGAGTGAACTTGGCCTTTCTCCTTGGAGTGACAGAGGATAAGAGGTGACCCGATAGAGTATAAGATGAGAGGATCATGATCGTGTGGATAGCCCAAGGCTGGAATAGCTAACATGAAAGGGCATAGTTTCAAGGTCCTTGGAAGTAGGTACAAGGGTAAGTTTTTCCACACAGTGGTGGGTACATGGACAGTGGTAGAAGCAGATACAATAGGGTCTTTTAAGAGACTCTTAGATAGGTACACTGGAGCCTTGAAAAAAAAGAGGGCTAGGCAGTTTCTAGAGTAGGTTACATGGTTGGCACAACATATGGGCTGAAAAGCCAGTAATATGCTGTAGATTTCTATGTTCTTTGTTTACGGCATGTTTGATGCTTATTTTTAACTTCTAGTAACTGTCTATATTTTCATTAACACTAAATTGCCTTCTTTTAATGTTCATCTTTCATGAATGCCCATCTTGAAAATCTTCTCTCTGGTGGAATTTCGGTGATTTGGCTGGCACACCATCATCATTGCTTTTAGTCTAACTTGGTATCTATTCTATCACAGACTTTCCATTTTTTTTCTCTCCACACCTTCCCCTTCTGTGCAACTTAAAAGATTCTATCATTACTAACTTTTCTAGTTCAGATGAAAGATCAAAGATCTGAAACATCATGTGTTTCTGCTTCTACAGGTGCTGCCTGAAGTACTGATGCCTCTGGGGCCAACCAAAGGTGTTTTTTAAACTTTTAAAATGTCTATTTTATGATTGCAAGACAATGCTGGCCATCAAGAACTTCAAACACTGCAGGGCTACCCCATCAGCAGGTTGCTCATTGGCAGAGGTGCTGGATTTGCTGCAAACTGTTGCTGCCTGCTACAGAAAGGCATCAGAGTCTGTGCATAAAGGCAGCGTGCAGTCTAACACTGAGTGATTGTCTTGGATGTTTTTCTTGTGATCGCAAGACCCTGTTGGACACTGGTAATTGTAAAATACTGCAAGTCTGGTTCACTGGCAAGACCAAAGGCAGGGGAGCTGTGTGGCCCTGGTTGCAGTAAAGATAAGGCCTCTTAATGTGGGCTTGCCTGTTGCAGTAGTGCAGGAGGGGAGATGCTAGGTGCATCCATGCTGGATTGGAGGCTGGCCCCTCTCATTGATGCTGCTCTCCAGTGTTCACTCTGTGGAAGACAAACTGAAATGTGTGCTTGTGTGTGTTCATTGGCAAACCACTGAGAACTTGTTCTTGCTGACAACATACATGCAACATCAATTTACAGGACATGTCACTTGGGGACTTGTGTCACTATGTTTACTGCTGCCTTGTGCTATGCATGACTGTTAATATTGTGTTTTGCACCTTGGTTCCAGAAGAACGCTGTTTCATTTGGCTGTATCCATGGGTATTCATGTATGGTTGAATGACAATTAAACTTAAGCTTGAAATATTTCCATTGTTTCCTGTTTTGTGCTCTGTCTGAAATAAGTGAAATTTGGGTCTGAAAAGTTCAAAGCTCAAATTTCAAAGTAAATTTATTCTCAAAGTAGATACATCTCACCCTACACAAACTTCAGATTCATTTTCTTGTGGGCATACTGAATAAATCCACAATATAATAATAACCATAATAAAATCAATGAAAGACCACATTAGGTGTTCAACCAGTGTTCAAAAGGCAACAAACTGTGCAAGTACAAAAATAAAGAAATAATAATAAACATACGTAATATTTATCAAGAATGAGATGGAGTACTTGAAAGTGAGTCCATAGGTTGTGGGAACATTTTGATGGGGCAAGTGAAATGATTCCCTTTGGTTGAAGGATAATAACTGTGCCTGAACCTAGTGGTGCGAGTCCTAAGGCTCCTCTACCCCCTTCCTGATGGCAGCAGCGAGAAGAGAGTATGTACTGAGTGATGGGGTTATCTTAAGTGTTTGATTATAGTTGGCCACTGAAGGTACGTAAACTGTGGTTGGGATTATGGAGAACTCCCTAGGTAAATAGAATGGATGGCACTTGATCATTAGGTATTCAAGGTCAGGGGACCATGAGTTCAACAAAACCCTCCCATTCTCCTCTGACACAGCAATCTTGCCCTCAGGTTCTCAATTTTGTTCTCTAGTGACTGCACATTTGCCAACAAGATGCCGAGCAGAGGGGGCCACATCCCTCTGTGTTTCAGCCTGGCTTGGACTTCCCCCTTTTGCCTTGTTCTGTCCATGGTGATCAACCTTTGTCTGCTTAAGTGTGTTGTTCCTGTTTGCTTGAGAATTATGTCCACTGAATCCTTCATAAAAAATTGTGTAATCTGTTGATAATTAAGTGCATTTAAAAGCAAATTTCTTAAAGGGAAATTATATGCTACAGGTTGCAAGAAGAGTAATTCAAACAGGGTATACTTAGAAGTATTGTACATAGCCTGCAGAACATTGCTGTGGTTCACCAGCACATCTTAAATTTGAAGGTATTGGCTATCATCTTGAATGTTACAATAAAAGTGAAAATTTGGATGCAATCACTGATACAGTTTATTATCTGCACACTGTGTCTGTGCTGACTTTGTTCATTTAGTCAAATGAATCCAGCAGTGTTCACTGGTTAAATTCCTCCCTCAATAACTATTAGGAAATAATAGTTTTATAGTACAGTGGCAGTATTCTAATTTGTTCAGTTTTTCATTTAAATACATAATTTGTTACTCATACTACCGCACATTACAGGCCGTTTGGCCCATAATATTGTGCCGACTCTAGAAACTGCCTAGAATTTCCTACAGCATTGCCCTCTAATTTTCTAAGCTCTATGTACCTATCTAAAGAGGCTCTTAAAAAGACCCTATTGTATCTGTAATTACAGTAATGTCTTTTTGATACCTTTTTAACTATTTCCATGAATTTTAGCTAATTGGGGCAACAGCTTAATTGGGCTGAAATATGTTGGTGCCAATATATTGCAATTAACTGCAAACCACTTAGAAAAACTGGTAACTGTACTGTTGACATAATACATAATTTATATTCATAGTTATTGGAGGGAGTACTAACAGACAGAATCTACAAGCATTTGGATAGACAGGGGCTTATTAGGGAGAGTCAACATGGCTTCGTGCGTGGTAGGTCATGTTTGACCAATCTATTGGAGTTTTTCGAGGAGGTTACCAGGAAAGTGGATGAAGGGAAGGCAGTGGATATTGTCCACATGGACTTCAGTAAGGCCTTTGACAAGGTCCCGCATGGGAGGTTAGTTAGGAAAATTCAGTCGCTAGGTATACATGGAGAGGTGGTAAATTGGATTAGACATTGGCTCGATGGAAGAAGCCAGAGAGTGGTGGTAGAGAATTGCTTCTCTGAGTGGAGGCCTGTGACTAGTGGTGTGCCACAGGGATCAGTGCTGGGTCCATTGTTATTTGTCATCTATATCAATGATCTGGATGATAATGTAAATTGGATCAGCAAATTTGCTGATGATACAAAGATTGGAGGTGTAGTAGACAGTGAGGAAGGTTTTCAGAGCCTGCAGAGGGACTTGGACCAGCTGGAAAAATGGCCTGAAAAATGGCAGATGGAGTTTAATACTGACAAGTGTGAGGTATTGCATGTTGGAAGGACAAACTAACATAGAACATACAGGGTTAATGGTAAGGCACTGAGGAGTGCAGTGGAACAGAGGGATCTGGGAATACAGATACAAAATTCCCTAAAAGTGGCGTCACAGGTAGATAGGGTCGTAAAGAGAGCTTTTGGTACATTGGCCTTTATTAATCAAAGTACTGAGTATAAGAGCTGGAATGTTATGATGAGGTTGTATAAGGCATTGGTGAGGCCGAATCTGGAGCATTGTGTTCAGTTTTGGTCACCAAATTACAGGAAGGATATAAATAAGGTTGAAAGAGTGCAGAGAAGGTTTACAAGGATGTTGCCGGGACTTGAGAAACTCAGTTACAGAGAAAGGTTGAATAGGTTAGGACTTTATTCCCTGGAGCGTAGAAGAATGAGGGGAGATTTGACAGAGGTATATAAAATTATGATGGGTATAGATAGAGTGAATGCAAGCAGGCTTTTTCCACTGAGGCAAGGGGAGAAAAAAACCAGAGGACATGGGTTAAGGGTAAGGGGGGGGGGAGTTTAAAGGAATCATTAGGGGGGGCTTCTTCACACAGAGTGGTGGGAGTATGGAATGAGCTGCCATACGAGGTGGTAAATGCGGGTTCTTTTTTAACATTTAAGAATAAATTGGACAGATACATGGATGGGAGGTGTATGGAGGGATATAGTCCATGTGCAGGTCAGTGGGACTAGGCAGAAAATGGTTTGGCACAGCCAAGAAGGGCCAAAGGGCCTGTTTCTGTGCTGTAGTTTCTATGGTTCTATGGTTTTTAATTGTTGCCTCAGGCCTACTTTTTTCAATAACTTGAGATCTATTTCACAGAACCTAGATTTATTTTTTTAAAAATTGTTTTCCATAAATGAAGATGTATAGGGAGAGTAAAGTTCATTTACTCTGTGGTGGATCATTCAGTTGTGATAATGTTACGATAAATTATTTGTAGTCTATTGTAAAGGCAGCCATTCTGAACATTAGCTTGCTAGATACGCATTGATATCAATTTGCTGTGCCATGCTTGACAGCAAACATGCTTTTCTTCATTTGTGAATTATACATTCTGGATATTTCTGACCAGCATTCTCCTGCTACTGCTTTTCCTGCTGTTGCGATGAGGCCACACTCAGGTTGCAGGAGCAACACCTTATATTCCAGCATCTGCAGATTTCCTGGTGTTTACCACAAGGGTAGGATCCAACCTGATGGTATGAACATCAATTTCTTGAACTTCTGGTAATACCCTCCCTCTTCATTGTTCTCCCTCTCACCTTATCTCCTTACCTGCCCATAACCACCTTCTGGTGCTCCTCCCCCTTTTCTTTCTTCCATGGCCTTCTGTCCTCTCCTATCAATTTCACCCCTCTCCAGCCCTATATCTCTCTCACCAATCAACTTCCCAGCTCTACACTTCACCCCACTCCTCCCAATCTCCTGTATAACCTTGTTTCTTCCTCCCCTCTCCCCACCTTCTAACTTTGACTCCTCATCTTTTTTTTGGTCCAGATGAAGGGTCTTGGCCCAAAACATCAACTGTACTCTTTTCCAGAGATGCTGCCTGGGCTGCTGAGTTTCTCCATTTTGTGTGGTTTTCCAGCATCTACAGATTTTCTGTTGTTTGAGTTTGAAATGTTAATCTGCCTGTCTGTCTGTCGTACGTTGTTCTGGTTTTATTTTTGGACATCCTTAGTCCTTGGTCAATGTCTTAACATATGCAATAAGCAATATCCTGCAAGCTCAAGATTAGAAAAGTAATGAATAACTTAAGTTATGAGTTCTAGTTGGGGCTGAGCTACTGAGTGTAGAAATTGTAAGTACTATACATGAGAGGTGGAAAAAATTAAGTGTCAACAAAAATATTATCTGAATACTAACACTGATACAATCATGAAAAAGGGATACTAATGGCAAGAGGCAGGAGGAGAAGATGGTGACGCGACACAGCTCGCGGCAGCCACTCTGGTGGTGACATCTGTTATCTGTCAAGTAGGACGCCGTGCACAATCCTACTTTGATGGAGACAGACGTGAAAGCACAGAGGAACAGCTGGTGAAACTTCTGAAATGCCTGCTTTGCTGCTACTGTGTGATCCAGAATCTCCAGAGGGGAAGACCCCGAGTCCTCGGCTTTGCTTGTTGCTTGGTGGTCGGGGTGGGGTCGAAGCACTCGACAGAGGATGGTGCTTGGAGGGCTGGTCAGAGGCTCGAAGTTTTCCAACAGACTCAGAGTCCGCTGCGGTCGGATACTTCCAATGGTGCGGCATTGGCAAGTTTGCAGCGCTTGCAGGTTCATGGCAGGGAGAGTTTTCTCCCTTCCACCGTCTGCGGGAGATGATGGGACTATTGGGACTTGAGACTTTTTTTTTTACCATGGTCTGCTCTTTATCAAATTACGGTATTGCTTTGCACTGTTATAACTGTTATAATTATGTGCTTTAGTCAGTTTTAGTCTTGGTTTGTCCTGTATTTCTGTGATATCTTTCTGGAGGAACATTGTATCATTTCCTAATACATGCATTTCTAAATGACAATAAATGAGGACTGAGTGTCCTCATAATCTAGTGGCTATACTTTATTAAAAATCTGAGGATATTTGATATGTTACTAAAGACTCTTACAAACTTCTACAGATGTATGGTCTGATTGGTTGCATCATTGCCTAGTATGGAAGCTCCAATGCACAGGGTTGTAGACTCAGCCAGCTTTATCAGGGCACAACCCTCCTGCCCATAGATTTTCAAAAGGCAATGCCTCAAGGTGGCAGCATTCATCAGGAAGGACCCTCCCAGTCCAGGCCATGCCCTCTTTTCATTACTACCAGAGATACAAAAGACTAACATTCAACATTTAGTACAGCTTCTTCCCCTCTGCCATGTATAGTATCTCACTTTCTCTTTTTCACTATTTTAAACAAATTTTTATTGTAACTTGCAGTACTTTTTTTGAGTTGCACTACACTGCTGCCACAAAGAAAAATTTTACAATATATAATGATAATAAACCTGATTCTGAAATTCACTGAGCACATTTGCTGTAGGGAAATAATCTTCAATTGTGCTAAATTTCACTTTTAAAATGAAATAGTTTTATTCCAGAAGCAGAAGTATAAGCAAATTCTGTCTACATTTAACATAATTTATCACTTTAAATTACAAATATTGTTTCTTTAATACAGAAAAATATATCAAATAACCTGTAGTTGGAATCCAGTACTTTCACAGTGAAAAGATAAATACCAGTATGATCAGTTGGCCAGGTGATGAACACACTGTTCGATGAATTCAAAATTTCATAAGGCCTATGCATGTTTCTAATTAATCCGGGAGTCTCATAACAAGATCTATAATTCTTAATTCAGAATGAAAGAAATAAAAAAAATCCTTATTTTACTGTTAGCGAAGATCTCAACAAACATAGCATGCAGAACACAGTTCAAGCAATCTAGAGCTGGGGTTCCCAACTAGAGCTCCATGGACCCCTTGCTTAACCGTACTGGGTCCATGGTATAAAAATGTTTGGGAACCCCCGATCTAGAGAAATACTAATATAGAGGTGTCAAACTTGTGGACAAAATAAAATGGCTCATCATCAACTGCTATTCGATAAAGGAATGTGCCTCAAAATGATTTGAACATTGGAAGTTAGCTATCACCATGATTAAGGAAAAGAACAAATATCCTGATGTCATAAATCAGGTAGGGCAAACAAGATAGTATATTACATTAAATTAAAGTATATCTCTAAACTGAAGCATCCCTATAACAGTTAGCATATGTCATTTGAACCTATTCTCAATTTATGCTGCTATTTTAGGGGTCATATTTAAGGATGATTCAATGAGAATTGATGTTTAAGTCTAAAACCTCAATGTTGCAATCACTTCTTTGAAAGGAACATGGGACTAATTGAAGAGGGGGTATAGAAGAGGGGGATTTAAACAACCTATAATATATTGCTTCGGTAACTTATTTACTTATTGCTAAGGGTGACAGCCAGTAACTCTAGTATCTGACTCTTGCCCTTCCCTCTGGATTTAATCCTATAAATACTCCCATTTGAGTACTATTGCGGGGGATGACCTACCTGGGGGAAGCAACAGTGGCTGCGCCTCTAGCACAGAGTCTGGCCCTGTGGCTCAGAAGGGTGGAGAATGGAAGAAGCCAGCAGAGATAGGGGACTCTATAGTTAGGGGGTCAGACAGGCGATTCGGTGGACATAGGAAAGAAACACGGTTGGCAGTTTGCCTCCGAGGTGCCAGGGTCCAGGATGTAAAAAAAAATTGCGTCCATGATATACAGAAGTGGGAAGGTGAACAGTACAGGTCATGGTACATATTGGTACCAACAGCAGTGGTAGGAAAAAGGAGGAGGTCCTGAAAACAGGCTACAAGGAGTTAGGAAAGAAGCTGAGAAGCAGGACCACAAAGGTAGTAATCTCAGATTACTGCCTGTGCCAAGTGACAGTAAGTATAGAAATAAGAGTAAGGAGAAGGATAAATGCATGGCTGAGGGATTCAGATTTCTGGATCATTGGGACCTCTTTTTGGGGGAGGTATGACCTGTACAGAAAGGACAGATTGCACTTGAATCCGAGGGAGGCCAATATCTTGGCCCAAGGCTAATGGGGAAGAGTTTAAACTAGAATCACTGGGGGGGGGAGTGGAAACTGAACTGAAGAGACAGAGGAAGGGGCGGTTGGCTCACAAATAAAGAAAGCTTGTAGGCAGTGTGAGAGGGAGGATAGGCAGGTGATAGACAAGGGATGCGCTCAGATTGATGGTTTGAGATGTGTCTATTTTAATGCAAGAAGCATCATGAACAAAGTGGATGAGCTTAGAGCGTGGATCAGTACTTGAAGCTATGATATTGTGGCTATTACAGAGACTTGGATGGTTCAAGGGCAGGAATGGTTACTTAGAGTGCCAGGCTTTAAATGTTTCAGAAAGGACAGGGAGGGAGGCAAAAGTGGTAGGGGCATGTCACTGCTGCTCAGAGATAGTGTCACGGCTGCAGAAAAGGAGAAAGTCATGGAGGGATTGCCTACTGAGTCTCTGTGGGTAGAAGTTAGGAACAGGAAGAGGTCAATAACTTCACTGGGTATTTTTTAATAGACCACCCAATAGTAACAGGAGCAGATAGGGAGACAGATTCTGGAAAGGTGTAATAATAATAGGGTTGTTGTGGTGGGAGATTTTGATCTCCCAAATATTGACTGGGATCTTCCTGGAGTAAGGGGTTTAGATGGGATGGAGTTTGTTAGGTGTGTTCAGGAACGTTTCTTGACACAATATGTAGATAAGCCGACAAGAGGAGAGGCTGTACTCGATCTGGTATTGGGAAATGAACCTGGTCAGGTGACAGGTCTCTCAGTGGAAGAGCATTTTGGAGATAGTGATCATAATTCTATCTCCTTTACCATAGCATTGGAGAGGGATTGGAATAGACAAGTTAAGAAAGTGTTTAATTGGATTAAGGGGAAATATGAAGCTATCAGGCAGAAACTTAGAAATTGGGAGCAGATGTTCTCAGGGAAATGTATGGCAGAAATGTGGCAAATGTCCAGGGGATATTTGCATGACGTTCTGCATAGGTACATTCCAATAAGACAGGGAAAGGATGGGAGGGTACAGGAACCGTGGTGTAAAATGGCTGTTGAAAATCTAGTCAAGAAGAAAATAAAAGCTTACGAAAGGTTCAAGAAACTAGGTAATGACAGAGATCTAGAAAATTATAAGGCTATCAGGAAGGAACTTCAGAATGAAATTAAGAGAGCCAGAAGGGGCCATGAGAAGGCCTTGGTGAGCAGGATTAAGGAAAACCCCAAGGCATTTACAAGTATATGAAGAGCAAGAGGATAAGACTTCAGAAAATAGGACCAATCAAGTATGACAGTGGAAAGGCGTGTATAGAACCAGAGGAGATAGTGGAGATACTTAGTGAATACTTCACTTCAGTATTCACTACGGAAAAGGACCTTGGTGATTGTAGGGATGACTTGCAGTGGACTGAAAAGCTTGAGACATATAGACATTAAGAAAGAGGATGTACTGGAGCTTTTGTAAACTATCAAGTTGGGTAAGTCACCGCAATCGCAAGAGATATACCCCAGGTTACTGTGGGAGGCGAGGGAGGAGATTGCTGAGCCTCTGGTAATGATCTTTGTGTCATCAATGGGGAGGGGAGAGGTTCCGCAGGACTGGAGGTTTGCACATGTTGTTCCCTTATTCAAGAAAGGGAGTAGAGATAGCCCAGGAAATTATAGGCCAGTGAGTCTTATTTCAGTGGTTGGTAAATTGATGGAGAAGATCCTGAGAGGCAGGACTTATGAACATTTGGAGAGGCATAGTTTGATCAGGAATAGTCAGCACGGCTTTGTCAAAGGCAGGTTGTGCCTTATGAGCCTGATTGAGTTTTTTGAGGATGTAACTAAACACATTGATGAAGGTAGAGCCGTAGATGTAGTGTATATGGATTTTAGCAAGGCATTTGATAAGGTACCCCATGCCAGGCTTATTGAGAAAGTAAAGAGGCATGGGATCCAAGTTTTGTGGATCCAGAATTGGCTTGCCCAAAGAAGGCAAAGAGTGTTCTTATTCTGCATGGTCGTCAGTGACCAGTGGTGTGCCTCAGGGATCTGTTCTAGGACCCCTTTTCTTCGTGATTTCCATAAATGACCTGGATAAGGAAGTAGAGGGATGGGTTAGTAAATTTGCTGATGACACAAAGATTGGGGGTGTTGTGGATAGTATGGAGGGCTGTCAGAGGTTACAGCGGGACATCGATAGGATGCAAAACTGGGCTGAGAAGTGGCGGATGGAGTTCAACCCAACTAAGTGTGAGGTTGTTCATTTTGGTAGGACAAATATGATGGCAGAATATAGTATTAATGGTAAGACTCTTGGCAGTGTGGAGGATCAGAGGAATCTTGGGGTCCGAGTCCATAGGACACTCAAAGCTGCTGCGTAGTTTGACTCTGTGGTTAAGAAGGCATACGGTGTATTGGCCTTCATCAACCATGGGACTGAGTTTAAGAGCCGAGAGGTAATGTTACAGCTTTATAGGACCCTCACTACACCTCACCTCACTACAGGAAGGATGTGGAAATGAGTGAAAGGGTGCAGAGGAAATTTACAAGGATATTGCCTTGATTGGGGAGCATGTCCTATGAGAATAGGTTGAGTGAACTTGGCCTTTTCTCCTTGAAGCGATGGAGAATGAGAGGTGACCTGATAGAGGTGTATAAGATGATGAGAGGCATTGATTGTTTGGATAGTCTGAGGCTTTTTCCCAGGGCTGAAATGGCTAACACGAGAGGGTACAGTATTAAGGTGTTTGGAAGTAGGTACAGAGAAGATGTCAGGCGTAAGTTTTTTTTTCCCTCCACAGAGGGTGGTGAGTGAGTGGAATGGTCTGCCGGTGACTGTGGTGGAGGTGGATACGGTAGTGTCTTTTAAGAGACTCCTGGACAGGAGCATGGAACTTATTAAAATAAAGGGTATAGGTAACCCTAGATAATTTCTAAAGTAAATACATGTTCAGCACAGCATCGTGGGCCAAAAGGCCTGTATTGTGCTGTAGATTTTCTATGTTTCTAATCCCTCCTCTATCTTCTCCATTATAGTAAACTAATTTTTTTTTTACTATTATCTTGTTCCAATGAAGGATTTCTCACTTAAACATCAACTCTACTGTATGTTGGTTACCATAGATGGTGTCTGACCTGCTGTCTGAGCATTTTCTTTTTTTTTCTCTCCTCTCTACTACCCAATTTGATTCTGCAATTTTTATTATTTTCACCTAATAAAATTCTACAATTTTTCTGATTAATTCCTCAGTAAAAAAAAAATCATTCTATTTATCATCACAGTATGGTAGCATAGTGGTTTGCACAATGCTTTACAGTACAAGTGATCAGGGTTCATTTCCCACAGCTGCCTGTAAGGAATTTGTATGTTCTCCCCGTGACTGGACTGTGGGAGGAAACTGGAGCAACTGAAGGAAACCCACACAAAAACATACCAGTTGGTGGACGAATGGATCATTGTACATTGCCCCATGATTAGGCTAGGGCTAAATTGGGGGTTTGCTTGGTGATGTGCCTGGAAGGATCTGAAGGGCCTTTTCCACACTGCATCTCATTCAATCAATCAATCAATCTTTAGAATAGGGGTTCCCAACCTTTTTTATGCCATGGACCAATACCATTAAGCAAGGGGTCCATGGACCCCGGGTTGGGAACCCCTGCTTTAGAAGGTGGTGATGAGCTTAACCTCCTGAACAATTGCAGACCTTCTGAAAAAGTTAACACCCCAATGTTGTTAGCATATTTCAAGGAATTAGGCGCTTGGATGATGGAGAAGTAGTGATATGTATCCTAGTCAGGACAGTGTGCAACTTTAACGGAACCTACAGGTGTAAGTGTGCCTGTGTATCTGCTGTCCTTATTCTTCTAGGCGAGGGGGATGGGAGGAACACATGGGTTATCTGGAAAAGCCTAGGCAAATACCTACAACATATTTTGGAAATGGTACTCATTGCAACCACTGGGCACCAATGATGAAGGAAATCAATGTTTAAGTGGTGGATGGGATCCCATTCATATTAGTTGCTTTATTCTGGATGATGTCAAGCTTCTTGAGTATTATTTCAGCTGTGCTCAACTGGGCAAATAGAGAGTGTTCCCTCATACATCAAATCGTATCTTGTATATATCTGGGATGCTAGGAAGGAGTCACTTGGCTTTAGACTTCTTGACATCCTTGAGCAGAATTCCAGAGATGGAGTGAGAGCCACTGGCCTTGAACTCATGGCAGCGTTTGACCTGATGGGACTCAATCTCTACTAGCGATATAATGAATTAAGAAGAGGTTACCTGAAATTAAGCATTCAGCTTTGAAGGGAGACTGAATGAGCCAGGTTACTTTTTGTTAGAGCAGAGAACAGCAGTCTGAGGAAGGACCTGTCTGAAGCCCTCCACCATAAAAATACTGGGGCTTACCACTGAACAAAGACTCAACTGGACCAACCACATAATTACTATGGGTACAAAAATAGGTCACAGGTTATGTACCCAGAGATGAGTGGTTCATTTCCATACTTGCCTGCTCACCATTTGAATGTCACAAATCCAGAGCACAATAGAATCTCTCTCATTAGATGGATGGGTTCAGCTCCTACAACACTCAAGAAGCTCATCAACTTTCAGAAGAAACCAGCTTGTTTAACCATATACACTATATTATATATTCATTCCCTCCACCACCGACGCACGGTTACAGCATTGTGTAACTTCAAAATGTACAAAAGTCACTGCTATTACTTACTCTGGGTATTTCACATCCAGATCTGTAATCTGTATCAAGAATATGATAGGACAAAAGAGGAGGACAAAGGGCTTAATTAGGAAGGGGAAAAAAGATTATGAGAGAAAACTGGCAAGGAAAATAAAAAAGGAATGTAAAAGCTTTTATAGATAAAGGAAAAGACTGGTAAAGACAAATGTAGGTCCCCTGCAGACAGAAACAGGTGAATTGATTATGGGGAGCAAGGACATGGCAGACCAATTGAATAATTACTTTGGTTCTGTCTTCACTAAGGAGGACATAAATAATCTTCCAGAAATAGTAGGGGACAGAGG
This sequence comes from Mobula birostris, assembly GCF_030028105.1. Taxonomy (NCBI): domain Eukaryota; kingdom Metazoa; phylum Chordata; class Chondrichthyes; order Myliobatiformes; family Myliobatidae; genus Mobula; species Mobula birostris. The sequence continues at coordinate 114,931,127 of NC_092377.1, forward strand.
GTCCAGTGAGATGGAGGAACTGAGCGAAATACATGTTAGTAGGGAAGTGGTGTTAGGTAAATTGAAGGGATTGAAGGCAGATAAATCCCCAGGGCCAGATGGTCTGCATCCCAGAGTGCTTAAGGAAGTAGCCCAAGAAATAGTGGATGCATTAGTGATAATTTTTCAAAACTCGTTAGATTCTGGACTAGTTCCTGAGGATTGGTGGGTGGCTAATGTAACTCCACTTTTAAAAAAAAGGAGGGAGAGAGAAACCAGGGAATTATAGACCGGTTAGCCTAACGTCAGTGGTGGGGAAACTGCTGGAGTCAGTTATCAAGGATGTGATAACAGCACATTTGGAAAGCAGTGAAATGATCGGACAAAGTCAGCATGGATTTGTGAAAGGAAAATCATGTCTGACGAATCTCATAGAATTTTTTGAGGATGTAACTAGTAGAGTGGATAGGGGAGAACCAGTGGATGTGGTATATTTGGATTTTCAAAAGGCTTTTGACAAGGTCCCACACAGGAGATTAGTGTGCAAACTTAAAGCACACGGTATTGGGGGTAAGGTATTGGTATGGGTGGAGAATTGGTTAGCAGACAGGAAGCAAAGAGTGGGAATAAACGGGACCTTTTCAGAATGGCAGGCGGTGACTAGTGGGGTACCACAAGGCTCAGTGCTGGGACCCCAGTTGTTTACAATATATATTAATGACTTGGATGAGGGAATTAAATGCAGCATCTCCAAATTTGCGGATGACACGAAGCTGGGTGGCAGTGTTAGCTGTGAGGAGGATGCTAAGAGGATGCAGGGTGACTTGGATAGGTTGGGTGAGGGGGCAAATTCATGGCAGATGCAATTTAATGTGGATAAATGTGAAGTTATCCACTTTGGTGGCAAAAATAGGAAAACAGATTATTATCTGAATAGTGGCCGATTAGGAAAAGGGGAGGTGCAACGAGACCTGGGTGTCATTATGCACCAGTCATTGAAAGTGGGCATGCAGGTACAGCAGGCGGTGAAAAAGGCGAATGGTATGCTGGCATTTATAGCGAGAGGATTCGAGTACAGGAGCAGGGAGGTACTACTGCAGTTGTACAAGGCCTTGGTGAGACCACACCTGGAGTATTGTGTGCAGTTTTGGTCCCCTTAATCTGAGGAAAGACATCCTTGCCATAGAGGGAGTACAAAGAAGGTTCACCAGATTGATTCCTGGGATGGCAGGACTTTCATATGAAGAAAGACTGGATGATCTGGGCTTGTACTCGTTGGAATTTAGAAGATTGAGGGGGGATCTGATTGAAACGTATAAGATCCTAAAGGGATTGGACAGGCTAGATGCAGGAAGATTGTTCCCGATGTTGGGGAAGTCCAGAACGAGGGGCACAGTTTGAGGATAGAGGGGAAGCCTTTTAGGACCGAGATTAGGAAAAACTTCTTCACACAGAGAGTGGTGAATCTGTGGAATTCTCTGCCACAGGAAACAGTTGAGGCCAGTTCATTGGCTATATTTAAGAGGGAGTTAGATATGGCCCTTGTGGCTAGGGGGATCAGAGGGTATGGAGGGAAGGCTGGGGCGGGGTTCTGAGTTGGATGATCAGCCATGATCATAATAAATAGCGGTGCAGGCTCGAAGGGCCGAATGGCCTACTCCTGCGCCTATTTTCTATGTTTCTATGTTTCGAATATGAGTGGCAGGTGCTTAAGAACACCATTAATTACAAGTTCTTCTCCAAACTGCATACAATCCTGACTCAGAAATATCAGTCCTTTATGACCACTAGGTCTATTTCCTGGAATTCTTCACTAGTCAACACCACAGTTGTAACCTCACCAGGACTGCGTGATTCAAGAAGACAGTTTGCCACCAACTTCTCAAAGGCAAGATCCTGAAAATTACTTACAAATATTCCCTTCTTGCCTTAGATGAAGTGTGAAACAAAATCCACTTTCATGGTCAGATCTCTTTCCTCAACAGGGGTTTCTGGCTCAAATTATCCGCATGATTCTCAAGTAGATTTTCACCCTTCCCATTTTGGATCCACCCTCAAAGGTAGGTCTGTTTACACATTCCAGTAACTTTCTAATCACTTCTCTCCTTTCATCCTGTGATTCATAGTTAATAAGTGTCAGTACAAGCTGTTGAGCTGTTGCTGTGGTATGCCTACTCATTCTTTCTCAAAGCTGTCCCAGTCTGCAATTCCACTTATCCATTTGGACATCTGTCTCATCTTTCAGACATTAAATATAACAAATTCCAATGACTCCGATTTAGGTGCACCTCCAGATCCTTGCCTATTTTCATTTTTCTCTACATCTCTCTCTTGATGCCACTCCTTGATCTTTGTTCATTAATTCTGAACAAGGCCTGCAATATCAATTGTAAAACATCAGCTCTGCTTCTTTCTGTACTATTGCTGTTTGACCTGCTGAGTGTTTCTACCATTCTCTATTATTCTTTTCTTCTCTAGCCAGATGGTTACTCACATACAAAGGGAGGGAATAAAACAGAAAACGGCTATTACCAGAAAACAAAACATTGGCATTTTCTTTCCTCCCTAGTTTTGTGCCCCTTATTTCACCTTTACTCTCTCTCCCCACCTCCTGTGATCAGAACCAATGTTCTCAGTTGCTCTTCCTTCTTACCCTGCTGCCTCACCTCCTTTTATTTTGGAAAGGTGCAAAAATAACAGGGTTGTGATCATGGGTGACTTTAACTTCCCTAATACTGATTGGCACCTGATTAGTTCCAAGGGTTTGGACAGGGCAGAGTTTGCTAAGTGTGCCCAGGACGGATTCCTGTCACAGTATGTTGACAGGCCGACTAGGGGGAATGCCACACTAGATCGAGTATTAGGTAACAAACCGGGTCAGGTCACAGATCTCTCAGTGGATGAGCATCTGGGGAACAGTGACCACCGCTCCCTGGCCTTCAGCATTATCATGGAAAAGGACAGAATCAGAGAGGACAGGAAAATTTTTAATTGGGGAAAGGGCAAATTATGAAGCTATAAGGCTAGAACTTGCAGGTGTGAATTGGGATGATGTTTTTGCAGGGAAATGTACTATGGACATGTGGTCGATGTTTACAGATCTCTTGCAGGATGTTAGGGATAAATTTGTCCCGGTGAGGAAGATAAAGAATGGTAGGGTGAAGGAACCATGGGTGACAAGTGAGGTGGAAAATCTAGTCAGGTGGAAGGCGGCAGCATACATGAGATTTAGGAAGCAAGGATCAGATGGGTCTATTGAGGAATATAGGGAAGCAAGAAAGGAGCTTAAGAAGGGGCTGAGAAGAGCAAGAAGGGGGCATGAGAAGGCCTTGGCGAGTACGGTAAAGGAAAACCCCAAGGCATTCTTCAATTATGTGAAGAACAAAAGGATGACAGGAGTGAAGGTAGGACCGATAAGAGATAAAGGTGGGAAGATATACCTGGAGGCTGTGGAAGTGAGCGAGGTCCTCAATAAATACTTCTCCGGTATTTACCAATGAGAGAGAACTTGATGACGATGAGGACAATATGAGTGAGGTTGATGTTCTGGAGCATGTTGATATTAAGGGAGAGGAGGTGTTGGAGTTATTAAAATACATTAGGATGGTTAAGTCTCCGGGGCCAGACGTAATATTCCCCAGGCCGCTCCATGAGGCGAGGGAAGAGATTGCTGAGCCTCTGGCGAGGATCTTTATGTCCTCGTTGTCTACGGGAATCGTACTGAAGGATTGGAGGGAGGCGAATGTTGTCCCCTTGTTCAAAAAAGGTAGTAGGGATAGTTCGGGTAATTATAGACCAGTGAGCCTTACGTCTGTAGTGGAAAAGCTGTTGGAAAAGATTCTTAGAGATAGGATCTATAGGCATTTAGAGAATCATGGTCTGATCAGGGACAGTAAGCATGGCTTTCTAATGGGCAGATTGTGTCTAACAAGCCTGATAAGAGTTCTATGAGGAGGTGACCAGGCATATAGATGAGGATAGTGCAGTGGATGTGATCTATATGGATTTTAGTAAGGCATTTGACAAGGTTCCACACGGTAGGCTTATTCAGAAAGTCAGAAGGCATGGGATCCAGGTAAGTTTGGCCAAGTGGATTCAGAGTTGGCTTGCCTGCAGAAGGCAGAGGGTCATAGTGGAGGGAGTACATTTGGATTGGAGAGTTGTGACTAGTGGTGTCCCACAAGGATCAGTTCTGGGACCTCTACTTTTCATGATTTTAATTAATGACCTGGATGTGGGGGTAGAAAGATGGGTTGGCAAGTTTGCAGACAACACAAACGTTGGTGATGTTGTAGATAGTGTAGAGGATTGTCGAAGATTGCAGAGATACATTGAAAGGTTGCAGAAGTGGGCTGAGAAGTGGCAGATGGAGTTCAACCCGGAGAAGTGTGAGGTGGTTCACTTTGGAAGGCCATACTCCAGGCAGAGTACAAAGTAAATGGCAGGATACATGGTAGTGTGGAGGAGCAGAGGGATCTGGGGGTACATGTCCACAGATCCCTGAAAGTTGCCTCACGGGTAGATAGGGTAGTTAAGAAAGCTTATGGGGCATTAGCTTTCATAAGTCAAGGGACAGTGCTTAAGAGTCGCAAGGTAATAATGCAGCTCTATACAAGTCTGGTTAGGCCACGCTTGGAGTATTGTGTCCAGTTCTGGTCGCCTCACTATAGGAAGGATGTGGAAGCATTGGAAAGGGTACAGAGGAGATTTACCAGGATGCTGCCTGGTCTAGAGAGTATGCATTATGATCAGAGGTTAAGGGAGCTAGGGCTTTACTCTTTGGAGAGAAGAAGGATGACAGGAGACATGATAGAACTATACAAGATATTAAGAGGAGTAGATAGAGTGGATAGCCAGCACCTCTTCCCCATGTCCCCTTGCTCAACACAAGGGGACATGGCTTTAAGCTAAGGGATGGGAAGTTCAAGGCGGATATTAGAGGAAGGTTTTTTACTCAGGGAGTGGTTGGTGCGTGGAATACACTGCCCGAATCAGTGATGGAGGCAGATACACAAGTGAAATTTAAGAGACTACTGGATTGGTATATGGAGGAATTTAAGGTGGGGGGTTATATGGGAGGCAGGGTTTGAGGGTCAGCACAACAATGTGGGCCAATGGGCCTGTACTGTGCTGTACTATTCTATGTTCTATGTTTATTTCCCAATGTTTCCTTTCAGCCCATCTTCACCTCTTTCCTAACCCATTTCCTCCTCCCTTTTTCTGCCTCCCATCAATTTCTTTCCAAGTTCAACATAGTTCCTCTCCTGAACCCCAACTTCCCAAGAGCATTCCAACATATTTGAAATGAATTGAATATTTGAGATTGGTTTGTCCTGTGCAAAACCAATAGAAAATAACTGGTGCACATAATAAATGATTGTGAAATATTATTTGAAATTTAAACAATAATCCACTTAATGCCCATAAATTAGATAACTACTACCAAGTTCACCTTTGTTATCCCCTTCCTGATAACTTTAGCAACTATAAATGCACAGAAAGCAGTATTTACCTCCGGACCCCAGGCATCGCTTATGTGTTTATAACTACCAGAACGGCTTAACATAGATTCCCAAGTTTGTGCTTCACGTAGGCAACCAACCTAAAGAAAGTTCAAAACACATTTAAGTTTCTGAAAGGTCCTCACAGGTACCACTTGCCTTGTTTCCATTATCAAAAGTGGCTAACATAGAACATCAAACATCAGAGAAAATTGGCAGAGCAGACTTCATGGTCCGAAATAACCATATAACAATTACAGCACGGAAACAGGCCATCTCGGCCCTTCTAGCCTGTGCGGACCTCTTACTCTCACAGAGTCCCACTGACCTGCACTCAGCCCATAACCCTCCATTCCTTTCCTACCCATATATCTATCCAATTTAACTTTAAGCGACAACATCGAACCTGCCTCAACCACTTCTGCTGGAAGCTCGTTGTACACAGCTACTATTCTCTGAATAAAGAAGTTCCCCCTCATGCTACCCCTAAACTTTTGCCCTTCTAACTCTCAACTCGTGTCCTCTTGTTTGAATCTCCCCCACTCTCAAAAGAAAAAGCCTATCTACGTCAACTCTATCTATCCCCCTCATATTTTAAATACCTCTATCAAGTCCCCCCTTAACCTTCTACGTTCCAGAGAATAAAGACCCAACTTATTCAACCTTTCTCTGTAACTTAGGAGATGAAACCCAGGCAACATTTTAGTAAACCTCCTCTGTACTCTCTCAATCTTATTGACATCTTTCCTATAATTCGGTGGCCAGAACTGTACACAATACTCCAAATTTGGCCTTACCAATGCCTTATACAATTTCAACATTACATCCCAACTCCTATACTCAATGCTCTGATTGATATTAAGGCCAGCATACCAAAAGCTTTCTTCACCGCCCTATCCACATGAGATTCCACCTTCAGGGAACTATGCACCATTATTCCCTCTATTCTACAGCATTTTTCAATGCCCTACCATTTACCATGTATGTCCTATTTTGATTAGTCCTACCATAATGTAGCACCTCACATTTTTCAGCATTAAACTCCATCTGCCATCTTTCAGCCCACTCTTCTAACTGGCCTAAATCTCAGTGCAAGCTTTGAAAACCTACTTGATTATCCACACCACCACCTATCTTAATATCACCTGCATACTTACTCATCTAATTTACCACCCCATCATCCAGATCATTAATATATATGACAAACAACACTGGACCCAGTACAGATCCCTGAGGCACACCGCTACACACCGTCACACACCGTCCTCCAATCTGACAGTTATCCACCACTACTCTCTGGCTTCTCCCATCAAGCCACTGCTGAATCCATTTTACTACCTCAATATTAATGCCTAACGATTGAACCTTCCTAACTAACCTTACATGTGGAACCTTGTCAAAGGTCTTACTGAAGTCCATGTAGACAACATCCACCGCTTTACCCTCGTCAACTTTCCTAGTAACCTCATCAAAAAATTCAATAAGATTTGTCAAACATGACCTTCCACGCACAAATCCATGTTGACTGGTCCTAATCAGACCCTGCCTATCCAGATAATTATATATACCATCTCTAAGAATACTTTCCATCAATTTATCCACCACTGACATCAAACTCACAGGCCGATAATTGCTAGGTTTACTCTTAGAACCCTTTTTAAACAATGGAACCACATGAGCAATACTCCAATCCTCCTGCACCATCCCTGTTTCTAATGACATTTGAAATATTTCTGTCAGAGCCCCTGCTATTTCCACACTAACTTCCCTCAAGGTCCTAGGGAATATCTTGTCCGGACCCGGAGACTTATCCACTTTTATGTTCCTTAAAAGCGCCAGTACTTCCTCTTCTTTAATCATCATACTTTCCATAACTACCCTTCTTGTATCCTTTACCTTACACAATTCAATATTCTCCTTAGTGAATACCGAAGAAAAGAAATTGTTCAAAATCTCCCTCATCTCTTTTACCTTCGCACATAGCCGTTTTATCTCTCACTATCCTTTTGCTATTAATATAACTGTAGAAACCCTTTGGATTTATATTCACCTTACTTGCCAAAGCAGCCTTGTATCTTCTTTTAGCTTTTCTAATTTCTTTCTTAAGATTCTTTTTACATTCTTTATATTCCTCGAGCACCTCATTAACTCCAACCTGCCTATATTTATTGTAGATCCCTCGCTTTTTCCGAACCAAGTTTCCAATATCTCTTGAAAACCATGGCTCTCTTAAACTTTTAACCTTTCTTTTCAACCTAACAGGAACATAAAGATCCTGTACCCTCAAAATTTCACCTTTAAATAACCTCCATTTCTCTATTACATCCTTCCCATAAAACAAATTGTCCCAATCCACTCCTTCTAAATCCTTTCACATCTCCTCAAAGTTAGACTTTCTCCAATCAAAAATCTCAACCCTGGGTCCAGTCCTATCCTTCTCCATAATTATATTGAAACTAATGGTATTGTGATCACTGGACCCGAACTGCTCCTCAACACATACCTCCGTCACCTGCCCTGTCTCATTCCCTATCAGAAGATCCAACACTGCCCCTTCTCTAGTTAGTACCCCTATGTATTGCTGCAAAAACCTATCTTGCACACATTTGACAAACTCCAAACCATCCTGCCCTTTTACAGAATGGGCTTCCCAGTCTATGTGTGGAAAATTAAAATCTCCCACAATGACAACCTTGTGCTTACTACAAATATCTGCTATTTCCTTACAAATTTGCTCCTCCAGTTCTTGGTCCCCTTTAGGTGGTCTATAATACACCCCTATAAGTGTCACAACACCTTTCCTATTCCTCAATTCCACCCAAATAGCCTCCCTGGATGAGTCCACTGCCAGAGCACCGCTGTTATATTTTCTCTGACAAGCAGTGCAACACCTCCCCCTCTTGCCCCTCCTATTCTATCACATCTGAAGCAACAAAATCCTGGTATATTTAGTTGCCAATCACACCCCTCCTGCAACCACGTTTCACTGATAGCTACAACATCATATTTCCAGGTATCAATCCATGCTCGAAGCTCATCCACTTTTCTTATGACAGTCGAAACCTTAGAGAGGAGGGTTAGCAACCACCTCAGGAGATGGCTGGGGCTGCCAAAGAGCCTGAGCAGCATCGCATTCTATGGACACCACAACAAACTGCAACTGCCCTTCAAATCCTTGGAGGAAGAATTCAAGGTAACAAGAGCCAGAGAAGTGCACAGTATAGGGACTCAAGTGACCCGAAGTTGGCTGGAGTAGGGATCCAAGTAAGTACTGGCAGGAAGTGGAGGGCAGTGGAAGCTGTTCAGGAGGCAGAGACGAGGCTGTGTTACAGGAGGCTGGTGGGAGTGGTCACAAGAGGCCGAGCTGGGCTAGGATCCTTTCCAACTCCCCAAATGGACACCAGAGGGAAGGAAAGGTGTCGTCTAGTTCAGGAGGAGGTGAGAGCAGTAGTGGAGGAGACGAGAGCCTGCAAGGTGGTGGGAATGAAGGGAGCTTGGACCAGATGAGAGAATGCGGTTGAGAGGAAAGTGACCTGGGCTGATCTTTGGAAAGTCGAACCACACCGCATCCAATTTCTCATCCAGGCAGTGTACGATGTGCTTCCAAGCCCATCAAACCTGCACACATGGGGCAAGGCAAAGTCATCTGCGTGCCCACTGTGTTCCAAGTGAGGAACCCTGGAGCACATCCTCAGCAGCTGTGCAAGGGCACTTGGTGAGGGACGGTACAGGTGGAGGCATGATCAGGTCCTGAAGACCATGATGGGAGAATGCGTCAGCGCAGGAGTTGAGTGGGCAAAGTGGTCCCGGCCCTCCAAGCAGACCATTGCCTTTGTCAGAGCTGGGGAGCAGCCAATACCTGCCAAAAGAACATCTGCAGGCATTCTGACCTCTGCAAGGGACAGGCAGCTGTTGATGGACCTCGAAGGGCAGCTGAAGTTCCCCAACCATATTGCAGCCACCACCCTGCAACCAGACATTGTCCTAGTGTCTGAGTCTACTAAGCTGCTGGAGCTGACAGTCCCATGGGAAGATAGCTTGGAGGAGGCCTTTGAAAGGAAGCTCTCCAAGTACGCAGGACTGGTCAGCAACTGTCAGCAGGCCGGATGGAGAGCGAGGTGTCTCCCAGTGGAGGTTGGTTTTAGGGGATTCGTAGCCCGTTCCTCAGTTAGAGCCTTCAGCATTTTGGGCATCGAGGGAGAGAGGAAGAGGAGAGCCATCCGCAGTACCACCGATGCGGCAGAGAGGGCCTCATGATGGCTGTGGCTCAAAAGAGGGGAGCCGTGGAGTCATAAGTAGCTAGCCATCAGGACACAAACTGGGGTCTGATCAGCCCCCCAGCTGGGTCACCTGGAGGAGGTTGTATGATGTTGAAAGACCCGAAACACCCGATGATTCCAGGAACATCACTGAAGATGTGTCCAGAAGTATCAATAGATGTATGTACACAACAATGCTCCTAGCATTAAAATAGATGCATTTAAGAAACTCTCCACCGCTTACTCTCTGCTTATCCTTAACGGAGCAAACAACTTTGTTATCTTTTTCTTTCTTGTCCCCTACATCTTTGGTCTGGGTGCTCCTGATCTCTGTCCCCTGCTTATCCTCCCTCACACACTGTCTACTAGCTTTCTCTATTTGTGAACTAACCTCCTCTTTCCTACTGTCTTTAATTTGATTCCCAGCCCTCAATCATTCTAGTTTAAAGTCCCATCAGCAGCTCTTTCAAATCTCCCCGCCAGGATATTGGTCCCCCTAGGATTCAAGTGTAACCCATCCTTTTTGTACAGGTCACACCTGCACCAAAAGAGGTCCCAATGATCCAAAAACTTGAATCCCTGCCCCCTGCTCCAATCCCTCAGCCACACATTTATCCGCCACCTCACTGCATTCCTACTCTCACTGTTGCAGTCCTTTTTCTCAACTCCCTATATTCTTCTTTCAGGACCTCTCCCCTTTTCCTACCTATGTCATTGGTACCTACGTGTACCATGACCTCTGGCTCCTCTCCCTCCCACTTCAGTATCTCTTGGACGCGATCAGAAACATCCCGGACCCTGGCACCAGGGAGGCAAACTACCATCCGGGTCTCCAGACTGCGTCCACAGGATCGCCTATCTGACCTCCAACTATCGAGTCCCCTATTACTACTGCCCTCCTCTTCCTTCCCCTACCCTTCTGAGCTACAGGGTAGCTGGAGGCACGACCATTGTTGCTTCCCCCAGGTAAGCTGTCCCCCCCCCCAACAGTACTCAAACAGGAGTACTTATTGTCAAGGGGCACAGCCACTAGGGTACTCTCTATTATCTGACTCTTCCTCTTCCCCCTCCTAACCGTGACCCACTTGTCTGCCTCCTGTGACCCTGGTGTGACCACCTGCCTGTAACTCCTCTCTATCAACTCCTTACTCTCCCTGACCAGACGAAGGTCATGGAGCTGCAGCTCCAGTTCCCTAACATGGTCTCTTAGGAGCTGCATCTCGGCACACCTGGCGCAGATGTGGACATCCGGGAGGCTGGGAGACTCCAGGACCTCCCACATCCGGCACTGAGAACAACAAGCTGCTCTCACACTCATACTTCCCCTTCCTCAAATAACAACAAAAAATGAATACCAAACCTTCCTCGCCTCGCCTGCCTCCGCCTAAGCCCATTGAGCCAAAGCCCTTAAGCCTTCACTCTGCTCCCGGCTTGCTCTGCAGCTCGCAAACGACGCTGCTCGCTGTATAAGGTTCTGTTCCTTTTAAATCTACCGTGCTTCACTGCCCAATGTTACACACCTGCGCAGTCCTGCCTCTCTGAATGCCGACGAAAAAAAACAAAAAATTCAAAATGGCCTCCACCGCACTCCCGCTCCGATTCTCAGACTTCCTTCTCCGAATTAAACCCGAATCAGGATATCTGTCCTTTTAAATCTTCCGCGCTTCACTGCCCGACGTTACACACCTGCACAGTCCCGCCTCTCTGAACACCGATGGAAAAAAACAGAAAAATTCAACCGAAATGGCCTAATTCTGCTCCAACTGTATGTTTTATGGTCTAAAATGAGTAATGCTTAAATTGATATATTTATACTATGGAGCTAAATGATATCTTGTATATCTTGGCTGGTAAAAATTTGAATTCTCCAATCTGCTTCTGCATTAAAGCAAATCTTCAACGGCACTGTTCACTGCACCTCAGAGTAATTCAACCAGGGAATTGGCTCCCTTCATGCTTTTTGTACCTATATTTGAAGAATGTCTTTCTTTGATGTAGCAGAATTGTCAAATCTCCTCTATCAAATGGAACAATGCTTCCCTGACCATACCATCAGGAATAAGCACTGATTTTCTGCAACTGCTACAATGAATCCTTCAATACTAAGCTGCCATCCTTTACACATCCCGTACATCACAGCCAAGATTTTCTATTTAAACTAAGACTCTCACCTGCTCCATTGTGGCATTATAAAAAAAATCTGTCCTACTATGCTCTTCCCAGATGATGTAATTGGCATGTACAACTCCCAAGTACTTTAAACCCAAATACCTACAATGAATCAAAAAAGAACAATTGTTGTAATTCACAGTTATTCATCAGTACAAGCTCATGCTGCACTTCACTAAAACAAATAATAATCAAATTCATCAGATTGAAACTACAAGCAGAGACTGCAAAACCTATGTTTATATGCCACCTGTTGAAGTTAGCCACAGATTTATTGAATGGTTAAAGGAGCTAGATTGCCTATACCTGCGGTAAATGGGACCATTGTTGAAATGATGGGAGGAAGCAGATGAAAGGCTAGATTGTGAAGATAGTTCCAAGGGAGTAGCTTAAAACTGGCTGATGGCAAACAGAGAAGAGGATAAGAGGTTAGGACAATTATGTCAGGCTGTTGCTTGACTAATCTTTGGCACAGATCTGACTTTGAGATTCTTGTAAGCTGGATTTTGCTATTGGCGGGCCACCTAGTTTTCATACGTTTCTTCTTTTTAATGAGGTGTGTATAAAACATTGAGAGGCTTACGACACCAGAAAGGACTGCTAAGGTATGACCTAAGGAAGGCAAGAGTGAAAGATTCAAGATTTAAGATTGTTTAATGTCATTTCCAATACACAGTGTAAAGAATGAAATAATTGCTACTCTGGATCCAATTCAGCACAAAAAACACAATAATAAAAACACAATAAATATAATTATGTAGATAGCTTATATACATAAATTGATTGTATGTCCTTTAAGTGACACTAGGCACAGGAGTGTCTGTACATAAGGAGACTAACAGGAAATTATAAAGTAGTGGTGGTGGAGGGTGTGCAGGGGTGGGTTCGTGGGTGGAAGTGTTGCAGACTGACTTGCTTGGGAAAAATAACTGCTTTTGAGTCGGTGGTCCTGGCTTGGATGCTTCTTAGACTCCTCCCTGATGGGAGTGGGACAGTCCATCAGCCAAGTGGGTATGACCCTTCAGTATAATACTGGACCTGTTCCAACTTCTTTTTGTATATATGTCATGTGTTAGGCAGTTTAGACTACCCAGCATAGAGGCTTCCTGTCTGCCACAGTGAAGTTTCCGTACCATGCAGTGATGCAGATCGTTAGGATGCTCTGTACTCCACAGAAAAATGTCGGTACAAATATGTATTGTCCAGCAATTCCCTGTGGAATTAGACACATAATTGGATGTATGACAGCTAGTGCAGAGTTTGCAAGTCCTTATCTCTTTGTGGCCAAACCCAACAACATAAATGCCAATGATGCTTCACTCCCTGATGAGCTCAACACCTGTTATGCATGTTTTGAAAGGGAGAATACTGCTACACTTTTGTGAATTCCCACAGCATTGGTGATCCCTGTTTCAGAAGAGAATGTCAGAATATCCTCGCAGTGTCAAAATGGAATTGGAATATTTTTGTCACATGAACCGAGTTACAGTTAAAAGGTTGTCTTGCATTTTGTTCATACAAATCAATTCATTACACAGGGCATTGAGAGCAATGTGAAACAAGAAAAGAATATACAGGGTGGGTAAGGTCTTTGATTATGCTGGCTTCTTTACTGTACAGTATAGATATAGTCCATGGAGGTGGGTTGGTCTATGTGATATGCTGAGCCCCGCAGTTTCTTGCAGTCATGGGTTCCAAAAATTCCAAATTGCTCTTGAATGTTGGCATAAGCTTATGTGTTTATCAGCTTGTCGTCAGTCGTACAGCTGCTATCAGGCAGGCTGCAGAATATTACAAAGCACCTTATTAACAGATGAAGACAAACCTTGAATTATTGTTAATTTCAGTTTTCAATAGCCTTAGTATTTAAACATCACAGAAATTTTATTTCAAGTAACAAATACTTACAGCTCTATAGTTGGCTTGAAAGGAGACTTATAATGAACTCGAATGGGACAACCATATTTCACTATGTTGTATATATATTCCTAAAAACAAAATAAGCCTTTTCTTTTAAACAAGTGAACATACACTTATTTTTCAATCACAAACAAGAGAAAATCTGCAGATCTTGGAAATTCAAGCAACACACACAAAATGTTGAAGGAACTCAACAGGCTAGGCAGCATCTACGCAAAAGAGTATAGTCAATGTTTCAGGCCGAGACCCTTCCTCAGGACTGGAGACAAAAAGATGAGGATAGAGTTAAAAGGTGGGGGGAGGGGAGGGAGAAACACAAAGCGATAGGTGAAATTGGAAGGGGGAGAGGGGGTGAAGTAAAGAGCTGGGAAGTTGATTGGTGAAAGAGATACAGGGCTGGAGAAGGGGGAATCTAATAGAAGACAGAAGGCCATGGAAGAAAGAAAAAGGGGAAGGTGAACCAGAGAGAGGCCTTGGGCAGGGAAGGAGATAAGGTGAGAGGTCAAAGGGGATGGGAATACAGAACGAGTGATGGGGGAGCGGCACATTACTGGAAGTTCAATAAATTGATATTCATGCCACAGGTTGGAGCTATCCAGATGGAATACAAGGTGTTGTTCCTCCAACCTGAGAATGGCCTTATCGCAACAGTAGAGGAGGCCATAGATTGATATAACAGAATAGGAATGGGAAGTGGAATTAAAATGGGTGGCCAAAGGGAGATGCCAGTTTTTCTGGCAGATGGAGTGTAGGTGTTCGATGAAGCGGTCTCCCAATCTACGTCACATCTCACCGATATACAAGAGGCCATACTGGGAGCACAGGATACAATAGATCAGTGGTTCCCAATCACTGGGCCATGAGCATGTGCCACTGGGCCGTGCAGAAACAATATGATTTGGCAATATGAATTGATATGATCAGCTGCACCTTTCCTCATTCCCTGTCACGCACTGTTGAACTTGAACACTGCATCCCCCCCCGCCCCGGCGGCTGGTCTGCAAGAGTATCGTGAATATTAAACCGGTCCACGGTGCACAAAAGGTTGGGGACCCCTGCAATAGATGACCCCAACAGACTCACAGGTGAAGTGTTGCATCACTTGGAAGGACAGTTTGGGGCTCTGAATGGTAGTGAGGGAGGTGGTGTAGGGGCAGGTGTAGCACTTTTGTTCCACTTGCAAGGATAAGTGCCAGGAGAGGAGATCAGTTGGGAGGGACAACTAGACAGAGCAGTCACGTAGGGAACGATCTCTATGGAAAGCAGAAAGTGAAGGGGGCGGGGGAAGATGTACTCGGTGGGATTCCGCTAGAGATGACAGATAGTGAGGTCAGCTGAGAAGATCATCGGGGTCTCTCTTCCCGCCATTACAGACATTTAAACCACACACTGCACCCCTAAAGCCAACAGCATTGTGAAGGACCCCACGCACCCCTCATACAAACTCTTCTCCCTCCTGCCATCTGGCAAAAGGTACCGAAGCATTCAGGCTCTCACAACCAGACTGTGCAACAGTTTCTTCCCACAAGCCATCAAACTCCTTAATACTCAAGAGTCTAGACTGACATCTACATCATTTATTATTATTATATTGTAATTTGTCCTCTACTGTGCCTTTTGCCTTGTTTATTATTTATTGTACTGCCCTGCACTGTTTTGTGTACTTTATGTAGTCCTGTGTAGGTCTGTAGTCTAGTGTAATTTTTGCGTTGTTTTACGTAGTCTAGTGCAGCCTTGTGTTGTCTCACTTAGTGTAGTGTAGTTTTGTGTTGAAGGAGGAACGTTGTTTCGTTTTTACTGTGTGCTGTACCAGCAGTTTATAAGACCATAAGACAAAGGAGCAGAAGTCGGCCAGTCGGTCCATCGAGTCTGCTCCGCCATTTTGTCATGAGATGATCCATTCTCCCACTTAGTCCCACTCCTCCGCCTTCTCACCATAACCTTTGATGCCCTGGCTACTCAGATACCTAACAATCTCTGCCTTAAATTCACCCAATGACTTGGCCTCCACTGCTGCCCGTGGCAACAAATTCCATAGATTCACCACCCTCTGACTAAA
The DNA here is from genome assembly GCF_030028105.1 of Mobula birostris. NCBI lineage: Eukaryota > Metazoa > Chordata > Chondrichthyes > Myliobatiformes > Myliobatidae > Mobula > Mobula birostris. The sequence goes on from NC_092377.1 coordinate 114,947,014, forward strand.
AAAATTTCTTCGCACTTCTGTTCTGAATGGGCGCCCTTCAATCTCTCCATCTGTGGAGACAGTTTATCCACTGATGTCTATTACAAACCTACTGACTCAGGCCACGTATCTCAGAAAGGATGTATTGTCACTGGACGGAGGCTGGGGAGGTTCACGAGGATGATTCCAGAAATGAACGAGTTAAGATATGACGAGTGTTTGGCAGCTTTGGGACTGTACTCACTAGAATTTAGAAGAATGCACAGGGATCTAATTGAAACATAATGAATGTTGAAAGGACTAGATGGATGTGGAAAGGGTGTTTGGAATTTGAATTAAGGAGATTACAAGTAGGATAGATAAAGGAGGTGCAGTGGATGTTGTATATTTGGACTTCCGGAAGGCCTCTGACAAGGTGCCACATAGGAGACTGCTTACCAAGTTAAGAGCCCATGGTATTACAGGAAAATTATGGTTAGAGCATTGGCTGATTGTAGGAGGCAGTAAGTGAGAATAAAAAGATCCTTTTCTGGTTGGCTGCCAGTGACTAGTGGTGTTCCACAGGGGTCGTTGGGACCACTTCTTTTTATGCTGTATATCAATGATTTAGATGATGAAATAGATGGCTTTGTTGCCAAGTTTGCAGATGATATGAAGATGGTTGGAGGGGCAGGTAGTGTTGAGGAAACAGGAAAGCTGCAGAAGGACTTAGACAGATTAGGAGAATGGGCAAGAGAGTGGCAAATGAAATACGATGTTGGAAAATGCATGGTCATGCACTTTAGTAGAAGAAATAAATGTAGAGAATATTTTCCAAAAGGGGAGAAAATCCCCAAAAATCTGAGATGCAAAGGGACTTGGGAGTCCTTGTGCAGAACACCCTGAAGGTTAACTTGCAGATAGAGTCCGTGGTGAGGAAGGTCTAAAATACAAGAGCAGGGATGTGGTGTTGAGGCTTTATAAGGCACTGGTGAGGCCTCACCTTATTGTGAACAGTTTTGGGCTCCTCATCTTAGAAAACATGTGCTCACATTGGACAGAGTTCAGTGGAGGTTCACAAGGATAATTCTGGGAATGAATCAGAATCAGACTCACAAAGGGTTATCATATGAGAAACATTTGATACTCTGGGTCTGTACTCCTTGGAATTTAGAAGGATGGGGAAAACCTCATTGAAACCTTCTGAATATTGAAAGGCCAAGACAGAGCAGATGTGGCACAGCCTCAGGATAGAAGGGCATCCATTTAAAACAGAGATGCAGCGAAATTTACTTTAGCCAGAGAGTGGTGAATTTGTGGAATTTATTACCCCAGGCAGCTGTGGAGGTCATGTCGTTGGGTGTATTAAAGGCAGAGCTTGATAGGTTCTTGATTGGACATGTCATCAAAGGTTACAGGGAGAAGGCTGGGGAGTGAGGCTGAGGAGGGGAAAAAGGATCAGCCATGATTGAACGGCAGAGCAGACTCGATGGGTCAAATGGCTTCTGCTCCTATGTCTTATGTTTCCTATGGTGAGGTATCCAGAATGGGAGGACACAGCCTCAAAATTGAGGGACAATCTTTTAGAATGGGAAAAGGAGGAAAGTTTTTAGACAGTGAGTAGTGAATCTGTGGAACACTCTGCCACAGACTGTGGTGGAGGCCAAGTCCGTGGGTATACTTAAGGCGGATGTTGATTGTTTCCTGATCAGTCAGGCCATCAATGGTGAGAAGGCAGGTGTATGGAGTTGAGTGGGATCTGGGATCAGCCATGATAGAGAGGCAGAGCAGACTCAATGGGCTGAATAGTGCAATTCTGCTCCTATGTCTTATGGACTCTCACAGCTACCTGGACTTTCCCTCTTCTCACCCTGTTACTAGTAAAAATGCAATCCCCCTTCTCTCAATTCCTCTTTCTGCACTGCATCTACTCTCAGGATGAGGCTTTTCATTTTCAGAATGAAGGAAATGTCCTCCTTCTTCAAGGAAAGGAGCTTTCCTTCACCCACCATCAACGCTGTCCTCAACTACATCTCTTGCATTTTGCGCATGTCTGCTCTCACCCCACCAGGGACAGGGTTCCTTTTGTCCTCACCTACCACCCCACCAGCCTCTGCTTCCAGCACATAATTCTCCGTAACCTGTGCCATCTCCAGCGGGGTCCCACCACCAAACACATCTTTTCCTCCACCCCGCAACTTTCTGCTTTCCACAGGGGTTGCTCCCTATGCAATTCCCTTATCCATTTGTCCCTCCCAACTGATCTCCCACCTGGCACTTACCCTTGCAAGCAGAACAAGTGCTACATCTGCCCCTACACCTCTTCCCTTACCACCATTCAGGGCCCTAAACAGTCCTTTCCAGTGAAACAACACTTCACCTATGAGTCTGTTGGGGTCATCTAGTGTTTTCAATGCTCCCGGGTGTGGCCTCTTGTATATCGGTGAGACTTAACTTAGATTGGGAGACCACTTTGCCAAATGCTAGAAAAAAGTGGGATCTCACAGTAGCCACCCATTTTAATTCCACTTCCCATTCTGACATGTCCATTTGTGGCCTCCTTTACAGTCACAATGAGGCCATTCTTAGGTTGCAGAGCAATATATTATACGTATTCTGTCTGCGTAGCTCCAACCTGATGGCATGAATATCGAATTCTCGAACTTCTCGTATGCGTCCCCGGCCCCTTTCCCCCTCTCACCTTATCGCTATGCCTGCTCATCGGCTCTTTGGTTCTCCTTCCTTTTTTCTTTCTTCCATGGCCTTCTGTCTTCTCCAGCCCTGCATCTCTTTCACCAACTTCTCAGCAATTTATTTCATCCCTCCCACCTTCCCAGTTTCACCTATCACCTTGTGTTTCTTCTTCTGCTTGCCCCCCGCCAACTCTCAACTCCTCATCTTTTTTCCTTCAGTCCTCATGAAGGGTCTTGGCCCAAAACGTCAACTGTACTCTTTTCCATAGATGCTGCCTGGCCTGCTGAGTTCCTCCAGCATTGTGTGTGTTGCATACATTTATTTTTTAAGGAATACAAAATATTTAACTTTAAGTTTGTGTAAAAACAAAGATAACAACAATTTGAAGAACTCACCAGATCTTTTGTTGAGGACTCTCTTAAAACTGATCTAATCATAGAAAATTCAAAAATAAAGTGAGATTTTTCAAATATATGGGCATTGTGCCTTCTAAAAGCAATGCAAAGAGCTCCACAAATTTAGTATAACACTGAACTGCATCCTGTAATACACAGCTGGAGAAATCAGGAAAGCCTGGGTTTTATCTCCAACTCTTATAAGTGTTCTAGCCTTTAGCTGAACTGGAGATTACAAAGACTCTGATACTGCTAGACATTGGAAAAATACTCATGCCCTCTTCTTATAGGTGATGCAACAACAGTAACATGACTTGTAACTTCCGTGTGTGCATCAAAACTAAGCAGTATCAGAAGGCAGAACAAGTGAGATGAGATAAATAGAAAGTTTAAAGAAATAATTTCAAGGGGATAAATAAAAGGATGAATATAGAATGAATTATTTTGCGAAATGGCAAAGCTGAGATGAAGATAAAAGAGGTGAAATGAGAAGGACAGATAAAACGAGGACTAATAATGATTATTTTATGGCTTTCTTCACTGACAGTCAACATAAATTTAGATACATATACAGTCATGTTTGAAAGACAATTCTCAGTAATTTTAAAAAACACAAATAAATATAACAGAATCAATTATTGCAATGTATATCCATAGTAATGATAATACTACTTAATCTGGAATTTCCACCTACGAAACAAGTCTTATGCAAACTTAATAAGCTGCCAAATGAACCTAGAATGCATTCACCAACAATTAAACAGACATTTCAAAATATTTCTTCTCACCTAGGAACCATCATCCTTTTCTTATGTTTGAATGCGCATTCACTTATACTGGGTCTAAATAAATGGGGAAGTAATAAAATTTAATTAAGGCAGATGAAACAAGGAAGTATATTGGAACTACTGCATCATGGTGCAAATGAATCAAATGACCACTAGTTGAAAATGAGTCTACTAGCAAAATTAACCAAGTGGAATCATGATGTGTATTACTACACTCCCCTTTGTCCTTTCTCAGTCTGTTTTATTTTCATCATCTTTATTTATTGCCCACTTTGCCATGGGCTATTAGTCCTTTTGTAATTTAATCTCTCCTGTCCTCCATTCCAACATAAATCACATTTCTTCTCATTGCATAACCTTACTACTGAATAAATCTCAAAAAGAATGATTTCTGAATTAACACCTTCAATGTCAGTTTGAGAATTCTTGGATAGCATTAATTGTGCAGTGGACAGGAATCCAACATCTGTTTCTTTTAATGGTCTGGAAGAAAACTATTGTGCCAAAGATCCATTTGGGCACTGTATCTTTGCTGCTGAAGAATCAAGGAAAACAATCAGAGAGGTCATGCATGAGGGAGGAGAAAAAGGCTTGGGTTTGAGGTGATGGTGTTAGTAAGTGGGGTGAATAAGGACCTTAAGATTAAGGTCAAGGCATCCAGATGGTATCATAGCTATAATCTTCTTTAAATGTTCATTGGAATTGTTAGAGATTGTGTCATGACTAGGGGCCATGGCAAAGGTGGATGTGACCAAGTGTGGTCTTCAAGATCTGTGAGAGAAAAAGGGAATATTTTTAATATCTGAATGTACTCAAGACCATTCCCAGCAACTTCCCCTTAAATGGTGTAATTGCATTTCTTGCGAAGATTTATTTCTGTCCCAGTGGCCTGCATGCTTCCATGAATTATAATTACAGCAGTCTCATTCAGAGTATATCCAAGTGGTATCATGCATTACTGCAACAGATACCTGAGGAATCCAGAAGGAAAATCATAAACATTGTAATTCTTGCAGTTAGAAATTCATTAATACAATGCAAACAAAATGTACGGCAATATTTCTAAGCCCCTGCTATAGGAAGGATAGCATAAAGATTGATGAGGCTGTTCCCTAGACTAAAGAGCTTGAGTTTTATAGGAGAAGCTGGATCAGCTGGAACTTTTGTCGGAGTGTAGGGGGCTGAGATAAATAAGATAGATAAAATCATGAGGGGTATTGAATTGAATTGACTTTATTTCTTACGTCCTTCACATACATGAGTAAAAATATTTACGTTACATCTTTATCTAAATGTGCAATCATAGTAATTTATAATAAATAGAAGAGTCAATGTAATATAGAGTACACTCAAAGCAGCACGAGTTCATCAGTCTGATGGTCTGGTGGAAGAAGCTGTCCCAGAACCTGTTGGTCCTGCTTTTTATGCTGTGGTACCGTTTTCCGGATGGTAGCAACTGGAATAGATTGTGGTTGGGATGGTTTGGGTCCCCCAATGATCCTATGGGCCCTTTTTACACATCTGTCCTTGTAGATGTCCTGAATCATGGGAAGTTCACGACTACAGATGCGCTGGGCTGGGCTGTCCACACCACACTTTGCAGAGCCCTGCGATTAAGGGAGGTACAGTTCCCATACCAGGCAGTGATACAGCCAGTCAGGATGCTCTCAATTGTGCCCCTGTAGAAAGTTCTTAGGATTTGGGGGCCCATACCAAATTTCCTCAACCGCCTGAGGTGAAAAAGGTATAGGTAAGGTGGATGGTCACAAAGTATTTTACCCTTAATATAGAGGAGTTTTAAACTAGAGGGTTGCAGGGAGCAAGATATACAAGGGATCTAAGGGACCTGAGGGGGAAACTTCTATTTATTTATTTTTAAACACACAGTGGGTGGTGGTTATATGGGATGAGCTGCCAGAAGAAGCTTTCAAGGTAGGTGCAATAACAATAAAAGACACAAGAGATTCTGCAGAGGAGGAGCTTAGGAAAACAATGGCGTCTAATGATGATTCCTTTGCTTGCATCTTCGGAAACAGCTCTATTTCTATCTTTAATGTCTCTATTTTCCCTTTTCAGAGTTCTTTTGAAGACCCTGACCTGGAGTTACATGCTGACCTTGGTTCTTCGCGGGAGCGGGACCCGCTCTTGTGGTCTCACAACTGGCCGCTATTCGATATGCCAAGGATGTGGCCTAGAAGACTAACGCGCCTTCAGGGTTCCGAGATTTCATGGCTCTGGAGGTGGCCGGACTCGAGGTTGGTGCCACCGCAAGAAACCGGTGTGTCGTGGGAGACAGGAGATCAAAAGCAGCAAGCTGGCTGCTGGCTGTGTGCTCAGACACCTGAGTTCTTTGGGCTCAGAGCTCAGAAGAAGTGATGCAACAGACTTTTAACATGTAAATCAGCAAGTTGGGTGTTATGACTCCCCTCTCGCTGTGAAACAGGGACATCTCTTTTTCCCTTATTAGGAAAAGAGAGGGGCCTGTGGTATGTCGAATTACCGGGTGAACAAGCAGTCTTGTGAAAGGGAGGATCATTGGTTTGCTACTGCTTATGCATGAGTCGGGGAGCTGTTTGGGGTTCTAACATTTAGCTATCATTCATTCTTTGGGGCATTCCTCTGTTTCTGTGGATGTTTGCGAAGAAAAAGAATTTCAGGATGTATATTGTATACATTTCTGACATTAAATGTACCTTTGAAATCTTTAAGATGATGGAAATCTATAGTAACACACACAAACTCTTGGAGGAATTTGGCAGGTCAGGCAACATCTACGGAAAGCAATAAATAGTTGATGTTTCGCCAAGACCCCTCATCAGGACTGGAAAGGAAAGGGAGAAAAAGGCAAGAATAAGAAGTTGTCCCTCCTCCTACCCTTTCTCCCGTAGTCTTCTCTTCTCTCCTATTAGACTCCTCCTTCTTCAGCCTTAGCACCTCCGATCTTCACACTTTAACCACCTACCTCTCCCACCCAGCTTCACCTATGACCTTCTAGCTTGTCCTCCTTCCCATCCTCCCACCTTCTTAATCTGGCTGCTTGTCTCTTCTTTTTGAATCCCGATGTAAGGTTTGGCCTGAAATGTTGACTGTTTCCTCCTTTTCATCTATGCTGCCTGATCTGCTGAGTTCTTCCAGCATTATGAATGTTTAAAAGACATTTAGACAGGTACATGAATAGAAAAGGTTTAGGGAATTATGGACCAAATGCAGGCAAGTAGGCTTACTTCAGGCAGACATCTTGGTCAGCATTAATGAGATGAGCTGAAGAATCTGTTTCTGTGTGGTTGAACTCTATGATTCTAATATGAAATGTTAACTGTTTCTCTCTATGGATGCAGCCTGACCTACTGAGCTGCTCCAAAGTTCTCCTGTTCAGATTTTCATGATCTACAATATTTCACTTCTATTTCAAGTTTCTGAGATCAAGAAAGTGATAAAAAAAAATCTGCTTGAGGAACTAGCCTGACAATCTCTCACTTGTTTCATCAGATTCTATTTTTACTTATCTTTTGTTAACCATAGTAAACCAGATATCTTTACATATATAGATTGAACATCATACCCATCTATCAGAGGAGAACTTGGTGCAGTGTAGATTCTGATTGTTAAGTTTCTTTTTTTAAAACGATTTTTTGCTTTCCTTGAGTGGGAGTGCTCCTATACACTGAGATCTACAAGTAAACCTGAGGCCTTCCCTCCATTGGGTGAATTCCCATTTGCAAGATCTTCCTGAGTGCCAAGGACCATTTCTTTGAATCATCAAATAAGATGGGGTCTATTTGTATTCCAGTCAGCATGGGAAAGTGAGTGATGATGGGGAAGAGCGGGAAGAGGGAGGTCATATGATAGCATCTCCACAGCATATTAAACTAGAGATAATAACCTAAACTATCACATCAAGTGTCAGTATAATGAAGCAGAAGTCAAGTTGGATTAACACTAAAAAAGGAAAGAAAGGCCATACCTTACTACAGTTATATGTTTATTTGGAGGACAACCCACAGCAACATGGGCAACCTGTGAAATAAATAAAATGTATCACTGCCCTTTTCTTCCCCTTATACAGTGTTTTACTATAAGCTTAAAAAAATCTTAAGGGTAAAATAAAGCTGGAATGAAAAGAAGTATCCTGTTATCTTGAATGAGCATTAGAAGACAGGCAGATCGTGTTCAGCACAGAAAGAGGGGGATATTGGCCTCTACACTACCACATTTTCAAATTCCTGAAACTCAGGAGGTCATTCTCATTGTGTCTGCACTGATTCTTTGAAAGTACTATCCAATTAACCCTACTTTTCCAGTTTACAGAAGTGCAAATTCTAAAGAATGTCTGGCTTTTGAAATCAGTTGAGCCTCCCATTTGTGTGCATTCTATAAAGTGCATTCCTATACAAGATGTTATTTTTTGGTGGGCCACTTCTTTATTGTCCTTACTTTTCTGCCGTATGAGGTGCAACAACAACCTGATATACACACAAAATGATACAAAAAACTTGGGCCATGGTATTCCAAATGCTCATAGATCCAATCCCTAATAATTTTCTCCAATAGCTTCTCTATATCCAGTGTAACTCACTGGTCTACAGTTCCAAGATTCCCCCTATTTCCCTTCTCAAATAATGAAACATTACCTACTCACCAATCCCGTGGAACCTCAAATGTGGCTAGAGAGAACACAAAGACATTGGACAAGGATCCACCCATCTCCTCTCTTGCCTTTCAATACTCTCTCAGTCCATGAGGACTTACCCACCTTAATGTGCTTTAAGAGACCCAACAATAAGACTATATCCCAAAAAGCCTAGCATATTGGCCTGCTTCACACTGATCTCACTATCGTCCATGTCCTTCTCCTTGGTAAGTACTGATGTAAAGTACTCATTTAGGAGTAATCTCAACCACATCACCCACCACCTAGCATACGTTCCCTCTTTTCTTCTTGATTGGTCCTACTCTTTCCATATTTAAATGAGTAGTGCAAAAAGAGGGCAAAAGTAGTGACACAAACATGAGGAATTCTGCAGATGCTGGAAATTCAAGCAACACACATCAAAGTTGCTGGTGAACGCAGCAGGTCAGGCAGCATCTCTCTAGGAAGAGGTACAGTCGTCGTTTCAGGCCGAGACCCTTCGTCAGGACTAACTGAAGGAAGAGCTAGTAAGAGATTTGAAAGTGGGAAGGGGAGGGGGATATCCAAAATGATAGGAGAAGACAGGAGTGAGAGGGATGGAGCCAAGAGCTGGACAGGTGATTGGCAAAAGAGATATGAGAGGATCATAGGACAGGAGGCCCAGGGAGAAGGAAAAAGGGGAAGGGGGGAAACCCAGAGGATGGGCAAGGGGTATAGTCAGAGGGACAGAGGGAGAAAAAGGAGAGAGAGAAAAAGAATATGTGTATATAAATAAATAACGGATGGGGTACGGGGGGAGGTGGGGCATTAGCGGAAGTTAGAGAAGTCAGTGTTCATGCCATCAGGTTGGAGGCTACCCAGAAGGAATATAAGGTGTTGTTCCTCCAACCTGAGTGTGGCTTCACCTTTACAGTAGAGGAGGCCGTGGATAGACATGTCAGAATGGGAATGGGATGTGGAATTAAAATGTGTGGCCACTGGGAGATCCTGCTTTCTCTGGCGGACAGAGCGTAGGTGTTCAGCAAAGCAGTCTCCCAGTCTGCGTTGGGTCTCGCCAATATATAAAAGGCCGCATCGGGAACACCGGACGCAGTATATCACCCCAGCCGACTCACAGGTGAAGTGTCGCGTCAACTGGAAGGACTGTCTGGGGCCCTGAACAGTGGTAAGGGAGGAAGTGTAAGGGCATGTGTAGCACTTATCCTTGTAAGCGGAATAAGTGCTACACATGCCCTTACACTTCCTCCCTTACCACCATTCAGGGCCCCAGACAGTCCTTCCAGGTGAGGCGACACTTCACCTGTGAGTCGGCTGGGGTGATATACTGCGTCCGGTGCTCCCGATGTGGCCTTTTATATATTGGTGAGACCCGACGCAGACTGGGAGATTGTTTTGCTGAACACCTACGCTCTGTCCGCCAGAGAAAGCAGGATCTCCCAGTGGCCACACATTTTAATTCCTCATCCCATTCCCATTCTGACATGTCTATCCATGGCCTCCTCTACTGTAAAGATGAAGCCACACTCAGGTTGAAGGAACACCTTATATTCCTTCTGGGTAGCCTCCAACCTGATGGCATGAACATTGACTTCTCTAACTTCCGCTAATGCCCCATCTCCCCCTCGTACCCCATCCGTTATTTATATACACACATCCTTTCTCTCACTCTCCTTTTTCTCCCTCTGACTATACCCCTTGCCCATCCTCTGGGTTCCCCCCCCCCCACAGTTTCCTTCTCCCTGGGCCTCCTGTCCCATGATCCTCTCATATCCCTTTTGCCAATCACCTGTCCAGCTCTTGGCTCCATCCCTCCCCCTCCTGTCTTCTCCTATCATTTTGGATCTCCCCCTCCCCCTCCCACTTTCAAATCTTTTATGAGCTCTTTCTTCAGTTAGTCCTGACGAAGGGTCTTGGCCTGAAACATCGACCGTACCTCTTCCTAGAGATGCTGCCTGACCTGCTGCGTTCACCAGCAACTTTGATGTGTGTTGCAAAAATAGTGAGGTTGGGTTCATGGGTTGGTTCATTTTGTCCGTTCAGAAATCTGATGGTGGAAGGGAGAAAGCTGCTCTGAAAATTTTTGAGTATGTGTCTTCAGGTTCCTGTACCTTCTCTCTGATGGTAGTAATGAAAAGAAAGCATGTCCTGGGTAATGGGTATCCCTACCTTCTTGCCACCTTTTTGAGACATCGCCTTCTGAAGATGACCTTGATACTGAGATGGCTAGTATCCATGATGGAGCTGGTCCTACTTACCAACAACTTTACATGGCCCCTTCTAGTTCTCCTAATTCCCACTTTTCTGGATTCATTTGAATTTGTTTTGAGTTTAGTATAGTTTAGTTCAATATCAACATGCTTTATAGGAGCTTTACCAAAGAAAAATTGACACCGAGATACAAACAGAGATGACGGAACAAGTCTCCAAAAGCATAGTGCATCATATAAAACTTAAGGGAAAGAAAAGAAGAGAGATAGAGGAAAAGAATTCCAAAGCTTGGTAATTGAAATCACAGTTTCCAATGGGGGTCAGGTAACTTCACTGGTAATTAATAAGCCAGAATTGGCAAAACAAAAATCTTGACAGCTACTAAAGCAAGCAGTTGGGTTTGGACCAGGGAATAGACTTTTTGACAGGAGCTGATGATGATGACTTCAATAATATTCAGTTGGATTAGTGGAGCTTAGGGCGCAGTCTGACAACCAGGAGGCAGCTCAAAAGAGTGGTAGTGATATAAAGCTGAATATTGTAAGACAGATGGTAAGACAGTATGGAAACTGCTGCCAGGTTTTTAGATGCTGCTGTAGATTTTAGATTAGAAAGAACCGGGGTTGGGGGGGGGGGGGGGGGATCAAGGATTAACCCTCAGGGGAACATAGGGATGCAGAAAATGGAACAGTTCTGGGGAATTCACTGGATAAGATAGGAAAGGATAGAGAATGTGATCCCACCTAGTGGGATGAAGTTTGGTGTAGTCAGCTATGCCAAAGACTACAAATCAGTTTGAGAAGAACAATAAGAGATGATTAGATTCATCAGAATGCCATTTGTCACTTTAATCAGAATCCTTTCTGTGTAGTGCAGGGGAAAGGAACCTGAGTGGAAAAACGCAAACAAAGGGATTCAAGCATGATGACAAATATTTAGTAAGTTACAACACATTCAAAGCCTTCAAGAAAAGAGGATTGGAGATGGGATAAACATGGGAGATTCTGTAGATGCTGGACATCCAGAGTAACACATTCAAAATGCTGGAGGAACTCCACTGGTCAGGCAGCATCTATAGTATGGAAAGGAAGGGGGAGGAAGCCAGAATTTTTAAAAAAGGTGTGGGGAGGGGAAGGAGGACTAGCTAGAAGATGATAGGTGAAGCCAGGTGAGCGGAAGGTAAAGGGCTGGAGATGGGATGAAAGTTTAAATGGATGGAGAGATCTTGTAAATTTCTAAGTAGAGGAGTGAAGAAGCCAGGTTTGAAGAAGAGAGAACCACTAACATTATCAAATGATGACAAATTAGTTACATAAAACATACCCTCATTGCTGAAGACTCACAAGAATATTCGATACGATTGACTTGGAATTCCACAGATAAAACCCCACTTGTTGCTTCTCTGAAATACCAATCAAATGTTGCCACAATTCATTAAAGAAAGTTTCAAGAAGAAGCATCTAGAAATTTTAGCTCTGCCATTAGTTCTCAAAGTAACAGAGGCTTAATTTTGCTTCCAAAATCAACTTGACTGAAGTCAACAGAAACTGAGGTACTCAGCAAACTTCAATGGACCTTTAAGGGAAATCGAGCTGTAAAAACATAGAAAATAGGTGCAGGAGTAGGTCATTCGGCCCTTCGAGCCTGCACCGCCATTCAGTATGATCATGGCTGATCATCCAACTCAGAACCCTGTATCTGCCTTCTCTCCATACCCCTGATCCCTTTAACCACAAGGGCCATATCTAACTCCCTCTTAAATATAGCCAATGAACTGGCCTCAACTGTTTCCTGTGGCAGAGAATTCCACAGATTCACCACTCTCTGTGTGAAGTTTTTCCTAATCTTGGTCCTAAAAGGCTTCCCCTTTATCCTCAAACTGTGACCCCTCGTTCTGGACTTCCCCAACATCGGGAACAATCTTCCTGCATCTAGCCTGTCCAATCCCTTTAGGATTTTATACGTTTCAATCAGATCCCCCCTCAATCTTCTAAATTCCAACGAGTATAAGCCCAGTCGATCCCATCTTTCATCATATGAAAGTCCTGCCATCCCAGGAATCAATCTGGTGAACCTTCTTTGTACTCCCTCTATGGCAAGAATGTCTTTCCTCAGATTAGGGGGCCAAAACTGCACACAATACTCCAGGTGTGGTCTCACTAAGGCCTTGTACAACTGCAGTAGTACCTCCCTGCTCCTGCACTCGAACCCTCTTGCTATGAATGCTAGCATACCATTCGCCTTTTTCGCCGCCTGCTGTACCTGCATGTCCACTTTCAAAGACTGGTGTATAATGACACCCAGGTCTCATTGCACCTCCCCTTTTCCTAATCAGCCACCATTCAGATAATAATCTGTTTTCCTGTTCTTGCCACCAAAGTGGATAACCTCACACTTATCCACATTAAATTGCATCTGCCATGAATTTGCCCACTCACCCAACCTATTCAAGTCACCCTGCATCCTCTTAGCATCCTCCTCACAGCTAACACTGCCGCCCAGCTTCGTGTCATCCGCAAACTTGGAGATGCTGCATTTAATTCCCTCGTCTAAGTCATTAATATATATTGTAAACAACTGGGGTCCCAGCACTGAGCCTTGCAGTACCCCACTAGTCACTGCCTGCCATTCTGAAAAGGTCCCGTTTATTCCCACTCATTGCTTCCTGTCTTGCAACCAATTCTCTATCCACATCAATACCATACCCCCAATACCGTGTGCTTTAAGTTTGCACACTAATCTCCTGCATGGGACCTTGTCAAAAGCCTTTTGAAAATCCAAATATACCACATCCACTGGTTCTCCCCTATCCACTCTACTAGTTACATCCTCAAAAAATTCCATGAGATTTGTCAGACATGATTTTCCTTTCACAAATCCATGCTGACTTTTTCCGATGATTTCACCGCTTTCCAAATGTGCTGTTATCACATCTTTGATAACTGACTCTAGCAGTTTCCCCACCACCGATGTTAGGCTAACCGGTCTATAATTCCCTGGTTTCTCTCTCCCTCCTTTTTTAAAAAGTGGGGTTACATTAGCCACCCTCCAATCCTCAGGAACTAGTCCAGAATCTAAAGAGTTTTGAAAAATTATCACTAATGCATCCACTATTTCTTGGGCTACTTCCTTAGGCACTCTGGGATGCAGACCATCTGGCCCTGGGGATTTATCTGCCTTTAATCCCGTCAATTTACCTAACACCACTTCCCTACTAACATGCATTTCCCTCAGTTCCTCCATCTCACTAGACTCTCGGTCCCCTACTATTTCCGGAAGATTATTTATGTCTTCCTTAGTGAAGACAGACCCAAAGTATTTATTCAATTGGTCTGCCATGTCCTTGTTCCCTATGATCAATTCACCTGTTTCTGGAAGCATAGTCATCCACTATTATCATAAATTACTTTGCATTATTATTGTAGTAAAATAAACATGGTTTACAATTTTCCATCCAGATACCTTCCTCTTTCCTGAACAGAAGCTTTTCCTCTCTTATAGAGCCCTTGAGCATACCTCTCCTCCTGCACAGAGCAAGGAACGTGTTTCCTTTGTCTTGTTTTCTGCCCCACTTATATTAGAATCAAACAATTAATAACTGGTCAACTATTTATGTAATTTTATTTAAACTCCTAACTGAAAAGACACCTTCCCCCAACCTAGCTTAAAACATTCTATCATCATGTAAAACAGGAAACTACTTGGAAGCATAAATTGGAAACAGATGTTCTCAGGGAAATGTACGGCAGAAATGTGGCAAACATTCAGGAGATATTTGCGTGATGTTCTGCATAGGTACATTCTAATGAGACAGGGAAAGGATGGTAAGGTACAGGATCCGTGGTGTACAAAGGCTGTTGAAAATCTAGTCAAGAAGGAAAAAAACTTACAAAAGGGTCCAAAAAAACTAGGTAATGATAGAGTTCTAGAAGATTATAAGGCTAGCAGAAAGAAGTTTAAGAATGAAATTAGCAGAGCCAGAGAAGGCCTTGGTGAGCAGGATTAAGAAAGCCCCAAGGCATTCGACAATTATGTGAAGAGCAAGAGGATAAGACGTGAGAGAAAAGGTCCAATCAAGTGTGACAGTGGAAAAGTGTGTATGGAACCAGAGGAGATAACAGAGATACTTAATGAATACTTTGCTTCAGTATTCACTACAGAAAAGGATCTTGGCGATTGTAGGGATGACTTCCAATGGATTGAAAAGCTTGAGCACATAGACATTAAGAAAGAGGATGTGCTGGAGCTTTTGGAAAGTATTAAGTTGGATGTCTCTGGGACTGGATGAAATGTACCCCAGGTTACTGTGGGAGGCAAGGAAGGAGATTGCTAGTCTCTGGCAACGATCTTTGCATCATCAATGGGGATGGGAGAGGTTTCGGAGGATTGAAGGGTTGCAGATGTTGTTCCCTTATTCAAGAAAGGGAAGTAGAGATTGCCCAGGAAATTATAGACCAGTGAGTCTTACTTCAGTGGTTGGTAAGTTGATGGAAAAGATCCCAAGAGGCAAGATTTATGAACCTTTGGAGAGACATAATATGATTAGGAATAGTCAGCATGGCTTTGTCAAAGGCAGGTCGTGCCTTACGAGCCTGACTGAATTTTTTGAGGATGTGACTAAACACGTTGATGAAGGTTGACCAGTGGATGTAGTGTATATGGACTTCAGCAAGGCATTTGATAAGGTATACCATGTAAGTAAGGAGGCATGGGATCTAAGGGGACATTGCTTTGTGGATCCAGAATTGGCTTGCCCACAGAAGGCAAATAGTGTTTGTAGACAGGTCATATTCTGCATGAAGGTCGGTGACCAGTGGTGTGTCTCAGGGATCTGTTCTGAGACCCTTTCTCTTCATGATTTTTATAAATTACCTGGATGAGGAAGTGGAGGGATGGGTTAGTAAATTTGCTGATAACACAAAGGCTGGGGGTGTTGCGGATAGTGTGGAGGACTGTCAGAGGTTACAGCAGGACATCGATATGATACAAAACTGGGCTGAGAAGTGGCAGATGGAGCTCAACCTAGATAATTGTGAAGTGGTTCATTTTGGAGGCCAAATATGATGGCAGAATACAGTATTAACAGTAAGACTCTTGGCAGTGTGGAGGATCAGAGGGATGTTGGGGTCTGAGTCTATAAGACACTCAAAGCAGCTGTGAAGGTTGACTGTGAGGTTAAGAAGGCATACAGTGCATTGGCCTTCATCAACTGTGGAAATGAGCTTAAGAGCCAAGAGGTAATGTTACAGCTATATAGGACCCTGGTCAGACTCCACTTGGAGTACTGTGCTCAGTTCTGGTCACCTCACTACAGGAAAGATGTGGAAACTATAGAAAGGGTACAGAGGAGATTTACAAGGATGTTGCCTGGATTGGAGAGCATGCCTTATGAGAATAGGTTGAGTGAACTTGGCCTTTTCTCCTTGCAGCAATGGAGGATGAGGGGTGACCTGACAGAGGTATATAAGATGATGAGAGGCATTGATCATGTGGCAGTCAAGAGGCTTTTTCCCAGGGCTGAAATGGCTAACACAAGGCGGCACCATTTTAAGGTGCTTGAAAGTAGGTACAGAGGAGATGTCAGGGTTAAGTTTTTCTTAACGTAGAGAGTGGTGAGTGCATGGAATGGACTGCTGGCAACAATGGTGGAGGCAGATAGGATAGGGTCTTTTAAGAGACTCGTGGATAGGTAGATGGATCTTAGAAAAATAGAGCATTATATTGTAACCCTAGGTAATTTCTAAAGTAAGTACATGTTCAGCACAATATTCTGGGCTGAAGGGCCTGTATTGTGCTGTAAGTTTTCTATGTTATCAGTCTCATTCTTGTGGTGCCCATTGTTCTTTGAACCCCAGACTCCTTTCTGAGTTGGTCTTGGACTCTCATGTTGGTAAGGAGATCTCCCCCTACTATTCATTCTGTTTTTCTTCAAAATCACGATAGTCACATTTATAGTCCAGTCCAGACCCAACACCTTTTAGCCTTCTTTGTCCCTTCCCAGCTGAACTACTGGTTGCCACGGTATCACATGCTATTTAACGAATAACCAATTATTTTACATTCTGTTTATTGATACTGCACTAATCAGGTACAGAGGGACGTGGAACTGATTGATCCTGACAGTTCATGCATATAGTTATGGTGCCTAAAGACTTTAATACTTCAGTAATTTTATCTATTGCACTGTGCAGCTGCCACAAAATAAAAATCGTAACACATTGAGTGATGATCAACCTGATTCTGATATGGTTCTCTATTGTGGACTGAGAGCAGGAAGGGGGCAGGGAGAGGGGAATCATATTTGTGAAAAAGGGAAAGAGGGGAGGGAGCAAGAAACACCAGAGACATTCTGTCTGATCAATAAACCAGCTATTTGGAAACAAATGACCTTGTCTGGTGCGTCAGGGCTGGATGTCTCCATGCCTGCGCCAACCCCTGCTCCTGGGCACCAGTCCCACACCCCTCCTGCAGTGCTCCACCCTTGCCTTTCCCAACATCCTTTGCTCCCCCCACCCCACCAATTTACAAACTTGTTCTCTACTCCAAATTGACAAACACAGTACTGTGCACCCTAGCTATATACTGAACCTGCAAAAAGGACCTGGCCCAGCCCCATATGGTGTCATGTCCGTAGCCTCTACTTCCTCAGAAGGCTGAAAACATTTGACATATCCTTAACTAATTTTTAATCAATGCACCATAGAAAGCACCTTATCCAGATGGTCCTTCACTTGGTATGGCAACTGCTCTAACTGTGATCGCAAGACTTATAGATACAGTTCAGCACATCATAGAAGTTAGTCTCCCTTCCATGGACTCTGTCTACACTTCTCGCTGCCTCAGCAAAACAACCAGCAAAATCAAAAACACTACAATGAGTTAATCCTAATGCATACTCCACCTCCTCTACCTCTAAAATGACTCAACTAACTGTCTTTGTGGAGAATGGTGAAGCTATTTGGCTGCAGCTCTGCACCTGAAATGCAGAGGATAGACATGTTTCAGTGAAGTACACAGCAGTCCCTGATGTCCCTCTAGTACAGCAATCTTGCTCTATGGTCTTCAATTTTATTTTCCAAAGTCTGTACATTCACCAGCAGGAGAGTTGGGAATGGAAGTCTAAAGCCTTGGCATAGGGTTATAAGGGATCAGGAATTTACAACCAAAAGGAAGGAGGAATTGAAGCTTTGGAATTCCCCACCCAAGAGGGTGTAGACTCTGAGTAGATATAAGACAAATATCAGCTACGATCTTACTGAATAGCAGAATGTGCTACTTTCACTTATAAAACACTAACTGATAGAGGAACAAAATGGGCGAGGTAGCAACTGTGGAGGCAAGGGGTTGGTCAAATTTTTGAGTCAAGACCTTGAGAGTATAGAAGGTAGCCAGCATAAAGAGATGACAGGTTTGAAAGAGGGTCAGGCAGATGATAGGTGCAATAGGTGAGGTGGGAGTGCATGATGGACAGATGACTGTACTTATGGTCTATCTTAATTATCTGTGATAAGAAACCAAAGACAAATTTGGAGCCATCGAACCTCAGCACTAGAATACTTTAGGCACAGAGAAATAGATAGGTTTTTAAAAATTTATTTCAAGATAAAGATAAATGACATCAAAGCAAGTATGCTTACAGTTCTGCTGTATAGTTTTTTGAATTCCTGTAGTCCTTCTTGTGATAAAGATGAAGGTGCTAAAATAAAAATAAGTTAATTCAGCATATTGTTAAGTGTGGGACTATTAATACTTATATTTGACCGTTATTGCTGTACTCTATCATGTATGGAAAAGTATTATTAATTGGTATTCCTGAGAAAGGGGGACAAGGTATGCCCATGTTGAAGAAGCTTTCCTCTTGTCATTAATTGGAGTTCTATGAGATACACTTTTATTGTTCTTCCTTTGTGATTCCTACTGCTCTCCTGTTCTTCGACCACATTCTCACCCAAATTCCCCACCAGACACATGCTCTTCTTTGGTATATCCATTTTCCCTCCTCCCTTAGCTCCTACTTGCCCACTTTTCTTTCTTATCAGGTCTTTTGTCATCTCCACCCTTCTCTCAGCCATCTGCCCAGATAAGCCTTCCTCACCTGGATCCACTAATCACCAACCAGCTTTGTCAAGGACTGATTAGGGATGGTCAACATGGTAGAGTGAGTGGTAGGTCATGTCTAACCAATCTTTTCAAGGAATTTGACTGGCGACCTATGAATAATGGTGTGCCACAGGGATCACTGCTGGGTCAGTGTTGTTAGCTGTCTGTATCAATGATCTAGATGATAATGTAGTAAACTAGATAAGCAAATTTGTGGATGTAACCAAAATAGAGGGTGTAGCAGACACTGAGGAAGGCCATCAAAGCTTGCATTGGATTCTGAACCAGTTGGAAAAATGTCACATGGAATATAATGCAGATAAGTGTGATATGTTACACTTTGGGAGGACAAACCAGAATAGGACTTGCATGGTGAGTGTTAGGGCACTGAGGGGTGTGGTAGAACAAAGTAACATAAACACCAAAATAAAAGCAGCCAGGTGCAGACTGGAGGAGCAACACCTCATATTCCATATTGGTAGTCTCTAACCTGAGGCAGAAGAATGGAAATTACAGGCCAGTTATCTGATCTCAGTGGTTGGGAAGATGTTGGAGTCAATTGTTCGGTTGTGGTTTTGGAGGCACACGATAAAATAGGCTATAGTTAGCATTGCTTCCTCAAGGGAAAATTTTGCCTGACAAGTCTGTTGGAATTCTTTGAAGGACTGCCAATCAAGATAGATAAAGAATCGGTTGATTTTGTACACTAGGAGTTTCAGAAGGCCTTTGACAAGGTTCCACATACAAGGCTGTTAAAAGCCCATGGTATTACAGGAAAGACATTAGTTTGGATAGAGCATCAGCAAATTGGCAGGAAGTAAAGGACGGAAATAAAAGGGAGCCTTTTCTGGTTGGCTGCCGGCAACTAGTGGTGTTCCACAATTGTCTGTGTTGAGACCACTTCTCTTTGCATTATATGTCAATGATCTGGATGATGGAATTGATGGCTTTGTGACCAAGTTTGCGGATAATATGAATATAGATGGAGGGGCAGGTAGTGTTGAGGAAGCAGAGGTACTACAGAAGACTTAACCAGGTTAGGAGATTGGGCAAAGAAGTGACAGATGGAATGCATTGCTGGGAAGTGTATCATTGTGCACTTTGGTAAAAGAAATAAAAATGTAGACTATTTTCTAAATGGAGAGGAAATTAAAAAATCTGAAGTTCAAAGGGACTTGGGATTCCTCGTGCAGTATTCCCTAAATGTTAACTTGCAGGTCGAGTTAGTGGTGAGGAATGCAAATGGAATGTTAGCATTCATTTTGACAGGACTGGAATATAAATGCAAGGATGTAATAATGATAATGATGAGACTTCACTTAGGAGTATTGTGAGCAATTTTGGGACCCTTATCTAAAAAAAGGATGTGCTGACATTGGCGAGAGTTCAAAGGAAGTTCACAAAAATGATTCTGGGATTGAAAGGCTTTTCCTACAAGGAGTTTTTGATGGCTCTGGGCCTGTACTCATTTCATATTCAGAAGAATGAGGGGGGTGGGGGCTCTCAATGAAAGCTATCGAATGTTGAAAGGTCACAACAGAGTGGGTGTAGGGAGGATGTTTCCTATGGTTGGGGAATCTAAGACTAGAGGATATAACCTCAGAATAGAGGGACGTTCATTTAGAACAGAGTTGAGGAGGAATTTATTTAGCCAGAGATCAGTGAATCTGTGGAATTCCCCATCACCCCATTTTCCTTTAACCTCTGGCTCCTTTATCTCTTTTCTTTCCACTACCTCACCCTCACATGCCCTGCCCATCACCTTCATCTACCTCTAGTTTCCCACCTCCTTCCCTTTATTTTATAGTTTACCATCCTCTCTGATTCCTTCTCCTTCCACCCATCACCTCCCAGCTTTTCACATTGAATCTACATGCCCCCCCCAAAAAATCCCTCACATGGACTCACTATTACCCACCAGCTCACATTCCTCCCCATCTCCCACTCTATTTTTCTAGCTTCTGCCCTCTTCCCAGTCCTGTAGGACCTTAGCTCAAAACATCGACTGTTCATTTCCCTCCACAGATGCTGCTGACCTGCTGAGTTCATCTAGCATTTTGTGCTTTACTTCAGATTTACAGTATCTATGATTTCTTGTCTTGAGTTAAGCTAAATGCCCCATTTCACTGCTGAAAATTCTTCATATTACTATGCAAAATTATGAGCTCTGGATGTCACATTGCCATAGAAAACACTGATGTAGATTAACAAATATTCTATCATGAATTGGAAACGACAACTTTATAGACATAGCAACTTTAAAGTAGGAAAAGGAGGCCAAGTCACTTCATATAAATGATCTGATGTTAAATTTTTAAAAATGAGGAGCTACACAAAGATATGATGGACAACCAGAAACTTAGTCAAGGAGACAGGTTTTAAGAAGTATTTCACTGGTAGAGAGGGAAGTAAAGTTTTTTTTTTGTTGCTGGAGGTGGAGGCAGTGGCAATGGGGAACGGTGTGAGTGAAATTCCAAGACTTAAGACATAGACGGTGAGGATGATAGTGAACTGTAATTATGATGACAATGGCTCTACTTTCATAGAGCAGTGAAGCATACAATGTTTTTCTTCCAGTTATAAGGGGTTGAAAATATTTCCCTGGCTTGGGAAATGACAGAAAATAAAAGGAATCAGAAATATAATTAACAATTACAAACCTCTGATCTTGTATAAAAGCTTGTAGTTACTTTATATTGAGGATAAACTTCAGAATATATTAGATCCTTATTATAATCAATTAAGTCTATGTGCAATCCCATTTCATTCAAGTAGATGACTTCTGCTTGAAAGTAAAGAGACTCTCCCATATCTACATAGTACAGTGGATATTCCAGATTGTGGCTGAACTTCTTAAAAGGACATGCTGGTGCTTTTATCATGAATAAGGAACTGAAAACTTCCATTTGCAGAGGGTAAATACTTTCATGAATTACAGAACTTCGTAATTTAATAATTAAAATTTGACTTAGAAGGTTAGAGTAAAGAATTATCTTCGAATCCTTTCGCTCCCACACGTGTAGCTTTACTAATGCATTTGTGCCAACCACACCAAAAAGCATTAAATTGTTGTTCATCTTAATTAGAATATTCAATTTATGATCTGAAACAAATGGAAAAGAAACTTATGATGCCAAGTAGAAAACAACCTTACTTTCACTACAGTAAGATGTAATCAATGATTAAGTTTCTATCCTCATGTTAAATATGGAAATATAAACATATAATGCACAATCCTATCATCAGAGATGGGAAGATACAATTATCATTGATAGCTTGTATTAGAATTATGCTAACAAGAATTTGCTAGAGAAAAAAAAACAACCAGTACTTGTGCTGCAAAGAGCATCATGATGGTTCTGTAGACTGATTCACTGATGAGGGAACTGACTGAGAAAAAAAATCAGGTTCAAATCAACATTTCCTGGAGTCCAAAATGAGGGGGGACATCAAAGATTTTGAGTAGGCTTAATATTAGTTGCAGTGAGCTGGTTTCCTCTGCTGCAAGCAACACAAGACAGCCGAGTTTCTTCTCAAGTCATAAACCTTTGAATTTCTTTTATCATGGAGTGTGAAGTAATCATTACCTATATTTAAGTCTGACATACATTTTTGGACTTCGGAGGAAATTAAATCCATGGGGATTATCTTGTGAAGATTATCTTACAATGTTTGCTGGAGCTGTTGGGGAGGGGGTTAAACTAGGTTGGCAGAGGAATAAGAACCAGAGTCATAGGTCAGATGATGGGGCAATTTGTGTTAAGTTAGATGCAATATGTACAGAGATTGTGGGGAAGAAAAGGAAGAGGATAGGGCATAGTGCACTCAGTTGATGGGTTGAAATGTATTTACTTTAAGGTGAGAAGTATCAGGACAAAGGGTGAATTTAGAGTATGGACAAGTACGTAAGAGCGATGATGCTGTAACTTGGCTCTCACAAGGAGGGGAATGGGTGCTGGATGTTCCAGGATTTAGATGTCTCAAACAGGGACAGAGTTGGAGATAAAAGAGGCAGGGGAGTAGCATTCACAAGGAATTCTGCAGATGCTGGAAATTCAAGCAACACACATCAAAGTTGCTGGTGAATGCAGCAGGCCAGGCAGCATCTGTAGTAAGAGGTAGAGTCGGTGTTTCAGGTCGAGAACCTTCGTCAGGACTAACGGAAGGAAGAGCTAGTAAGAAATTTGAAAGTGGGAGGGGGGGGAGATCCAAAATGATAGGAGAAGACAGGAGGGGGAGGGATGGAGCCAAGAGCTGGACAGGTGATTGGCAAAAGGGATATGAGAGGATCATGGGACAGGAGGTCCGGGAAGAAAGACAAGGGGGAAGGGAGGAAAAACCCAGAGGATGGGCAAGGGGTATAGTCAGAGGGACAGAGGGAGAAAAAGGAAAGAGAGAGAAAGAACGTGTGCATATAAATAAATAACGGATGGGGTACGAGGGGGAGGTGGGGCATTAGCAGAAGTTAGAGAAGTCAATGTTCATGCCATCAGGTTGGAGGCTACCCAGACGGAATATAAGGTGTTGTTCCTCCAACCTGAGTGTGGCTTCATCTTTACAGTAGAGGAGGCCGTGGATAGACATATCAGAATGGGAATGGGATGTGGAATTAAAATGTGTGGCCACTGGGAGATCCTGCTTTCTCTGGAGGACAGAACGTACCTACAAAACGATCAGCAAAACAATCTCCCAGTCTGCGTCAGGTCTCGTCAATATATAGAAGGCCGCATCGGGAGCACCGGACGCAGTATATCACCCCAGCCGACTCACAGGTGAGGTGTCGCCTCACCTGGAAGGACTGTTTGGGGCCCTGAATGGTGGTAAGGGAGGAAGTGTAAGGGCATGTGTAGCACTTGTTCAGCTTACAAGGAGACGGAAGCGGTGGGAGAAGAGTTCCAGTAGCATTGCTAATCAGGGATAATATTACAATGGCAGAAAGGGTGGATGTCATGAGAGATTATCCACCGAGTCAGAGTGGGTGGAAGTCAGAAACAAGAAGGCAACTATCACTCTATTGGGAGTATTCAATAGGTTACCCAATAAGATAGCCAGGAATGAGCTTAAGAAAGGATTTAAGAGAGCTAGAAAGGAACTTGAGGCTGCCTTCGTGAACTGGATTAAGGAAAATTCTAAGGCATTCTACGCATATGCAAAAAACTGGATGACTGGAATAACGGTAGGACAGATCAGGGATGCAAGAGGAAACATATTCCTGGAGTCAGAGGACACAAAGAAGGTCCTTAATGAGTACTTTGCTTCAGTATCTACCATTGAGGGGGACCTTGATGAATGTAAGACCAGTGTAGGACAGGCTATTAGGCTGGAACATGTTGATATTAAGAAAGAGGATGTACTGGAAATTTTGAAAAATATTAAGATAGTTAAGTTCCCAGAGCCCATGGGATATATCCCAGGGTACGATGGGAAGCGAGGTAAGAAACTGTTGTGCCTTTAGCGATGATCTTTACGTTCTCATTGGCCACAGGAGAATTACCAGAAAATTCAAGAGTGACAAATATTATCCCTTTGTTTTAAAAAAGATGACAGGAGTAATTTTGAGAAATGTAGATCTGCGAGTCTTACATCAGTGGTGGGCACACTATTGGAGAGAATTCTTAGACTGGATTTACAAGCATTTGGAAAGGCATAGTCTGATTAGGGGTAGACAGCATGGCTTTGTGACGGGAAGCAGGTCGTGCCTCACGAGTTCAAGGAAGTGACAAATCAATGAAGATACAGCAAAGGATATGGTGTACATGGCTTTAGTAAGGCACTTGACATTGCTCCCCTTCACATCCTCATTCAGAAAGTCAAGAGGTGTGAGATCCATGGAAATTTGCTGTGTGGATTCAGAATTGAAGGCAGAGGGTGGTAGCTGATGGAGTATATTCTGCCTGGTGATCAGCGACCAGTGATGTTCTGCAGGAATCTGTTCTGAAACCCCTGCTCTTTGTGATTTTTATAAAGGACTCAGATGAGGAAGTAGAAGAGTGGGTTAATAAGTTTTTAGATGACATGAAGGTTGGTAGCATTATAGAAGTCCAACAGCAGGCGGATCAAATGGCCTGCAGCTAACATGACTTCACTGTGGAAGCAGTTTGATGAAGATGTTAACCAAATTCTGGAGGCAACAGCAAAGGGAGGGGTTGATAGGAAGCTGCAAGCCATGACAACAATTATTGTCAGTATCCCAGAGGAGGTTGGTTGTAGGGGATTCGTAGCCCGTTCTTTAGTTAGAGCCTTCAGCATTTTGGGCATCGAGGGAGAGAGGAAGAGGAGAGCCATCCGCAGTACCACCGATGCCGCAGAGAGGGCCTCAAGATGGCTGTGGCTCAAAAGAGGGGAGCCATGGAGTCATAAGTAGCTAGCCACCTGGACACAAGCTGGGGTCTGATCAGCCCCGGCTGGGTCACCTGGAGGAGGTTGTATGATGTTGAAAGACCCGAAACACCCGATGATTCCAGGGACATCACTGAAGATGTGTCCAGAAGCATCAATAGATGTATGTACACAGCGTACTTTAGAAGGTTTTCGGAGATTACAACAGGACATTATAGGATGCAGAGCTGGGCTGAAAAGTGATGGATGGAATGAATCCAGGAAAGTGTGAAGTGATGCACTTTGGAAGGTCAAAGTTGATGGCAGAGTACAGGGTTAATGGCAGGATTCTTAGCAGTGTGGAGAACAGAAGGTCCACATTCATAGAACACTCGAAGTTGCCATACAAGTTGGTAGGGTGTTTAAGAATGTGTATGGAGTGTTTGGTCTTCACTTGTCAGGGGACTGAGTTCAAGAGCCACGAGGCAATGTTGCTGCTCTATAAAACGCTGGCCATACCACATGGAGTATTGTATTCAGTTCTGGTCACCTCATTATAGGAAGGATATGAAGCTATAAGAAAGGGTGTACAATAGATTTACCAGGATGCTGACTGGACTCAAGTCATGACTTGAGGAAATTTGAGGAAAGGTTGGGCTGTTCTCTTTGGACCGTAGGAGGATGAGGGATGACTTGAGAGATACATATATGATAAGAGGTATAGATAGAGTGGACAGCCAGAGACTTTCTCCACTAGGACAGAAATGGCTAATACGAGATTACATAAATTTGTGTTTGGAGGAAAGTATAGAGAGGATGTCACTGTTTTTACACAGTGAGTATTAAGTGTGTGGACCATGCTACTGGGGGGGGGGGGGGTAGAGGTAAATAATTAGGGACACTTAAGCACTTAAGAGACTCTTTGATAAGCACATGAATGAAATTAAATGGAAGGCTACGTGAGAAGGAAGAGTTAGATTGAAATTGGAGAAGGCTAAAGAGTTGGCACAACATTGTTGGCCACGTGTCCTGTACTGTGTCATACTGTTCCCTGTTGTTCGATAGGGTCATCTCCGTCAGGTAGGTAACAGTTTGAGTGATGCCTAAAGAGCAGCAATTCAGCTGTTACTCACCTCGCTTAGTTCTACTATAGAATTTCACTAGAGGGTAAAAGCTGAAAATGATCACCAATGTTTCCTCAGACTATTACAACATGATAATATAATGAATGGCAAAATCAGTTTTACCCCTGCCCCTCTGATAACAAAATCATGAACAAATTCCTTGCTCCTTTTCATTAAGAAATTGAAGTACTTAACCAAAAATGACTTGATGGATGGAACTTCCTTCCATTGCCTTGGAAAGGTCTTCAACTCCATTAACATGCAACTTTCCACTAATACTGTTGTTCCTTAGGCTATAGTGCACTGAATTATTATTCCAGATAAACACTGCTGGTACGGCTGAAACAATGAATTGCATATGAAGAGGGCCAGCAGGCAAATAGTCTGAAGTAGTATGAAAGAAAAGGGAAGAAAGTACCCATGTTTTTGTTTCTTCATTGTAAATAGTTAGGAATAGTCTTCTTTTATCATTGATATCTGTTGCCTCCATCAGAACTCCAACATCAGGTGGTCGAGAACCATACGATACTGTGCAAATTTTTATACTGTCAGGCTTTATAGTCGTAATTACAGATGACCAATCAGGTATTCTTAAACGTTTGACACATTTGGTTTTCTTAAAACTTAACAGATACACGCTACGTTTAGTCCATGTGGCAACTGAACTTAAGATACCCCCACCCTGTAAAATTGAAAATACAAATATGTAAATAAAAGGGGCTATAGTTCTGTGGATAGAACATATTATATGCAGGAATTAAACACTCTGAAATATAATATGGTCAACACTTCAAAAGTTCTGAGTCAAATGAATACAGTATCTAGAACCAGAGAACTAAATCAAAAACAGCCTCGGAGATCACAAGTACATAATTAACCTGCTTGGTTAATTGCTTCTGATTGCCCAAAATCAACTTTAACTATATCAATTTCAACACTGCACTGTCTGGTTAACAAGGTTGTTGTGGTGGTTCACATCGTAGCCCTTGCCTGACAGCTCTTTCTTGAGGGTGGCTAGCGAGATGCCGTGTCGCTACTTGGTGGCCGCTGCCATCGACAAAATGCGTTCAGTCACTGTGGGGGCCCTCTCCCTTCTTGCGAAATCTGGCCTGTCCCCTAAAATCCTCACTAATTTTTATAGATGCACAGTAGAAAGCATTCTTCTAGGGTGCATCACAACCTGGTATGGAAGTTGTCCTGTCCAAGACCGAAAGAAGCTTCAGAAGATCGTGAACATGGCGCAGCACATCACACAAACCAATCTTCCGTCCTTGGACTCACTTTACACCGCACGCTGTTGGAGCAGTGCTGCCAGGATAATCAAGGACATGACCCACCCAGCCAACACACTTTTCGTCCCTCTTCCCTCTGGGAGAAGGCTCAGGAGCTTGAAGACTTGTACGGCCAAATTTGGGAACAGCTCCTTTCCAACTGTGATAAGATTGCTGAATGGATCCTGACCCGTACCCTCCAAATATCCCGACCTGCCTCTCGGTTTTTTTGCACTACCTTACTTTACATTTTTCTATTTTCTATTTATAATTTATAATTTAAATTTTTAATATTTACTAATTTTAACTATTTTTAATATTTAGTATTTGTAATCCAGGGAGTGGGAAGCGCAGAATCAAATATCGCTGTGATGATTGTACGTTCTAGTACCAATTGTTTGGCGACAATAAAGTATAAGTATAAAGTATCATTCAAAGTTTAAGGTCTCTGTTGAGGTCTAACTTCATAAGTTATTAGCACCAGGTAAAGTTAGCTTACTTTTGTTAAAGGGTGGATATGCAGTGCTTACAGGTAGAAAGTCTTGAACTCATTCTAATTTGGGAATCGCAGAAGCTGGGGCTGTATGAGCTTCATTGTTGTCTAATGCTCCACTGGAGGCCTTGGTAGATGAAACAGATGCTCTCATTGCAGGGCATTATGATAATGGCAGTGAGAGTTAGTGTTTATACTTAGTCATGACCAGGAATCAGGCATAAGAATCAGAAGCCAGTAGCTTAGTTTGTTAAAGTCATTGGCTACAAATTCAATGTACATGATTTTATGTACTATACAATATCTCTGAAATGGAAAATCATGTTTTGAAATTAATATCAAATATTGAAAGCAATTAGCATTTCCTTGTATATAGTAGGAAATTCTATTGTACAAAGTTCAAAATAAATTTACTAAAGCACATATGTCAACATAAACTACACAGATTAATTTCCTTGCACTGGATAAGAAACACAATAGAATCAATGAAAATCTACACATAAGGACAAACAACCAAAGTGGAAAAGATGACAAACAGTATAAATACAAAATGTCACAAATGATAATAATAAGTAATAAATAATGTTGAGAACATGAGATGTAGAGAGAATAAGGCTGTGGAATCAGTTTAGTTGTGAAGTGAATGAAGTTATCCATACTAGTTTAGGATGTGGTACAGGAGCCTAAAGACACACACTTAACATTTCATAAACAGCTTCTTCTTCAAAACTATTAGATTTCTGAATGGACAATGAACCCATGTAGACTTACTATTTATTTTTTCTTCGCTCTTTTGCACTATTTAATTTAGTTTAATATACAATTCTTCTTGCAATTTATAGTTTTTGTTATGTATTGCAATGTATTACTGCTGCAAAACAACATATTTCATGACAAATGCCAATAGAACTGATTCTGATTCAGAGTCTGATGGCTGTAGGGTAACAAATGTTCCTGAACAAGGAAATATGGAACCCGAGGATCCTGTACCTTCTTTCTGATGCAGCAGCACGAAGACAGCATAGTCTGAATGCTGGGGGCCCTTGATGATGAATGCTGCTTTCTTGTAGCAGTGTTCCTTGTACATGTACTCAGTGGTGGAGAGGGCTTTTCCTGTGATACAACCAGTCAGGATGCTCTCCACTGTGCATCTATACAAGTTCATCAAAATTTCAAATCACATGCCAAATCTACACAGATATCTAAGCCCCACTGCTGTGCCTTCTTTGTTTTGTGCTAGTCCCAGGACAGATTTTCTGAAATGATAACACCAAGGAATTTAAAGTTACTTACCCTCTCCATATCGGATTCCCTGATGAGGAGTGACTCATGGACCGCTGGTTTCCCACTCCTATAATCAATAATTAGCTCTTTGCTAAAGCTGAGAGGTTGTTATTCATCATTCAACCACATTTTCAATCCCTCTTCCTTATGTCAATCAATCACCACCTTTGATACAGCCAATAATAGTGGTGTCTTCAGCAAACTTGACTAGATTCACAATCATAAGCACAAAGCAAATATGCAGGAGACTAATCACACAGCCTTATGATGCACCTGTGCTGACAGTGATTGTGGAGGTGATGTGGTTGCCAAACCAAACTAACTAGAGTTTGCAAGTAAGGAAATCAAGGATTCAGTTGCATAAGGAGGTATCAAGGCCAAGGTCTTGGACCTTATCGATCAGTTTTGAGGGGATGATAGAGTTGAATGTATGTGACAGGCACACTTACAGTTTGTACCAACATTGCTAAGATTTATGATTCATTTATTTGAAACAGAGTGAAAAGCATCATGTGTTTTAACACCCAACACAACCCAAGGATCTTCTGGGGGCAACTGCAGTTGATTTTACACATTCTAGTGTCTACAGAATATGTCCACAATGTTCACAACCAATGACAGAACAACAGCACAAGAGCAAAACAAGCCCCTTTCCTCCCTTCCACGCATTCACACACAATCGTCCAACCCCTCGACAGGCTGCCTCCAGTGGACTCATGGATCCGGGACTCTTATGTACCCATAGGTCTTCCAGCTTTTTCAGCACATTCTCCCTTGTAATAGTAACTGCACTCACTTCTCTTCCTTCACACCCTTCAACATCTGCACATTGCTAGTGTCTTCCAGTGAAAGCTGATGCAAAATACTCATTTAGTTCATCTGCCATCTCCTTGAACCCCATTATTATTTCTCCAGCCTCATTTTCTAGCAGTCTTATATCCACTCTCATCACTCGTTTATTTTTACATATTTGTAAAAAAAACTTTTACTAGTCACTTTGATATTGCATGCTAGCTTGCTTTCATATTTCACTTTTTCCCTCCTAATGATTCTTTAATAAGTTGCTCTCTGTAGGTTTTAAAAAGCTTTCTAATCCTCTATCTACCCACTAATTTTTGCTTTTTTTTTTGTCAATTTTTGTCAATTGTTAAGGATGAGGATATGGAGTACTTGATGACACAGGACAAGGTCAGCGTGGTTTCCTTAAAAGGAAACTCTTGCCTGACAAATGTGTTGGAATTCTTTGAGGAGGTTACAAGTAGCATAGATAGAGAGGATGCAGTGGATGTTGTGTATTTGGACTTTCAGAAGGTCTCTGATGAGGTGCCACTCGTGAAGCGGCTTACTAAGTCAAGAGCCTATGGTATTATAGGAAAGTTACCGGCATGGTTAGAGCACTGGCTGATTGGTAGGAATTAAAGGATCCTTTTCTGGTTGGCTGCCAGTGACTAGTGGTATTCTGCAGGGGTTGGTGTTGGGATCCCTTCTTTTTAATGCTGTATATCAATGATTTAGATGATGGAGTAGATGGCTTTTGCCAAGTTTGCAGATGATATGAAGATTGGTGGAGGGGCAGGTAGAGTGGAGGAAACAGGCAGGCTGCAGAATGACTTAGACAAATTAGGAAAATGGGCAAGAGTGCAAATGAAGTGTTGGAAAATGCATGGTCATGTACTTCAATAGCAGAAAAAATGTGCAGATTATATTCCAAATGGGGAGAAAATCCAAAAATGTGAGATGCAAAGGGACTTGAGAGTCCTTGTGCAGAACACCTTAAAAGTTAACTTGCAGGTAGAGTTGGTGGTGAGGAAGGCAAATGCAATGTCAGCATTCATTTCAAGATGTCTGGAATACAAGAGCAAGGATGTGATGCTGATGCTTTATAAGGCACTGGTGAAGCCTCACCTTGAGTACTGTGAACAGTTTTGGGCTCCCTATCTAAGAAAAGATGTGCTGGCATTGGAGAGGGTTCAGAGGAGGTTCATAAGGATGATTCCAGGAATGAAAGGGTTATCGTACCAGGAACATTTGATGGCTCTGGGTCATACTCACTGGAATTTAGAAGGATGAGGGGGGATCTAATTGAAACCTTTTGAATGTTGGAAGGCTAGGCAGAGTAGATGTGGAAAGGATGTTTCCCATGGTGGGGAAGTCTAGGACAAGAGGGCACAGCCTCAGGATAGAGGGACATCCACTTAAAACAGAGGTGCAGAGAAGTTTCTTTAACCAGAGGGTGGTAAAGTTGTGGAGATCAGGTTATTGGGTGTATTTAAGGCAGGGCTTAATAAGTTCTTGACTGGACATGGTATCAAAGGTTACAGGGAGAAGGCAGGGTGATGGGGCTGAGGAGGGGTTAAAGGTTCAGGAATGATTGAATGGTGGAGCAGACTCAATGGGTCAAATGGCCTAATTCTGCTCCCATGTCTTATAGGATGATAAGACCATATGGTGTACAAACCCTTTAAGGTGGAAGAGCAGTTTGAATCATTTGACTAGCATGCTAAAAGAGTAGTTGGTAAAATATATGGGATCCTAGGCTTATTAACAGCAGCACTCTAATGAAAACTCTTAATGGTGCCTATCAGCAAATCCTTGCCTGCATCTTCAGAAACAGCTCTAGTTCCATCTTTAATATCCCTATTTTTCCCTTTCAGGGTTCTTCTGAAGACCATGATCTGGAGTTACTTGCTGATTTCGGTTCTTTGCGGGAATGGGACCTGCTGTTGGGGTTTCACGACTGGCCGTTACGTGACATGCCAAGGGCGCGTCCTAAGAGCCCAGCTCGCCTTCGGAGAGCCAAGATCTTGTGGCTCTGGAGAGGGACGGATTGAAGGTCGGTGTCCCAGCAGGAGATCGGTGTGTAGTGGGAGTCGGAAGATCTATAGCTGTATGCCCAGAGACCTGAGACCTTTGGGCACAGAGCTTGGAAAATGTGACAGAACAGACT
This sequence comes from Mobula birostris, assembly GCF_030028105.1. Lineage (NCBI taxonomy): Eukaryota > Metazoa > Chordata > Chondrichthyes > Myliobatiformes > Myliobatidae > Mobula > Mobula birostris. The sequence goes on from NC_092377.1 coordinate 114,979,224, forward strand.
TTTAACGTCGTAAACCAGCGAGCTGTTTGTTATGTTGCCCCTCTCACTGTGAAACAGACACACCTCTTTCTCCCTTATTAGGGAGAGAGAGCGCCTGTGGTATGTCGAATACTGGGTGAACGAGTAGTCTTTGGGGTACTGCAAGTCTGTGTCTTTGCTGTTGCTTTGCTGCACGCTTGAGTGTTTGGTGGTGGGTGCCGAAGCTTTTTTTTTGTGCTGGTGGGTGGGGGGGGGGGATCATTGCTTGCCGCCACTTATGCAGGGAGGGAGGGGAGCTGGGGTGGGGACTTAGAGGTTCTAACATTTAACGGTCATTCATTCTTTGGGGGCACTCTTCTGTTTTCGTGGATGGTGCAAAGAAAAAGCATTTCAGGATGTATATTGTATACATTTCTCTGACATTAAGTGTACCTTTGAAACCTTTAAAAATAAGATTATACCTAACCTGTAAAAGCAAAAGTCACAATTAGAGCACAGCATTCACTTTTGGTTGCCATATTTGTGGTAAGATTCCAAGGCCTCAGAGGGGCTTAGGGCGATCAATAAATATTAAAACATATTAAGAGAAAATATTTTTAACAGTAATATTTTAAACAAATTTACCTTTACTGGATATCCAGTTGCACATGACATTCTGCTCATTAGGCCAATAATGCCTTCTTCAGGCAGACTATGTTCAGTTCCAAGTTTATTATTAAAACCTTTTGCGTATCTTATGTACAGTGCATTTCCCAAAAGAAATAAGATATTTGTCCCCAGGAATGCAGCTGTCTTTACTTTGTTCTGCTCTATATGCTGTTGTTCAGTGGGCACAATCTTTAGCTCCTCCACTGTAATGAACCCATCATGACTTATAAAGGTGCCAAAATCCGTTAGAAGTAAAGCACTGCTTGAAGAACACTGATGGTAGACAATCAAGGGATCGCTGCCATAAGCCATTTTCAGTGAAAGATAACCCAGTGCTTTAATGACAGACAGATCTAGTCGTTTTTCAATTGTATAGGATGTATCCATGACAAATAAGTTTTGGAAAGTTAGTGGTTTGCCAGAAATTGTTAAAATTATTTCAGTCGTTACATTGTAGATGATAACTGTCCAGTACCTATAAAAAGAACCAGAAGTCTGTATTAAGCCTTTAAGATTTTGGTGATCCAAATACAGTGCAAAATTTCAAGGACACCATCCATGTTTTTAATTTAAATGTCACATTTACTTCTGTGGATTTTATCAGCTGTCATTTAATTTACTCTATGAAAGTTTCCCCTACCAACTCAGCACAATGGAGGTTTTTTTGTTTGAAGATAAACAAAAATTTGACATTTTTAAGTGAATCACAGAACAGTTTGAAACTTCCTCAAATAACCTAAATTTAATTCTACTCCTCACCAGTGACCTTGGACAAGGTTGACTTCCACAACCTTTCCTCAGTCAATATTATAGCAAGTAGTCTGTTTAGCCCAATCTCCAACCGCAAAGCATCCTCCCTGCTAGTCCCATTTTTCTGCACTCACCCCATAATGCACAAAGCTCTTTCCTCCACGTACCTACTATCTAAACATTTCTTAAAAGTTGCAATTGTACCCACCTCGGCAACCTCCCCTATCAGCTCCTTCCAGCCACTCACTATCCCTTGTGTAAAGTTATTACCTTTCCAGATCTCTTTTATCTCTCTCTCTCTCTCTCTCTCTCTCGTATCTTGTATCTGTTCCCTCTAGTTTTAGGCTCCCCCACCCTAGGGGAAAAAAAACTATGATTATCCACTGTATCCAAAACCTTCATGATTTTATAAAGTTCTAAGAGGCCACACTCATTCTCCTTCACTCCAAGATATAAAGATTCAGAGTGGCCAACCTCTCCCTATAACTCAGACCCTCTAGTTATGGCAGCATCCTGAAATTTCTTCTACATCTTCTCCATCTTAACAATATCTTTCCTATAAAAGGATGACGAAAACTGTGCACAACAATACTCCAAGTGCAGGCACACAAACAATTTACTCAATACCGTAACTGATGAAGGGACAGCGTGCTAAATACCTTCTTTATTACCCTGGCTACTTGTGAGGCTGCTTTCAGCAAAATGAACTCCAGGTTCCTCTATTCCACAACACTTGTCAATGCCCTGTATTGGTCCTACCCTAGTTTGAATGGCCAAAATGCATCCCCTCATGCTTATCTAAGTTGGAATAAATTTGCCATTCTTCAGCCCATTCTGATTCAGATTCTAACTAATCAAGATCTCTTAGTAGTTTATTGTAACTTTTCCTATCAACAAGATCCCTTAGCTTAGAATCATCAGATTTGCTAATTGTGCCACGTACATTCACATCCAAATAATTGACATACATAATTAACAGAGGTCGCTACACTGACCTAAGGTTATCCCACTAGTCACAAGTTTCCAGAGAATCAACCTTCAATGATCACATTTTGCTTCCTATCAAGTCAATTCTCAATCCACCTTGCTCGCTTCCCCTGAATCCAATGTAACCTAATCTTCCAGACCACCTCGCAATGCAAGACCTCGTCAAAGGCTTTACTAAAGTCCATTTCAACAACATCCACTGCCCTAGTTTCATTTATCCCCTTAGTCATCTCTTTGAAGAACTCCAAAAGATCTGTCACACATCACTATCCACACACAAAACTATGATGCCTATTCCTGATCAGGCCTTGACTATCAAAGTTATTGTAGATTTTGCCTCTCAGAAATTCTTCCAGTAACTTTACTACAATTGAAGTCAGGCTCAGCAGTCTGCAGTTCCCTGGCCTGTCCCTACCACCCTGCTGTCTTCTGAAAGTTCACCACTATCTAATGATGAAGCAAATATCTCAACAAGAATTTCTTCCCTGGTCTAGGTGTGCATTTGGTCAGGTCCTGGAGATCTGCCCATAAATATTCTTCAAGGCTGCAAATGCATATGTTCCAAGACCTCAGCACTTTTAATCTCATTTATTTAACATCCATGACCTTCTCCTTAGTAAGCACAAAGGAAAAACAGACACTCAGCCATCATCTGAAGCTCCACGCATACAGTAGGTAGTCCTGATAGCACCTAAAAGGACATTTTCTCCCTAACTACAATTTTATTGTTAATATAACTGAAGAACCCAGCTAGAGGAAGGTTTCATAGAGGTATACAAGATAATAAGACACAGATGTAGTGGACTCTCAGCATCTTTCTCAGAGCTGCAGTGACTAATATGAGAAGACATGCTTTTAAGGTGAATTGAGTAAAGCATGGGGGGGATGTGAGAGGCAAGTTTTATTTTTAAAATACACAGAGTGGAACACACTTCCAACAGTGGTGGTAGGGGTAGAAACATTAGGGACATTTAAGAGATTCTTACACAGGCACATGGATGAAAGAAAAAAGAATAATGGCTATGTAGGAGGGGAGAATTAGATGGATCTTGGAGTAGGTTACAACGTTAGCACAATATCATAGGCTAAAGGCCCTATACTGTGCTATTCTATGTTCTAACTTGGAATTACCTGTATCTTTAACACTGCACATCAAATCTACTTCATACCTTCTTTTTGCCCTCGTGATTTCCTTCTGAAGCCTGTTCTTAAGCTTTTAAATTTAATTGGAGTATTAATCTGAACCCAGCTGCCTAAAAGCAATGTACACTTCATTCTTTTTCCTAATCAAGTCTTCAATATCTCGTCAGCCAGGGTTATTTGAACTAGGTATGTCTATCCTTCACCCTAACAAGATGCTGCCCTGGACTCTTGATATGACTTATTTTTTTAAATAAGCCTCCCACTTGACAACTTTTGCTTTCAGTTGACCTCATCAAGCTCCTACCTAATGCCTTCAAATTTGGGCCTGCTTCAGTTCAGAACTTTAACCTATGTATCTATTCCATCTTCATCCATAGCCATTTTAAAACGAATAGATTTGAGGTCACTGGACCCAATGTGCTCCCCAACTGCCAGTTCAGTTACTTGACCTGCTTCGTTGCCAAAGCGGAGGTACAGTATTGTTCCTCTAATACAGGGGTCCCCAACCTTTTCTGCATTGCGGACCGGCCGACCCGGGGCGGGGGGTAGGGCTGCCAGCGGACAAAAATAGCAGTCAAATACATTGGGTTTACCCTGAGAAACACTACAATGACCATGAAGCCTTGCGCGGGCACCAGTGCGCATGCGTGTACGTGCCAATTTTTTTCTACAAATTTTTTTTTTCCATTCTGTTCGTGGGGTGGGGGTTGTTAATCACGACCGAAATATAGGCGATAAGTGGATAATACACTCAATTCCGTTTCTAAAAGGGTTTATCTAAGGAATTTAATATTAAACACACCGCCTATTTTCCTCGCATGAATATAGTGATAAGTCAATTAACAGGGGAGGACAGGGGAGCTTGAAGTAAGTGTTGAATGAACTTCCAGTAGAAGTAGTAGAGGCAGGTTCAATATTATCATTTAAAGAAAAATTGGATAGGTATATTGGCAGGAAAGGAACGGAGGGTTATGAGCTGAGTGCAGATCGGTGGGACTAGGTGAGAGTAGCGTTCAAAACAGACTAGAAGGGCTGAGATGGCCTGTTGCCGTGCTGTAATTGTTATATGGTTATATAAGTAAGTCAATAGCATCATAATATTTTAAGTAACATTCGGCTATTAAACACACAGTACATATTTTCCCTGTATGAACACATAAAATCATTACAACACACCAATATCGCTGAATCAGTGGGAGCCCTGGGCTTGTTTTCCTGCAACAAGACGGTCCCATCGATGGGTGATGGGAGACAGCAATACTCGAAGGGGGTTGCTTATGTCCAGTCTATTCTGCAATTTAGTTTTCGTTGCATTCATTGCAGAGATATGTTGGAAATGGAAGCAACGTTTTCAGTGCTTTCATGACTATCTCAGGATATTCAGCCTTGATCCGGAATGCCAGCAGGGATGTTATGTCAAACACACTTTTCAGCCCGCCGTCAGTTGCAAGCTCGAGGAGTTGATCTCCTTCCTGCGCTGACATGGATGGCGCGTGCGTTCAAGCTCAACAGTGCGTGTGACAGAGAATTAGGAAAGGTGCAGCTGACTCATATCGTTTCCTCGCAGCCCGGTAGCACATGCTTTGAGGCCCAGTGGTTGGGGACTGCTGCTCTAATATACTGCATGAGGAAGCTGTCTTGGACACACATACAAATTCTACCCTATCCAAGCCTTTGTATTCTAGATGGTCCAGTCATTGCCGGCAAAATTGTAATCTCCCAATATCACAACCCTTCTATTCTCACAACTACATGCAATTTCTTGATACATCTGTTCCTCAAGTTCTCACTGACTATTTGGTCTAGAATATAGTTTCACTAAGGCTAACCAGGGTGGTAGGGTACAGATACATCTCTACCAAAGGAGGTCTAAGGTACTCCTTCCTTCCACTGGTCTGTAGGCCACCCTTGGGCAAGCTGTAACACCTACTTAGCCCCCTAATCAGGGTCACATGAAGCCATGGGAGCAGGTGATGGATGGTCGTATGAGTAGCTAATGCACATCACAGGTCCTGGTTACATAACCACTGATACTTGCAAAACAATCTCTGAGGAGTATTGATAATGACTGGGGTTACCTGTCTTATAAAGACACTGCCCAGCAGGCGGCAATGGAAATCAACCTTCCTCTATGGACTCTGTCCATATTTCTTGTTGCCTCAGCCAACATAATCAAAGACCACACACAACCCAGACATTCTTTCTACTTCCCTCACCCATCAAGCAGATACAAAAGCCTGAAACCATGTACCACCAGGTTCGATGACAGCTTCTATTCTGTGGAACGGTTGCCTAGTACAATAAAATGTTCTCTTGACCTCACAATTTACTTTATGATCATGCACCTTACTGTCTACCTGCACTGCACCTTCTCTATTTTACATTCTGTTATTGCTTTCCATTATACTGCCTCAATATACTGTGTAATGAACTAATTTGTATGAACAGTATGCAAGCTTTCTACCTGAAATACGTATCCTTTCAAAGTATCTTTCATTCTACAATGGAACTCCAATAATTTGATATTGAATTGTTTGCAAATCCCAGTGTTAGGTACTCAACTCACCTGTTCCCCTTGCTCCCTTTAAACTCAATGAGACTCCATTTCCCATACTTACTTGAAACTCCTTTTAAGTTCACTGGGCCCTCCATTTTCCACACACTCTTTAAACTCACCAGGGCTCCATTTCCCTTGTAATATGTAACTGCTCAAAAGAATATAGTGCTTGCAGGTATTTCTTTAAAATCCTCTATGAAATACATACCCATGTTCAGAATTAAATTGCGTTTTGTACCGATGTTCAATGGGATACCATTTCAGCTGCAGATCTTGACCGAGATTAAAGAATTCTTTGGTTAAAGCAGAAGACAACTGTTGGTCAAAAGCATATATCAGTTCCAAACAGTTTTGAATGTTACTGTTCTCTAATACAGATATTTTGATCATATCTTTATGCAAGTCCTAAAACTAGAAACAGAACCCAATTAAATAAGTAACACAAAACATAATACTTGTTCATTTATTAATTGAGAAAAATCCAATTTTAAATGTACAGGTTTCGCCCGCCATCCGAAGGTAGAGCGTTCCTATGAAACAGTCCGTAAGCCGGAATGTCATAAAGCGAAGAAGCAATTACCATTTATTTATATGGGAAAAATTTGTGAGCGTTCACAGACCCAAAAATAACCTACCAAATCATGCCAAATAACACATAAAAGCTAAAATAACAGTAACATATAGTAAAAGCAGGAATGACACGATATGATAAATATACAGCCTATATAAAGTAGGAATACTTTTCTACAATCATTGCCTGCACTGTTCTCTGTAGCGAAAATCTCATGCAAGCGCTCTCGGCAAAAACACGGCACAAGCGCTCTCCAGTAACCTTTAAGCTATGAAGCCAGCTAAATCATACCAAATAACACGTAAAAATACAAGATATAAAGCAGAAATAATGTACGTACAGTATAGTATCACTTACAGAAATCGGGAATACATCGAGCACACTGATGATGGTGTGTTAGGCTGAGTCATCGGAGGTTGGGGTGGTGCAGTGGCCCCAACCCTCCGGGCCGCCGACAGATACCGATCCGTGGAGAATGCAGCGGTAGCCGGGACTCACCCAGCACATCCTTAAGCAAAAAGCCCAAAATAAACAAGCTAATTAATTAGATGCTGCCCAGCATGTAAATATCGGCCCAGAGCAGAGGCGACTGCCGATTGCGTTGCCTCTGATCTGGGCTGACATTTACGTGCCGGGAGGCACCTAATTAATTAGCTTGTTTATTTTGGCTTTTTTCTTAAAGATGTGCTGGGTACGTCCCAGCTACTGCTGCATTCTCCGCGGCCCGGGGGTTGGGGTGGTTTGTTTCCATGAGGGCAGGCAGGTTATCTTCTTCTATGTCTGCATGCCTCGATGTCGAAGGTCGAGGTTCGTCGTCTGCTGTGGCTGATGTGGAAGACTTGCTTGACTGCTTAGCCTCACGCATTTTTCTATCATATAGTTCTTTGTAAGGACTCAAACCATCTTGCAAATTTGTCCTAAACCGACGTACCCTTTCAAAATTAAAGTCGTACTTTATCATTGCAGCGAAAATCTCACGCAGTTGCTTCACGTTCAGTTCCTGGACGACTTCACTTTCGGTCCGTTCGATACTGCATTTGGTTTCGATTGTTATCCTTTCCTCTTCCAATTGCATCAGCTCTTCATCTATCAATTTTTGGTCATGGGATGCCAAAACTTCTTCAACACCATCTTTGTCAACTTCCACAAGCCACCCTCACTTTGTCCTTACTTCGTTCACTACGATCGAAACGCTAAATTATGTCTAGTTTTACGCTAAGTGTAACACCCTTACGAGCTCTTTTAGGCTTTTCCAATACCTTAGAACTCACCTTGCTAACGGCTGCTCACAGGCACGTGTTTAAGCAATGCCGGCGAAAATGAAGTTCTGAATCCAGGGGAGGAGCGGCTGCTCGGGGCACGCACTGCCTTTTATCGCGTGCTGCTTTTTTCGTAACAGTGAAAACACCTTCTGTTAGCGAAAACAGGTAACTAATGTAGGTCTTTTGTAACAGTGAGGTTTCGTAAATCGAAAAGCAGGGGACACCTGTACTTGTTGGAAAAAGTATGTGAACCTCTGGGATAATGCCTTCTGCAAAAGCTATTTGGAGTCAGGTGTTCTAATCAATGAGATGAGTTTGGAGGTGTGGGTTGTAGAGGTGCCCTGCCTTATATTAAAAAAAAGACATACAAAGTCAGGTTACTGACAGATTCTGCTCTTCTTGGGAAAGATCTGTCTATGTGCACCATGCCTTGATCAAAATAATTTTCATAGGACCTTAGAAGAATTGTAGAAATGCATGAAGCGGGAAAAGACCTGAGTGTTCATCAGTCCACAATAAGAGAAATTGTCTACAAATGGAGGAAACTCAGTACTGTTGCTACTGTCTCTAGGAGTGGGCATCCTGCAAAGATCACACCAACAGCATAATGTGTAATGCTGAAGGAGGTGAAATATAACCCAAATGCAACAGCAAAAGACCTGCAGAAGGACACCATAGAGGAAACTACTGTTCTCCAAAAAAAACATTGCTGCATGTCTCAAGTTTGCAAAAGACTATCTGGATGTTGTACAACACTTCTGGGACAACGTTCTATGGATAGATAAACAAAAGTTGAATTTATTGGCAGAAATGCACATTATGTTTGGAGGGAAAAGGACACTACACACCAACACCAAAACCCCATCCTAACCATGAAGCATGGTGGAAGGAGCATCATGGTTTGGGGCTGCTTTGCTGCCTCAGGACCTGGATAGCTTGCAATTGTTGAGGGAGCAATGAATCAAAAACTGTATCAAGACATTATACAGGAGAATGTCAGGGTAGCAGTCCATCACCTGAACCTTGATAGAAGTTGGATAATGCAACAGACAATGATCCAAAACACAAGAGTAAATCAACAACAGAATGGTTTTAAAAGAATAAAATTTGTGTTTTGGAATGGCCAACTAAAAGTCCTGACCTCAATCCTATAGAAATGTTGTGGAAGGACCTGAAGCAAGTAGTTCATGCAAGGAAGCCCACCAACATCTGAGACTTGAAGCAGTTCTGTAAGAAGGAATAGCCTAAAATTCCTCCAAGCCAACTGGCAAGACTGATCAACAGTTACCAGAAATATCTAGTTGAAGTTATTGCTGTTTAGGTTCCTAAGGTTGTCATAGCCGTGGGTGGCAGTGGGGATAAGCTCCCACTACTTATAGCGTTCCAAATGGCATGCAACTCTAACAGCCTCTGACACCAAGTTCCACTCTTGGCCTTCAGGTGTGGCTTAGCTATAGGCCAGACAAGAGAAGGGGCAAAGGCAGACTACTGGTGTCTCAAAACCAGTTGCTTTGAGCAAGTGGGGCTCGTCAGCTTTGGACAGCAGCCCGCCTAAGAGAAGGAAAACTCTGATTTTAAACCTCCACTGCCTTGCAGCCATACCCACCCATGGGAAAGGCTTCGGGAGTAAATCCTGAGGAAGAAATCCGGATCTGGGGTCCCTAAGGCAGTTTGATGTTGTTTATATCTTCACTCTGGCAAACTCTGCGATGACACTAGTGCCAGGCTGTATCGGCACTTGCAATTTCCTTGGATCACATCAATGATGTGGAGAGGGGGAACCCACTGTATGGGCAACAGCTGGTTCTTCAGATCTTCCCACCCATGCTTGCACCCTGGAGAAAACAGTCTACCAGAGGCGCAGACCCATAATCTCCTGGGATCGACACCTGCCTACTACTGTTGCTGTACAAGGGATGACTAAAGGCAAAGGTTCACATACTTATCCCAACAAATACATGTATTAGACACTATAATACTGCAGCACAGTACAGGCCCTTCAGCCCTCGATGTTGTGCCAACCCATATATTCCTTAAAAAAAGTACTGAACCCACACTACCCCATAACCCTCTATTTTGCTTTCATCCATGTGCCTGTCCAAGAGGCTCTTAAACACCCCCAATGTTTTAGCCTCCACCAACATGAGGCTGAGGGATTGGAGCAGGGGGCAGGGATTCAAGTTTTTAGATCATTGGGACCTCTTTTGGCGCAGGCGTGACCTGTACAAAAAGGACGGGTTACACTTGAATCCTAGGGGGACCAATATCCTGGCAGGGAGATTAGCCAGGGCTACTGAGCTGACTTTAAACTAGAATGGTTGGGGGGTGAGAATCAAATTAAAGAGGCTAGGCGAGAGGAGGTTAGTTCACAACAGGGGGATGGGAACCAGTGCAGAGAGACAGAGGGGTGTAAAATGAGGGTAGAAGCAAAAAGTAGTAAGGTGAAAAGTAAAAGTGGCAGGCTGACAAATCCAGGGCAAGCATCAAAATGGGCCACTTTTCAACATAATTGTATAAGGGCTAAGAGAGTTGTAAAAGCGCGCCTGAAGGCTTTGTGTGTCAATGCAAGGAGCATTCGTAACAAGGTGGATGAATTAAAAGTGCAGATTGTTATTAAGGAATATGATATAGTTGGGATCACAGAGACATGGCTCCAGGGTGACCAAGGATGAGAGCTCAACAATCGGGGATATTCAATATTCAGGAGGGATAGACATGAAAGAAAAGGACGTGGGGTGGCGTTGCTGGTTAGAGAGGAGATTAACGCAATAGAAAGGAAGGACATAAGCCGGGAGGATGTGGAATATGGGTAGAGCTGCATAACACTAAGGGGCAGAAAACGCTGGTGGGAGATGTGTACAGGCCACCTAACAGTAGTAGTGAGGTTGGGGATGGTATTAAACAGGAAATTAGAAATGTAAGCAATAAAGGAACAGCAGTTATAATGGGTGACTTCAATCTACATGTAGATTGGGTGAACCAAATTGGTAAGGGTGCTGAGGAAGAGGATTTCTTGGAATGTATGCGGGATAGTTTTTTGAACCAACATGTCGAGGAACCAACTAAAGATCAGGCTATTCTAGACTGGGTATTGAGCAATGAGGAAGGATTAATTAGCAATCTTGTCGTGAGAGGCCCTTTGGGTAAGAGTGACCATAATATGGTGGAATTCTTCATTAAGATGGAGAGTGACATAGTTAATTCAGAAACAAAGGTTCTGAACTTAAAGAAGGGTAACTTTGAAGGTATGAGACGTGAATTAGCTAAGATAGACTGGCAAATGACACTTAAAGGGTTGACGGTGGATATGCAATGGCAAGCATTTAAAGATCGCAATTGTTCATCCCAGTTTGGCAAAAGAATAAATTAAGGAAGGTAGTGCACCCGTGGCTGACAAGGGAAATTAGGGATAGTATCAATTCCAAAGAAGCAGCAGATAAATTAGCCAGAAAAAGTGGCTCACCTGAGGACTGGGAGAAATTCAGAGTTCAGCAGAGGAGGACAAAGGGCTTAATTAGGAAAGAGAAAAAAGATTATGAGAGAAAACTGGCAGGAAACATAAAAACTGACTGTAAAAGCTTTTATAGATATGTGAAAAGGAAAAGATTGGTTAAGACAAATGTAGGTCCCCAACAGACAGAAACAGGTGAATTGATTATGGGGAGCAAGGACATGGCAGACCAATTGAATAATTACTTTGGTTCTGTCTTCACGAAGGAGGACATAAATAATCTTCCAGAAATAGTAGGGGACAGAGGGTCCAGTGAGATGGAGGAACTGAGCGAAATACATGTTAGTAGGGAAGTGGTGTTAGGTAAATTGAAGGAATTAAAGGCAGATAAATCCCCAGGGCCAGATGGTCTGCATCCCAGAGTGCTTAAGGAAGTAGCCCAAGAAATAGTGGATGCATTAGTGATAATTTTTCAAAATTCTTTAGATTCTGGACTAGTTCCTGAGGATTGGAGGGTGGCTAATGTAACCCCACTTTTTAAAAAAGGAGGGAGAGAGAAACCAGGGAATTATAGACCGGTTAGCCTAACATCGGTGGTGGGGAAACTGCTAGAGTCAGTTATCAAAGATGTGATAACAGCACATTTGGAAAGCGGTGAAATCATCGGACAAAGTCAGCATGGATTTGTGAAAGGAAAATCATGTCTGACAAATCTCATGGAATTTTTTGAGGATGTAACTAGTAGAGTGGATAGGCGAGAACCAGTGGATGTGGTATATTTGGATTTTCAAAAGGCTTTTGACAAGGTCCCACACAGGAGATTAGTGTGTAAACTTAAAGCACACGGTATTGGGGGTAAGGTATTGATGTGGATAGAGAATTGGTTGGCAGACAGGAAGCAAAGAGTGGGAATAAACGGGACCTTTTCAGAATGGCAGGCAGTGACTAGTGGGGTACCGCAAGGCTCAGTGCTGGGACCCCAGTTGTTTACAATATATATTAATGACTTGGATGAGGGAATTAAATGCAGCATCTCCACGCTTGCGGATGACACGAAGCCGGGCGGCAGTGTTAGCTGTGAGGAGGATGCTAAGAGGATGCAGGGTGACTTGGATAAGTTAGGTGAGTGGGCAAATTCATGGCAGATGCAATTTAATGTGGATAAATGTGAAGTTATCCACTTTGGTGGCAAAAACAGGAAAACAGGATTAGGAAAAGGGGAGGTGCAACGAGACCTGGGTGTCATTATACACCAGTCATTGAAAGTGGGCATGCAGGTACAGCAGGCAGTGAAAAAGGCGAATGGTATGCTGGCATTTATAGCAAGAGCGTTCGAGTACAGGAGCAGGGAGGTACTACTGTAGTTGTACAAGGCCTTGGTGAGACCACACCTGGAGTATTGTATGCAGTTTTGGTCCCCTAATCTGAGGAAAGACATCCTTGCCATACAGGGAGTACAAAGAAGGTTCACCAGATTGATTCCTGGGATGGCAGGACTTTCATATGAAGAAAGACTGGATGAACTAGGCTTATACTCGTTGGAATTTAGAAGATTGAGGGGGGATCTGATTGAAACGTATAAAATCCTAAAGGGATTGGACAGGCTAGATGCAGGAAGATTATTCCCGATGTTGGGGAAGTCCAGAACGAGGGGTCACAGTTTGAGGATAAAGGGGAAGCCTTTTAGGACCGAAATTAGGAAAAACTTCTTCACACGGAGAGTGGTGAATCTGTGGAATTCTCTGCCACAGGAAACAGTTGAGGCCAGTTCATTGGCTATATTTAAGAGGGAGTTAGATGTGGCCCTTGTGGCTAAAGGGATCAGGGGGTATGGAGGGAAGGCTGGTACAGGGTTCTGAGTTGGATGATCAGCCATGATCATACTGAATGGCGGTGCAGGCTCGAAGGGCCGAAGGGCCTACTCCTGCACCTATTTTCTATGTTTCTATGTAACATCCCTGGCAAGTCATTCCAGATACCCACAACCCTCTGTGTAAAAATCTTACCCTTGATATCTCCCCTAAACTTGCCTCCCTTAACTTTGTACATATGCCCTCTGGTGTTTGCTATTCGTGCCCTGGGAAACGGGTACTGGATATCCACCCTATCTATGCCTCTCAATGTTGTAGACCCCTATCAAGTCCCCACTCATCCTTCTACGCTCCAAAGAGAAAAGTCCCAGCTCTGCTAACCTTGCCTCACAAGACTTTCTTTCCAATCCAGGCAACATCCTGGTAAATCTCCTCTGCACCCTCTCCATAGCTTCCACATCCTTCCTATAATGAGGTATTATTGGGTCTTTTTCTCAATAAATAAACAAACAAATACATCTTTTGTGTTATTCATTTAATTAGGTTCTCTTCATTAAGTTTTAGAACTTAAGTGAAGATCTGATCACATTTTAGGTCATATTTACGTAGAAATAGAAAACTGGAACACTATGCCACTTAATTAGGACAGGAGACTGTTGCCAAACAGTTTCTAACTAGCATCAGATGTGTGCACTTGTGTGGCCATTAGACACTACATCATGCAACACACATCAAAGTTGCTGGTGAACGCAGCAGACCCGGCAGCATCTCTAGGAAGAAGTACAGTCGACGTTTCAGGCCGAGACCCTTCATCAGGACTAACTGAAGGGTCTCAGCCTGAAACGTCGACTGTACCCCTTCCTAGAGATGCTGCCTGGTCTGCTGCGTTCACCAGCAACTTTGATGTGTGTTGCTTGAATTTCCAGTATCTGCAGAATTCCTGTTGTTTGCGTTTTTAAAAGACACTACATCATGCTCAGAGCTAACAGGTTTTAAAATAGTGCTAGTTGCACGTGCTTGTGTTCAAAAGGCAGTAAGGCAATTCGGAACTGATTTGCCCAATGTGGCTTCAAGCATTAAAGCTTGGAGATGCCAGAAACGGGTGGAAGTGAAAATGAGACAACTTCACTATTCCAATAAGTTAGGAACTACGAAAAATTTGAAGGTATCGACAACCATTCTGCAAGTACACCCTATCCTTGCTATATGAGGAGGATACGTTCCTCGAACGACGCATAATGTGAATAATTATTTAAATGGAGAAAATAGGGATGCGTTCTGGAGGCTTCCTAAATATGTTTTATCTGTAATTTATTCACATTTTCATACCAATACGACACAAAAGCAGTACCACAAGGCAACATTCATATTATATTTCATCAATTTAAGGTAATATTCAATGTAATAAATCATAGGAAGTTAACGTACTAGGGTGTACAGTACAGCACTCACCAACAGTGGCAGGTGTGTTCACTCCGGGACATGAGTGGTTGTTGTGGTGTCGGGCAGCTTTACATGGATGAGGTGCACGGTTTTGTGTCATCAGGATCATCAAGGACAGCAAGGGGTGAAGGAAGACTCACAGAACTTTCAGTACTGCCGGTAGCAGGAAATGACACCGGTTTGAAGAAAGTGGTGACAGTTGTTTGCTTGGCAGCATTTTGTTTCTCAGCATAAATTTGCTTGTAGGGAAGAAGGTGATCTCCCGGGATTTTCAAAATCATCTGTTGCTTGCAGCATCTGAGAGATAGTTCACCGTAAATTATACGCCTTGAACGTGGATATCACACCTTGGTTGAGTGGTTGAATCAGCGATGTTGTGTTCGGCGGCAGGAAACGCACTGTTATGTTAGGATGAATGCTGTCCAAATGTTTAGGATGGGCTGGCGCATTGTCAAGCCACAAAAGAACCTTAAAGGCAGGATTCTGTTCCCGGCAGTAGCATTCAGCCTCAATAGCAAAATGATTAGCAAACCAATCTTCAAAGATTTGACCAGTGACCCATCCTTTTTTGTTAGCTGCCCAGTGGACAGGAAGCATATTCTTACTCAAACCCTTAACAGCACGAGAGTTTAGTGAACAGTAAACTAAGTGTAGCCCCCTGGCCAGCCTCAGGGTCGCCCAGCTCGCTGTCGTCTAGGGCAGGGGTCCCCAACCATTTTTTGCGCTGCGGACCGGTTTAATATTGACAATATTCTTGTGGACCAGCCGACCCGGGGCAGGGGGGGGGGGGGTAGGGTTGCCAACGGACAAGAGTAGCAGTCAAAAAATATGTTGTTTACCCCCGAGACTACAATGACCATGAAGCCTTGCGCGGGCGCCAGTGTGCATGCGTGACCTGCGCATGAGTGTACCTGCCGATATTCTCTGTAAATCTTTTTTGGCGATTCTGTACGGGGGAGGGGGTGGGGGGTGTTAATCACGACCGGAATATTGGTAATAAGGGGCTAATACACTCAATTTCGTTTCTAAAAGAGTTTATCTAACGAATTTAATATTAAACACACAGCGCATATTTTCCTTGCATGAATATAGTGATAAGTCAATCATCGGGGAAGACGGGGAGCTTGTAAGTACTGAAAGAACTTCCAGTACAAGTGGTAGAGGCAGGTTCGATATTATTTAAAGAAAAAATGGATAGGTATATGGACAGGAAAGGAATGGAGGGTTATGGGCTGAGTGCAGGTCGGTGGGACTAGGTGAGTGTAACATTCGGCACGGACTAGAAGGGCCGAGATCGCCTGTTTCCATGCTGTAATTGTTATATGGTTATATA
This sequence comes from Mobula birostris, assembly GCF_030028105.1. Lineage (NCBI taxonomy): Eukaryota > Metazoa > Chordata > Chondrichthyes > Myliobatiformes > Myliobatidae > Mobula > Mobula birostris. The sequence goes on from NC_092377.1 coordinate 114,995,159, forward strand.
AGTCACTTATCAGTCAATAGCATCATAATATTTTAATTAATGTTTGGATATTAAACACACAGCACATATTTTCCCCGTATGAACATATAAAATCATTGAACACACCAATATCGCTGAATCAGTGGGAGCCCTGGGCTTGTTTCCCTGCAACAAGACGGTCCTATCGCGGGGTGATGGGAGACAGCGATACACGAAGGGGGTTCCTTAAATCCAGTCTATTCCGCAATTTAGTTTTCGTTGCATTCATTGCAGAGATATGTTGGAAATGGAAGCAACGTTTTCAGTGCTTTCGTGGCTATCTCAGGATATTTAACCTTGACTTTGATCCAGAATGCCGGCAGAGATGTTATGTCAAACATACTTTTCAGCCCGCCGTCATTTGCAAGCTCGGGGAATTGCTCTCCTTCCCGCGCTGACACGGATGACGCGCTGTTAATGACCTCGCGTGTGTTCAAGCTGAACAGTGGGCGTGACAGGGAATGAGGAAAGGTGCAGCTGACTCATATCGCCAAATCATATCGTTTCCTCGCGGCCCGATAGCAAATGCTCTGCGGCCCGGTGGTTGGGGACCGCTGGTCTAGGGAAACAGCCCTCGGCTCCGCCAAACTGGGTAATAGTTTGTGTGGATGCTGTGTGATGTACCCCACCCCGTCCAAGTAACAGACAATACACCAGATACAATTAAATGATTTACAGTTTAGAGGTATTACTAGAACTATATAATTAACAGAGAATGAAATATAAAAGGAAAATAAAAGGTGCCACACTTATCAAAGTTCAATCTCTTCTTGCACAAACAGTTGGAGCTCAGGACCTTCCTTCTTCACCCTGCGATCCCTCGGACCACCTTGACCTGCCGCCTGGGACCAACAACAGTGGTCGCAGACGCTCCACATAAGTCCATCTCCTCTCCTCGCCGAACATCCTGGACCTCGGACTCCGACCCCGTTAGCGGACTCACAGAACCTGGCCCATCCTGTCTCTCTCTCTCCTGCCTTCTCTCCAAAAACCCATGCATCACAATATCTTACAGACACACAGAAAGCATAACAACTATCCCAATTAGTTCACTCACCCTCTTATCAATAGATAATCCAAAACAAACTGCTAGCGGGAGGACTTTCTCAGCATTTAACATAACAAAGAAGCCATTTTAATTAGCCTACGCAGTTAACATAAAAGAAGAAACCCCTTACATAAGAGAGGCTTCATCTTAGTCTCCTTCGGCATTGGAACACATGAGCAAAGTCAATCTATCCTTTGCTACCTTGAAACCTGACGCTGCTTTTCAAGTACATTTCGGCACCCGCTTCCAAAAAAGCCCAGTCTCGTCTGCATTAAACACCTGCTTTGGTGTGATGCCTAACTCAGCTATCACAGCCCGCAACTGCAAAGGGTAGTGTCCCAGAGCTGTGTTACCTTCACCTGACACTGCCCTGTTTATAATTTCCAAATTCTTTTTTAAAAATTTAAAGTGTTAAAGCGGTTCTCTGCCACTTGGCTCATGGCCCAGGACTTGACATTGGATGCTTAGGAGGCATAGTTAAATATTTCAAGCACAAAATCACTACACCGTAGATAAAAACATTTAAGAGCGCAAGATCGCACATCCACACGTTGCCAAAACCAATGCAAGACTGGCGGGAGTGAGACTGAGGCGTGCTCACGTGACTTGTATTGACAGGAAAGCAGTGCTCCTCGCATAACTGACAGTTTTGGACGTATATAACGAGAAGCTGGTAGAAGTAGGTTCCTCGCATAACTGTGAATCCGCATTGTCTGAAGACGCATATAACAAGGATAGGGTGTATCAATGAAAATGAAGATTTGGAGGATGCAATTGTCAATAGCATTGGATGAAGGCAGTCCATTATCTGCACTAGGTGTCAGTGCTGATTTTGTTTATTTATAGTCAATCAAAAGAACACACCAGCATACACCTCCATCAATAACTTTCAGTAACTAATAGTTTTATAATGCTGTAGTAGTATTAATAGTGTTCTAATTGGTTCAGTATTTCATTTAAATACAAAATTTATTATGCAGTTAAGTGGCAGTTTGTCTTTTATACCTTTTTAAACTATTTCCATGAAACTCAGCTAATTGGGGCATCTGCTTAATGGGGCCAAAATGTTCTGGTTCCAATGTGTCCCAATTGAAACATAATGAAATAAATTTTTGGAAGCGTCATTATGCAGATCTCAGCCCGGAACATCTACAATTCCTGTTCCTCAATTCCACTCTTCCACTAACAAATGCCACCCAACCTAACTTTCTACAGTAGTTTATTATTCACTCCAGATCCCAGCATTGATGACCTGTGTCTTTACTCTTCTGGATATTTTAAATGTATTAGAGTAAAGATGCACAGAAACTGCACTGACCACCAAGAACCATTTATACTAATGCCATGACTATTTTCTCAACATTCCCATCAGCTCCCCTCAGATCCTACCACTTAACCTACACAACAGGGATAAATTAAACCATTAACCCCTAGATTATTTGGGACCTAGGAGGAAACTGGAACACCCAGGGGAAACTCACATGATCACATGGTTCAATAACCAAAACTTCTGGTATCTTATTTTGATCGTCCACATTTCAAGAGTGGAAGATATTCCAGAGAAGACAATATAATGGTTACCATCTTCAAGAAAATAAACAAGTGTTACTGTGGTAACAGATGACAGTCAGATCTGCCAGGGGGAAACTCACCGCCAGGTACTCCTCAACTGCCTCTTTCCAGAAGCTGAATAATAACTGCAAGTTGAATGCAGCAAACAGTACCAAACACTACAAGTGGCTGTTTTTGAGTTCACAGAAATCGGTTGTGGAGGGACTCCAGAGCATCATCTTTCAATACAAATTTATTTCTATTTATGTCAGATAGAGGATGCAGAGAGGGATCAAAAAGGCAAGGGAAGACCGGTCGAGACAACAGAGGCTTATGGAGGAGAGAAGTTATAAGCCGTGTCTCCCCTCTCTCATCATGGGAAATGTGAGATCGCTGGGGAATAAAATCGACGAACTGACTGCACTTGTCAGGAGTCAGAGAACATTTCGGGAGAGCAGTTTCATGTGCTTCACTGAGACATGGCTGCACGAGGACATACCCGATCAAAGCGTTTCCATAGAGGGCTTCCAGACTGTCCGAGCCGACTGGAATTGCACTGAGAGCCGTAAGTGCAAAGGAGGGGGGCTGGCAGTTCTGGTAAGTAACAGATGGTGCAATCCTGGGCATATTACGATCAAGAAACGTGTCTGTAGCCTGGATATTGAACGTTTTGCTGCTGGACTCCGGCCATATTATTTGCCAAGGGAAATCTCGCATGCAATTGTGGTTGTTGTGTACATCCCTCCCTCTGCCAACCCGACGTCGGCGTGTAACATCATTTACACCGTCATAGCCAGATTACAAACCCAGCACCCGAGTGCCCTCATTACCATCTCGGGTGACTTCAACCAGGTTATCATGGCCAGAACACTGCCCAACTTCACGCAGTATGTGAGCTGTACAACCAGAGGGGAGAGGACTCTGGATTTGATGTACGCTAACGTTAAGAATGCATACAGCTCCTCTCCCCTCCCCCCACTGGGAAGGTCAGATCAGAACCTGGTGCATCTAAAACCCTGCTACGTGCCTCTGGTGAAGAGTAAACCTGCAACCTCGAGGACAGTGAGGAAATGGTTGGAGGAGGCTTATGAGGCACTTCAGGGTTGTTTTGAGGTGACAGACTGGCAGGCACTCTGTGAGCCACATGGAGAGGATATTGATGGGCTCACAGAGTGCATCACTGATTACAATAACTTCTGTGTGAACCGCAATGTTCTGACAAGAACTGTCCTTTGTTATTTAAATAACAAACCATGGGTGACAAAGGACATTAAGGACATCCTGAATGCTAAAAAGAGGGCATTTAGAGATGGAAATAGGGAGGAGCTGAGGGCAATACAGAGGGACCTGAAAGCCAGGATCAGGGAGGCTAAAGACAGGTACAGGAGGAAGCTTGAGTGGAAACTCCAGCAGAACAACATGAGAGAGGTCTGGAGGGGGATGAGGACCATCACTGGGTTTCGGCAAACTAGCAAAAGAGGAGCTGAAGGCAGTGTGGACAGGGCCAATGAACTTAACCTGCTAACAGATTTGACATTGTGACCCCTGCCCATCCCCCATATGAGCCATCTGTTGTCGGCCCCCAACCAACACATATTCCACTCTCCCCTCCTACCCCTCCTCCCAGTCCCCCAACCTGCTCTCATGACTATACCCCTCCCCCACACAAAACCACCACAGTGGGCTTCATGGCTGAACAGGTGAGAAGACAGCTGAAACGTCTCAACCCAAGCAAGGCTGCAGGACCGGATGGTGTCAGTACCAGGGTGCTCAAAGCCTGTGCCCCTCAGCTATGTGGAGTACTTCGCCATGTATTCAACATGAGCCTGAGGCTCTGGAGGGTTCCTGTACTGTGGAAGACATCCTGCCCCGTCCCTATGCCAAAGACGCCGCGCCCCAGCGGTACCCTGGAGAGACTTGTTCTGGAGCTGCTCCGGCCTATGGTCAGGCCACACTTAGATCCCCTCCAGTTCGCCTACCAGCCCCGACTAGGAGTTGAGGATGCCATCGTCTACCTGCTGAACCGTGTCTACGCCCACCTGGACAAGCCAGCGAGCACTGTGAGGGTCGTGTTTTTTGACTTCTCCAGTGCGTTCAACACCATCCGCCCTGCTCTGCTGGGGATGAAGCTGACAGCGATGCAGGTGCATGCTTCCCTGGTATCATGGATTCTTGACTACCTGACTGGCAGATCACAGTACATGTGCTTGCAACACTGTGTGTCCGACAGAGTGATCAGCAGCACTGGGGCTCCACAGGGGACTGTCTTGTCTCCCTTTCTCTTCACCATTTACACCTTGGACTTCAACTACTGCACAGAGTCTTGTCATCTTCAGAAGTCTCCGGATGTCTCTGCCATAGTTGGATGCATCAGCAAGGGAGGTGAGGCTGAGTACAGGGCTACGGTAGGAAACTTTATCACATGGTGTGAACAGAGTTATCTGCAGCTTAATGTGAAAAAGACTAAGGAGCTGGTGGTAGACCTGAGGAGAGCCAAGGTACCGGTGACCCTTGTTTCCATCCAGGGGGTCAGTGTGGACATGGTGGAGGATTACAAATACCCGAGGATACGAATTGACAATAAACTGGACTGGTCTAAGAACACTGAGGCTGCCTACAAGAAGGGTCAGAGCCGTCTCTATTTCCTGAGGAGACTGAGGTCGTTTAACATCTACCGGACAATGCTGAGGATGTTCTACGAGTCTGTGGTGGCCAGTGCGATCATGTTTGCTGTTGTGTGCTGGGGCAGCAGGCTGAGGGTAGCAGACATCAACAGAATCAACAAACTCATTCATAAGGCCAGTGATGTTGTGGGGATGGAACTGGACTCTCTCACAGTGGTGTCTGAAAAGAGGATGCTGTCTAAGTTGCATGCCATCTTGGTCAATGTCTCCCATCCACTACATAATGTACTGGGTGGGCACAGGAGTACATTCAGCCAGAGACTCATTCCTCCGAGATGCAGCACAGAGCGTCATAGGAAGTCATTCCTGCCTGTGGCCATCAAACTTTACAACTCCTCCCTTGGAGGGTCAGACACCTGGTCCTGGACTTATTTCATAATTTACTGGCATAATTCACATATTACTATTTAACTATTTATGGTTCTATTACTAATTATTATTTATGGTGCAACTGCAACGAAAACCAATTTCCCCCAGGATCAATAAAGTATGACTATGACATAGTCTATGACCCTAACCAAGTACCTATCTCAACCCAGTACTTTTTTTAAAAATCTAACTTGCCACAATGCTGCACTCCGTTTCCAACAAACTTTCTGCTGAAGTGAATCTAATCTACAGAATGAATGGGAAACCATTCAAGCTACGTTGTCTGGGTTAGAAAACCAAAGTCACTCCAACTTCAATACTTGAGCTATAGCGTGCAGATATGAATCGCATTTGCATGCACTTAAGAGACCAATCATTAACTCATTGTCAATGGAATCTTTCAAACGCAAAAAAAAATTTGCTGGAAAAACTCACAAAAGATATTGCAAAATAGGCTTTCATTCAGTATCCACAAAACAATTTATAGGTCAAAGGTCAAAGTCAAATTTATCAGAGTACATACGCACACAATATACAACCCTTAGATTCTTTCTCTCAGGGTTGTCTGTAGTGACATACGGTGACTCTGATAATTATTCTGTAACAATGTTCCCCTTTGTAGAACACTGCCCTCAAAAAAGTAGACCTAAAAAGGAGCCATCCTGACATATGGGAAATGTCAGGATGGTGAAGGTGGATGAGATTCACCCTTGTCTTCAGTATACGAGCTCTGCCTAAGAAAAGGTGTTTAAAAATCAATTTCTCAAACCTCGCGCTAAACACATATGCTCTACAGCAGTAACCCATGCCCTCCCATTTGCTTTTGATACCTGGATTTCAGACTGCAGGAAATTGATAGATAGAACCAAGGCTGTCTCCACAAAATCCTCTAAACACACTGTTAGAATAATCAAAAACAAGTCCTGCTGAAGGGTCTATGCCTGAAATGTCAACTGTACTCTTTTCCATAGATGCTGCCTGGCATTTTGTGTGTGTTGGTGGAAGAAGCAACATCAGCATCCACTCTTATACTAAGGCCCATGAAACTGAGGTCCTAATTACACAACAGTCTCTGATGGAAAAGCCACACTATTCACATAACCAACACCTGAAACAAACACTGTCATGTGAAGAAATTATCAGATGGACAGAGCAAGAGGATTAAGGATGCCCTTAAAACTGAAATAACCCAAATGATTTCTGGCAAGCTCTTGTACAGCATTGCTTAGGGGAGAAGAATGAGGCGGTATCAGAGCCTGAAAGGTATGGGCATTATGCAGCAGAATGGGGTTGGGTGAAATGAATCAGCCATGAAGAAATGGCAGAGCAGACTCGAAGACCTGAATGCCTATTTCTTCTCCTAAGTCTTATGGTCATTTTGGATGGCACTGAGATGTTCAAAATCATGCCTCAGGAGCATAATGAAGCCTAGTATGAAGGACAGAATGAACACACTATCTCTCTAGCTACCCACCCACTTGTCCCATCCCTCACCTCTTGCCATACCTGTGGCAGAGTCTCTGGGTCTTGCATTTGTCTTGCTAGTCTCTTCAGATCCACAAAGCTAGTGGTTTGGTCCCATGGGCAATAGGATAGGGACTGCAAATATCATTGATTAATTTACAAGTGCAATGATGCAAAAGGATAATGTACTATATTCTTACCAGGGAAGGAAATTCAGCTTTATTATTCAATTCTGTAGAAGAAGCTTTTTCAGGATCAAGTATCCAAATTCTGAGTATCTACACAAAAAAACAGACAAAACGATTATAGTAAATAACATAAGAATTTAAGAAATATTTTCAAGAGCCCTGAACACAAATACTAACCCTGCATCTATTCAGGCCAGTGCAGATTAGATGAGGCATTCAATTACTACTCTGTGACAATTTATAGTATATATTGTGTGTTACGTACCCCGTAACTGGGTTGCCAAACCAGCAAAAATGGACCACTTAGTTGGAGTCTGGTTTAACAGAAGCTAGTAAAGTTTTATTAAAGAAATAAGTAACACAGTACTCTAATTGTAGGAATATAAATGCAACAGGTTAGCAATGATAAAACACACATGTACACAGAACTAGGGTAATAGGAATCAACCAAGCTCTATCGCAGTCTAGGAGTAAAATGATCAGACTCAAGTGACGCAGAGTTCAGTTCAGCTCAGTACAGTTGGCAGTAATTGCTGTTGGGCCGTTGGAGAGAGAGAGAAAGATAGAGATATGCAAATCTGATTCAGCAGACCTTTGATGTTCTTCCCAGTTAGCTCTCGGGCGGATCCTTTGTTATGTCTTCTGTGGTCACTGACTGTAACCTCTCCGCTCCGCATACGACCGTTCTTCCGCGGTGAACCCGGCACCCAGGCAAGGGCGGACACACACACCAGGTTCCCGCCCATCGTACCCTTTCACCCTGTGCGTCTATGGTCGGTTCCCGCAACCAGACCTCCAAACTCCCACCAACTTGTGGGGGCACACCGCTCTTCCAGGGCCTCGTTCTCGTGATCTCGTGGTGTTGTGCCTTAGCGAACCTGTTCTTTTTATCCCCCTGCTGGGGTATCGCCTGTCCACCAAACTTCAAACAGTTCAGGTTCAAAGCAACCGGTCTGTCAATACTCTGAAATGTGTTTCTTTCTTGTTAATCTCTCTCTACTCTCTTATTAGCATTTTGAATGTTTCTCCATTGTCTCTCTTATCTCTCTCATCAGCACCAATCTTCTGATAACTTGGTTTGTCATCACACCCCTATCCTTCAAAGGATTTTTACTGGGGTAAAAATTATAGGCATGAATACATTATTAGATACACACTAATATACAGGGTCATCCGCTATTCAGCTAATACAGAGAACTTTAAGTTTTCAACGCCTTGACAGACAGTCAGCAATCACATTTTCCGTTCCTTTTATATGAGTTATTTTAATATCCTCTAAGACCAGGCTCCAACTTAGCAACCTTTTGTTTTTATCCTTCATAGTGGCCAAAAACACTAATGGGTTGTGATCAGTGTAAATTCTCAATGGTTTCCGTCCCAGACGAATATAACAAAGGTCGTCCCACACAAACTTAGCATTCTTTGGCAAGAACTTAGTAAGAGGGAGGGTAATATCTGCAAAGTTTTTGCGAAACTTCCGATAGTACCCCATCTTCCCCAAGAACCTTCTCAGGGCTCTCTTGTCTGTCGGGGTGGGGACTTCAGAGATAGCCCGCACCTTAGCCTGCATCGGTGCCAGCTACCCGTCTTACCACAAATCCCATACAAGTGACCTTCGTGTGGCCGAATTCACTTTTTGCGAGGTTCACTGTCAGGCTGGCTTCAAACAGCTTTTTAAACAGTTCCTCTACTGCCACAATGTGCTCCTCCCACGTGTCACTCCAGACCACTAAATCGCCAATATACGCTTCTGCGTTCTTTAGCCCTTTTGTCACTGAATTAATCATCCTATGGGGGTGTTGCTTACTAGGCTGACCTGATGTGACAACACCACCATGTCCCGGCTCTTTGCATCACCTCGGGACATCCGGACATACGTGTGTGTGCCAGTTAATTAGCTTTATCAGCAGCTCGCTCTGTTCGGGGGTTAAGTGAGAGAACTCATCAGCAAAGCTGGCCAAAACAACAGAGTTCTCCCATCTGGTCGGCACCATACTCACCTTTTCAAAATGGGTTTTTCCCTTATCAGGTGGCACCTTAGCCTCATTAATTTTCGTGATAACACCAACCAGATCTGTTCTCTGATCGTGGTAAGCTTTTAACATGTTAATAGCCTGTAACTGTGTCAGCTCATGTCTACAATAGTCAATAGCATCCTTCCTCCTGTGCGGCCAGTAAAACTCTTTCATGATTCTATTGACTGTTTTCCTCACCCCAAAATGTCCACCGGGGAGTATCTTGTAGGCCAGGTTAAAAATCTCATCCCCATAAATTTTCGGCACTATCACCCCCCATTCCTCATCTGCGGGCACGGTACGTGGTCTCCATTTCCTCATTAGTACTCCCTCCTTCACATAATAGCCCACTGGCTCCCTTTTTAATTCTGCTTCGGAGAGAGCTGTCTCCGCCAAAACCATCAGCTCCTCGTCTCACTCCTGTGCCTGTATAAATTCCTTCCTTGCTAATGATAAGTCTACCTCAACTTCCGTTTCACTACGCTGCTTCTCACTTTCTAACCCCTCCTGGTACAAGGCTGGCAAAAATGTCTCAGCTAAATCTATATTCGCTTCGGCAACCTTTCTGGACATGCGCCGAGTCACTGCGCAACCGGGATAAACCTGTGAGTCCATGGGCGGAGCCTCAATGTTGGCAGGCTGGCTTGTCAATCTTACTGCTGGGTACATCTCTCCGCCGGCGAGGTCATTACCGAGTAAGACCTCCACATCCTCCATCGGTAGTTCGGGCCTCACTCTGATCGTGACCGGTCCGGAGACCAAGTCGCTTTTAAGTGTATCTGGTGCAAAGGTACTGCTTCAGTCCCTTTCCCAATGCCTTTTATCACACTGACCTCCCCAGTCTCAATCTCTGAACTAAAGTCTAAAACACTCCTTAAGATCAGTGACTAACAAGCTCCAGTGTCTCTCCAGATCCGCACTGGAACTGGGTTTGACCCCCCCCTCCACCAACACCAATCCGGCCGAAATAAACTTCTCGCGCCCTTCCTGAACTCTAACAGGCTTCTTCTCCCCTAGCGGTTTGTTTGCCGGCTCAATACAGCCAGTCGGAGTCGTTTTTCCTTTCCCCATCTCCTTCTTTGGGGCAAAGCACCTGGACGCAAAGTGACCGGCCTTCCCACAATTATAGCATACCATCCCAGGAGACTTCCTACCAAACGGCTCCCGGTCTTCATTATCCTTCTCAATAGGCCCCGGCTTACTTTCTGACTTTTCTGGCGGACTCTCTCCGCCCTCTTCACTACCCTTCTGGTAGCTTTTACTCGGGGTAACCTTCGCTTTGTGCGTTAACACGTATTCATCCGCTAACAGCAGTTGCAGCTAAGGTTTCTGCCTCTTTCTCATCTAGATAGGTCCTCATACCTTCACGTCCTCATACCTCTGCCGGTATGCCTCCAGGACCAACTCATAAATCCTGAGTATAGCCTCTTTCACCACATCATACCTCTGGGCATCTTCTGCGGACAATGCTGAGTAAGCTTGTTGAGCTTTTCCTTTAAGTACGGTCAAAACAGCCCACTTATCCCTCGGCCATTCCTGACTTGCAGCAACTTTTTCAAAATGTAGAAAGTACCGATCAACATCGGCCTCCTCAAATGGGGAAACCAGCCTAACCTCCTGGGTCGCCCTGAACCCTCCACCTTGGTTCAGCATGGGCCCCTGCGCTAGCCTCATCCTTAACTTCTCCAGCTCTAATTCCCTTTCCCTCTGCTTCTCTCTCTCTCTTCTCGTTCTAACTGCCTGTCCCTCTCTTCTCGCTCCAGCTGTTTTATTCTCTCTTCGCGTTCTAACTGCCTGTCCCGCTCTTCTCGCTCCAGCTGTTTTACCTGGAACTCATGCTCGAGTCTCAATTTTTCCATCTGCAGCTGTACTGCTTCCCCACCAGGTTTGCCCATAGATACCACCTCCAGCTCCCCTTGGGGAAACACACCTTTAGATACATAATGCTCTATGATAGCTCTGTGCATCTCCGCTCTCCTCATTATTGACTTCCCCTTAAAAAGATTCAACCGTTGGCCACAGTTGCCAATTCTGATTTCCTGGCATCCTCTAATGCCTCCAAGGTTGGCGCCTTTAGAAATTCCTCAATCTCCATTTCTGCTGTTTGTCCTTTCTTTCTTTCGGGAATTTTAACCCAATCAATTTATCCAGTCCCAAATTTGGCTTTCAAAATCGCGGACGAGATCCCCACTTATGTTACGTAACCGGGTTGCCAAACCAGCAGAAATGGACCATTTAGTTAGAGTCTGGTTTAACAGAAGCTAATAAAGTTTTATTAAAAAATTAACTAACACAGTACTCTAATTGTAAGGATATAAATGCAACAGGTTAGCAATGATAAAACACACATGTACACAGAACTAGGGCAATAGGAATCAACCAAGCTCTATCGCAGTCTAGGGGTAAAATGATCAGTCTCAAGTGACGCAGAGTTCAGTTCAGCTTAGTTCAGTTGGCAGTAATTGCTGTTGAGCCATTGGAGAGAGAGAGAAAGATAGAGATATGCAAATCTGATTCAGCAGACCTTTGATGTTCTTTCTAGTTAGCTCTCGGGCGGACCCTTTGTTATGTCTTCTGTGGTCACCGACTGTGACCCCTCCGCTCCGGATATGACCGTTCTTCCGCGGTGAACCCGGCACCCAGGCAAGGGCGGACACACACACATCAGGTTCCCGCCGATCGTACCCTTTCACCCTGTGCGTCTATGGTCGGTTCCCGCAACCAGACCTCCAAACTTCCACCAACTTGTGGGGGCACACCGCTCTTCCAGGGCCTCGTTCTCGTGATCTCGTGGTGTCGTGCCTTAGCGAACCTGTTCTTTTTATCCCCCTGCTGGGGTATCGCCTGTCCACCAAACTTCAAACAGTTCAGGTTCAAAGCAACCGGTCTGTCAATACTCTGAAATGTGTTTCTTTCTCGTTAATCTCTCTCTTCTCTCTTATTAGCATTTTGAATGTCTCTCCATTGTCTTCCTTATCTCTCTCATCAGCACCAACCTTCTGATAACTTGGTTTGTCGTCACATGTGTATACTTGCTACTGATCAGCCTGTGCCTACATGTTGTCTAGGTCTTGCTGAATGCAGGCACAGACTAGTTCGTATGCTAAGAAATGATCTATTGTGGAATCATCAAAAAAGATCCATTTCTAATCTAACGATGAAGCAGGTAAATATATCTGGGCAGAGGACATCATTCTGACGTCATCTCACACTTAGGTTCTGCTGCAAAGCACTCTACACAGAACACTACAGCACAGGCACTTCAGCCACAAAATTGTGCCGACCTTTTAACCTACTCTAAGAACAATCTAACCTTTCCCTCCTATGTTGCCTTCCATTTTCCTATCATCCATGTGCCTATCTGAAAGTTTCTAAAATGTATCCACCTCTACCATCTCACCTGGCAGGGCATTCCACAAGAAGCATACCACCAACACCCTCCAATCGCATCAAACTTGATGCCCCATTATACAAGCTATTCCCACCCTGGCTAATATCTCTGGCTATCTACAGTATGTATTGGAGTATCTAGAATAATTTTTATGCTTAAGTACAAAAAACAGTAAACTGTTAGAATAAATCAGGTCAGGCAGCATCTGGATAGGCAAAGGTATGGCTGACATTTCAAGTTCAGAAGCAGCATCAGTGCTGAGAGTCTATAGGGGAAGCAACTAGTATAAAGGGGAGGGGTGAGGCAACTGATAGGTGAAACCAGGTATGGAGGATTATGAGTAGATGTAGCCAGGTGGGCAGGAGGTAAAAGGGTGAACTTGGCAGACAGTGGCCAGGGGATGATAAGTAGAAACAGAATGATCTCATAAAGGGGCTGTGGGACATCTTTCCACCACCACCACTGCCCCCCCAACTTTCTACTTTCCACAGGGATCACTCCCTACATGACTCCCTTTTCCATTTGCCCTTCCCCACTGATGTCCTTCCTGGCACTTAACCTTGCAAGCGGAACAAATGCCACACCTGCCCCTATACCTCCTCCCTCACTACCAATCAGGGCTCCAAACAGTCCTTTCAGGTGAGGTGACACTTCATCTGTGAGTCCATTGGGGTCATCTACTGTATCTGGTGCTCCCAGGGAGGGCTCCTGTATATGGGTAGAATGCAGCATAGATTGGGAGAACGCTTCGCTGAACACCTACGCTCCGTCTACCAGAAAAAGCAGGACTGCACAATGGCCACCCATTTTAATTCCACTTTCCATTCTGACATATCAATCCATGGCCTCCTCTACTGTTGCAATGAGGCCACACTCAAGTTGGAGTGTGCCTCCAACCTGATGGCATGAACAATGATTTCTCAAACTTCCGGTAATAGCCACCCCCCTCCCCTTTCACCACTCCTTATCTCCTTGCCTGCACTCTGGTACTCCTCCCCCTTTGCTTTCTTTCATGGCCTTCTGCCCTCTCCTATTAGATTCCCTCCTCTCCAGCCCTGTATCTCTTTCACCAATTAACTTCCCAGCTCTTTACTTCACCCCTCCCCTTCCCAGTTTCACCGCTCACTCTGTTTCTTCCTCACCCTACCCCTACCTTCTGATTCTGACTCATCTTTTTTTCTCCAGTCCCAAGGGTCTCAGCCCGAAACGTCGACTATACTCTTTTCCATAGATGCTGCCTGACCTGCTGAGTTCCTCCTGCATTTTGTATGCATTTCAAGTGGAACCTGATGGGTAGAGGGCAAAGTGGAGACCGAGGCTGTAAGGTGATAATCTGTCTCAACCTCTCCTTCTCTTCCCTCATCCAGCTCCATGTGACGTCCTTTTCTTCCCTCACCTCATTTCATAAGCACCATCTTCCAATTCCACCTCCTTCCCCTCCTCCACCAGGCTCCAACTGCCCATTATATTCTCCTCAGCTCCTCCTATTGCCCATCACCTCTTGCCTCAACCGACCCTCTCAGCTCTTTATACTGGTCACCTATTCTAATTGCATTCCTACCCCAAATATTCTTAGCATTTATTTTGATGCTTGGAGTATTAGGGACAAGGGTGATAAATTTAAAAGCATGAATCACTACATGGGACTGTGGCCATAACAAAGACTTGGTTGAGAGAAGGACAAGGCCATGATTGCTTAATGTTTCAGGATTTCAATGTCTTTAAAAGATCAAGAGGTAAAAGGGAAGGGGAAGTTGTACTATAAATCAAGGACAATATCACAGCTGCACTCAAAGGGGACACAGACTGGGCAAGCCATCCATATGCAAAGAACTCAAAATTAGAAAGGTGCAATCACAGACAGAATTGTACTAGGGACAACCCACCCCCTTCTAATAGCCACTAGGAAACTGAGAAACAGCGATGCAGACAGTTTAGAGAAAGGTGTAAAACCAACAAGGTTGTCCAGGTAACTTGACTTCCCCCAATATTGACTGGAATCTCCTTGGTGCAAGAACAAGACAGAACTTGTTAGGTGCATTAATGAGGCTTCATAAACCAGCATATCGATAGTCCAACAGGAAGGGGCCTTACTGAATCCAGTATTGGGAAATAAGCCGAAACTCACTGGCCTTTCAGTATGAGAATACAACTCTAAACTTAAGACGGCTATAGATCAGGGGTTCTCAACCTTTTAAATGCTGTGGACCCCTACCATTAACCATGGGGTCCATGGACCACGGGCTGGGAAGCTCTGCTATACATAAAGTATGGCTCTTTTGGAAGTGTATTAAACTGGAGCAGGGCAATTCACAAGAGTATTGGGCAGGAATTGAAACAACTCTACGGAATACAAGACAGGCAAGTTCCAGTAAAAAAAAAATGACAAGGTGACATTGAATACTGACAAAGTTGGTGAATTTAGTGAAAAAGAAAAAGAATGTATGTGGTATAGGAAGCTAAAATCAAGTGCATCCTCTGAGGGTATAAAGCCATCCATTAGTCTTGCAAGACCATGGATCGGCGCCTGGAAAGTCTTCACTCTCCAGGGCGCAGGCCTGGGCAAGGTTGTAAGGAAGACCAGCAGTTGCCCATGCTGCAAGTCTCCCCTCTACACGACAGCAATGTTGTCCAAGGGAAGGGCATTAGGACCCATACAGCTTGGTACCAGTGTCGAGCCAGAGCAATGTGTGATTAAATGCCTTGCTCAAAGGACACAACACGTTTCCTCGGCTCGAACTCACGACCTTCAGGTAGCTAGTCCAATGCTTTAACCACTTGGCCATATGCCCACATTCTGAAGGTATAAAGAAAATAGAAAGGGGGTTTGTGAATAGGAGACCTAGGAGGGGCCATGAAAAGTCCTTGGCAAGTAGGATTTTTAAAATCCTAAGGTATTCTATTGTGACGAAAAACCAAGTTATCAGAAGATTGATGCTGATGAGAGAGATGAGAGAGATAAGAGAGACAAAGGGAGAAGCAGTCAAAATGTTAATGAGAGAGGAGAGAGGTTAACGAAGAGACACACAGTTCCGAGTATTGACAGACCGTTTGCTTTGAACCTGAACTGTTTGAAGTTCGATGGACAGGCGATACCCCAGCAGGGGGATAAAAGGAACAGGTTCGCTAAGGCACTACAGACACCACGAGATCACGAGATAACGAGACCCTGGAAAAGTGGTGTGCCCCCACAAGTTGGTGGAGTTTGGAGGTCTGGTCGCGGGACCGACCATAGACACACAGGGTGAAAAGGTACGATCGGCAGGAACCTGGTGTGTGTGTCCGCCCTTGCCTGGGTGCCAGGTTCACCGCAGAAGAACGATCGTATCGGGAATGGAGGGGTCACAGTCGGTGACCTCGGAAGACATTATAAAGGGCTCGCCCAAAAGCTAACTGCAAGGAACATCAAAGATCTGTTTGAATTGAAATTTGCATTTGCTCTCTCTCTCTCCCCAACAGCACAACAGCAATTACTGCGAATTGTACTAAGCTGAACTGAACTCTGCGTCACTTGAGACTGATTATTTTACCCCTAGACTGCAATAGAGCTTGTTTGATTCCTATTACCCTAGTTCTGTGTACATGTGTGTTTTGTCATTGCTAACCTGTTGCATTTATATCCTTACGATTAGAGTACTGTGTTACTTATTTCTTTAATTAAACTTTATTGGCTTCTGTTAAACCAGACTCCAACTAAGTGGCACACATCAAATTTGCTGGTGAACGCAGCAGGCCAGGCAGCATCTCTAGGAAGAGGTACAGTCGACGTTTCAGGCCGAAACCCTTCATCAGGACTAACTGAAGGAAGAGTTAGTAAGAGATTTGAAAGTGGGAGGGGGAGGGGGAGATCCAAAATGATAGGAGAAGACAGGAGGGGGAGAGATGGAGCCAGGAGCTGGACAGGTGATTGGTAAAGGGGATATGAGAGGATCATGGGACAGGAGGCCCAGGGAGAAAGACAAAAGGGTGGGGGGGGGGAACCCAGAGGATGGGCAAGGGGTATAGTCAGGGGGACAGAGGGAGAAAAAGGAGAGTGAGAGAAGGAATAGAAACATAGAAAATAGGTGCAGGAGTAGGCCATTCGGCCCTTCGAGCCTGCACCGCCATCTATTATGATCATGGCTGATCATCCAACTCAGAACACCGCCCCAGCCTTCCCTCCATACCCCCTGACCCCCGTAGCCACAAGGGCCATATCTAACTCCCTCTTAAATATAGCCAATGAACTGGCCTCAACTGTTCTCTGTGGCAGAGAATTCCACAGATTCACCACTCTCTGTGTGAAGAAGTTTTTCCTAATCTCGGTCCTAAAAGGCATCCCCTCTATCCTCAAACTGTGACCCCTCGTTCTGGACTTCCCCAACATCGGGAACAATCTTCCTGCATCTAGCCTGTCCAATCCCTTTAGGATCTTATACGTTTCAATCAGATCCCCCCTCAATCTTCTAAATTCCAACGAGTACAAGCCCAGTTCATCCAGTCTTTCTTCATATGAAAGTCCTGCCATCCCAGGAATCAATCTGGTGAACCTTCTCTGTACTCCCTCCATGGCAAGGATGTCTTTCCTCAGATTAGGGGACCAAAACTGCACACAATACTCCAGGTGTGGTCTCACCAAGGCCTTCTATAACTGCAGTAGTACCTCCCTGCTCCTGTACTCGAATCCTCTCGCTATAAATGCCAGCATACCATTCGCCTTTTTCACCGCCTGCTGTACCTGCATGCCCACTTTCAATGACTGGTGTATAATAACACCCAGGTCTCATTGCACCTCCCCTTTTCCTAATCAGCCACCATTCAGATAATAATCTGTTTTCCTATTTTTACCACCAAAGTGGATAACTTCACATTTATCCACATTAAATTGCATCTGGCATGAATTTGCCCACTCACCCAACCTATCCAAGTCACCCTGCATCCTCTTAGCATCCTCCTCACAGCTAACACTGCCACCCAGCTTCGTGTCATCCGCAAACTTGGAGATGCTGCATCTAATTCCCTCATCCAAGTCATTAATATATATTGTAAACAACTGGGGTCCCAGCACTGAGCCTTGCGGTACCCCACTAGTCACCGCCTGCCATTCTGAAAAGGTCCCGTTTATTCCCACTCTTTGCTTCCTGTCTGCTAACCAACTCTCCACCCACACCAATACCTTACCCCCAATACCGTGTGCTTTAAGTTTGCACACTAATCTCCTGTGTGGAACCTTGTCAAAATCTGTCCCCTACTATTTCTGGAAGATTATTTATGTCCTCCTTAGTGAAGACAGAACCAAAGTAATTATTCAATTGGTCTGCCATGTCCTTGCCCCCCATAATCAATTCACCTGTTTCTGTCTGCAGGGGACCTACATTTGTTTTTACCAGTCTTTTCCTTTTTACATATCTATAAAAGCTTTTACAGTCCGTTTTTATGTTTCCTGCCAGTTTTCTCTCATAATCTTTTTTCCCCTTCCTAATTAAGCCCTTTGTCCTCCTCTGCTGAACTCTGAATTTCTCCCAGTCTTCAGGTGAGCCACTTTCTCTGGCTAATTTGTATGCTTCTTCTTTGGAGTTGATACTATCCCTAATATCTCTTGTCAGCCACGGGTGCACTACCTTCCTTGATTTATTCTTTTGCCAAACTGGGATGAACATTTGTTGCAGTTCATCCATGCAACCTTTAAATGCTTGCCATTGCATATCCACCGTCAACCCTTTAAGTGTCATTTGCCAGTCTATCTTAGCTAATTCACATCTCATACCTTCAAAGTTACCCCTCTTTAAGTTCAGAACCTTTGTTTCTGAATTAACTATGTCACTCTCCATCTTAATGAAGAATTCCACCATATTATGGTCACTCTTACCCAAGGGGCCTCTCACGACAAGATTGCTAATTAACCCTTCCTCATTGCTCAAAACCCAGTCCAGAATAGCCTGCTCTCTAGTCGGTTCCTCGACATGTTGGTTCAAAAAACTACCCCGCATACATTCCAAGAAATCCTCTTCCTCAGCACCTTTACCAATTTGGTTCACCCAATCTACATGTAGATTGAAGTCACCCATTATCACTGCTGTTCCTTTATTGCACACGTTTCTAATTTCCTGTTTAATACCATCTCCGACTTCACTACTACTGTTAGGTGGCCTGTACACAACTCCCACCAGCGTCTTCTGCCCCTTAGTGTTACGCAGCTCTACCCATATCGATTCCACATCTTCCCGACTTATGTCCTTCCTTTCTATTGTGTTAATCTCTTCTTTGACCAGCAACGCCACCCCACCTCCCCTTCCTTCATGTCTATCCCTCCTGAATATTGAATATCCCTGAACGTTGAGCTCCCATCCCTGGTCACCCTGGAGCCATGTCTCTGTGATCCCAACTATATCATAATCATTAATAACAATCCGCACTTTCAATTCATCCACCTTATTACGAATGCTCCTTGCATTGACACACAAAGCCTTCAGGCGCTCTTTTACAACTCTCTTAGCCCTTATACAATTATGCTGAAAAGTGGCCCTTTTTAATGCTTGCCCTGGATTTGTCGGCCTGTCACTTTTACTTTTCTCCATAGTACTTTTTGTTTCTACCCTCACTTTACACCCCTCTGCCTCTCTGCACTGGTTCCCATCCCCCTGTAGTGAACTAACCTCCTCATGCCTAGCCTCTTTAATTTGATTCCCACCCCCCAACCATTCTAGTTTAAAGTCACCTCAGTAGTCCCCGCTAATCTCCCTGCCAGGATATTGGTCCCCCTAGGATTCAAGTGCAACCCGTCCTTTTTGTACAGGTCACGCCTGCGCCAAAAGAGGTCCCAATGATCCAAAAACTTGAATCCCTGCCCCCTGCTCCAATCCCTCAGCCACGCATTTATCCTCCACCTCATCGTATTCCTACTCTCACTGTCGCGTGGCACAGGCAGTAATCCCGAGATTACTACCTTTGCGGTCCTTTTTCTCAACTCCCTTCCTAGCTCCCTATATTCTCCTTTCAGGACCTCATCCCTTTTCCTACCTATGTCATTGGTACCTATATGTACCACGACCTCTGGCTCCTCACCCTCCCACTTCAGGATATCTTGGACACGATCAGAAATATCCCGGACCCTGGCACCAGGGAGGCAAACTACCACCCGGGTCTCTGGACTGCGTCCACAGAATCGCCTATCTGACCCCCTTACTATCGAGTCCCCTGTCACAACTGCCCTCCTCTTCCTTGCCCTACCCTTCTGAGCTACAGGGCCGGACTTAATGTGTGTATAAAAATAAATAACGGATGGGGTACGAGGGGGAGGTGGGGTATTAGCGGAAGTTAGAGAAGTCCATGCTCATGCCATCAGGTTGGAGGCTACCCAGACGGAATATAAGGTGTTGTTCCTCCAACCTGAGTGTGGCTTCATCTTTACAGTAGAGGAGGCCGTGGATAGACATGTCAGAATGGGAATGGGATGTGGAATTAAAATGTGTGGCCACTGGGAGATCCTGCTTTCTCTGGCGGACAGAGTGTTGGTGTTCAGCAAAGCGGTCTCCCAGTCTGCGTCGGGTCTCGCCAATATATAGAAGGCCACATCAAGAGCACCGGATGCAGTATATCACCCTGATCCTCGCATATCCCCTTTACCAATCACCTGTCCAGCTCTTGGCTCCATCCCTCCCCCTCCTGTCTTCTATCATTTTGGTTCTCCCCCGCCCCCTCCCACTTTCAAATCTCTGACTAACTCTTCCTTCAGTTAGTCCTGACGAAGGGTCTCGGCCTGAAACGTCGACTGTACCTCTTCCTAGAGATGCTGGCTGGCCTGCTGCGTTCACCAGCAACTTTGATGTGTGTTGCTTGAATTTCCAGCATCTGCAGAATTCCTGTTGTTTCCAACTAAGTGGTCCATTTCTGCTGGTTTGGCAACCCAGTTACGGGGTACGTAACATAAGTGGGGATCTTGTCTGCAATTTTGAACACCAAATTTGGGACTGGGTAAATTGATTGGGTTAAAATTCCCGAAAGAAAGAAAGGGCAGACAGCAGAAATGGAGCTTGAGGAATTTCTAAAGGCGCCAACCTTGGAGGCATTAGAGGATGCCAGGAAATCAGAATCGGCAACTGTGGCCAAACGGTTGAATCTTTTTAAGGGGAAGTCGACAATGAGGAGAGCGGAGATGCACAGAGCTATCATAGAGCATTATGTATCTAAAGGTGTGTTTCCCCAAGGGGAGCTGGAGGTAGTATCTATGGGCAAACCTGGTGTAGAAGCAGTACAGCTGCAGATTGAAAAATTGAGACTCGAGCACGAGTTCCGGGTAAAACAGTTGGAACGAGAAGAGAGGGACAGGCAGTTAAAGCGAGAAGAGAGAATAAAACAGTTAGAGCGAGAAGAGAGAATAAAACAGCTGGACCGAGAAGAGAGAGAGAAACAGAGGGAAAGGGAATTTGAGCTGGAGAAGTTAAAGATGACGCTAGCGCAGGGGCCCATGCCAAACCAAGGTGGAGGGTTCAGGGCGACCCAGGAGGTTAGGCTATTTCCCCCATTTGAGGAGGCCGATGTTGATCGGTACTTTCTTCATTTTGAAAAAGTTGCTGCAAGTCAGGACTGGCCGAGGGACAAGTGGGCTGTTTTGCTTAAGAGCGTACTTAAAGGAAAAGCCCAGCAAGCTTACTTGGCCTTGTCCGCAGAAGATGCCCAGTGGTATGATGTGTTGAAAGAGGCCATACTCAGGATTTATGAGTTGGTCCCGGAGGCATACCGGCAGAGGTTCCAGAATGCGAGGAAGCAGTGGGGCCGCACGTATTTAGAGCTTGCCCGTGAGATGCAGATGTATTGTGAGCATTGGTGCACCTCGAAAGGGGTCAATAGGGATTATGACAGACTGCTACAGCTAATACTGATTGAGCAGTTTAAAGGTCGTGTCCCTGAAGCTATGAGACCCTACCTAGATGAGAAAGAGGCAGTCATCTTAGCCGCAACAGCTAAGTTAGCAGATGAATACACGTTAACGCACAAAGCGAAGTTTACCCCGAGTAAAGGCTACCAGAAGAGTAGTCAAAAGGGCGGGGAGAGTCCGCCAGAAAAGTCAGAAAGTAAGCCGGGGTCTAGTGAGAAGGATAAGGAAGACCGGGAGCAGTTTGGTAGTAAGTCTCCTGGGGTGGTATCCTATAATTGTGGGAAAGCCGGACACTTTGCATCCAGGTGCTTTGCCCTAAAGAAGGAGACGGGGAAAGGAAAAACGACAGTTCCGACTGGCTGTATTGAGCTGGTAAACAAACCGCTAGGGGAGAAGAGGACTGATAAAGTTCAGGAAGGGCGCGAGAGGTTTATCTCGACCGGATTGGTGTCGGTGAAGGAGGGGTTAAACCCAGTTCCAGTACGGATCTGGAGAGAGACTGGAGCTTGTCAGTCATTGATATTAAAGAGTGTGTTAGACTTTAGTTCAGAGACCCAGACTGGGGAGGTCAGGGTGTTAAAAGGCATTGGGAAAGGGACTGAAGCAGTACCTTTGCACCAGGTACACCGAAGAAGTGACTTGGTCTCCGAACCGGTCACGATCGGGGTGAGGCCTGAACTACCGATGGAAGTCGTGGAGGTCTTACTCAGTAATGACCTCGCCGGCGCAGAGGTGTACCCAGCAGTACGAGTGACAAGCCAACCTGCCAGGATTGAGGCCCCGCCCATGGACTCACAGGTTTGTCCCGTTTGTGCAGTGACTTGGCGCATGTCCAGAAAAGCTGCCGAAGCGAATGCAGATTTAGCGGAGACATTTTTACCAGCCTTGTACCAGGAGGGGTTAGAAAGTGAGAAGCAGCGTAGTGAAACGGAAGTTAAGATAGATTTATCATTAGCAAGAAAGGAATTTGTACAGGCACAGGAGCAAGACGAGGAGCTGATGGTTTTGGCGGAGACAGCTCTCTCTGAAGCAGAATTAAAAAGGGAGCCAGTGGGCTATTATGTGAAGGAGGGAGTACTAAGGAAGAAATAGAGACCAAGTACCGTGCCCGCAGATGAGGAATGGGGGGTGGTGCCGAAAATTTATGGGGATGAGGTTCTCAACCTGGCCCACACGATACCCCCCGGTGGACATTTTGGGGTGAGGAAGACAGTGGATAGAATCATAAAAGAGTTTTACTGGCCGCACAAGAGGAAGGATGCTATTGACTATTGTAGACATGAGCTAACACAGTTACAGGCTATTAACATGTTAAAAGCTTACCACGATCAGAAAACAGATCTAGTTGTTGGTGTTATCACGAAAATTAATGAGGCTAGGATGCCACCTGATAAGGGGAAAACCCATTTTGAAAAGATAAGTAGGGTGCCAACCAGGTGGGAGAAGTCTATTGTTTTGGCCAGCTTTGCTGATAAGGTCTCTCCCTTAACCCCCGAACAGAGCGACCCGCTAAGACAGCTAATTAACCGGTATGCACACGTATGTCCTGATGTCCCGAGGCAATGCAAAGAGCCGGGACATGGTGTTGTTGTCACATCAGGTCAGGTCAGCCTAGTGAGCAACATCCCTATAGGATGGTTAATTCAGTGACAAAAGGGCTAAAGAACGCAGAAGCGTATATTGGCGATTTAGTGTTCTGGAGTGGCACGTGGGAGGAGCTGTTTAAAAAGCTGTTCGAAGCCAGCCTGACAGTGAACCTCGCAAAAAGTGAATTCAGCCATGGAAAGATCACTTATCTGGGATTTGTGGTCAGACAGGGGCAGCTGGCACCGATGCAGGCTAAGGTGCGGGCTATCTCTGAAGTCCCCACCCCGACAGACAAGACAGCCCTGAGGAGGTTCTTGGAGATGGTGGGGTACTATCGGAAGCTTTGCAAAAACTTTGCGAATATTACCCTCCCTCTTACTAAGCCCTTGCCAAAGAATGCTAAGTTTGTGTGGGACAACCCTTGTTATCTTTGTCCGGGACAGAAAACCATTGAGAATTTACACTGATCACAACCCATTAGTGTTTTTGGCCACTATGAAGTTTGCTAAGTTGGAGCCTGGTCTTAGAGGATTATTAAAATAACACATATAAAAGGAACGGAAAGGTGATTGCTGACTGTCTGTCAAGGTGTTGACAACTTAAAGTTCTCTGTACTAGCCGAATAGCTGATGACCCTGTATACTAGTGTGTATCTGATAATGTATTCATGCCTATAATTTTTACCCCGGTAAAAATCCTTTGAAGGGTAGGTGCGTGACGAAAAACCAAGTTATCAGAAGATTGATGCTGATGAGAGATAAGAGAGACAAAGGGAGAAGCGGTCAAAATGTTAATGAGAGAGGAGAGAGATTAACGAAAAGAGACACAGTTCCGAGTATTGACAGACCGGTTGCTTTGAACCTGAACTGTTTGAAGTTCGATGGACAGGCGATACCCCAGCAGGGGGATAAAAGGAACAGGTTCGCTAAGGCACGACAGACACCACGAGATCACAAGACCCTGGAAAAGCGGTGTGCCCCCACAAGTTGGTGGAGTTTGGAGGTCTGGTCGCGGGACCGACCATAGACGCACAGGGTGAAAAGGCACGATCGGCGGGAACCTGGTGTGTGTGTCCCTCCTTGCGTGGGTGCCGGGTTCACTGCGGAAGAACGATCGTATCCAGAACGGAGGGGTCACGGTCGGTGACCTCAGAAGACATTAAAAATGGCTCGCCCGAAAGCTAACTGTGAGGAACATCAAAGGTCTGTTTGAATCGAAATTTGCATTTGCTCTCACTCTCTCCAACGGCACAACAGCGATTACTGCGAACTGTACTAAGCTGAACTGAACTCTGCGTCACTTGAGACTGATCATTTTACCCCTAGACTGCGATAGAGCTTGTTTGATTCCTATTACCCTAGTTCTGTGTACATGTGTGTTTTATCATTGCTGACCTGTTGCATTTATATCCTTACGATTAGAGTACTGTGTTACTTATTCCTTTAATTAAACTTTCTTAGTTCCAGTAATTCAGACTCCAACAAAGTGGTCCATTTCTGCTGGTTTGGCAACCCAGTTATGATGTACGTAACACTATATATACATAGAGAGCAAGATGATAACTTGGGAGAGGATAAAGAAGTGAAGTGGAGCATTCAGTCAAGATTCTAAGTGAGTATTTTGCATAAATAATTACTGAAGTGGGAGACAGAGGATAGCAAGATCCATGTAAAGAGTACGAACCAACTAGGTCACTTTGAGATAAAGGACGATGTAGTGTGCCTCTTAAAGGACATACGAACATAAGAAATAGGAGGAGGAGTAGGCCATCTGGCCCATCCAGCCTGCTTCATCATTCAATAAGATCATAGCTGATCTGGCCATGGACTCATCTTCACCTACCTGCTTTTCCCCCATAACCCTTAATTCCCCTACGATACAAAAATCTATCCAACCTTGTCTTAAATATATTTACTGAGGTAGCTTCTACTGCTCCATTGGGCAGAGAATTCCACAGATTCACCACTGTCCGGGAAAAGTCATTCCTCCTCATCTCCATCTTAAATCTACTGCCCCGATTCTTGAGGCTATGCCCCCTAATTCTAGTTTCACCAACCAGTGGAAACAATTTTTCTGCCTCGATCTTATCTATCCCTTTCATAATTTTATGATTCTACAAGAACTCCTCTCATTATTCTGAATTCCAGCACGTATAGTCCCAGGCAACTTAATCTCTCCTCATAGTCTAACATAATCACATTTAGGTAGATAAATCCCCAGGCCCTAATGGGATATATCCCAGGTTACTGAAAGGCAAGTGATGAGATTGCTGGGACCTTAACCAAGATAGTATTGTCCTCCCTCATCACAGAAAAGGTCTCAGAGGAGTGGCAAGTAACTAAAATTGTTCCATTATTCAATAGGGATAATCCTGGAAACTATACACTGGTATTATGGCAGCGGGAGGGAAACTATTAGCAATTATTCTTAGGAACAGGGTATGAAAATTAGGAATTAGGGACTGTCAGCATGGCTTTGTGTGGGGCAAGTCATGTCTTATTAACCATTTTCAAGATTATAGTGATTGAGATAGAGCTGTGGATGTTAGTCTAAATGGATTTTAATAAGTCATTTCACTAGGCTCCCTTTGGAAAGCTCATCCAGATTAAGATGCATGGAATACACACAGATTTGTGTGACAGGGTCCTGAATTACCCCTATAAACTGTGCTCGACTACCCCTATGAACTGTGCTTTTGAAACGAGACAGTCAAAGACTGCTCACATGTTGTTTATACTTTCTCCAAGGACATGGCCTGCTAGTGCATTCTTACACAGAGAAAGGAGGGAGGAGCTGTCTTGACAAACAGCTTGGTACTAGAGGTCAGATGATAGACCTTAGACACATGATTTTGGACACTGAATGAGCTTTGTTGTGTCCACAGAAAAAGTGGGTTTTTGGAGGATCAATCAGTAGCTCTCACAATGTGAAAAGGGAGTGACCGGTGGGGAGCTGTTCGTGTGTCCAATCCTCACCTGGGTTGAAAGTGCCACCACAGAACGGTCCCCTTTATTGTGGTCACAGTCAGTGATTTTTAAAGGATTTCAGAGGACAACAGGAAGATCGACAGCGTCAGCTCACCTGAAGACTCAACTCTCTCTCTCTCTCCCCATCATTACTCAACTCAATACCATGAACTGAACTGAATTTTACTCATTATCATAAGACTATCTATTTACCCCTAGACTTGAAGAAGCTTGGTTTTCATATATATTTCCACTCTTACTGATATACTTACTTATATATAATCATTGCTAATCTGTTTGATTATCTGCATTTATATTACTGTATTGCAAAGTTACTAATAATATTATTAGTTAATAGCAATACTGGACTCCAAAGTGTTTTCCATTTCTGCAGGTTCTTTAACCCGTCACGGGGTACATGACACTTGCCATTTGGATCCAGAATTGGCTTGTTTATAGAAGGTAGAGGATACTGGTCAATGGGATTTAATCTGGATTCAATATGGAGGTCTGTAACTGTACCTTTACCTCTGCTGCTTGTGATATATATATGTATGACTTGGATAAAAAGGCAGACAGGTGGGGGATTGCAAATGATATAAAGATTCACGATCTGTGGATAGCATAGAAGATTGACAAAGGATACAGCAGGTTATAGATTAGTTGTGATATGGGCAGAGAAATCGTAGTTTCTCAAGGCATATTGAAGTGTTGCACTTTGGAGATCAAATACAAAGGGACCATACACTGTTAGTGGCAAGATCCTTAACAGCATTGATGTAGAGGGATCTTGGATCCAAGTCTATAGTTCTGTGAAAGTGGCTGCACAGGTTGATAGGATGGTAGAGGAAGTTTATAGAATGCTTGCCTTTAATAGTCAAGGCACTGAGTTCAGGAGTGAGGAAGTTATGTTGCAGCCTTACAGAAATCTAGTTAGGCCGCATCTGGAGCATTGCATTCAATTCTGGTCACCACATTACAGGAAGGATGTAGAAGCTTTGGAGAAGGTTACCAAAAATGCTCCCTCAAATACATGGCTTGTACTATAAAAAGAGGTTAGAAAATTTTAGGGTGTTATTTTTGAAGGCTTAGGGGAGATGTATTAGAAGTTTGTAAGATTATGACAAGCACAGCCAGAGTACATAGTTGGTTCCTTTATCCCAGACACAAGAAAATCTGCAGATGATGAAAATCTAAGCAACACACACAAAAGGCTGGAAGAACTCTGCAGGTCAGGCAGCATCTATGGAGAATATTAAACGTTCTACAATTCAGGCTGAGACCATTAATTGAAACAGGAAAAGATGATGAGATCAAAGCAAGAAGGTGGAGGGAGGGAAGGAAGAAGTACAAGGTGGTAGGTGACAGGTGAATCTAGGAGAGGGAAAAGCTGAAATAAAGAGCTAGGAACTTAATTGGTGAACCAGATAAAGGGCTGGAGAAGGAGGAATCTGATAGGAGAGGGCAGAAAACCATGGCAGAAAGGGAAGGGGGAGGAGCACCAGAGGGGGGTGATGGGCAGGTAAAGATTTAGGATGAGAAAGGGCAACAGGAATTGGAGAATGGTGAAGGGGGGGGCGTAATTACTGGAAGTTAGAGAAATCAATGTTCATGCCATAAGGTTGGAGGTACCCAGATGGAACAAGACATTACCTGATTGTGGCCTCATCGCAGCAGCAGAGGCCATTGACTGACATATCGGAATGGGAAATAGAATTGAAATGGGTGGCTACCAGGGGATCCTGCTTTTTCTGCCATATGGAGCATAGGTGCTCGGCAAAGCAGTTTCCCAATTTACATCAAATCTCACTAATATACAGAAGGTCACACCGGGAGCACTGGAGCAGATGGCCCCAAAGAGACTCACAAGTGTCGCCTCACCTGGAACGACTTTTTGGGGCCCTGAATGCTAGTGTAGCAACAGGTATGTTACTTGTTCTGTTTGCAAGTACCAGGAGGAAAATCAGTGGGGAGGGGCAAATAAACAAGGGAGTCACTTCGGGAGTGATGCGTGCAAAAGCGGGAAGTGTGGGCGGGGAAGGGCGAGAAAGATCTACTTGGTGGTGGGATCCCTTTGGAGATGGCAGAAGTTATGGAGAATTATGTGCTGGATGCAAAAGCTAGTGGGGTGGTAGGTTGAGGGCAAGAGAAACTCTATCCCTGGTGGAGCGGTGGGAAGACGAGGGAGAGTAGACGTGTGTGAAATGGGAGAGATGTAGGCGAGGGCAACGGTGATGGTGGAAGACAGAAAGCCCCTTTCTTTGAAGGCGGACATCTCATTAGTTCTGGAATGAAAAGCCTCATCCTGAGAGCAAATGCGGCAGAGGCAGAGGAACTGAGAGAAGGGGATGGCATTTTTACAAGTGATAGGGTGTGAAGAGGTATAGCTGAAGTAGGTGTGAAAATCAGGGGGTTCAAAAAAGATATTAATGTATAAACTGTCTCTAGAGATAGAAGCAGAGATCAAGAAGGTGGGGGGAGGTGTCGGAAATACCTGGTAAGTTTGAGGGCAGGGTAGAAGTTGGAGGCAAAATTGATGAAGTCAACAAGCTCAGCATGGATGCAGGAAGCAGCACCAATCCAGTCGCCAATGTAGCGCAGAAAAAGTTGTATCACTTTCTTGAGCTTCCAGTAATTGCTCCCCCCCCCTTCACCGCTCCCCCATTCCTGTTTCCCTCTCTCACCTTATCTCCTTACTTGCCCATCACCTCCCTTTCTTTCATGGTCTTCTGTCCTCTATCAGATTCCCCCTTCTCCAGCCCTTTAGCTCTTTCACCTATCAACTTCCCAGCTCTTTACTTCACCATTCCCCCTCTTCCAGTTTCACCTATCATCTTGTGCTTCTTCCTCCCCTCCCTCCACCTTTTTGTTCTGACTTCACATCTTTTTTCTCCCCAGTCCTGATGAAGAGTCTTGACCCAAAACGTCAACTATTTACTCTTTTCCACAGATACTGCCCAACCTGCTGAGTTCCTCCAGCATTTTGCGTGAGATCCCAGGATTGAAATGTCAAATAGCATAAGGCATATATTTAAAGCAAGTGGGTGTTTAAATAGAGATGTGTGGGGCATGTGTGGGCACGCTGCTGTTGTTATACAGATTGTGCTTGGAATGCACTGTCAGGGATAGTCACAAGGTAATTAAGAAACTCTTAGATGGGCACATGAATGTACAGAGTGTGGATATATATGGATATTGTGTTGGCAGTCAGAATTAATTTAGTTAGGCATTTAATAAGTATAGCACAATATCATGGAGAAAAGGACCCATTCCTTTGATGTACTGTTTTATGTTTTATCTCTCCTCCGTACACTCCAACCTGATTCAGGGTCTTGACCCAGACATCACCCATCCTTCTGCCTCCTCAGCTTATGCCTGACCTGATTAGTTTGGTTTTATTTTGCTCCAAATTACAGCTTCTGCAGTCTTTTCCCTCCATAACAAGTGCTGAGTTAGATAACAGGAAAATTGCAGATTGGCTGTGTTTTCATGATTTGCACACAAAAGCATTAAAATTCAACTGTACGTTGATTACAAACATTATTTTGTTCATGCGATTTAATTCCCATTTTTAACCAGAAATACTTACATCCTTCTGAGCAGTATTTAGATAACCGTCAACAAGATCCTCTTCATCATCAGATGTGAGACTGGACAATCAAGCAACAAGATTCATTAGGAACATGCTTTGTTAATTATTACAAAGTGCTTGAAAAATAACAATAAAGGATATCTTGTAGAAATCTACAAAGTCAATATCGCTAAAGACTCTGGAATTAACTATGAAACCAATTTTGATCTCAGTGGATGCATTCCTGCATGAAAATTGCAATAACTGAAGTGACGGAGGAAAGGGAGATTGGCTTACAAATAGATTAACTCTGCGAAAGGGAGGATAGGCAGGTAATAGACAAGGGACTCGCCCAGACCTATGGTTTGAGATGTGTCTACTTTAATGCGAGGAGTATTATGAATAAGGCGGGTGAGCTTAGAGCGTGGATCAGCACTTGGAGCTATGATGTTGTGGCCATTACAGAGACTTGGATGGTATTATTGATTGGCATCTTCCTAGAGTAAGGGGTTTAGATGGGGTGGAGTTTGTTAGGTGTGTTCAGGAAGGTTTCTTGACACAATATGTAGATAAGCCTACAAGAGGGGAGGCTGTACTTGATCTGGTATTGGGAAATGAAACTGGTCAGGTGTCAGGTCTCTCACTGGGAGAGCATTTTGGAGATAGTGATCACAATTCTATCTCCTTTACCATAGTATTGGAGAGGGATAGGAACGGACAAGTTAGGGACAACATTTAATTGGAGTAAGGGGAAATATGAGGCTATCAGGCAGGAACTTGAAAGCATAAATTGGAAACAGATGTTCTCAGGGAAATGTACGGAAAAATGTGGCAAATGTTCGGGATATTTACGTGGGGTTCTGAGTAGGTACGTTCCAATGAGACATGGAAAGGATGGTAGGGTACAAGATCCATGGTGTACAAAGGCTGTTGTAAATCCAGTCAAGAAGAAAAGAAGAGTTTACGAAAGGTTCAAAAAACTAGGTAATGATAGGAATCCTCTAGATTATAAGGCTAGCAGGAAGAAGCTTAAGAATGAAATCAGGAGAAGGCCTTGGAGGACTCAAGGCATTCTACAAGTACATGAAAAGCAAAAGGATAAGACGTGAGAGAATAGGACCAATCAAGTGTAACAGTGGAAAAGTGTGTATGGAACCCAAAGAAATAGCGGAAGTACCGAATGAATACATTGCTTCAGTATTCACTACGGAAGAGGATCTTGGGGATTATAGGGATGACTTGCAGTGGACTGAAAAGCTTGAGCATGTCGATATTAAGGAAGAGGATGTGCTGGAAAGCACTAAGTTGGATAAGTCACCAGGATCAGACGGGATGTACCCCAGGCTACTGTGGGAAGCGGGGGAGGAGACTGCTGAGCCTCTAGCAATGATCTTTGCATAATCAATGAGGACAGAAGAGGTTCTGGAGGATTGGAGGGTTGCGGATGTTGTTCCCTTATTCGAGGAAGAGAGTAGGGATAGCCCAGGAAATTATAGGCCAGTGAGTCTTACTTCAGTGGTTGGTAAGTTGATGGAAAGGATCCTGAGAGACAGGATTTATGAACATTTGGAGAGGCGTAATATGATTAGGAATAGTCAGCATGGCTTTGTCAAAGGCAGGTCATGCTTTACGAGACTAATTGAATTTTTTGAGGATGTGACTAAACACATTGACGAAGGTAGAGCTGCAGATGTAATGTATTTTAGCAAGGCATTTGATAAGGTACCTCATGCAAGGCTTATTGAGTAAGGAGGCATGGGATCCAAGGGGACATTGTTTTGTCACAGAAGGCAAAGAATGGTTGTAGATGGTTCATGTTCTGCATGGATGCTGGTGACCAGTGGTGAGCCTCAGGGATCTGTTCTGGGACCCCTACTCTTTGTGATTTTTATAAATGACCTGGATGAGGAAGTGGAGGGATGGGTTAGTAAATTTGCTGATGACACAAAGGCTGGGCGTGTTGTGGACAGTGTGGAGGGCTGTCAGAGGTTACAACAGGACATTGATAGGATGCAAAACTGGACTGAGAAGTGGCAGATGGAGTTTAAC
Organism: Mobula birostris; assembly: GCF_030028105.1. NCBI lineage: Eukaryota > Metazoa > Chordata > Chondrichthyes > Myliobatiformes > Myliobatidae > Mobula > Mobula birostris. The sequence goes on from NC_092377.1 coordinate 115,026,917, forward strand.
CCAGATAAGTGTGAGGTGGTTCATTTTGGTAGGTCAAATATGATGACAGAATATAGCATTAATGGTAAGACTCTCGGCAGTGTGGAGGATCAGAGGGATCTTGGGGTCTGAGTCCATAGGACACTCAAAGCTGCTACGCAGGTTGACTCTGTGGTTAAGAAGGCATATGGTGCATTGGCCTTCATCAATCGTGGGATTCAGTTTAAGAGCCGAGAGGTAACGTTGCAGCTATATAGGACCCTGGTTAGACCCCACTTGGAGTACTGTGCTCAATTCTGGTTGCCTCACTACAGGAAGAACGTGGAATCCATAGAAAGAGTGCTGAGAGGATTTACAATATGTTGCCGGGATTGGGGAGCATGCCTTATGAGAATAGGTTGAGTGAACTCGGCCTTTACTCCTTGGAGCAACGGAGGATGAGAGGTGACCTGATTGAGGTCTACAAGATAATGAGAGGGACTGATCATGTGGATAGTCGGAGGCTTTTCCCAGGGCTGAAATGGCTCGCACGAGAGGGCATACTTTTAAGGTGCTTGGATATAGGTACAGAGGAGATGTCAGGGGTAAGTTTGTTTGCTTTTTTTTTTAAAATATAAAAGCAGAGAGTTGTGAGTGCATGGAATGGGCTGCCAGTGGCAGTGGTGGAGGCTAAAACTATAGGGTCTTTTAAGAGATTCCTGGATGGCTACATGGAGCTTAGAAAAAGCCTAGGTAGTTCTAAGGTATGGACATGTTCGACATGTGCTGTAGGTTTTCTATGCTTCTAAAACAAAGATCTTTTTGTTTTCCTTTCTCTCTCTTTTCTCCCTCTGGCCCTCTCACTATAATTCCTTGTCTGCTCTCCACCTTCCTCTGGGCTGCCCTCCCCCTTTCTTTCTCCCTAGGTTTCCCGTCCCATGATCCTCTCCATTCTCCAGCCTTGTATCCCTTTTGCCAATCAACTTTCCAGCTCTTAGCTCCATCCCTCCGCCTCCTATCTTCTCCTATCATTTTGGATCTCCCCCTCTCAAATCTCTCACTATCTCTTCTTTCAGTTAGTCCTGAAGGGTCTCAGCCTGAAACGTCGACTGTACCTCTTCAAATAGATGCTGCCTCACCTGCTGCATTCCATCAGCATTTTGTGTGTGCTGCTTGAATTTCCAGCATTTGCAGATTTCCTCGTGTTTGCATCTTTTTGACATTAGTGGGAGAACGAAACTATTGGGAAAATGACTCTTTTGTTTCATTCAGTTCATACAGAAAAGTATTTAAGAGAATACAAAAACAACTGGGGAATGAGACCCCAGCACACTTAATGTGAACAAGGAAAATGGCACCACTAGTGAGCTTAAAGAAGCCCTGAAAATGAGGCCTCAAGGTGCTTACAGGAGTGCAGAAAAAAACCTAGTAAGCCAAATGATGAAGTGTCTGAATTTCCAAATAATCAGATAGCAGATTATCACAGTTCTACTGTACTGTACATTGAGGAATTCAAACAAGTTATTTTGTCCTATTAACAATTACCTTTCAGGCATTTTCACCATGTACCATATAAAATTAAACAAAGCAGCTTCTATATTAAATGTGCGGGGAGCATCTTCTATTGTCTAAGAAGAAAAGGAATATCGTTAACATACTATAAATTTATTTCTACTATGATAAATAAAGTTACCATTAAAAAAAACTTTAAGAACATTTAAAAGAATACATTCAAATAAAATTACACATTTAATTACAGCAAAAATTGTAAGTTACATCACCCTCAGATACACTTAGATTGTGATATCTTCACAAAGTCTAACTGGCACAAGTCTAGCAAGCAAACTTCAAGCACAACTACAGAAAGCTGGCATTTCATTGCTGGACTCCATTTCAAGATAAATTCAGAATGGCACCAGCAAGTACATTGAGAAGTTCAGTGCTTCCACATTTATATCCATCAGGAATGTTAGTCTAGATCTCCATGCCAATTATGCACCACTGCTGAAGAATATCAAATTACACAGAGAAAAGCTATTTAAATAGTTAGGTATATTTCATTGTGATTTAATAGAATGCAATGACAAAGGTTGGATGCCTCAGTTCTGTTCCCCTATCTGTTTTTAAGCTTAAGTTTTTAAACAACAGACATTATGAACTACGAGTGTTTTAAGACTAAAATGACTTCCAGGGAGTGATGGCTTTGTGTGTCTGCTGCCATATTCTTCAAGAATATATGTGGTCAAATGCTTCTCTGTTGTCAAAGGCTCATGTCCCTATTTGGTCAAAAAGTAAATATGGAGATATTTTGGTTCTTTACAGGAAAGGGACCAGCTTCTGGGTGTCAGTGGTGGGGGATGGTATTCGATATACCAAGGAAGCGGCCTAGAAGACTAGTATACTTTTGGATTTTGGGGGGGGGGGGGGGGGGGGATGGACAACTACATTGTGACCTGTCCAAAGCTGCCTTCTATTTTTACTAAGATTACTAGGTATTCTTAACAACAGTTTGCTATATTATGTGAAATATGGAGTGGAATTTTGACCTAACATTTGTTTCCCCTTAGAATGTAAAAGAGAAAAAATAAATATTAGCTTTATCTATCACATACACATGGAAACATCAAAATATAATGTGAGATATGTTGTTTGCGAGTGTCACTACTTTTCTGACACCAATATAGCTTGCCCACAACTTATTAGCCCTAACCTGCACATCTTTGGAATCTAGGATGAAGCTTGAGGACCTGGAGGAAACCCATGAGGTCATGAGGAGAACACACAATCTTACAGATGGCAGTAGGAATTATAATTATAGTATGGACACTCAGACAATTGTGGGAAATAAATATGGCATGGAAAATTGAAGGTTATTTTCTTTCATTGATTCCTTTCACTCAGGGGAAAAATACGTGCCTGATTAAAAACTCGTGGATAAATTCTGTGTACTCCACGCAAATGACAACTTAATGTAACAGAGCGAGACCTGTAGGAAAATCAAACAGAATCAGAATTAAGATCACTGACACAAGTCATGAAAATTTTTAACTATAAAGTAGTGCAAACAACAAGCAAATTAAAAAGTGTTCATGGGCTCAATGGCTATTCAGAAGGGGTAGAGGGGTAGAAGCTGTCCCTGAATCGCTGTGTGCCTCTTCAGGCTTCTCTACCCCTTTCCTGATGGTAAAAATGAGAAATAGGCATCTACTGGGTAGTAGGCGTCCTTAATGACGGACAGCGCTTTTGACTCACTGCTCTTTGAAGATAAGACCATAAGACATAGGAGAAGAATTAGGCCATTCAGCCCATCGAGTCTGCTCCATCATTCCATCAAGGCTGATCCCAAATCCCACTCAACCCCATACACATGCCATCTTGCCATATCTATTATACTGGGGGATACTACGGGGGCTAGTGCCCGGGATGGAGCTGATTAATTTTGCAACTCTCTGCCTGCAGCTGACTTTGATCCTATGCAGTAGCCACCACCACCACCCCCCCCCCCCCAATACCAGACAGTGATTCAGCAAGTTAAAAATATTATCCACGGTACATCTACAGAAATATGCAAGTATTTTAGGTGAGGTACCAAATCTTCTCAAACTTCTAATGAAAAATAGCCGCTGTCATGCCTTCTTTAGAGGTGCATCGATACATTGGGACCAGGTTGGGTCCTCAGAGATATTAACAGAGAGGAACTTGAAACTGCTCACTCTCTCCACCTCTGATCTCTCTATGAGGATTGGCATGTGTTCCCTCGCCTTACCCTTTCTGCTACTGCTAGTAAGTTATTTTAATCCTATTTTTATCTTGTTATTTTAATCTGCATTCCAGTACTGAATTGTTATGGCATTAAATATGCTTTCTGTAGTATTGTCAAGCAGACCTGTTTAGTTGGCATAAGTGTATTACTGGGCTCCACAGCCAATAGAGGTAGCTTATGTTTGTTTCAACATTATTTGACTGAATGAAATCACTGCTACTATTTTATAAATGAAACTCAACTTTATTAATGTTTGAATTTTTCATATTTAGTCATTTTAAAAATACATTGAGCGCTTTCCAGTCAAAGTAGAGGAGCTAAGACCTACTCAATATCAATTCATTGACATTCAACCAAAATGGCAATCAAATTAAATTGGTTGAAGTCCATCCCATTTCCATGGCTTGGATTGTTAAGTAGCTTAATTTGATAAGACAACATTTGAATAGCGACTCAGGCAAAAACATTATAGTTAGTAAATTACATTAGGGTCCAGGTCAAAGTATGCATTTCATCCAATAAAGGTTCTATTTGGAGCTAAATTATAATAACACCATTTGTTTGTTCTTCTGCCATCAGCCAAATGTTACAGGAGCATCAAAACTAAAACCACAAGGCTACTGAACAGCTTCCTCCCACAGGCAGTCAGACTGCTAAATAGCTGCTCTACCTGACTCTGCTTTGGACACTTTTAACTTGTACTGGACACTTATAACTTGATTTTAACTAACATGTGGCTGTTGTGTTTTACTATTTATTTTTATGTTTATTATTTAGTGTTGCGTTTGTTATGTTATAATTGCACTGCTCCTGGGAAATGCTGTCTCATTCTGCCCTGCAGAGCTGATGTACAGTTAGAATGACAATAAAGTTTTTTGAATCTTGAATTTCTCAGCGCAGCCTCATATGTTCAGTGCATCCCATAATATAGAGGTGGTGGAGGGGGGGGTGGAGAAAAAACACAGGCCATTTTATTGTTGACTCTTCAATAAGAATTCCAAGTGTGCAACACTTCAGGCACCAAGAGCTGTGCACTCTTGAAACTAAAAATATGCCACCCTAGTCTCCTTTCACAAAAATAGGGCTCAGGAAGTTGCTGGCTACAGGTCTGATAAGGCTAGCTCAAGGTGTTGAGGTGCGAAGGTACACACTGGACTAGAATTTGGTAATGGGGAAAGGAAGACTGAGAATAAGAAGGACTGGTAATGTGTCTGGTGGAGAAATCAGAAGCAGAGGAAGTGATCTATGTGCAGTGAGCAAAAAAATGGACCAGTGTACACCTGTATGTGTGAATAATAACCCTAAAATTTACTCGTCATTCATCATTCCAGTTTGACACATCAAGCTTGTAAAAGTCACACACACAAAACACTGAGGCACCTCAGCAAATCTGGCAGCATCTATGATGAGGAATAAATAGTCAACATTTCGTGTCAAGGTTAGGTTTTCAAAATTACTCCTAATAGGAATATTTTCTGAAAGATGTGATACAACCCAAAACCCTGGCACACTTCACTTTAGAGACAAAAACATTAACACAAGAATAGCGTCACATAATGAATATTATGGGCAAAAGAGCTCATATAAAAAGAGGATGTTATTTTTCACCTCTCTAAAACTCCTTTTTCTCTTTTAACCCATGCATTAAATGTAATCTTACGTTGGAAAGCTGACTGTACACGGCTTTGGAACAATCCACTGAAAGAACGAGTCTCCTTCGTATTCCAAATGGAGCTGTAAATTACAATTAGTTGTCATCACATTCTGATTGGCTCAAACACGTCCCTAAATTCCACAATTTCTGTTTAAATAGCAGTTTTATACATCTGTTTTCTCTATTGCTTCTCTGATTTATCTGATATGAAAAATGATGAACTCCTTCAAGACCTTCTCAATATTTTTAACAATATGCCCAAACCAACCGCTCCCTAATCTCTATATCAATCTTATATTCTGTACTTGTGTGCTTTTAAGTATATTGAGTTCTTGGTATCAGGTTCCCTTCTATTGCCTTTACTGCTCTATGTTCCAAGTACAAAGTAAGATAAAGGAACAGGCTTTTCAGCCCACAATGTTGTGCCAAGCCAATTAAATTAGCAATCAAATTGCTAACTAAACTAATGCCTCTACCAGCACCCCAGGCAGCACTTTCCAGACACCATCACTGTGTAAAATATTTGCCCCTCACATTTCCTTTTGAATCTACTCCCTCTCATTTTCAATGCATGTCCTCTGGTATTAGACATTTCAACCCTGGGAAGCTGATACCGTCTGTCAGTTATCAGTGGCTCTCCATCTTACAAACCTCTATTACATCTCCCCTCAACCTCCACCACTCCAGAGAAAACAACCAAAGTTTGTTCAACACAAAATACCCTGCAGATGCTGGGGTCAAAGCAACACTCACATGCTATATGAGAAAGTTCGGTCAACTTCTCATATAGCACATGCCCTCTAATCTAGCCAGCATCCTGGTGAACCTCTTTGCAGCCTCAACATTGTTCCTATAATGAGGTGACCAGAACTGTAAAACTACAGATGTGGCCTAACTAGAGTTTTCAAAAGTTGCAACATAACCTCCTGATTTTTAAATTCAACGCCTTAACATAATAGAGGCAGGCATGCCATATGCCTTCTTAACCACCTCATGAATCTGTGTAGCCATTTTTTAAAAGCTATGAACTTTAAAAAGTCCCTCTAATCATCAACTCTGTTAAGGATCTTGCCTCTTTATATTTGACCTACCAAGACTTCACATTTTGTTGTGTTAAACTCCAACTGTTATTTTTCCACCTGTATCTGCATCTATACATATTGTATTCTTTGCCTGTCTACGTTACCTAAAGCACCAATCTTCGTATCACCTGCAAATTTACTAACTTATCCAGCTAAATTTTCATCTAGGTCACTTATATACATCACTAACAGCAGAGGTTCCAGTTCAGATTGCCGCAGAACACCATTAATCACAGACCTCCAGCTAGAATAAATCACTTTGACCACTGTCCTATGTATCTACTGGTAAGCCAATTGTGAATACAAATGGCTAATTTACCATGCATCTTAATCTTCTGGATGAGACTCCCAAAGGTGACCTTGTCAAGCACCTTGGATAACATCCACAGCTCTACCTTCATCAATCACCCTCATCAAACAACAATCAATTTGGTAAGACATGACTTCCAATTTCTCTGCACAAAGCCATTCTGGCTCTCCCTATTTGGGCCATTGTTTTCCCAAATGTTCATGTATCCTATTCCAAGGATTTTTCTCCAGTAACTTCCCTACCACTGACATGAGACTCACTGGTCTATAGTTTCCATTATCCAAGTTTTCTTCTAGAATAATAGAACACTTTCTGACATTAAGGAAGGTTCTTCATTTTGGGCAGCTACCCATTTACTTAGTGGAAACATGCTGTACTTGCCCTAAACTTTTACATTCTCCTTCTCATATGACACAGGACTACAGCAGCAGCAAAAATCAACATACAAAGAAAAATGGATACATGGAAAATTAAATATGCATAGAGAGAACAATCCAAAATTTTGTCCTCATCTTTAATGACTAATTGATATTAGATGCTAGATCCTCAAACAAACTATCATTTGTTTTTATTTCAGATTTCAGTACTTTGTTTTGGTGTTTGTTTTTCTTCAAGGATTGACAACAAATTAAATTGGTTAAGTCAACCTCTGGGAAGCAAAATTACAGATACTGCAAACCAAAGTAAAATAACTGAAAATGCTGAATACACACTCAGATCCCTCTATCTTAAAGCTGTAATTTCCAACATTAGTTAATATGTTTCTTAATTGTTCCTTCTTAATTAATTTTTATTCCATGTTTTCAGATTATGCTTAAGAATAGCAAGGGACAAAATTAGTCTTCTTGAAAATTATTTATGGAACCAGAGATGGGGGATCTTAAATGGATTTTTTTTCCGCATCTATGTTTACTCGGGAGACAGACATAGTCTATACAACTGAGGCAAAACAGCAGTGAGGTAATGCACTGTATACAGATCACAGAGGAGGTGTTTGCTGCAATGAGTCAAGTTAGGGTTGTTAACTCCCCAGGGTCTGACAATGTGTTCCTTTGGACCTCGAGGGAGACTAGTGCAGAAATTGCAGGGGTTTTAGCATTTCTTAAACATCAGAACAACATTTGCTGTCCTCTAATTGATGTTTAAGAAAGGCTCTAAGAATAAGCCAAGAAATTGTAGCCTGGTGAGCCTTACATCAATGATGGGTGTTACGTACCCCGTAACTGGGTTGCCAAACCAGCAGAAATGGACCACTTAGCTGGAGTCTGGATTACTGGAACTAAGAAAGTTTTATTAAAGAAATAAGTAACACAGTACTCTAATAGTAAGGATATAAATGCAACAGGTTAGCAATGGTAAAACACACATGTACACAGAACTAGGATAATAGGAATCAATCAAGTTCTATCGCAGTCTAGGGGTAAAATGATCAGTCTCAAGTGACGCAGAGTACAGTTCGCAGTAATCGCTGTTGTGCCATTGGAGAGAGCAAATGACGATATGCAAATCGAATTCAGACAGACCTTGATGTTCCTCTGCAGTTAGCTTTCGGCGCGAGCCCTTTCAATGTCTTGAGGTCACCGACTGTGACCCCTCCGTTTCGGATACGTTCGTTCTTCCACGGTGAACCCGGCACCCAGGCAAGGGCGGACACACACACCAGGTTCCCGCCGATCGTACCTTTTCACCCTGTGCGTCTATGGTCGGTCCCGCGACCAGACCTCCAAACTCCACCAACTTGTGGGGTCACACCGCTTTTCCAGGGTCTTGTTATCTCGTGATCTCGTGGTGTCTGTCGTGCCTTAGCGAACCTGTTCCTTTTATCCTCCTGCTGGGGTATCGCCTGTCCATCAAACTTCAAACAGTTCAGGTTCAAAGCAACCGGTCTGACAATACTTGGAACTGTGTCTCTTTTCGTTAATCTCTCTCGTCTCTCATTAACATTTCCGAATGCAATTTCCATTGTCGCACTTATATCTCTCATTAGCATCAATCTTCTGATAACTTGGTCTTTTGTCACATGGGCAAGTTATTGGAAGGTGTTCTAAGTGACTGGATACACTAGTCTATGACTAGTAATGTGGTACAGGGATCAGTGCTGGGTCTGTTGTTGTTAGTCATGCATATTACTGTTCCAGATGATAATGTGGTTAACTGGATCAGCAAAATAGTGAATGACACGAAGATTGGGATGTAGTGGACAACAAGGAAGCCTATCAAAGCCTGCAGTGGAATCCAGACCAGTTGGAAAAATGGGCTGAAAATGGTAGCTGGAATTTAATCCTGACAATGAGGAGTTGCACTTTGGGAAAGCAAAGAAAGGGTAGGGCATACAGCACACAGTGAGCAGTAGAGCGCTGAGAAGTGAGTTAGAACAGAGGGATCTGGGAATACAGGTCCGTAGTTCATTGAAACTGGTGTCACAGGTAAATGTGGTCATGAGAACTGTTGACACATTAGCCACCATAAATCAAAGTATTGAGTACATGAGTTAGGATGTTATGTTGAAGTTCAATAATATGTTGGTGAGGTCTAATTTGGAGCAATGTGTATAGTGCTGGTCACTAACCTTTGGGAAAGATATCAATAAAGTTGAAAGGGTACAGGAAAAAACTTACAAGAATGTTGGCAGGACTTGAGGACCTGAGTAAAGGTTGAATAGATTAGAATTTTATTCCCTAGAGCACAAGAGAATGAGGGGAGATTTGAGAGAGGTATAGAGAGGATGAATGCAAGTGGGCTTTTTCAACTGAGTTTGGGTGAGACTAGAACTAGAGCTAAAGGTGAAATGTTTAACGAGAAACTGAGTGAGTGAGAGTGTGGAACAAACTGCCAGCGGAAGTGGTGGATGGGGGTTCAATTTCAACATTGAAGAGAATTTGGACAGATATATGGAGGGGAGGGGTACATCCAGGCTTTCACCTGGATGCAAGTTGATGAGACTATGCAGATCACTAATTTGGCATGGACTAAATGAGCTGAAAGGCCTGTTCTAAAACTGGTTTTTTTTTTAAAAACCACTCACAACTTAATATATCCCTTTGTAACCACCTTGAATCCCCTTCACATTGGTCACCCCTCTTTGTGTCATCAGCAAGTTTAGCAATCATACTTTTGGTGCATTCATCCAATTATTTATATAAATTGTAAAGGTTAGGTCCAACATACCATTTGTTAAACTTTGCTAACTAGTTAAGGCCCAGATTTGTCAATATTTCCTTTTTATTCACAATCTAGTTTAAAGTGGCACTACCAAAGATGTGTGACAGCTTACTGGTAGTTTGGTAGACAAGAGTTTCGACTAAAAACATTACTTATAACATCTTTTCTGATGTGAATTGTGGTGAACTTCCGCCGCAGACATTGAGGAAGTAGGTGGAGGCAAGCCTGATTTGGAGATGAGCTGTGCTGGTGCAGCGTGAGGCGAACTTGTTCGAGCCGGGGTCACAGATAGAATTGCTGGTATGAGCAATTTGGAGAGGAGTCCATGTGGAAGAGTTTCTATGCCCATCCATCTAACGAGCTGCGAGGTTGGAGCTCTCCAAGTGCTGAGGCGATTTGGTGAAATTGAGAACGGCTTCAGGCCAGATAGTCATGGCACTGGGGTCTGGGTCCTAGAGCGAGGTACTACCCAGTGCTTGGACAATTCAAATGCCAACACAGATACTCTGGAAGCCTGAGTGTCAAGAATGGAGGCAAAGGGAGGGCTGATTTTACTCACCCTCCTGCAAATGTTAATCCTTTCTCTGTGGCTCTGAGGCTGTGAACTGATCCAGCTACTGTGCATTTTTACCCTGCTGGTGTGATGGATTAGGACCAAGGCTTGGGCCTACTCCGGTTGCTCTGGGAACAGATCTGGGACTCGGTCTGGTTTGGTATGCTGTTGGCTTGCTTCCACTGTTCGCATGATTTGCGTTTTTCTCTCTCTTTCTCTGCAGTGGTGTTTGGTCTTTCTTTTATGTTTCGGGTCGTACAGGTTTTGTGCTTTGTGGCTGCCTGTGAACAAAGAAATCTCATGGTATATAATTTACACACTCTTTAATAAATGTGCTTTGAATTTTTAAGTGAGCATGGGGGATGTCCTTCAGAACTTTATAGCTGATTAAGTGCATTTTGTAATATAGAAAACATCACAACTAAGCTCTCACAAAGCCATAATGTAGTGAGAAAAATTCTACACCATCACTAGCATGGCAAATTCACTTACAGTGCTTCGGGTATTGATTGAAATTCGACTTCCCATATTATTGGAATATCTGGAAAAGTAATTTCAAACTTAGTATTGAAAAGTGTTCTAAGTCTAAATAGCTGTTATGGCAAAGTTTATATGATGATTGTCTTTCAATGCAACATTTTCTTGGATATCTGTGCAATACAAGCTCGCGGAATCCTTAGGATCTTTCTGGAAACTAAAAATAGCACATTTCTTTTCATGTTATCTTGCCCTTGCACCATGGCTTAAAAAGGGCTATGACCAAGTGATGTCAATATTATGAGCAACAAAGACAGAATGCTGGAGGAAATTAGCAAATCAAGCAGGATTTTAGAGGGGAATAAATATTTAATATTCTAAACAGTCAAGTCCTGATCTTCCCCCATCTAACAGGCCCTACACCACACACCACCAACCCCCAGTTGTCCTCCCCCAACACTCTCACTTCCCAACATAACTAACCCACCACACCCCATAGACCCCGTCACCGTAACTCCCCCACACGCGACCCTGTCCCTCTCCCGTACCTGTCCCCACCGTCCCCCCGCACAACCCCGTACCCGCCACAACCGCTGCACACGATCACAACCTGTCACTCCCACATCCCGCCACGCTCGACCCTGTCCCCGTCACTCCTCCTCCTCCACCCACACTCAACCCTGACACTCCACTGCCTTGCCACACTCGACCCAGTCACCCCACGCCATCAACTCCTCTGCCCCCCTCGTCTTGTCTTGTCCAGACGGCACCAACCGCTGCCGCTGGGCTATAAACTCCCCTTCACCCACACTCCACCCCACCTCTCCAACGCTTGACCCCGTCCCCGTCATTATCCCGCCCAGACCACGCTCGACCCCGTCCCCCTCACTCCTCTGGCCCCCCCACGCTCGACCCCATCCCCCTCACTCCCCTGGCCCCCCCACGCTCGACCCCGTCACCACCCCGCCCCCCCCACACCCACGCTCGAACCCGTCACCACCTCACCCCCCCACTCACGCTCGACCCCATCACTACCTCGCCCACACTAGACCCCGTTACCCCAATCACTCCCCCTTCCCCCCACTCACGCTCGACTCCATCACCCCCCGCCCCTACTCAACCCCATCACCCCCGCCCCCCCAGCCACACTCGACCCCATCAAGCCCCGCCCCCCACCCACACTCGACCCCATCACCACCCCGCTCACACTAGATACCATTACCGCAATCACTCCCCCATCCCCCCCACCCACGCTCAACCCCGTCACCCCCCGCCCCCACACACGCTCAATCCTGTCACCCCTGCCCCCATCCATGCTCGACCCCAATCCCCCGTCCCCACCCACGCTCGACCCCAATCCCCCGCCCCCCCCACCCACGCTCGACCCCAATCCCCCGCCCCCACCCATGCTCGACCCCAATCCCCCGCCCCCACCCACGCTCGACCCCAATCCCCCGCCCCCCCCACCCATGCTCGACCCCAATCCCCCGCCCCCCCCACCCATGCTCGACCCCATCACCACCCCGACCCCCACCCACGCTCAACCTCATCACCACCCCGATCCCCACCCATACTTGACCCCATCACCACCCCACCCCCCATGCACGCTCGACCCCATCAACACCCCGCCCACACTAAACCCCATTACCCCAATCACTCCCCCATCCCCCACCCATGCTCCACCCCATCACCACCTTGTCCCCACCCATGCTCGACCCCATCACTACCCCACCCACGCTCGACCCCATCACTACCCCACCCACGCTCGACCCCATCACTACCCCACCCACGCTCGACCCCATCACCACCCCACCCACACTGGACCGTTACCCCAATCACTCCCCCATCCCCCACCACCCTGCCCCCCACCCACGCAATATCCCGTCACCACCCTGCCCCAACCCACGCTCGACCCCATCAACCCCCCCGCCCCCAACCACGCTCGCCCTCCTCACCACCCCACCCACGCTCGACCCCATTCCCGTCACTCCCCCGCCCCCCATAATCGACCCCATCCTGGTCACACCCCACCCCAACCGTCGAATCGACCTCCAGCCCCGGGGAATGTGTTCTCCCACACACGATGGACTCCATTCCGCCGGTACCTCCACACAGCCGAGACGACACTGACACTAACGGCCGTCATCATCAGCACTCGGACTCCTCTGGCCGCCATGGCGTCCACCGGCGCGTACCCAAGACCGTTATCCACGCGCTCACCCACCTGCGGCGAGGCCCCTTATTGGACAGGGACCGTAATGATGTTAGGCCATGTGACAAAGCTCTCGCTGGATGGCAGCGCCGACTTTCGGCTCCAGCTTTATCTCCGCAGGCGACGCATCTTCTTTCCTCCTTTTCGAAGCGGGTTAGCAGGAGCGTTTTGCTCCAGGAGGTGGAGTTACCGGCCGAATTTGAAATGTGTGGAGAGGGGAGTATGGTGGTGGAAGCGGAAAGGAGAGTGACGTTCAAGCAACACAGACAAAATGCTGGAGGAACTCCGCAGGCCAGGTAGCAGCTGTGGAAAAGATCCTGCATCAGTGCTCTTTTCCATAGAAGCTGCCTGGCCTACTGAGTTCCTCCAGCATTTTGTGTGTGTTGCATGGATTTTCAGCATCTACAGATTTTCTCTTGAGAAGACCTAGGATTGAGATTTTTGATTGGAGAAAGGCTAACTTTGAGGAGATGCGAAAGGATTTAGGAGTGCATTTGGACAATTTGTTTTATGGGAAGGATGTAATAGAGAAATGGAGGTCATTTAAAGGTGAAATTTTGAGGGTACAGGATCTTTATGATCCTGTTAGGTTGAAAGGAAAGATTAAAAGTTTGAGAGAGCCATGGTTTTCAAGGGATAGTCATAGTCATACTCTATTGATCCCGGGGGAAATTGGTTTTCGTTACAGTTGCACCATAAATAATAAATAGTAATAGAACCATAAATAGTTAAATAGTAATATGTAAATTATGCCAATACATTATGAAATAAATCCAGGTCCAGCCTATTGGCTCAGGATGTCTGACCCTCCAAGAAGGGAAGAGTTGTAAAGTTTGATGGCCACAGGCAGAAGTGACTTCCCATGACGCTCTGTGCTGCATCTCGGTGGAATGAGTTTCTGGCTGAATGTACTCCTGTGCCCACCCAGTACATTATGTAGTGGATGGGAGACATTGACCAAGATGGCATGTGACTTAGACGGCATCCTCTTTTCAGACACCACTGTCAGAGAGTCCAGTTCCATCCCCACAACATTACTGGCCTTACGAATGAGTTTGTTGATTCTGTTGGTGTCTGCTACCCTCAGCCTGCTGCCCCAGCACACAACAGCAAACATGATAGCACTGGTCACCACAGACTCGTAGAACATCCTCAGCATTGTCCGGCAGATGTTAAACGACCTCAGTCTCCTCAGGAAATAGAGACGGCTCTGACCCTTCTTGTAGGCAGCCTCAGTGTTCTTAGACCAGTCCAGTTTATTGTCAATTCGTATCCTCGGGTATTTGTAATCCTCCACCATGTCCACACTGACCCCCTGGATGGAAACAAGGGTCACCGGTACCTTAGCTCTCCTCAGGTCTACCACCAGCTCCTTAGTCTTTTTCACATTAAGCTGCAGATAACTCTGCTCACACCATGTGACAAAGTTTCCTACCGTAGCCCTGTACTCAGCCTCATCTCCCTTGCTGATGCATCCAACTATGGCAGAGACATCCGAAGACTTCTGAAGATGACAAGACTCTGTGTAGTAGTTGAAGTCCAAGGTGTAAATGGTGAAGAGAAAGGGAGACAAGACAGTCCCCTGTGGAGCCCCAGTGCTGCTGATCACTCTGTCGGACACACAGTGTTGCAAGCACATGTACTGTGGTCTGCCAGTCAGGTAATCAATTATCCATGATACCAGGGAAGCATGCACCTGCATCGCTGTCAGCTTCTCCCCCAGCAGAGCAGGGCGGATGGTGTTGAACACACTGGAGAAGTTCAATATTGGAAACTTGGTTTGGAAAAAGAGAGGGATCTTCAATAAATATAGGCAGCTTGGAGTTAATGAGGTGCTCGAGGAATATAAAGAATGTAAAAAGAATCTTAAGAAAGAAATTAGAAAAGCTAAAAGAAGATACGAGGCTGCTTTGGCAAGTAAGGTGAAAATAAATCCAAAGGGTTTCTACAGTTATATTAATAGCAAAAGGATATTGAGGGATAAAATTGGTCCCTTAGAGAATCAGAGTGGACGGCTATGTGCGGAGCCAAAAGAGATGGGGGAGATCTTGAACAATTTCTTTTCTTCAGTATTCACTAAGGAGGAGGATATTGAATTGTGTAAGGTAAAGGAAACAAGAAGGGTAGTTATGGAAAGTATGACGACTAAAGAAGAGGAAGTACTAGCGCTTTTAAGGAATATAAAAGTGGATAAGTCTCCGGGTCTGGACAAGATATTCCCTAGGACCTTGAGGGAAGTTAGTGTGGAAATAGCAGGGGCTCTGACAGAAATATTTCAAATGTCATTAGAAACGGGGATGGTGCCGGAGGATTGGTGTACTGCTCATGTGGTTCCATTGTTTCAAAAGGGTTCTAAGAGTAAACCTAGCAATTATCGGCCTGTGAGTTTGATGTCAGTGGTGGGTAAATTGATGGAAAGTATTCTTAGAGATGGTATATATAATTATCTGGATAGACAGGGGCAGATTAGGAACAATCAACATGGATTTGTGTGTGGAAGGTCATTTAGGAATCGGATGGCAGATGGGAAGAAGCTGTTCCTGAATCGCTGATTGTGTGCCTTAAGGCTTCTGTACCTCCTATCTGATGGTAATAGTGAGAAAAGGGCATGCCCTGGGTGCTGGAGGTCTTTAATAATGGACGCTGCCTTTCTGAGACACTGCTCCCTAAAGGTGTCCTGGGTACTTTCATAGCCTAGTGCCCATGATGAAGCTGACTAGATTTACAACCTTCTGCAGCTGCTTTCGGTCCTGTGCAGTAGCCTCTCCATACCAGACAGTGATGCAGCCTGTCAGAATGCTCTCCACGGTACAACTATAGAAGTTTTTGAGTGTATTTGTTGACATGCCAAATCTCTTCAGACTCCTAATAAAGTATAGCCGCTATTTTGCCTTTTTTATGACTACATCGATATGTTGGGACCGGGTTAGATCCTCAGAGAACTTGACACCAAGGAACTTGAAGCTGCTCACTCTCTCCAGTTCTGATCCCTCTATGACGATTGGTATGTGCTCCTTCGTCTTACCCTTCCTGAAGTCCACAATCAGCTCTTTAGTCTTACTGACATTGCGTGCCAGGTTGTTGCTGCGGCACCATTTGACTAGTTGGCATATCTCACTCCTGTACGCCCTCTCCTCACCACCTGAGATTCTACCAACATTGATTGTATCGTCAGCAAATTTATAGATGGTATTTGAGCTATGCTTAGCCACACAGTCATATGTATACAGAGAGTAGAACAGTGGGCTAAGCACACACCCCTGAGGTGCGCCAGTGTTGATCGTCAGAAAGGAGGATATGTTATCACCAATCTGCACAGACTGTGGCCTTCCATTTAGGAAGTCGAGGATCCAATTGCAGGGGGAGATACAGAGGCCCAGTTTCTGCAACTTCTCAATCAGGATTGTGGGAATGATGGTATAAAATGCTGAGCTATAGTTGAACAGCATCTGTGACGTAGGTATTTATGTTGTCTAGGTGGTCTAAAGCCACGTGGAGAGCCATTGAGATTGCATCTGCCATTGACCTATTGTGGCGATAGGCAAATTGCAACAGGTCCAGGTCCTTGCTGAGGCAAGAGTTCAGGAGCAGCTATTTTTCATTAGGAGTTTGAGGAGATTTGATATGTTACCTAAAATACTTGCATATTTCCATGGATATCATTCTAACCTGTTAAATCACTGTCTGGTATGGGGAGGTGGTGGTTACTGCATAGGATTAAGTGAGCTGCAGAGAGTGGTAAAATTAATCAGTTCCATCCTGGGCACTAGCCCCTGTAGTATCCAAGACATCTTGTATAAAGGATATGGCAAGATGGCATGTGTACGGGGTTGAGTGGGATTCGGGATCTGCCATGATGGAATGGTGGAGCAGACTTGAGGGGCTGAATGGCCTAATTCTTCTCCTATGTCTTATGGTCTCATGATAATCTAATAGAGTTTTTTGAGAAAGTTACCAGGAAAGTGGATGAAATCAAGGCAGTAGATATTGCTTACATGGACTTCAGGAAGGCATTTGACAAAGTCCCACATGGGAGGCTGGTCAAGAAGGTTCAATTGCTTTGGCATTCAAGATGAGGCAGTAAATTGGATTAGACATTGGCTTTGTAGGAGAAGCCAGAGAGTGTTACTGGAGGGCTGCCTTTCTAACTAGAGGCCTGTGACTAGCGGTGTGCCACAGGGATTGGTGCTGCCTCCTTTTTGTTTGTTATCTGTATCAGCGGTCCCCAACCACCGGGCCGCAGATCAGTACTGGGCCACAAAGCATCTGCTACCAGGCCGTGAGGAAGCGATATGAGTCAGCTGCACCTTTCCTCATTCCCTGTCACACACTGTTGAATTTGAACAGAGGGTTGCCAACTGTCCCGTATTTGCCGGGACATCCTGTATATTGGGCTAAATTGGTCTGTCCCATATTTCCCCCACTAAGGTTGAGTGTTCCTATGAAACCTTTCGTGCCGAAATGGCGTGAAGCGAAGCAATTAATATTAATTTATACGGGAAAAATTTTTGAGCATTCCCAGACCCAAAAAATAACCTAACAAATCATACCAAATAACACATAAAACCAAAAATAAATAACACTAACATCTAGTAAAAGCAGGAATGATATGATATATACACAGCCCATATAAAGTAGAAATAATGTATGTACAGTGTAGCCGGGAAGATGAAGGCAAAACCGAATTGTGGGGGGAAAAAATTGGTACGTATGCACATGCACACACAGGTGCCCGCGCAAGGCTTCATGGTAATGGTAGTCTTTCCTGGGGTAAAGTGTCCCAGGATTTGACTGCTACTTGTGTCCCTTATTTGGAAGTGAGAAAGTTGGCAACCCTAACTGTAAAAGACATGTTGAGGTGAGTTTAACCCTACTTGGACACCACCACCACCCCCCCCGCCCCTGGTCGGCCGGTCTGCAAGAATATTATCAATATTAAACCAGTCTGCGGTGCGAAAAAGGTTGGGGACCCCTGATCTATATCAATGATCTGAATGA
The DNA here is from genome assembly GCF_030028105.1 of Mobula birostris. Lineage (NCBI taxonomy): Eukaryota > Metazoa > Chordata > Chondrichthyes > Myliobatiformes > Myliobatidae > Mobula > Mobula birostris. Next base: position 115,045,086 of record NC_092377.1, read on the forward strand.
TAATGTTGTTAACTGGATAAGTAAATTTGTGGATGACACCAAGATTGGGGATATAGTGAAAAGTGAGGCTATCATGGCTTGCAAAGGGATCTGCATCAGCTGGAAAAAGGGCTGAAAAATGGCAGGTGGAATTTAATGCAGATAAATGCAAGGTTTTGCACTTTGGTGGATTTTTCACAGTGAGCAGTAGGACACTGTAGAACAGGAATCTGGGAATACAGATCCGTAATTTGTTGAAAATGACTCCATAGGTGATAGGGTCATAAAGCTTTTGGCACATTGGCCTTCTTAAATCAATGTATGGAGTACAGAAAATGGGATGTTATGTTGAAATTGTATAAGACATTGGTGAGGCCTAATGTGGAGTATCATCTGCAGTTTTGGTCACTGGCTTACAGGAAGAATGTAAACAAGATTGAAAGAGTACAGTGAAAATTCACGAGAAGAATTTCGTTGGAGGACCTGAGTTATAAGGAAAGACTGAATAGGTTAGGACTGTATTCTTTAGAACGTAGAGGATTGAGAGGAGATTTGATCAAGGAATCTAAAATTATGAAGGTATAGATAAGGTAAATGCAAGCAGGCTTTTTCCACTGAGTTTGGGCGAATGGTCAGAATTTTAAGGGAACACGAGGGGAAACTTGAATTGAATTGACTTTATTTCTTACATCCTTCACATACATGAGGAGTAGAAAATCTTTACATTACATCTCCATCTAAATGTGCAATCATAGTAATTTATAATAAATAGAACAGTCAGTGTAATATGGAGTACACTCAAATCAGCGTGAGTTCATCAGGCTTTTACGCTGTGGTACCGCTTCCCGGATGGTAGCAGCTGAAATAGATTGTAGTTGGGGTGACTTGGGTCCCCAATGATCTTACAGGCCCTTTTCACACACCTGCCCTTGTAAGTGCCCTGAATCATGAGAAGTTCACAACTACAGATGTACTGGGCTGTCCACACTACTCTCTGCAAAGTCCTGCAATTACGGGAGGTTCAGTACCCATATCAGGCAGTGGTGCAGCCAGTCAGGATGCTCTCAATCATTCCCCTGTTGAAAATTCTTAAGATTTGGAGGCCAATACCAAGCTTTCTCAACCGTCTGAGGTGAAAGAGGCACTGTGTGCCTTTTTCACCACACAGCTGGGGTGTACAGACCACATGAGGTCTTTGGTGATGTGGATGCCAAGGAACTTAAAGCTGTTTACCCTCTCAGACCCAGATCCATTGATGTCAATAGGGGTTAGCCCCTCTCCATTCCACCTGTAATTCACAACTAGCTCCTTTGTTTTTGCGACATTGAGCGAGAGGTTGTTTTCTTGACACTACTGTGTCAGAAAGATGACTTCTTCCCTGTAGGCCACCTTGTTATTGTTGGAGATGAGGCCAATAAATGTAGAGTCATCGGCAAAGTTAATTAGCAGATTAGAGCTGTGGGTGGCAATACAGTCATGGGTATACAGGGAGTAAAGGAGGGGACTCAGTACGCAGCCCCAAGAGGCTCCTGTATTGAGAATCAGAGGGTTGGAGGTGAGGGAGCTCACTCTTACAACCTGCTGCTGATCTGACAGGAAGTCCAGGATCCAGCTGCACAAGGCAGGGTCAAGGCCAAGGTCTCTGAGCTTCTTGTCGAGTCTGGATGGAAAAATGGTGTTTCGGAATACCGAACTGTAGTCCAAGAACAGCATTCTCACATGAGCATCCTTCTCCAGATGTGTAAGAACAGTACGTAGAGCAGTATGTGGCTATTGCATCACCTGTCAATCGGTTGTGTTGGTAGGCGAATTGTAGAGGGCCCAGTTTGGGTGGTAGCAAGCTGCAGATGTAATCCGTGACCAGCCTCTCAAAGCAATTGCTTATTATTGAGGTGAGTGCAACAGGATGCCAGTCGCTCAAGCTTGGTCTTTTTTGGTACAGGGACAATAGTGGATATTTTGAAGCAGGAGGCTTTACTGGGAGAGGGAGAGATTTAAAATGTCAGTAAACACATCTCACTCTTCACTCAGAGGGTAGTGAGAGTGTAGAATGAGCTGCCAGAACAAGTGGTGCATGTGAGCTCAATTTCAACATTTAAACAAAGTTTGGATAGGTACATGGATGGTAGGTGTAAGGAGGGCTATGGTCCTAGTGCAGGTCGATAGGAGTAAGCAGTTTAAATAGTTTTGGCATGAATTAGATGGGCAGAAACCCCTGTTTTGGTGTTGTACTTCTCTTTGACTCTGTGTTACCTGTATTCAATACTTGGTTAAAACCTCAGTTGGATTTTCACATGTTCACCGTTCTTTTTCCCGAATTGATTATTTCCTGATTGACTCTCGTTTGATTCCATATGTAGTTGATTGTAATTATGACATTATTGCTATTTCAGATGATGCTCCATTGAAACTTTCCATCAAGTTAATGGATACCTTTTGTACTACCAGACAATGGCGATTTAACCCTATTTTGCTTCAAGATCAGGACTTTGTCAAATTTATAAAGGAGCAGATTGATTTCTTCTTTTCAACTAATACTACGGATGAAGTTTCCAACGGAACTGTTTGGGACGCCTTTAAAGCTTATATCCGTGGTCAGATTATTTCCTATTCGGCTGGTTTGAAAAGACGTATTAACAATGAAATACTTCTACTGGTTGATAAAATTAAAGAAGTTGATAAAAAATATGCTAGTTCTCCTAGCAAGGAGCTGTACAAACACAGAGTTGAACTCCAATTGGAACATAGCTTATTATTAACATCCTTGATCAAAAATCAATTAATGAGAACTAGAAGTGATTTTTATATTCATAGTGATAAATCGGGTAAATTACTGGCTAACCAATTGAAATTTGATTCGGTTAAATGTCAAATTACTAAGATCCACAAACAGGATGATACTTTCACAGTTGATCATGTTGGGATAAACCAAACCTTTCAAGAATTTTATACCTCTTTATATCATTCTGATTTTCCTCATGATTCTAATTTCATGCATGATTTTTTAAGTAAATTGAGTTTTCCGAAACTATCTCCCGAAGATTGCCTATCATTAGAAACTTCCATTTCAGAGGAAGAAATAATAACTGCAATCTCATCATTAAATTCCAGTAAAGCACCCGGTCCCGATGGGTTTACAGTGGAATTTTTAAAATTTTTTTCCTCCATTCTTTCTTCTAAGTTGTCCAGAATATTTAAGGAAGCAATTAGTTTAGGTAAATTACCACAATTGTTTTATGAAGCCTCTATTTCCTTAATTCTTAAAAAGAATAAAGATCCTACGGATTGTGCATCCTACAGACCGATATCTCTTCTGAATGTAGATTCAAAAACTTTTTCAAAAATTCTAGCTACTAGACTGGAGAAGGTGTTACCTCAAATTATTTCCATGGATCAAACCGGATTTATTAAAAATCGCTATTCATCTTTTAATATTAGGAGGTTAATGAATATTGTTTATACCCCCTCACTTACTACCTCGGAATGTATTATCTCATTAGATGCTGAGAAAGCCTTTGACAGAGTTGAATGGCCTTATTTATTTAATGTTCTTGAGAAATTTAATTTTAATTTGACATTTATATCTTGGATTAAATTGTTATATTACTCCCTGGTAGCCTCGGTCTGTACAAATAATTATAGATCTCCTTTTTTTCGTCTTTTTCGCAGTACTAGGCAAGGTTGCCCTCTTAGTCCTTTACTATTTAATATTGCTCTTGAACCTTTAGCAATTGCTATCCGTGACTCGCCAAATATTGTTGGTATTACCCGTGGAAATGAAATACATAAACTATCATTATATGCAGATGATTTGTTGTTATATATCTCTAACCCAGAGAAGTCAATTCCTGCTATCTTAGATCTGTTAGCTCAATTTAGTAACTTCTCTGGTTACAAATTGAATCTTAATAAGAGTGAATTATTCCCTTTAAATAAGCATGTACCTATTTATGGACATTTACCAATTAAATTGGTTACTGATTCATTTATATACTTAGGGATAACAATTACGAAAAAATATAAAGATTTATTTAAAGCTAATTTTTTTACCTTTAATTGATCAGATTAAACTTTTATTTACCAAATGGTCCCCAATCTCTTTGTCTTTGATTGGTCGGATTAATGCTATTAAGATGATCATTTTGCCTAAATTTTTGTATATATTTCAATCGGTTCCAATTTTTATCCCAAAATCTTTTTTTGATAACGTAGATTCAAAAATTTCCTCATATATTTGGCAGAATAAAAATCCTAGGTTAGGTAAAAGATATTTACAGAAATCCAAGAAGGAGGGGGGACTTGCCCTCCCAAATTTTAGATTCTATTATTGGGCAATTAATATTCGATATTTAAAATTTTGGCTACAAGATTTGGATGCATCTTTAAACCCTCATTGGGTAAATCTTGAATCTAATTCATTACAAGGGTTTTCCTTGGGTTCGGTTTTAGGAACTTTACTTCCTTTTACTTCTTTTAAATCATATAAACAAATGAATAACCCAATAGTTAAACATACTTTACGTATATGGTTTCAATTCCGAAGATTTTTTGGGTTTAATCAATTCATTCTTGTAAGTCCCATTATATCAAATTTTCTTTTTCAACCTTCCATGATGGATCAAGCTTACTTTGATTGGAAAACCAAAGGTATAATATCTTTTTGCGATTTATTCTTGGGTAACTGTTTTATGTCTTTTGATCAACTCTCTAATAAATATAACTTACCCAGATCTCACTTTTTTAGATATCTACAGATTAGAAACTTCTTAATTACTGTCTCTCCTAATTTTCCACACCCATATCCAATGGACACTTTGGAAAAAATCTTAGACTTAGATCTTTCTCAGAAAGGTGTAATAGCAATTGTATATAATATAATTATGAATTTATGTCCTGATGCCTCTAATAAAATTAAAGCTGACTGGGAAAGAGAACTTGAGATTAATATACCGACTGAAAAATGGGAAAAAATTCTTCAGTTGGTGAATTCATCCTCTGTATGTGCTAAGCATAGGTTGATACAGTTTAAAGTAGTTCACAGGGCTCATATGTCCAAAGATAAACTATTTCGTTATTACTCATATTAATCCAATATGTGACAGATGCCAGTCTGAGATTGCTTCTCTAACTCACATGTTTTGGTCATGTCCCTTGTTGGAGAAATATTGGAAAGATATTTTTGATATTATTTCAACGGTCCTAAATATAGACTTACAACCTCATCCAATTACTGCTATCTTTGGACTACCAATGATAGACTCAAATAATTTAACCTCTTCATCACGAGGGATGATTGCATTTCTTACTTTAATAGCTAGAAGGTCCATTTTGTTGAATTGGAAAGAGATCAACCCTCCTACAGTATTTCATTGGTTTTCACAAACTATGGTGTGTCTGAATCTGGAGAAAATTAGAAGTGCAGTTTATGACCCTTCTATTAAGTTTGAAAAAATTTGGAGGCCATTTATTCAGCATTTTTATTTGATGTAATTTGATCATTTCCAAACTTGTTTTATTTCTCTGTACTGTTGTTGGAGGGGAATGGAATCGTCGACGCTGAGGTTTTCTTTTTTTCCATTTTTAAGTTGTTAGTTTTGCCCAAGTCTTTTAGTTTAGTTTAGTTGTTTTTTTTTTCTTTTGGGATGGGTTTTTTTTTCTCTTTTTCTTTCTTTTTTCTTTTTTTTTTGCTTTATATTATCCGTGATCAGTTCTACATGTATGGGAGTTTTGGTAATTTCCACTATTTGGTTTTGCAATTACTCTTTTTTTAAATGTAACAATACATCTCATATTATCTGTATTATTGCTATGTTTTGTTTCTATATTTTGAAATTAATAAAAAGATTGAAAAAGAAAGGATTTTGCTTTAAGGAGGGATCGAGATTTGGGTGCTGGGGGGTGGTGGTGTATCAAACATGGGATAGGGTGCAGGGTGGGCCAGGTAGGCAAATCTTATTAGTAGTAGAAACAAGAGATGAATGGGAAAATTGTGGTAATTATTATTTATGATAAATAACCTCTGAAAAATAAGCAACACACATAAAAGTTGCTGGTGAACTCAGCAGGCCAGGCAGCATCTCTAGGAAGAGGTACAGTTGACATTTTGGGCCGAGACCCTTTGTCAGGACTAACTGAAGGAAGAGCTAGTAAGAGATTTGAAAGTGGGAGGGGGAGGGATGGAGCCAAGAGCTGGACAGTTGATTGGCAAAAGAGATATGAGAGGATCATGGGACAGGAGGCCCAGAGAGAAAGAAAAGGGGGAGGGGGGGAAAAAACAGAGGATGGGGAAAGGGTATAGAGAGGGGGTCAGAGGGAGAAAAAGGAGAGAGAGAAAAAGAATGTGTGTGTATATAAATAACGGATGGGGTACGAGGGGGAGGTGGGGCATTAGCGGAAGTTTGAGAAGTCAGTGTTCATCCCATCAGGTTGGAGGCTACCCAGACGGAATATAAGGTGTTGTTCCTCCAACCTGAGTGTGGCTTCATCTTTACAGTAGAGGAGCCGTGGATAGACATGTCAGAATGAGAATGGGATGTGGAATTCAAATGTGTGGCCACTGGAAGATCCTGCTTTCTCTGGCGGACAGAGTGTAGGTGTTCAGCGAAACGAGCTCCCAGTCTGCGTCAGGTCTCGCCAATATATTGAAGGCCACATCGGGAGCACCGGACGCAGTATATCACACCAGCCGACTCACAGGTGAAGTGTTGCCTCACCTGGAAGGACTGTCTGGGGCCCTGAATGGTAGTGAGGGAGGAAGTGTAAGGGCATGTGTAGCACTTGTTCCGCTTACAAGGATAAGTGCCGGGGGAGATCAGTGGGGAGGGATGGGGGGGGGGGAAACGAATGGACAAGGGAGTCGCGTAGGGAGCAATCTCTGCAGAAAGCGGGGGCGGGGGGGTTTAGTGGTGGGATCCCATTGGAGGTGGCGGAAGTTACAGGGAATTATATGTTGGACCCGGAGGCTGGTGGGGTGGTAGGTAAGGACAGGGGGAACCCTATTCCTAGTGGGGTGGCGGGAGGATGGAGTGAGAGCAGATGTGCGTGAAATGGGGGAGATGCATTTGAGAGCAGAGTTGATGGTGGAGGAAGGGAAGCCCCTTTCTTTAAAAAAAAGGGAGACATCTCCCTCATTCTGGAGTGAAAAGCCTCATCCTGAGACCAGATGCGGCAGAGACGGAGGAATTGCGAGAAGGGGATGGCATTTTTGCAAGAGACGGGGTGAGAAGAGGAATAGTCCAGATAGCTGTGAGAGTCAGTAGGCTTATCGTAGACATCAGTAGATAAGCTGTCTCCAGAGATAGAGACAGAAAGATATAGAAAGGGGAGGGAGGTGTCGGAAATGGACCAGGTAAACTTGAGGGCAGGGTGAAAGTTGGAGGCAAAGTTAATGAAGTCAATGAGGGATAAATTAACCTCTGAGGTGTTGGGGGTCAATGGACTCAAACTAATTTGGTGTGACTTTAATGCACATGGTACACTGGGATAGCAGTAGAACAAATGCTAATGGTTTAGTGGTGAAGATTTTTTTTTGGATAGTCATGTTTGGTGTTCCAATGATGGTAGGGGAGCTAGATTTGACATTCAGCAAAATTCAGTACCTGCTATTGATCCCACGTTGGTATCTAATGCTTTTGCAGGTATGACAGAGTGGGATATTTAAGAGAAAATTTGTTAGGGAGTGACCATTTCTTGGATATGGTGGGCATGGAACTGTATAGGACTGTGAGCTCTTCTGTTTCTAGATGGAAGTTTAGGCATCCAGAATGACTCTAATTTGAGAAGTTGGGAAATCCCAGTAGGCCAAGTGTCAGGTATTATTTGAAAGATTTGAGGTGTGAGGTGGAACAACGTCCTCCTGGTCTTGTGTTCTGGGGAGAAAAGAACTATTAGAGATTTAGAAAAGGAGGAATTTTTGGCTGAAGCTTTTCTTAAAAGCACACAGTTCTGAAAAATCTGAAAAAACTAACTAAAATAGGAAGGCATTTCTTGGCAAACACGAGGAAATCTGCAGATGCTGGAAATTCAGGTCTCGTCCCGAAATGTCAACTGTGCTTCTTCCTATGGATGCTGTCTGGTCTGCTACGTTCCACCAGCATTTTGTGTGTGTTGCTTGAAGGCATTTCTTGTCTGTAATCCTGGGGTTATTGAGGATAGGCAATGCTTGATGTGGAGTTTTCATTATGTGAACTCAAACAAGTATTTTCTGGGATTGAACATACTTCACCAGGAAAAGTGGGGGGGGGCTTTGTTATTGTACAATATGTTTTCCCACATGTTGGATAACAAGCTTCAATCAGTTATAGATTTGTTCAAAGTTAGACTGCTGGACTTTTTATAATCTTTTTAATAATTATTATTGAAAATCAACAAAAAATACATTAAAGCAGTCAAAACAACATATCAATAAATACAATAAGAGTTAAACTATCAAATAATTGAATAACCAAGCTAAACAGTATACCAATAATAATAAGAAAAAACAAAATGTTAAAACTTTTTTTTTGGAAAAAGAAGGAGAAAAGAACCCCTACTAACTAAAACAAAAAAAAAACCCTACTAACCGAAAAAAAACGAGAAAAAAACCGTTGGGAGCACAACCCCGGAGCTATACACCATACAAGCTTCCATAAAGGAAAAACATCAATCCACCAACCAAATCCAATTACACAAGAATAAGAAGGGGACCATCTTAATTAACTCAAATCAAATGATAGTAGCGGGCAAAAGAACCCCACCTTTTCTCAAAGTCAAATCAAGGTTAAAAGTTCAACTTCTAATTTTCTCCAAACTAAGACATAACATCACCTGAGAGAACCATTGTATCAAAGTGGGAGCAGAGGCATCTTTCCATTTCAATAAAATAGCCCTTCTGGCCAATAATGTGACAAATGCAATTACATGTTGGTCTGATATAGAAATACCGTGAATATATTGAGGAATTATACCGAACAAAACGGCCAATTTATTAGGTTGTAAATTAATTTTTAAAGCTTTAGAAATTATAGAGAAAATAGATTTCCAAAACTGTTTCAATATATAACACGACCAAAGCATATGTGTTAATGTAGCCATCTCAGTTTTACATCTATCACACTGACTATCAACATTAGGAAATATTTTAGACAGTCTCTCCTTTGTCAAATAGTAACAATATACAATTTTAAATTGAATTAGAGAGTGACTCGCACAAACCAAAGAAGAGTTAACCAACTTCAAAATTTGCTACCAATCCTCTGTTGTCATGTTAAGCTCTCTTTGCCAATCTTGCTTAATCTTAAGTAAAGGATAATTATACTGTTGTAATAGCAAATTATAAATTTTCCCAATAAAACCTTTCACTAAAAGATTCATTTTTAAAATAATGTTTAACAGGTCAGAATCTTGTATATATGGAAAATTACTTAAATATTCTTGTAAGAAACGTCTGACCTGAAGATATTGCAAGAAATGTGAGTGCAAGAATATTTAGTTACTAATTTCTCAAAAGACATCAATCGACCTTCTTGAAACAGATCCATGAAGGAATAAACTCCTTTATTCCTCCAAAGAAAAAAGGTAGGATCACTAAGTGAAGGTTTAAATAAATAGTTTTGGTAAGTTAAACTAAGAAAGTTAAATTTTTTAAGATTAAAAAATTACAAAACTGGTACCAAATTCGTAATGACTGTTTAATCATAGGATATAAATTTAAAATAGAAATTTTGGCTAGTTGTACAGGTAAAGAGGCTCCTAATAACGAAGTTAAGTAAAATTGTTCCACAGCTTTCAGTTCCAAATCAACCAACCCAAGGTGGTTGTTCATTTTTATCAGTCCAATATAACCAAGAACAAACATAACATATATTAACCGCCCAATAATACATTCATAAATTAGGCAGAGTAAGACCTCCATCCTTTTCTGATTTTTGTAAATGATATTTTCCAATTCTTGGTCTCTTATTATTCCAAATAAAAGATGAAATAATAGAATCAACCTGATCAAAAAACTTCTTGGTTAAAAAATAGGAATATGTTGAAATACATATAAAAATTTTGGTAAAATCATCATTTTAACTGCATGAATTCGGCCAGCTAACGAAAGTATTGCATCTACAAAATATTTACTTCATAAAATCCACTAAGGGAACCAAATTAGCTCTATAAAGGTCTGCATAATTTTTAGTGATGATAATACCTAAATATTTGAACGAGTCCGTAACTTTAAAGGGAATGTCATCATATATAGAAGCAGAATCATTTAAAGGAAAGAATTCACTTTTATTAAGGTTTAATTTATATTCTGAAAACTTTCCAAATTCAGTTAATAATTTCAATAAACTAGGAATGGATTCTTCAGGATTCGAAACATAAACTAAAAGATCATCAGCATAAAGGGAGATCTTATGCAGATCTCCTTTTTTTTGACCTTCACGGGGTACGAGACAAGGATGTCCATTAAGTCCCCTGTTATTGAATTTGATGTTGGAACCTTTGGCTATTGCACTTCTTGAAGCTAAAGATATTCAAGGAATTTCCATAAATGGGACACCTTCCATCAGCATTGAAGTCAGCAGTGGTAATTCCAGTCCTGAAACCAAGCAAAGAACAGACAGATTCTGCTAGTTATGGGCCAATTTCTTTGACCTCAGATAAACATATGGAGAAGATGATGACTGATAGGTTAGTGATTTATTTGGAAAGTAGAACATTACTTTCACCATGGTTTTTATAAAGGTAGGGTGTTGCTGGACTCTATTGTGTCTGGAATCTGATATTAGAGAGGCACGGGTTAATAAGGACATTGTTATGGCAGTAGTCTCTGTTATTGAGAAGGAGGAACTGTTGATAAAACTGGGAAGTCTTGAGATTGGTGGACAAATATATAATTGGTTGAAGATTTTTGATTTTAGAGAACCGTATTGGTCAGGGTGGGTAAAGAGTATTTTACAGTTTATACTATAGATAATGGTAGTCCTCAAGGGAGTGTTTGTAGTTCTGTCCTGTTCAGTGTAATGAAAAAGGATATTTTTTCTACAGTTGATCCTGACATTTAAGTTCTTGTATGCTGATGATGGGGCTGTATGAAAAAGGGGTAGGAATCTAAATTTTATAGTTAGTAAGGTTCAGGTTATTGTACGAAGAAGTGGAGAAATGGGGTGAGCAGTGGGGATTTAAGTTTCTAGCAACAAAGGCTCAGTGTTTTTTTTGTAAAGGATCAATAGGCCCATTGTAGACTATATGGATAGACTTTGGAACAGATGTCCTTTATGTGCTTTGGAGTTTGATGGGATATGACTGGTGTGGTTAATAGGGTATCTATGATTTCTTTGTATGTGCATTAGAGCAGTGGTAGATTATGGCTGTATTGCATATGGGTCAGCTGCCTCCTCACTTTTGAAATTGATGTTATTCAAGCCCAGGCTTTATATCTGTGTTGATAGAACATAGAACTTAGAGTAGTACAGCACAGTACAGGCCCGTCGGCCCACATTGTTGTGCCGACCCTCAAACCCTGCCTCCCATATAAGCCCCCACCTTAAATTCCTCCATATACCTGTCTAGTAGTCTCTTAAACTTCACTAGTGTATCTGCCTCCACCACTGACTCAGGCAGTGCATTCCACGTACCAACCACTCTCTGAGTAAAAAACCTTCCTCTAATATCCCCTTTCAACTTCCCACCCCTTACCTTAAAGCCATGTCCTCTTGTATTGAGCAGTGGTGCCCTGGGGAAGAGGCACTGGCTATCCACTCTATCTATTCCTCTTATTATCTTGTACACCTCTATCATGTCTCCTCTCATCCTCCTTCTCTCCAAAGAGAAAGCCCTAGCTCCCTTAATCTTTGATCATAATACATACTCTCTAAACCAGGCAGCATCCTGGTAAATCTCCTCTGTACCCTTTCCAATGCTTCCACATCCTTCCTATAGTGAGGTGACCAGTACTGGACACAATACTCCAAGTACTTGATGTGCTATTAGGTCTTCTGCTTCTGCTCTGCAGGTGGAAATGGGTGAGATGCCATTATATTTGAGAAGATTGCAGATGACTGTGAATTATTAGATATACCTCTGTGATCATGAAGATGACCAAACAACTAGGAATACGTTAAAAGATTGTTGGGAACATCAAGATCAGAAGATTAAGTTTTGGGCGGAAAGAAGATCAGAGAACATGGCTCTGTCTAATATGACCTATACTTTTGTGTCTAGTGCCTAGTGGGGCTTTATCCATTACTTCTCCCTGGCCATTTCATTTACCTAAGGTAGATTTGACTCTTTGGGAGAGGCTGTCAGAACATGCCAGGTGTGTATCTGCAAAGATAGTGGCAAGTCTGTACATGCATTATCAATATTATGAATGGTTCTAGTGTTTACAGATGCCTGTAAAGACCCAGTGCTTCATAACACTGGTGCAGCAGTCTATGTCCCAGAATATCAGGTGGCAATTCATCATTGTGGCATTCCCTTGAGGTCGAGGATGATGGTCTTCGTTCTGTTGATCAAGTGGCCCAAAGAGCGAAGACGCTTGTGCGTGTATTTGTTTAACGTGTACTTGATGTTGCAGTCCAAGAAGCACACGATACTTCACACATCAACCAACTGATTCCAATGGCACGGAAACCACGACGATTGGAGCTGATGGATTTGTTGCAGCCTTCATCCACCTTCACAGCAGTTGAGTTCAAAATAACTTCATCTGCCTGTTCCACCATTGACGTCTTGGTTGGATCGTTCTTTGTCAGGGACCTCGCCCTCGACCTTACCACCATGGGTGACCCTATCAGGAGCATAGCTCCAGACGGCACCGCTCTTGGGATCTCAGGACCACACAAGCTTCTCCACCACAGCAAGGTGACAATCCACGGAGAAGTAGTGGCAATTAGAAAAAGGCTATCTAATAACCTTTCAGTTTATACTATTGAAATAGTGGCAACCCTTTTTCATTGCAGTGGATAGAGGATGTACAGCCTATGTTTTCTGTTCTGATTCTTTCTCTGTATTTTGTAGTCTCAGGTTTGTGTGTCCAATAGTTGTCCAGATGATTTGTTGGAAGTTAGACAAACATTATGGCTGCAGTATTTAGGAGTGTATGCCTGCTTTTTGTGGATCCCAGCTCATGCAGGGGTGGAAGGAAATGAGGTAGTTGATAGGCTGGCTAAATAATCTGTGAAGGTCAGTGGTGTTGATATCGATATTCCACTTAATGTTCTGTCAATCGACAGGTTCTGTGGGGTACACAATTGAAGGGGAGGCATTCAGAAAATTCAGAATAAGGTTACCGTACTTTGGAGGAGAGGAGGGCCCAGAAGGGAGGAAGTTATAATTACTCTACTTAGACTTGGCCGTACTGGTTTAAATGCCACATTGTTTAGACTCTGTAAACATACTGCCGGTGAATTTAGAGACAGAGACAGTCTCACGTGTTATTGGAATATAGTGCTTATGAGAGAGAAAGCAGACCCTGGGAAACAATATTGTTACTTTGGATAGTTTGGGGTATGGGCAAGAAGCATCAGTAAGTATTTAAATTCTTGAAGCTTGTTGGGCTGTTTAGTACAATTTAAGTCAATAGCATTTGGTAATTAATATTATCCTTATTATTAGTATTATTTCTTCTTGGGGGTGATGGTAGTAGGTGAGAGGATCACTGTGCTGAATCTTCCTCACACTCCAGTTCAGCAGGTGGCAGTAATGTACCTTCTTATTTATTCTACCAACCTCCAATAAAAAGCATCAGAAAAAGATTGGATGAGCCTTCGGCTGGGAAAGCTTTACGTATTTAGTTAGATAATGGCTAGAATCACGATTTCTCTTTAAGTGTCATTGTTTACAAAGATGCAGAGTGTTTAGTCCTTGCATTGTTATTAACATTATAACTGCTTAATAAATTTCACTGTTGGCACTGACCACCCTTGTTGTTTGCCCTCAATCTGCCCTTGTTATCTGCACCATCAAAGTTGAATTTTAATCCAAAATAACAGAATATTGATAACATTAGATACCTTGGAAAATAGGAAACCTGTCTCACTTCTGGAAAGCCTGGAAAATGCCATTAGTCTCAAATGTATTCTGGATCAATGGGGGCAGTGTTTACTGAAAGTTACTGCGAATCATGTCAAGCAGGCCGGAGTGTAAATCCAGAATATATTTGAGACTAATGGCGTAAAATGCCTTGATTTAATTGGATAGATATATGGACAGGAAAGGAATGGAGGATTATGGGCTGAGTGCAGGTCGGTGGGACTATGTGAGAGTAAGAGTTTGGCTCGGACTAGAAGGGCTGAGATGGCCTGTTTCTGTGCTGTAATTGTTATATGGTTAACCTAGACATTTATGTTCAAGGAAACTATGTGTGGTTAGAAACACAGAAACATAGAAAATAGGTGCAGGAGTAGGCCATTCGGCCCTTCGAGCCTGCACCGCCATTCAGTATGATCATGGCTGATCATCCAACTCAGAATCCTGTACCTGCCTTCTCTCCATACCCCCTGATTCCTTTAGCCACAAGGGCTATATCTAACTCCCTCTTAAATATAGCCAATGAACTGGCCTCAACTGTTTCCTGTGGCAGAGAATTCCACAAATTCACCACTCTCTGTGTGAAGAAGTTTTTCCTAATCTTGGTCCTAAAAGGCTTCCCCTTTATCCTCAAACTGTGACCCCTCATTCTGGATTTCCCCAACATCGGGAACAATCTTCCTGCATCTAGCCTGTCCAATCCCTTTAGAATTTTATACGTTTCAATAAGATCCCCCCTCAATCTTCTGAATTCCAGAGAGTACAAGCCTAGTCGATCCAGTCTTTCATCATATGAAAGTCCTGTCATCCCAAGAATCAATCTGGTGAACCTTCTTTGTACTCCCTCTATGGCAAGGATGTCTTTCCTCCGATTAGGGGACCAAAACTGCACACAATACTCCAGGTGTGGTCTCACCAAGGCCTTGTACAACTGCAGTAATACCTCCCTGCTCCTGTACTCAAATCCTCTTGCTATGAATGCCAGCATACCATTCGCCTTTTTCACTGCCTGCTGTACCTGCATGCCCACTTTCAATGACTGGTGTACAATGACACCCAGGTCTCGTTGCACCTCCCCTTTTCCTAATCGGCCACCATTCAGATAATAATCTGTTTTCCTGTTCTTGCCACCAAAGTGGATAACATCACATTTATCCACATTAAATTGCATCTGCCATGAATTTGCCCACTCACCTAACCTACCCAAGTCAACCTACATCCTCTTAGCATCCTCCTCACAGCTAACACTGCCGCCCAGCTTCGTGTGATCCGCAAACTTGGAGATGCTGCATTTAATTCCCTCAAAGTCATTAATATATATTGTAAACAGCTGGGGTCCCAGCACTGAGCCTTGCGGTACCCCACTAGTCACCGCCTGCCATTCTGAAAAGGTCCCGTTTATTCCCACTCTTTGCTTCCTGTCTGCTAACCAATTCTTTATCCACATCAGTACCATACCCCCAATACCGTGTGCTTTAAGTTTGCACACTAATCTCCTGTGTGGGACCTTGTCAAAAGCCTTTTGAAAATCCAAATATACCACATCCACTGGTTCTCCCCTATCCACTCTACTAGTTACATCCTCAAAAAATTCTGTGAGATTCGTCAGACATGATTTTCCTTTCACAAATCCACGCTGATTTTGTCCGATGATTTCACCACTTTCCAAATGCACTGTTGTCACATCTTTGATAACTGACTCTAGCATTTTCCCCACATCCAATGTCAGGCTTACCGGTCTATAATTCTCCGGTTTCTCTCTCCCTCCTTTTTTAAAAAGCGGGGTTACATTAGCCACCCTCCAATCCTCAGGAACTAATCCAGAATCTAAAGAGTTTTGAAAAATTATCACTAATGCATCCACTACTTCTTGGGCCACTTCCTTAAGCACTCTGGAATGCAGACCATCTGGCCCTGGGGATTTATCTGCCTTTAATCCCTTCAATTTACCTAACACCACTTCCCTACTAACATGTATTTCCCTCAGTTCCTCCATCTAACTAGACCCTCGGTCCCCTACTATTTCCGGAAGATTATTTATGTCCTCCTCAGTGAAGACAGAAGCAAAGTAGTTATTCAATTGGTCTGTCATATCCTTGCTCCCCATGATCAATTCACCTTTTTCTGACTATAAGGGACCTACATTTGTCTTAACCAATCTTTTTCTTTTCACATATCTATAAAAGCTTTTACAGTCAGTTTTTATGCTCCCTGCCAGCTTTCTCTCATAATCTTTTTTCCCTTTCCTAATTAAGCCCTTTGTCCTCCTCTGCTGGACTCTGAGCTTCTCCCAGTCCTCAGGTGTGCCGCTTTTTCTGGCTAATTTGTATGTTTCTTCTTTGGAATTGATACTATCCCTAATTTCCCTTGTCAGCCACGGGTGCACTACCTTCCTTGATTTATTCTTTTGCCAAACTGGGATGAACAATTGTAGTTCATCCATGTGATCTTTAAACGCTTCCCATTGCATATCCACTATCAACCCTTTAAGTATCATTTGCCAGTCTACCTGAGCTAATTCACATCTCATACCTTCAAAGTTACCCTGCTTTAAATTCAGAACCTTTGTTACTGAATTAACTATATCACTCTCCATCTTAATGAAGAATTCCACCATATTATGGTCACTCTTACCCAAGGGGCCTCGCACGACAAGATTGCTAACTAACCCTTCCTCATTGTTCAATACCCAGTCTAGAATGGCCTGCTCTCTAGTTGGTTCCTCGACATGTTGGTTCAGAAAACCATCCTGCATACATTCCAAGAAATCCTCTTCTGCAGCACCCTTACCAATTTGGTTCACCCAATCTATATGTAGATTGAAGTCACCCATTATGATTTCTGTTCCTTTATTGCACGCATTTCTAATTTCCTGTTTAATGCCATCCCCAACCTCACTACTATTGTTAGGTGGCCTGTACACAACTCCCACCAGCGTTTTCTGCCCCTTAGTGTTATGCAGCTCTACCCATATCGATTCCACATCCTCCCGGCTAATGTCCTTCCTTTCTATTGCATTAATCTCCTCTCTAACCAGCAATGCCACCCCACCTACTTTTCTTTCATGTCTATTCCTCCTGAGTATTGAATATCCCTGAATGTTGAGCTCCCATACTTGGTCACCCTGGAGCCATGTCTCTGTGATCCCAACTATATCATATTCATTAATAAATATCTGCACAGTCAATTCATCCACCTTGTTACGAATGCACCTTGCATTGACACACAAAGCCTTCAGGCTTGCTTTTACAACACTCTTAGCCCTTATACAATCATGTTGAAAAGTGGCCCTTTTTGATTTTTGCCCTGGGTTTGCCGGCATTTTCACCTTACTACTTTTTGCTTCTACCCTCTTTTTACACCCCTCCGGCTCTCTGCACTTGTTCCCATCCCCCTGCCACATTAGTTTAAATCCTCCTGAACAACAGTAGCAAACGCTCCCCCTAGGACTTTGGTTCCAGTCCAGTCCAGGTGCAGACCGTCCTGCTTGTACCAGTCCCACCTCCTCCAGAACTGGTTCCAATGCCCCAGAAATTTGAATCCCTCACCCTTGCACCATTTTTCAAGCCACTTATTCATCTGAAATATCCTCCTATTTCTATTCTGACTAGCACATGGCACTGGTAGTAATCCTGAGATTATTACCTTTGTGGTCCTACTTTTTAGTTTATCTCCTAACTCCCTAAATTCACCTTGTAGGAGCTCATCCCGTTTTTTTCCTATATCGTTGGTACCTGTGTGCACCACGACCACTGGCTGTTCACCCTCCCACTCCAGAATGTCCTGCAGCCACTCAGAGACATCCTTGACCCTTGCACCAGAGAGGCAACATACCCTCCTGGAGTCTCGTTTGTGGCCACAGAAACGCCTATCTATTCCCCTTACAATCGAATCCCCTGCCACTATAGCTCTCCCACACCTTTTCCTTCCCTCCTGTGCTGCAGAGCCACCCATGGTGCCATGAACGGCTGCTGCTGCCTTCCCCAGATGAGACATCTCCCCCAACAGTATCCAAAACAGTATTTCTGTTTAGGAGGGAGATGACCTCAGGGGACTCCTGCACTACCTGCCTACTGCTACGCTGTTTAGTGGCCACCCATTCCCTTTCTGCCTGTGTAGCCTTTACCTGCGGTGTGGCCAACTCACTGAACATGCTATTCACGACTTTCTCAGCATCGCGGATGCTCTAGTATGAATCCAGTCACAGCTCCAGCTGTTCAATGCAGTCTGTCAGAAGCTGCAGCTAGACACATTTCCTGCACACATAGTCATCAGGGACCCTGGAAGTATCCCTGATTTCCCACATGCTGCAGGAGGAACAAACCACGGGGCCGATCTCAGCTGTCATGACCTACCCAATACACTATAGCCTCGCTGCCTTCCTTGCTTCAAATAAAATACCGCTGCAGACCGTTCTCCTTTTAAAGGAACTTACCCGGCCTTACCTCACTTGGAGTGAAGGTCGTCCTCAGCCTCTGCTCGCCGAAGCCTCTCGAAACAAAGCCTTCCTACTCTGTCTCCTTCTACTCTGTCTGTCTGTATCTCGTTTTACGGCGGTTGGCATCCAGCTTAATGGTGCATTACCCCCACCCTCTGCTCCGGAATGTGCACTAGGCATACATTCTAAATCCCTTCACCCAATCTCGCGCGCGCACACGCACGCACATATATACAAACCTACACTTCACCCTCCCATCTTTGACCATCCTAGTGTCCTATTCCTGTTTATTCGTCATAGTCTATAAAAAAAACCCCTGTACCCCTTAAAAACACTAAAAATACCCGGACTTGTGCTCTCTCACCCATGCCCAGCAACCCTTTTAATGTGAATTCCTGCATCCCCAACTCCCTTAATTTATTTCTCATCATCTCTCTCTGTATCCCATACTTCCTGCAACACAAAACTACATGTTCTACTGACTCCTCTTCCTGACATTCCTCACACAATCCTGTCTGGTGTTTCCCTATCATTTTCAATGTTTTGTTTAATGCACAATGCCCCAGCCTTAACCTAGTCCACACAATTTCCTCTCGTCTGTTTCCATTACCTACCCTAGTAACTGCAACACTCTTTTGTATTTGATATAAATGCCTCCCTTTCCCCTCCCTGTCCCATCTTTCTTGCCACATTCGGTTGACTTTTTCCCAGATTACACACTACTTAACCTCTGCTTTACTGATACTAATGTGCATTTCCACATTTTCTTTCTTTAACACCCTCTTTGCCAACTCATCCACCCTCTCATTCCCCTTCACCCCTACATGTGCTGGAACCCATAGAAATTTTACCTAACCTCCCTGATTTGCAATTCTTGTAGGACTTCATAAAGTACATCTTGCCGACTGTTTGTGTGAAAAGACCTTAAACTTGCTAGAACTGAGGATGAATCTGAACATATCAATGCTTTGGCTTGTCTGGCTTTCTGCACCCATTGCAACGCAACCAACACTGCCAGCATGTCCACTGTAAACACCCCTAACTTATTAGATGTTCTTCTACTGATACCAATTTCTTTTGCTGGTATTACCACCCCAAACCCTGTCACTCCTGTTTCAGGTTCCTTCGCACCATCCGTATAAATGTGAGTATAATCACTATACTTTTCCATCACATGACAGTTAAATGCATTTACTAAATCTGTTTTATATCTTTCTTTCCTTTTTGCCTCTAACAAATGCCAGTCTATGTCAGGCCATACAAGCTTCCATGGAGCTACAACCGGATAAACTACTGAAGGACTTATCCTCAGATCAAACACTCCACATTCTTTCGCGATATCATTCCCTACCCGACTAAAGGTATCCCTCTGAAACCTCCCATTTTCCCAGCACTCCTGCAACACTCCTTTAGTAGGGTGAGAATCATTGTGCCCCTGCAAGTTAGCCCAGTAGTTTGCCATCAGTTGCATCCTTCTTAGTTCCAAAGGCATTATTCCCATTTCTACCTGTAGGGCTGACACTGGTGACATTTTAAAAGCCCCACTGCACACTCTCAAGGCCTGAGCCTGAATCACATCCAGTTTCCTTATAAGAGACCTAGCTGCTGATCCATATACTATATTTCCATAATCCAATACAGATCTTACTAAAGCCACATACATTCTCTTCAAAGCTGAACAACTTGCTCCCCATTCCCTACCAGTCAAACATCTCATCACATTTATTACTTTTTTACATTTCTCCTCAACTTTCCTGATATGGTCTGCCGATGTTAATCGTGAATCAAATATAACTCCCAGAAATTTAAATGATGCAACCCTTTCCAATTCAACCCCATACATCCTTAACTTCTTCCCTACCTCAACCCTTTTCCTGGTAAAAAATACAGTTTGAGTTTTATCTACTGAAAATCTACATCCCCAATCATAACCCCACTCCACCACTTCATCAATTGCTTCTTGTAGTTTCCTGATTATATGGTCCATGTTCCTGCCTCTTTTCCACAAGGCCCCATCATCCGCAAACAGTGACCTACCTATATCCACTGGTACCTTTGTGAAGACATCATTGATCATAATGATGAGAAGTAACGGGCTAATCACACTACCTTGAGGTGTGCCATTTTCCACTATGTACTGTTTTGATAATTCTGATCCAATCCAAACTTGAATTTTTCTACCAAACAAAAAATCTTTAATCCAATTAAAAACTCTCCCACCAACCCCCATCTTGTGCAGTTTAATTAATAATCCTTCCTTCCACATCATATCATAGGCTTTTTCAATGTCAAAGAACACTGCCACTACTGACTCTCTATTTGCCTGGGCCTTCCTTATTTCAGTCTCTAACATAATCACTGAGTCCATGGAATTCCTTCCCTTTCTAAAACCACTCTGATAACTTGCCACCATTCCCCTTTTCTCAAGCTCATATGGTAACCTTTCTGTTATCATCCTTTCCATTATCTTACATATACTTGATGTTAATGCAATTGGTCTGTAGCTAGTGGGTTTTGACAGATCCTTGCCAGGCTTCCTTATTGGAATTACTACTGCTTCTTTCCATGTACTTGGTAATCTTCCCCCCTTCCATACTCTGTTATAAAAATGCAGCAACTTCAAGAGCGCTCCTTCTCCCAGATTTTTTAGCATCACAGAGCATATCAGATCTTTCCCTGGGGAGGTTGGTCTCGATCTCTTTATTGCTCTCACCATTTCTGCTAATGTAAATGGATCATCAATTATATCATCTGTTCCTTCCCTCCTGCTTAACACACCTGGGTGTTGGCTCATTATTCTTTCCCTTCTTCTTCACCCTTCTTCAGACAAATTTTCTGAACTGTGTATCAGTATAAGTGACTTGGCCATGACCTCAGCCTTATCCCTACTGGAGACTGCAGTTTCCTCCTCAGATATCATTACTGGATATTCCCATTCCCTTCTATCTCCTCCATCCTCTTAATCATTCCCCATATCTCTCCCACAGGTGTTGTTCTTCCTACCTTGTCGCAAAAACTCCTCCAACTTGCCCTTTTAGCTTGACGTATAGTTCTTCTCACCACTGCCTGTGCTTTCTTATATTGAACCAAATGCTGCATATTATGGGTTCTTTTAACTAGCCTGAATGCTCTATTTCTGTTTTTAACAGCCTGACAACATTCCTCTGTCCACCATGGTACCAGTTTTCTATTCATCCTATTTTTACTCCTAGGTATAGATCCTTCTGCTGCCATGATAATTGCTGAAGTCACCTGACTGTTTAATTCATCTACATTTCCAGAAATATCAATCTTTGTCAACCCTTCTTCACTCAACTTCTGGAACTTACCCCAATCAGCTTTTTCAAACACCCACTTTGGGGTTCCGCCACCTGGTCTTACTTCAACTCTTTCACCCACTGAACACAAAACTGGGTAGTGATCACTGCCTACTGTTGAAGCAGTCCAAACTCCCCAGTTACTAATGCCAGCCAAGGTATTAGACACTAACGTAATATCTAACACTGACTCAGTTCCTGTTGTTATATCTATCCTTGTGCCGCTACCATTATTCATACACACCAAATCCCTTTCTTCCATCAAATCTTCAATTACCTTCCCATTTGGATCTGTAATCTGATCCCCCCATATTATGCTATGAGCATTGAAATCTGCACACCACACTACTTTATGTCTGTTTTGTCCTTGTATCTTTAATAGGCTGTCCAAATCCAACCTTTTACATGGATTGTAGTAGTTAATTATAACCACTCCCTCCCTTCTCTCCCACACTTCCACCACTATGTATTCCTGATCATCTCCTTTTTCCAGTACCCTATATGGTATACCTTGCTTGATTAACATAGCACAACCCCCTCCTCCCCCTAGATTTCTATCTTTCCTTATCATTGTATACCCATATACCACAAAGTCTAAAGTTGGTTTCAACCAAGTTTCCTGAATACACACTACATCCAGTTTTACAACCATTTCTTTAATAAAGTGCTTGAATTCCTGGCTATTGGCCAGTAAACTCCTTGCATTCCATTGTAAAAGAATCACCATAATTAGTATTAACCAACACATGACACTTCCTGGCTTGACTGATTACTGAGGTTCTCCCTCACTTCCTCCCATGTCAGTCCTACTAACCCTAAATGGTTTACTGCTGCTTTTACCACCAGCTGAATTTTGTCACTTTTTGACTTTACCTCAGCCATACTATTAATCACTCCTGCAATGAATGTTACTAGAGCCTTTTTGTCTACATAAATCCTGTCATTTGTTCTTTGTTGCATCTCTCGTATCCCTATTGTTCCCTGTTCATTAGGAGCATTATTCTGTTCTCTTGACATTCTTACAGCTTCTGCATAAGTGATCTTTCTTTTCACTCTTATTTCTTGAATTTTAGTCTCCCGTCTGACAACCTCACACCCATTATATGCCACGTTATGAGCTCCTCCACAATTGCAGCATTTTGGTTGAACTCCTGTTCCGCACTTTCCATATTCATGATCACCCCCACATCTAGCACATCTCCTCTGCCTTTTACAGTTTTTAGCCACGTGTCCAAACCTTTGACAATTATAGCACCTCAGTGGCTTTGGCACATACACCCTTACTGGGTAACTCATGAAACCCAGGAACACTTTCCTTGGCACTCTTTCTTCTTCAAATTCAATCAATACTGATTCACTTTCCCTTTTCACTCCCTCCTTTGTTGTTTTCAGTCTTTGAACATTCATTACTTCCCCTCCTTTGATATTCCTCTTTATCTCCTCCATATTTATACTCATTGGTATCCCTGTGATCACTCCTTTACAACCACTATTTTGTGCTCCCACCCTCCCAGTGTATTCCACCTTGCATTTTCCTATCTCTTTTAGCTTGAGTGCTTTCTCAAGTTGTTCCTCATTCGCATATCTTACCAATAAGTTGCCATCATTAAGGACTTTTGCAAATACTATTTCCCCTATCTTATTTGTCAGAGTTGTTGTTAGCACAAACGGATTAATTTTCTTCATATGTCCCTGACATTTCTTATTCTTTTATTCCCTTTGTCTTGGTTTTTATTCATCCGACCCCTCACTACCTCCTCATTCCCTTTATTTCTCCCTTCACAATAATCCACCTCTCCCCAGCTGCCTACCTCTGGTCCCAAGTCTCTATCCCTCTCCTTCTCCACTTTCTCTCCCTCAACCCCACCTCTTATCTTGTCCGCCATTACCGGACCCACACGACCCCCTCCCAGCAATTTCTGTTCCTACCCCACTCTCTTTCCCTCAACAGGTTCCAAACCACATTCACGCATCAAGCAAAACACAGCCAGCCCCTCTTCTCAAGTCCTGGCCCACGCACCCTAACGGGCTCCCAGCGGCCTGGGGAAAGTCAAATATTCTCCTTCTACTCCGTCAAACTGCTCTCTTTTAAATACTCCCGCTGACTCATGAACTGACTTGCACGCGCTTGCGCAGTCCTGTCAATCAATCGCTGAGAAAAATGGTTGTTTACTGCCTGCAAACTGGACTGCTATGCTAAATCTACAGTATCTAGTGCAGTTGGAAAACTGTGTGAAGTCTGCTACTTGTTCTGAATTTGCTCTTCTGAGTACCGCACTATCACAACGTAATTGTACTGGGATAAAAATGAAGCAGTGCAATTAACAAATTGGCACAGCTAAAATATGGTGAGGAACTTCGTTTAAAGTTTTTTTTTAAATTTTGATAACCATCCTCTGAATGCAGAAGGGTACCTTTTAGATCACATAAACAGATCCAAAAATATCAGATTTATTGATAGATTTCCCAAGATTCTTCAGAATTTTCATCAAAATTTCCAATCTCTTGACCTGTTTTCAATAGCAATTTCTAAGGAGTTCAGAAAAACACAAACAATGTTCTAGTCACAAACTCCAGTTAGTATCATTCATAACACAGCAGTAGGCAGGTTCTGAATTTTATAACAAATAAATAATGTGGGAAGATTTGGAAAAAGCCATACAGAAAATTTAGCAAAGTTAAATTAAAGTTTACATACAGAAATTGGATGTGGTGGGGAGGAGCGGTAGACCATAAGATTATGAAGGAAATAGTAGAGGAAACTGAGGATTCTGAAGGAAACTCCATGAGGAATAGGTACTAATATAGGTCAACAAACTAGAATGAAGACAGGTAGGACAGTGCAATAAAGGAATTTAAGAAGCAGAGAGGGAATGCAATTTAGCAAGGAGAGCATTGGGCAATTGACAGAGTAATGATGATTTGATGGAGACGGACGTGAGAGTACGGAGGAACATCTGGAAACTTCTGAAATGCCAGCTTTGCTGCCGCTGCTACTGTGTGGTAACCGGAATCTCCGGAGCAGAAGGCCCCGAAAGCCTCGGCTTTGCTTGTTTCAGTGGCCGGGGCGAGGTCGAAGGTGCTCGGCAGAGGATGGCGCTCCGGAGGCTGTATCAGAGGGGCTGGTCGGAGGCTCGAAGTGTTTGGACGGATGGACTCAGTGTCGGCTGCTTCCAAGGCATCGGCAAGTTGACGGTGCCTGGAGGTTTATGGCAGGGAGTTTCTCCCTTTTGCCGCCTGCTATCGGGGACTTGGGAGTCGATTGACTGGGGGACTTTTGAGTCTTTTTTTTACCATGCCCATGGTTTGTTCTTCATCAAATCATGGCATTGCTTTGCACTGCTGTAACTATATGTTATAATTATGTGGTTCTGTCAGTGTTAGTCTTTGGTTTGTCCTGTTTTCTGTGGTATCACTCCGGAGAAACATTGTATCATTTCTTAATGCATGTATGCATTTCTAAATGACTATAAACAAGGACTGAGTGTTCTCATAATCTAATAATGGTAAGAGCTGAAATAAATAACATTCTGATATTGACTAACCAATGATCTGAAACAGTTTTCTGCACTTATTGATGAGGGAGATGAAGATTACCAACAGATCAAAACGTACAAAGCTGTTAGCTAAATACTGGCAAATAGATTCCCACTTATTGGGCAACACACATCAAAGTTGCTGGTGAACGCAGCAGGCCAGGCAGCATCTGTAGGAAGAGGTACAGTCGACGTTTCAGGCCGAGACTCTTCGCCAGGACTAACTGAAGGAAGAGTGAGTACGGGATTTGAAAGTTGGAGGGGGAGGGGGAGATCCAAAATGATAGGAGAAGACAGGAGGGGGAGGGATGGAGCCAAGAGCTGGACAGGTGATAGGCAAAAGGGAATACGAGAGGATCATAGGACAGGAGGTCCGGGAAGGAAGACAAGTGGGGGGGTGACCCAGAGGATGGGTAAGAGGTATATTCAGAGGGACAGAGGGAGAAAAAGGAGAGTGAGAGAAAGAATGTGTGTATATAAATAAATAACAGATGGGGTACGAGGGGGAGGTGGGACATTAGTGGAAGTTAGAGAAGTCGATGTTCATGCCATCAGGTTGGAGGCTACCCAGACGGAACATAAGGTGTTGTTCCTCCAACCTGAGTGTGGCTTCATCTTTGCAGTAGAGGAGGCCGTGGATAGACATGTCAGAATGGGAATGGGATGTGGAATTAAAATGTGTGGCCACTGGGAGATCCTGCTTTCGCTGGCGGACAGAGCGTAGATGTTCAGCAAAGCGGTCTCCCAGTCTGCGTCGGGTCTCGCCAATATATAAAACTTTTGTTGGGTTTGTGGAACAATCTATGTTCCGTGCCTATTCTGGTATCTGTCCCCCACTTTTCCTTCGCTATATCGACGACTGC
Source organism: Mobula birostris (assembly GCF_030028105.1). NCBI lineage: Eukaryota > Metazoa > Chordata > Chondrichthyes > Myliobatiformes > Myliobatidae > Mobula > Mobula birostris. The sequence continues at coordinate 115,071,220 of NC_092377.1, forward strand.
ATTGGCACTGCTTCCTGCACGCATGCAGAATTCGTTGACTTTATTAACTTTGCCTCCAACTTTCACCCTGCCCTCAAGTTTACCTGGTCCATTTCCGACACCTCCCTCCCCTTTCTAGACCTTTCTGTCTCTGTCTCTGGAGACAGCTTATCCACTGATGTCTACTATAAGCCTACTGACTCTCACAGCTATCTGGACTATTCCTCTTCTCACCCAGTCTCTTGCAAAAACGCCATCCCCTTCTCGCAATTCCTCCGTCTCTGCCGCATCTGCTCTCAGGATGAGGCTTTTCACTCTAGGACGAGGGAGATGTCTTCCTTTTTAAAGAAAGGAGCTTCCCTTCCTCCACTATCAACTCTGCTCTTAAACGCATCTCCCCCATTTCACGTGCATCTGCTCTCACTCCATCCTCCCGCCACCCCACTAGGAATAGGGTTCCCCTGGTCCTCACCTACCACCCCACCAGCCTCCGGGTCCAACATATTATTCTCCGTAACTTCCGCCACCTCCAACGGGATCCCACCACTAAGCACATATTTCCCTCCCCCCCCCCCTGCATTCCGCAGGGATCGCTCCCTACGCAACCCCCTTGTCCATTCGTCCCCCCATCCCTCCCTCCTGGCACTTATCCGTGTAAGCGGAACAAGTGCTACACATACCCTTACACTTCCTCCCTTACCACCATCCAGGGCCCCAAACAGTCCTTCCAGGTGAGGTGACACTTCACCTGTGAGTCGACTGGGGTGATATACTGCGTCCAGTGCTCCCGATGTGGCCTTTTATATATTGGCGAGACCCGACGCAGACTGGGAGACCGCTTTGCTGAACATATACGCTCTGTCCGCCAGAGAAAGCAGGATCTCCCAGTGGCCACACATTTTAATTCCACATCCCATTCCCATTCTGATATGATTATCCATGGCCTCCTCTGCTGTGAAGATGAAGCCACACTCAGGTTGGAGGAACAACACCTTATATTCCATCTGGGTAGCCTCCAACCTGATGGCATGAACATCGACTTCCCTAACTTCCGCTAAGGCCCCACCTCCCCCTCGTACCCCATCTGTTACTTATTTTTATGCACACATTCTTTCTCTCACTCTCCTTTTTCTCCCTCTGTCCCTCTGAATATACCTCTTGCCCATCCTCTGGGTCCCCCCCCCGCCTTGTCTTTCTTCCCGGACCTCCTGTCCCATGACCCTCTCGTATCCCCTTTTGCCTATCACCTGTCCAGCTCTTGGCTCCATCCCTCCCCCTCCTGTCTTCTCCTATCATTTTGGATCTCCCCCTCCCCCTCCAACTTTCAAATCCCTTACTCACTCTTCCTTCAGTTAGTCCCGATGAAGGGTCTCGGCCTGAAACATCGACTGCACCTCTTCTTACAGATGCTGCCTGGCCTGCTGCGTTCACCAGCAATTTTGATGTGTGTTGCTTGAATTTCCAGCATCTGCAGAATTCCTGTTGTTCCCACTTGTTGGGAATCACCATTGCTTAGTTAGTGTACAGAAACTGAAAGAACACCTACAAAGTAACAAAACAGCTGAAGAATTGTGTAGATATTTATCTGCCCAATCTGGAAAAAATACAGCAAGAAATTTTAAGTTTGATGTTTTATTTTATCTGCATAATAAAGGTCCTTTCATGGAAAGGGTGTCAGTGAACATAAAATATTTTAGACTTAAAACTAGATCCTTAATGTATACAAATAACAGTTCAACTATTCTATATTACAAATATTTAACCCCCCCCAGCAAATATAATAGGGGTTTAGACAAACATAATCTATTTCTTCAACATCTAAATAAACATTATAACTTGCATAATTACCGGTGCTTATTTATAATACTGTAATAAAGTTCTAAACAATATAACATGATTGTTCTTCAGCATTTTAAAGCAATCCTCGAGAAAGTGTACATACAGTTTTTCCAAATCTACAAACTAGGTAAAAAGTATTATTATTATGTCTTATAAGAACATATTACAGGTTTGAAAGAAATATAAATAACTCATTATACAACAGCTTGCACATTCAGCTCCTCAGTTCACAACATACTAGCACAGCCAATGTGTGTGTGTTTGATTAAGTGAACAAGAAAGTACATGAAGAAGGAAAAGAAAGCAAGTCTGCATGGCAATTGAGAAAGGGAAGGGAGTTTAGGAGAAAATATTTGGCTTATAGGGAAAAAAATGTAAATAATATTAACATTGTTAACCTGGTTGATTTATCCTAGCTGCTCATGTACTGTCAGGTTGCAGGCAACATATGTCAGGATGTAGGCATTCAGTTACAGAGTACCGCAAAGGACCCAATGTTGGCGCGTGGCCAAGTGGTTAAGGCGTTGGTCTAGTGATCTGAAGGTCACTAGTTCAAGCCTCAGCTGAGGCAATGTGTTGTGTCTTTAAGCAAGGCACTTAACCACACATTGCTCTGCAACGACACTGGTGCCAAGCTGTATGAGTCCAGTGCCCTTCCCTTGGACAACATTGGTGGCGTGGAGAGGGGAGACTTGCAGCATGGGCAACTGCCAGTCTTCCATACAACCTTGCCCAGGCCTCAGTCAACATTGAAATCGATGGACAGCCAAAGAAGGCGACTTCAAAGGAAGTCACAGAGAGAAAACAGTGAATATTAACTAAAATGCGACCTGGACTGAATGTTTATCATTTACAAAGCACTCAAACCATCGTGAATAGGGAAGATAAGGTCCAATTCTTACATAGGAGGGGCATTAGAATGTAATGCAAATTACTTGGAGAGAGCTTAACTAACAACTAGGTAAACATGTAAAAGGACAAAGTACAGAAGAATATGGAGGAAGGACAAAGACACAGACTAGATGCTCAGTTCCATTTCAGAAGGATGAATAATCATCACTTTAAAGTTTTTTTTAAACAAGCACATTACAAAGTAATAAATATAATAAGGACAGGAAATAATTCTGCCTCTCTTCATCTCAGTATCTGAACTCTCAACTTCAAATCATCCATTTATACTATATTGTAAACACGAGGAAATCTGCAGATGCTGGAAATTCAAGCAACACACACAAAATGCTTGTGGATCACAGCAGGCCAGATGGCATCCATAGGAAGCACAGTCGATGTTTCGGGCCAAGACCCTTCGTCAGGAGTAACTGAAAGGACTAACTCTTTTTTCTCTCTCTGTCCCTCTCACAATAACTCTTTGCCTGCTCTCCATCTTCTTCTGGTGCTCCCCTCCCCCTTTCTTTCTCCCTAGGCCTCCCATCCCACGATCCTCTCCCTTCTCCAGCCTTGTATCCCTTTTGCCAATCAAGCTTCATCCCTCCCCCTCCTGTCTTCTCCTATCATTTTGGATCTCCCCTTTCCCCCTTCCACTATCAAATCTCTTACTATCTCTTCTTTCAGTTAGTCCTGACAAAGGGTCTCGGCCCAAAACGTTGACTGTGCTTCTTCCTATGGATGCTGTCTGGCCTGCTGCGTCCATCAGCATTTTGTGTGTGTTGCTGTACTATATTGTGGTTATTTGGTCTATATTGCTAACTTTTCATTACTTTTCAGTAGACTGCATTGCAATATTAGCATTACTGTCATATATTCTCTTACTCTGAAGAACTTTTAAGGCAGTTAGGCACACATCAGCATCAAGGCTGCTCTGAAAAGCATGGCAATGCAATTCCTCATATTAAGTCTTACTTTCTTTTGTTCAGGAAATTCTTTTTCATACTCAAGCTGTGTATATTTTTAGGAAGGCAGCATTCATGGCCCATTCGTAGCTGACCTTGAGAAGCTGATAATAAAACTTGAAGGACTGCAGTCTGTGATGAAGCTACTGTCAAGAGTGATATTAGGTTAGGCGCTGCTGGGCACGAATAGGCAATATATGTTGAGGTTTATGGCTTGGTAGAGAACTTGGAGGTATTGGTGGTTCTGTGTACCTGCTGTACATGTCCCAAGTTGTTTTTAAGGAATTGCTACCCTGATTCCCATTGATGCAACAATCCAATAATTTCTGTTTTTATGTCAGTCTTTTGGAATTCAACTCTTCTATCCAAGTTGAGACCAAGGTTTTAATGAAATCAAAACCAAGTGGCATTAAAACTATATAAACTAAGATGTGCCACATGGGTTATTTGGCTAAACGGAGAATTAATTCCACTCTCAGTAGTGGATATTGAAGTTTTTTTCTTCTGCCCTGGACCGATTCATTGTCTGAGAAGTGAGGAAGAGAGGGATGGATGGGTGGAATGTGATGCTTTACAAGCTTTTTTACGTCAGCCTAAGAATGGATCTGCCACATTTTTATGTAAGCAAGGCTGAATGGTCAATTTTCTACTTTGTATGTGCACCCAAGTGTTGTAACTGTACTATATGTAGCTATTTGTGCAGCTGATTCTGTGGCATAGAGCTTCAGCTCTGAAATTGTGATATTACAAAATGTTTGTTGCACCAATGCACTGAGTACTTTATCGATTTCAAGTAGTTATTGAATGGCATGAATAATAGTTCATGCAATGTTCTTGAAGAATCTGGATTGGATCATTCCATCTACTCTGCCCTTGTATAGCTAAAGATGGGAGCAAACAGTTCAGCCTCATCTTTTACACTCATGCTATCATGGAGTTTTCTCCTTAGTTCAGCAGCTTTCTTGTGTCAACACTGCAAGACAACAGTTTTGATTCAATCTGTTGGCTCTTGGATTGCTTAAATGTGCTCATATGCATGCCAACCTCCATTGTAGTTTCACTGAAACAGCTCCCATTTTCAGATATGTTTGATGCTATTTCTCATGTCTCCATGAGAAAACAGACATTAGTTTGACATTGATACTTGAATGAGGTATATGGTTCATCCAGGCTACAGGATGTGGTGAAGTACAATTTTGTTCTTTCTGATGGATTACAGTGACTCGTGGTTCCCCAGCTTGCAGCCACTAGAGAAATCAACAAGACCATGGCATTTCTTTCCATGAGGATTCTGTGATGGTCCATCACCTGCAACGTTGTCAAAGGCATATACTTTGATAATGTAGATCTGTGAAGATTATATCAGTGGGTTTATATCTTTCTCTTCAATTTGCCCTCTGCCCCATTTCAGTGATTGCAACCTAGTCAGTAGTATTGCTGTAAAGTCACTCTAAGTAGTGGATATTGAAGCTTTTCCTTGCTGCTTTGGACTGATTCATTGTCTGAGGGGTGAGAGAGGGGTGATAATTCATACAATTTGACTTTTTACATTACAATATTACTGAAAAGTTTGTTTCAAATGAATACCTGCAGAATATACCAGCACAATCTGGCTCAGTTTATCACAAACTATATCACAACTCTATCACTAGATCAGTGGAAACAGAAAAAGTAACATCAAGAGATAGGCAGGAATATGAAGCTGCAATGGATTCTTTCCTGAGTGACACACCAAAAATGTTGGAGGAGGTTAGGCAGCATCTATGAAGAGGAATAAACTGTCGACATTTTGGACTGGACTGAGATTCTTTCCCTCCATTTTAAGAATGATGATTTTTGTAGTTTCAATACAATTTTACTTGAAACTATTTCAGGGGTGGCCAACCTTTTACATTCCATGCGTCAATTTTTTCATTCACGAGCTCAGATGCGCCATATAACTCTTGTAACCCCATTCAATTCTTGTAAAAATATGTTAATATAAAACTCGTGTGTAAAAAAATCGCATCTGAACTCGAGCGTGAAAAAATTGACGCATGGAATGTAAAAGGGTGGCCACCCCTGACTATTTAGTCATTGAGGTGGATACTTGGTCTGCCACCTCTGGAGTCAGATTTAGTTATCACATGTACGTTGAAACATACAGTGAAATGCATTCAACAGGAATTCTGCAGATGCTGGAAATTCAAGCAACACACATCAAAGTTGCTGGTGAGCGCAGCAGGCCAGGCAGCATCTGTAGGAAGAGGTGCAGTCGACGTTTCAGGCCGAGACCGTCTCGGCCTGAAACGTCGACTGCACCTCTTCCTACAGATGCTGCCTGGCCTGCTGCGTTCACCAGCAACTTTGATGTGTGTTCAGTGAAATGCATTGTTTGTGTTGACAACCAATACAGCCTAGAGATGTGCTGTGGTCAATCTGCAAGCGTTTTCACACATTCCTTGTTACGCAATATTACCACAGTATTACCCATCATGACTGGACTTCTATTGTCCTTTCTAACTCAGTTGTTCATCATTCTGCAGTAATGCAAAAGTAATAACTGGGATGTGGAGTAATTATTGTCATTTGAAGCATCAGTCCTTTTACCACCAGTTAAAGATTTCTGTAAAATCAGTATAATCATTCATTGGTACCTACTAGCACACTATTTAAATTCCTCTTTAAAGCTGAGAAGAATGTAAAAATAAAACAGTCAATAATTTTCTGAAAAAAATATTCTATCCTTGCTGAATAGTTTGTTAAAAGTTAACTTTCAGGTTAGCTTACTCCTGAAATACAATTTGGTCTTATAGCTGAAGGATTGACGAATGAAGGTGATCTGTCAGGATGGCACGCAAACAAAAGTTTTTCACTGTATCTCAGTGAAACTAATTCTACTTCCATTCTATATAATTCACAGCTTCCCAATTCAACAGTATTGGAATACCTCACAAATTTGCTGCACTATCTGCATTTTTCTTATTTGGGCAAATTGCTTGCAGAAGTCGTCATCAACAAAAATGTGTTCGTTGCTGAAATATGAATTAAGTATAAAATTCATTACAGCATTACCACAGCAAGTTCCAAAATAAGTGCTGCTGGTTCTGACAGCGAGTCTTCAGCTAGGATGATGAGGTATAAAATAATCCATTAAGGTATTTGCAATAATTACTTTCAGGATCAAGTTTTTGGATGTTCACTCAGTGTGGGCTCTTACTGGAGGATATTTTGTGTTCCTTCTTTAACACTCAAAGTAGATCAGTCCAAGTTTTGCTGGTGAACATATCCACTGTATTTATACAGTCTTTAATTATACCAAAAATTCTCTTAGTTGTTCATCTCCAAGAAGATCCAAGGACAGACAGTTCATTGAACGTTTACTATAGAAAGTGGACTTGGTCTTACAATCTGCTGTGGAATAAGTATAACAAAATTGGCTATCCTTGTCCTCATAGATATAGCCAAAAGTGTAGCTCTGAGAGTTGTCTGAAGACAAAGTAGAGCACAAAGGTGGTTGTCGTTGGTACAAGCGTACATCATCTAAACTCTGACTGTGCCGATCAGTTGAGTTTCTTGGCTTAGAACGCGAGGTCTGTAAAGGTGAAGATATATTTATTCATTCAGTGTAGTTATTTGAAGTTCTAAAAACCAGCTCTACCCTGGGATGTACCCGTACTTTTTTTTTTGTTTAATAACCCTGTTATTATCAGAGGAAAACTGGTATCACAAACACATTATAAAAAATAAAGCAAAAAGATGGGTTCACCTTGTATAATTACAAGACACCCAAACTGTTGGTTTGTTAATCAACATTGTAAATGCTTGTGCCAAACAATCAAATTAGTGAGACACAATTTCTCCCACACAACGTCATCCTATTCCTTCTCGGTTTCTGACTTTCCAAATGTACCTAAAAATATTTTTGTCCTGAAGCGAAACTGGAATATACTTATTTACAAATCACTCACTCTCAGTCTGGATATTCAACAGACTCTTTCTAGCAGAAATCATCCACAAAGCAAATTCTATATCAAGGCTGCAGTGGCTGATAATAATTCTCCAATGCACTTCTAGAGCTTGGTGTGGGAGTCATACTGAAAGTGCTCAATGATATCTATTCCTGTTCTAAGATCATCTGCCATTAAGGTCTACTGAGGCACTCAGTTGTACTGGAATATCTACTGGGTATTGAATCACTTTCCTTCAATGGCTTACTTTGCAGCACCAACCCTTCTCTTCAGTTTTGCTCAAAACTCCACAAATCTCAGGCCCTGATCTGCCATGGCTACTCTGAACCACTAATTCTGCTGGATTCTAACCCCACAGGTTGATTCTGTCAGTCTAAGTCACTAATCAATTTGGCTACAGGTACACATCTGTTGTGCACATGTGGCATACCCATAGGAACATTACCCACCACGTAATTCAGTACGTTGAGTCTGCTCCACCATTTTCTTTCCCTTTGTCAAGCCCATTGTTCTGTTCTCCCAGTAACCTTTGGCACCCTTAGAACCTACAAACCTCTGCTTTAAAAATACCCAATGACTTGACATCTGTGGCAATGAGTTCTACAGATTCACCACCCTCTGGCTAAAGAAATACTCCTCATCTCTGTTCTAAAGGGAAGTGCTATTCTGAGGCTATGCACTCTGGTCCTAGACTCTCCCATTAGGGTAACCAGAATTTCTAGGCAAAGCGTTTGAATGAACAGACTCTCCTAATAAAACAGTAGATGAGCTCTCATAAATTTAGTACATGTTGAACTACTCATAGAATGTAAAATGCAGAGAATTGGACAACAGTTTCTCAACCAGCTGTTAAAGCCCATTCCATACCTGTGAGAGTGTGTTGACACTTTGCCCTTGAAGTTTTACTGAAAGATCGCATAAACTCTCAATGAGTTCAGTACTAATACCTATAAAATTAAACAGACTGTCAATTCATGGGTAAAATAGCATCAGAATCTATTATTTTCTAGTAGATTATCAGTTCATAATGGTACTATTTAGTATTGTTTTAGGCTCTGTTAGAAACATTTCCCGATACTGTAACTGGACAAGATTTCGGCCAGGAGACACACGAGACTGCAGATGCTGGAATTTGGAGCAACACACAAAACACTGGAGGAAATCAGCAGGTCAGGCAGTATCTATGGAGGGAAATGTACAGTCCACAATTTTAGATTAAGATGCTTCATTTGTCCAGATGAAAGATTTCAACTGTCCGTTTCCCTACATGGATGCTGTCTGACCTACTGAGTTTCACCAGCATTTTAAGATTTTGACCAGTATTGTTAAGGCCACTTTCGTGGTTATCATTGTTAGCATGCAGTCCAATTTTGTTACGAAAGTGACATGCAGAATTCCTGTTGTTTGACAGGATATTTACTGTTTTGGGGTTTCCATCATCCTTAAGTTGAAAAATAATATTAGCATCCTCAGCAATAGGCATTCTCTGTAGAATTCTGTAAGATCTTTCAAGGAAAAGATTACCTGATGAAGGCTGAATAATTCAGAATGTACCAGATCAGGAGCAACAAACAATCTGCTGTAAGGACTGGAAAAAGTAGTGGATATGACCCAGTCCATCACAGGTAAAGCTCTCTCTTCCATTGAGCAGAGAGTACTGTCACAGGAAAGCAGCATTCATCATCAAGGACCCCCACCACGCAGGTCATGCTCTCTACGCACTGCTGCAATCATGAAGGTGGTAATGGAGCCGAAGAACCCGCACCACCAGGCTCAGGAACAGATATCATCAGGCTCCTGAACCAGAGGGGACAACTTCACTCGCTCCATCACTGAACTGTTCCCTCAACCTATGGACTCATTTTCAAGGACTCATCTCGTGATCTGAATATTTATTGCTTATTTATTTTCCCTTTTGTACAAACGCACAGTTTGTTGTCTTTTTCAGTTTGTTCGTTTGTCCTGTTGGATGCTATCTTTCATTGATTCTATTGTGTTTCTTGGATTTACTGTGTATGCCTGCAAGAAAACAAATCTTTGATCCCTGATTCAACCCTGGCTTAATCATGGGGCAATTTACAATGACCTACCAACTAGTATGTCTTTTGACTGTGGGAAGAAACCGGAGCACCCAGAGGAAACCCACGGGGTCACAGGGAGAATGTATAAACTCCTTACAGGCAGTGGCAGGAAATGAGCCTGGGTCACCTCTACTGTAAAGTGTTGTCTTAACACTGCGCTACCATGCTGCCCTGATTCTAATTCTTGCATTGCTTTTCAAACCCCCTACATCCTCACACTCTTTGCTAGGTGTGTATTCTCCTCCAGTTCTGCAACCTTCGTGTGTTATCTGAGCTTTCCCAATTCCGCCTTCTGGAGGTTCCCCAGTCTCCTTCACTTCACCATAGATACATATGCCTTCAGTACTAAGGTTGTAACAAATTTAAGTGGACAATTTAAAAGTCTCCTTACGTTTAACTACTTACTTTAACTTTGTCCTTAAATCTTGTCTGTTTTGTTACTGCCTGAATATATATTTGACAGTGGTGTATAAGATGATGAGGGGCACTGACAGAGTGGACACCCAGAGAAGAAATAGCTAAAACAAGAAAGGGGCATAATTGTAATGTTTGGAGGAAACATAATCTGTAATAATTGGAGGAAAGTACAAAGGGGGATGTCAGAGGCAAGATTTTTTTTTAAACACAGACAATGCAGGGTGCATGGAACATGCTGCCAGGTGTGGTGGTACAGGCATATATGTTGCAGACATTTAAGAGATTCTTAGAAAGGCACATGGATGAAAGAAAAATGGAGGGCTATGTGGGAGGGAAGGTTAGATTGATGTTGGAGTAGGCTAAAAGGTCAGCACGACATTGTGTACTGAAGGGCCTGTACAGCACTGTACTGTTCTATGTTCCAGTAAAAATTTTAAAGTTATGTCACATGTACAACATACAGTGAAATGTGTTTGCTTCAACGATAAACATAGTCTGAAGATGCTTTGACATGCTTCCCACATAGCATGCCCACAACTTAAAAATCCTACCCTATACACCTTTGGTACTGGGACAAAACCAGAGCATCTGGAGGAAACCCATGCAGTCATGCGAAGCTACTTGTATGGTTTCACGTGAAGTATTATTTGATAAGTATTTATTTGTGTAAATTGCCTTCTAATGTTTATGATGCTAAAAGCAACGTAAATGCATAAAACGCAAACAACAGGAATTCTGCAGATGCTGGAAATTCAAGCAACACACATCAAAGTTGCTGGTGAACGCAGGGTCTCGGCCTGAAACGTCGACTGTGCCTCTTCCTAGAGATGCTGCCTGGCCTGCTGCGTTCACCAGCAACTTTGATGTGTAAATGCATAAACCTTAGTTATCATCATTCACAAATTCCATTCATTTAAGGTATGGATCTTGACACCTGCCTCCCTCCATATCCAAGTGAAAGTCACTATATAATAAATAGTCATTACCAGTTTCTGACTCGCCTTGTTGGTAATCCCTTTCTTCAAGGGGGTTGTCAACAGATTCACCTTCAATCAAACTGTTTGAATGTGGTATCCTTTGTGAATTATTGATAGGTACCTCCTCTTCTGTTACAGGAAATAGAAGTACTTTATTATTGAAGAATCTTGATTTAAACATGATACAATTTTATAAAACTGCATACCACTTCATCAGTGTCCCTGCATATTGATTTAGAAAGTAAAAATTGTATTCATAAGGGCATTGGTCCAATTTAAACATGTTGTTCTCTATCTATTATACACAATGTACAATTATTTCAGTATACAAGCTATCCCTAGTGAATGAACAAACCATGAGACCATAAGATATACGAGCACATTTAGGCCATTTGGTCCATCGAGTCTGCTCCACCATTTCATCATGGCTGATCCAATTTTCCTCTCCACCCCAATCTCCTACCTTCTCCCCGTATCCCTTCATGTCCTGACCAATCAAGAATATATCAATCTCTGCCTTAAATATACATAAAGACGTGGCCTCCATAGCTGCCTATGGCAAAGAATTCCACAGATTCACCACCCTCTGGATAAGGAAATTCCTCCTCTCCATTCTAGTAGGATGCCCCTCTATTCTGAGGCTGTGTCCTCTGGTCTTAGATTCTCCCACCATAGGAAACATCCTCTCTACATCCATTCTATCAAAGCCTTTCACCATTCAATAATTTTCAATAAGGTCACCTCTCATTCTTCTGAATTCCAATGAATACAGGACCAGAGCTATAAAACGCTTTTCACATGTCAAGCCCATTCAATCCTGGAATCATTTTTCTGAACCTCCTTTGAACCCTCTCCAGTTTCAGCATATCCTTTCTTAGATATGGGGCCCCAGAACTGCTCACAATACTCCAACTGCTTTCTACAGTCTCAACATTACATCCTTGCTTTTATATTTTAGTCCTCTTGAAATAAATGTTAACATCACATTTGCCTTCCTCACCACAGACTTAACCTGCAAATTAACCTTCAGGGAATTCTGCACAAGGACTCCCAAGTCCCTTTGCACATCTGTTTTACATATTTTCTCTCCATTTAGAAAATAGTCAACCCTTTCATTTCTTCTTCCAAAGAGCATGACCATACATTTCCCAACACCGTATTCCACCTGCCATTTCTTTGCCCATTCTCGTAATGTGGCTAAGTCCTTCTGTAGCCTCTCTATTTCCTCAAAACTAGCTGCCCCTCAACCTACCTTCATAATTATCTGCAAACTTTGCAACAAAGCTATCAATTCCATCATCCAAATAATTGACATATAATGTAAAAACATCAGTCCCAGCACAGCCACCTGCGGAGCACCACTAATCACCGACAGCCAGCCAGAAAAGGCTCCCTTTATTTTAACTCTTTGCCTCCTGCCAACCAGCCACTGCTTTATCCATGCTTGAATCTTTCCTGTAATACCATGGATTCATAGCTTGTTCAGCAGCCTCATGTGTGGCACCTTGTCAAAGGCCTTCTGAAAATCCAAATACACAACATCAACCAATTCTCCTTTGACTATCCTGCTTGTTGTTTCTTCAAAGAATTCCAACAGATTTGTCAGGCAAGATTTCCTCCTGAGGAAACCAAGCTGACCATGACCTTTTTTATCGCGTGCCTCCAAGTATCCTGAGACATCATCCCTAATTATCAACATCTCCCCAACCAATGAAGTCAGACTAGTTGGCCTGTACCATCCTTTCTTCTGTCTCTTTTCATTTTTAGACATCTTTTAAGCTGATTTTTTTTAAAGTTGGAAAATACACAAACGCACAATTAGTAATCATACTTGCATGGTACCGAAATTAGTGGCATCAAAAGCAACTAAGACTTATAAGAAAGAGCAATTACTAAAGGTAGAGAGTGAGAAAACGAGTTCTGTAATTCATAGGAAGCAATGGACGTACATGCACTCAGTGGCCACTTCATTATGTACACCTTGTTATTGCAAATATCTAATCAGCTAATCATGCTCAATGCATAAAAGTATGCAGACGTCGTTAAGAGGTTCATTTGTTGTTCAGACCAAACATCAGAATGGGGGAAAATGTTACCTAAGTGATCTTGAACATGGAATGATTGTTGGTGTCAGACGGGGTGCTTTGAGTATCTCAGAAATGGCTGATCTGGGGCTTTCACACACAGCAGTCTCTAGAGTTTACGGTGATTGGTGCGTAAAACAAAAGCATCCAGTGAACAGGAGTTCTGTGGATGAAAATGCCTTGCTAACAAGAGAGGTCAGATGAATCACAGAATCATTGAAATCTACAGCACATTACAAGCCCTACGGTCCACAATGTTCTGCCGACCATGTAACCTACTCTAGAAACTGACTAAAATTACCCTACCGTACAGCCCTCTATTTTTCTAAGCTCCATGTACCTATCTAAGAGTCTCTAAAAAGAACCTACTGTATCCGCCTCTACCACCGTCACTGGCAGTGCATTCCACACACCCACCACTCTCTGTGTGAAAAAATTTCCTCTGACATCCCCTTCTACCTACTTCCAAGCACCTTAAAACTTTGACCCCTCATATTAGCCATTTCAGCCCTGGCTATCCACACAATCAATGCCTCTCATCATCTTATACACCTCCCATCCTCCATTGCTCCAAGGTTCACTCAACCTATTTTCATAAGACATGCTCTCCAGTCCAGGGAACGTCCTTCTAAATCTCCTCTGCACTCTCTCCATAGTATCCACATCATTCCTGTAGTGAGGTGACTAAGGTCTTGTAGAGCTTTAACATTACCTCATAGCTCTTGAACTCAGTCTCATGGTTGACAGGCTGGTCAAGGACTACATCTGCAGCTTGCTACCACCCAAAATGGACCCCCTACAATTCGCTTACTGACACAACCGATTGACAGATGACACAATAGCCACAGCTTTACACATCTGAATAAGAAGAATGCTTATGTGAGAATGCTGTTCTTGGACTACAGTTGAGCATTCAACAACATAATTCCCGCCAGGCTCGACAAGAAGCTCAGAGACCTCAGCCTTCACCCCGCCTTGTGTAGCTGGATCCTGGACTTCCTGTCAGATCGCTGGCAGGTGCTAAGAGTGGGCCCCCTCACCTCTGCCCTTCTGACCCTCAACACAGGTGCCCCTAAGGGCTGTGTCCTATGCCCCCTCCTTTACTGTCTGTATACCCGTGACTGTGTCGCCACCCATAGCTCCAATCTGCTAATTAAATTTGCTGACGACACTACACTGATTAACCTAATCTCAAAAAATAATGAGGCCGCCTACAGAGAAGTCATCATTCTGACACAGTGGTGTCAAGAAAACAACTTTTCCTCAATGTTGCAAAAACAAAGGAGCTGATTGTGGACTACAGGAGGAATGGAAACAGGCTAACCCCTATTGACATCAATGGATCTGGGGTTGAGAGGGTGAACAGCTTAAAGTTCCTCCGCATAAACATCACGGAGGATCTTATGCGATCTGTACATACTAGCTGTGTGGTGAAAAAGGCACAACAGTGCTTCTTTCACCTCAGACGGTTGAAGAAGTTCGGGATGGGCCCCCAAATCCTAAGAACTTTCTACAGGGGCACAATTGAGAGCATCCTGACTGGCTGCATCACTGCCTGGTATGGGAACTGTACTTCCCTCAATTGCAGGACTCTGCAGAGTGTGGTGCGGACAGCCCAGCGCATCTGTAGATGTGAACTTCCCACTATTCAGGACATTTACAAAGACAGGTGTGTAAAAAAGGCCAAAGGATCATTGGGGACCTGAGTCACCCCATCCACAAACTGTTCCAGCTGCTACCATCCAGGAAACGGTATTGCAGCATAAAAGCCAGGACCAACAGGGCAGCTTCTTCCACCAGGCCATCAGACTGATTAATTCATGCTGACACAACTGTTTTTCTATGTTATATTGTCATACATACTATTTATTATAAATTACTATAAATTGCACCTTTAGATGGAGACATAACATAAAGATTTTTACTCATGTATATGAAGGATGTAAGTAATAAAGTCAATTCAATTTAAAAAAACTCCACCTGTCACTTCTCAGCCCAGTTCTGCATTCTACCGATGTCCCACTGTAATCTCTGACAACTCTCTAGACTATCCACAACACCCTCAACTTTTGTATCATCAGCAAACTTACTAACCCACCCTCTACTTCCTCATCCAGGTCATTTATAAAAATCACAAAGAGTGTCCCAGAACAGATCCTTGTGGAACACCACTGGTCATGGTCCTCCATGCAGAATACCAATACTATCTACAACCTTCCTTTGCCTTCTGTGGGCAAGCCAAATCTGCACTTACAAAGCAATGTCTCCTTGGATCCCATGCCTCATTACTTTCAAAATAAGCCTTGCATGGGGAAACTTATCAAATGCCTTACTGAAACCCTCTTGCTCTAAAGAGATGCCAGTCTACATTAGGAAAGTTAAAATCACCTATCACAACAACCCTATTATTATTGCACCATTCCAGAATCTGCCTCACTATCTGCTCCTTGATGTCTCTGTTACTATTGTGGGGAGGGGGGTCTATAATAACACCCAGTAGAGTTATTGCCCCCTTCCTGTTACTGATTTCCACCTACACTGACTCAGTAGACAATCCCTCCATGACTTCATCCATTTCTGCCACCATGATACTATCCCTGATTAGAAATGACTCTCCCCCACCTCTTTTGCCTCCCTCCCTGTCCCTTTCGAAACATCTAAAGCTCCACACATTCAGCAGCCATTCTTGCTCCTGAGACATCCAACTCTCTGTTATGGCCACAATGTCATAGTTCCATATATTGATCCATGCTCTAAGTTCATGCATTTAAATAGACACATCTCCATACTCCATGCATTTAAATAGACACATCTCAAACCATCTGGCTGAGTGCATCTTTGCTCTACCATCTGCTTGTCCTTCTTCACAAACTCACTACAAACTGTCTCTACTTGTATGCCAACCATCCCATCCTCTGCCTCTTCACTTTGGTTCCCAATCCTATCAAAATCTAGTTTAAACCCTCCCCAGTAGTATTAGCAAACCTCCCTCCCAGGAAATTGGTTCCCTTCCAGTTCAGGTGCAACCCGTCCCACTTGTACAGGGCACCCCCTTCCCAGAAAAAGTTCCAAAGAACTTAAAACCCTGCCCCATCTCCTCATCCACTCATTCGTCTGTGTTACCTTCCAGCTTTGACCTTCCCTAGTTCTTTGCACCGGGAGTAATCTGGAGATTACTATCTTGGAGGTCCTGTTCCTCAGCTTCCTTTCCAACTCCCTAAACTTACTGCGCAGGATCTCTACCCCCCCCCCCCACTGCTTATGTCATTAGTATCTATATGTGCCACAACCTCTGGCTGCTCACCTTCCCTTCTAGAATATTCCGCAACTGCTTAGAGACATTCGGGACCCTAGCACCCAGGACTCTTTTGCTGCTGCAGAATCTCCAATCTGTCCCCCTAACTCTCGAGTTTTCTATGACTATTGTTCCACTTGACTTCACCGACCACAGTCTGGTTGCTGCTGCCTTGCCCAGATAGGTCATTCCTTCAGCAGTATCCAAACGGGTATACCTGTTGCTGAGGGGAATGGCTATAGGGGGACCCTGCATTGACTTCTTTCTCCCTTTACCTCTCTGTGTTCATCCATCTATTTCCCAAATTCTGCACTCTGGATGTAACCACCTGCTCAAAAGTCATCTATCAAAAGCTCTGCCTCCCAGATGACCCTAAGTTCATCCAACTCCAACTCCAGCTCCTTAGTGTAGACTTTCAGGAGCTGGAGCTGGCTGCGCTTCCCGCAGGTGTAGTCATCAGGGAGACCATCAGGTTCCATGAATTCCCACATCCTACAGGAGGAGCATTCCACTGCCATATCTGCCATCCTGCCTGCATGGTACAATGGGCAACCAAGACCAAATCTTCTAACCTGTGTCTTTGGCCTCAGCCCCTTGAGTCAAAGCCTGACGCTCCCACTCTCACTGCTGGCCCACTCCCACTCCCATCCCGCTTGTCCCCACTTTACTTTTATTTACTTCGAAGTGCTCTGTTCCCGTTGCTGACTGGGCATCTGGAATGTCTGAACACCCGCAAAGTTCTCTTTTTATTCAAGCTTCACCAACCGATGAGTAACCTCCTCAAAATCCTCAGTTCCCATCGCTGATTGGGCCTCCGGAATGCCCAAATGCCCATGAAGCTCTCCTTTTATTCAAGCTCCAAGGTCAGATGAGAATGGCCAGATTGGTTCAAGCTGACAGGAAGACAACAGTAACTTAAATAACCATGCATTTCAATAGTGGTGTGCAGAAGAACATCTCAAATTGAAGTGGATAGGCTACAGCAGAACATCACACCAGGTTCTACTCCTGTACCTAATAAAGCAGCCACATTGTATTTTTGAACTTAATAATATCAGGAGCACTCATTTGTATCTACAAGAATCCGTAAGTCAGGCGATCATAACATGGGGCCAGCTTGTATTTGAAAACCTGATGGGATCACAAGCAATCAATGGTCTAGTTTGGACAACAGATTATCTTTGCATCTTTATGATGCTGATTGGCTAAAACATATCTGATTCTCACTCTATGGACATTAGACCACAAGACCATTTGACCAATCAAATCTGCTCTGTCATTCCGATTTATTATACCTCTGAACCTCATTCTCCTGCCTTCTCTTCATAACCTTTGACACCATGACAAATCAAGAACTTTAAATATAATGTGCTTTAAATATACACAATGACATGGACTCCATACTGTACGTGGCAACAAATTCCAGAGATTCACCATCTTTTATCTAAAGAATCTCCTCATCTCTGTTTTAAATGGACATCTCTGTATTTTGAGGCTGTGCCTTCTGGTCCAACATTCACCCACTATGGGAAACATCCTCTCCACATTCACATTCTAGGCCTTTCAAAAATCATTAGGTTTCAATGAGATTTCCCCCCAACCCCACCTCATTCTTCTAAGCTCCAGTGAGTACAGGCCCACAACATCAAATGTTCTTCATACACTAACACTTTCATTCCCGGGATCATTTTTATGAACCTCCTCTGGACCCTCTCCAACGCCAGCACACCTTTCTTAAACAAGGGGCCTAAAACTACTCACGATACTCCATGTGTGATCTGACCAATGCCTTATAAAACCTTAGCAATATGCCCTTGCTGGTTCTGGTTCACACTGCAATAAAAGGGTGCTATGGTAGCCAAGCAGTTAGCGCAACGGCTCAGGGTTTCAGAGTTCAATTCCGGCATCCGCTGCAAGGAAGTTCGTGTTCTTCCTGTGTCCATGTGGTTTTCCTTCAGGTGCTCCAACTTCCTCCCCAAAGTTCAAAGAGCTTAACATCAAAGATTATACTCTGTATTGACAGGACAGGCAGGAAGGAAGGCATAGGCGGTGGTGTGGCTCCATTGGTAAGAGATGTAAATACATCTTTAGAAAGAGGTGATATATGGTCAGAGAATGTTTAATCTTTGTGGGTGGAGTTAAGAAACTGCAGGGTAAAAAAAATCATGGGAATCATATATTAGTAGCCAAGATGTGGCATTGAGATTGCAAAGGGAGTTGGAAAAGGCATGTCATAAGAGTAATGTCACAATTGTGATGAGGAACTTCAATATGCAATGGGATTGGGAAAATCAGGTTGTCAGATCACGCGAGAGCGAATTGTTGAATGTGTACGAGACAGCTTTTTAGATCAACTTATGCTTAAGCCTACAAGGGGAAAGGCCATCTTAGATTGGGTGCTGTACAATAAACCAGATCTTATTAGGGAGCTTAACATAAAGGAACCCTTAGGAGGCAGTGATCATAATAAGATTGAATTCATACTGTAAGAGGGAGAAGCTTAAGTCACATGTATCAGTATCACAGTGAAAGGTACCCCTTACCCATCCTCTGGGCTTCCCCCCTCCCACTTTCTTTCTCCCTAGGCCTCCTGTCTCATGATCCTCTCATATCCCTTTTGCCAATCAACTTTCCAGCTCTTGGCTCCATCCCTCCCTCTCCTGTCTTCTCCTATCATTTTGGATCTCCCCTCCCCCTCCCACTTTCAAATCTCTTACTAGCTCTCCTTTCAGTTAGTCCTGACGAAGGGTCTCAGCCTGAAACGTCGACTGTACCTCTTCCTAGAGATGCTGCCTGGCCTGCTGCGTTCACCAGCAACTTTTATGAAGTTTCTGGGAACTGTTCAAAAGGCGCAGGATAGATATGTACCACAGAAGTTCTCAAATGGCAGGGGTAGGCAACTGTGGCAGACAAGGGAAATTAAGGACTCCATAAAAGCCAAGGAGAGGGCATATAAGGTAGCAAAAGTGAGTGGACAGTTGAATGATTGGGAAGCTTTTAAAATCCAACAAAAGGCAACTAAAAAAGCTATAAGAAGGGAAAAGATGAAATATGAGGGCAAAATAGCCAATAATATAAAGCAGGATACTAAAAGTTTTTCAGTTATATAAAGAGTAAAAGGGAGTTGAGAGTTGATATTGGACCACTGGAAAATGATGTTGGTGAGGTAGTAATGTGAGAAATGGCAGATGAATTTAATGAATACAGGTGTCCCCCGCTTTTCGAACGTTCGCTTTACGAAATCTCACTGTTACGAAAGACCTACATTAGTACCCTATTTTCGCTTTCAGAAGGTGTTTTCAGTGTTATGAAAAAAAAATTCAGCGCGCGATAAAAAATCATAGCGCGATAAAAAGCAGTGCGCCCCAAGCAGCCTGCTCTCCCCCGGATTTGCTTTAACACGTGCCTGTGAGCAGCTGTATGCAAGATGAGTTCTATGGTATTGGAAAAGCCTGAAAGAGCTCGTAAGGGTGTTACACTTATGGTAAAACTAGACATAATTAAGCGTTTCGATCGTGGTGAACGAAGTAAGGACAACGTGAGTTTGGCTTGTGGAAGCTAACGAACATGATGTTGAAGAGGTTTTGGCATCCCATCACCAAGAACTGACAGATGAAGAGCTGATGCAATTGGAAGAAAAAAGGATAACAATCGAAACCGAATGAGTAATGATAAAGTACGACTTTAATTTTGAAAGGGTACTTCGGTTTAGGGGATATTTGCAGGATGGTTTGAGTCCTTATTAAAGAACTGTGTGATAGAAAAATGCGCGAGGCTCAGCAGTCAAGCAAGCCTTCCACATCAGCCACAGCAGACGACGAACCTCGACCTTCGACATCGTGGCGGGCAGAGATAGGAGAAGATGAGCTGCCTGCTCTAATGGAAACAGGCGACGAGATGACACCCCAGTGTCCCACCACTCCAACCCCCAGGCCACGGACAGATACCAATTCATGGAGAATGCAAAGGTAGCCGGGAGGCACACAGCACATCTTTAAGAAAAAAGCCGAAATAAACATGCTAATTAATTGTTGGCCCAGATCAGAGACGACGCAATCGGAAATCAGCACTGATCTGGGCTGACAATTACGGGCGGCACCTAATTAATTAGCATGTTTGTTTCAGCTTTTTTCTTAAAGATGTGCTGTGTACCTCCCGGCTACTGCTGGACCCCTGAGTTCTTCATGGCAATGTATCGCTCAGCGGCCTGGAGGGTGGGGGGCCACTGCACCACCCCAGTCTGCGATGATTCAGTCTAACACACCATCATCAGTGTGCTCGCTGTCTTCCCGATTCCCGTGATACTACACCGTACATACATTATTTCTACTTTATATAGGCTGTGTATTTTTACGTGTTATTTGGTATGATTTGGCAGCTTCATAGCTTAAAAATTACTGGAGAGCGCTTGCGCCGGGTTTTTGCCAACAGCACTTGCCTGAGATTTTCTGCCGACGGCGTCTGCGTGAGATTTTTGCTACGGAGACCTGTGCCGGCAATGATTGTGGAAAAGTATTTCTACTTTATATAGGCTGTGTATTTATCATATCATTCCTGCTTTTACTATATGTTACTGTTATTTTAGGTTTTATGTGTTATTTGGCATGATTTGGTAGGTTATTTTTGGGTCTGCGAACGTTCACAAAATTTTCCCATATAAATAAATGGTAATTGCTTCTTCGCTTTACGACATTTCGGCTTATGAACCGTTTCATAGGAACGCTCTACCTTCAGATGGTGGGGGAAACCTGTACTTTGAATCAGTCTTCACTATGGAAGACAGTAGCAATGTGCCAGAGGTCTGTGAGTGTCAGGGAGCAGGAGTTTTGCTATTACAAAGGGAAAAGTGCTAGGGAAACTCAAAGGTCTTAAGGTGGATAAGTCACCTGGACCAGATGGACTACATCCCAGGGTCCTGAGAGAGCTTGCTGAATTGATTTTTCAAGAATCACTTGATTCTGGCATGGTTCCGGAGGACTGGAAGATTGGAAATGTCACTTCGCTCTTTAAAGAAATGAAGAAGGCAAAAGGAAGGAAATTATAGGCCAGTTAGCCTAACCTCAGTGGTTGGGAGAGTGTTGGAGTCTATTATTAAGGATGAGGTTTCAGGGTACTCGGAGACAAATGATAAAATAAGTCAAAGTCAGCATGGTTTCTGTAACAGGAAGTCAAACCTGACAAATCTGTTAGAGTTCTTTGAAGAAGTAACAAGCAGGGTAGACAAAGGAGATGTCATCGATGTCATTTACTTGGATTTTCAGAAGACATTTGATAAGGTGCCGCACATAAGGCTACTTAACAAGATAAAATCCGATGTTGTTACAGGAAAGATACTGGCATGGATGGAGAAATGGCTGACAGGCAGGAGATAGCAAGTGGGAATAAAGGGGGCTTTTTCTGGTTGGCTGCCAGTGACTAGTGGTGTTCCTCAGGGGTCAGTATTGGAACCTCTACTTTTCACATTGTTTGCCAATGATTTGGATAATGGAATTAATGGTTTTGTAGCAACATTTGCAGATGATATAAAGATAGGTAAGTAGTGCTGAGGAAGCAATGCAATTGCAGCAGGACCTAGACAAATTGAAAGAATGGGCAAAAAAGTGGCAGATGAAATTCAGAGTTGGGAAATGTATGACAATGCACTTTGGTAAAGGAAACAATAGTGCGGATCATTATCTAAATGGAGAGAAGGTTCAAACACCAGAGGTGCAGAGGGACGAAGGAGTCCTTGTGCAAGACTCCCAGAGGTTAATTTGCAGATTGAGTCAATAGTAAAGAAAGCAAATGCAATGTTGGCATTTATTTCAAGGGGAATAGAATATAAAATCAAGGCGATAATGCTGAGGCTTTATAAGACACTACTCAGGCCGCACTTGGAGTATTGTCAACAGTTTTGGGTCCCATATCTCAGAAAAGAAGTATTGTTATTGGAGGAGATTGATGAGGATGATTCTGGGAATGAAGGGGTTAACATATGAAGAGCGGTTGACAGCTTTGGGTTTGTACTCACTGGAATTTAGAAGAACGTGGGGTGCTCTCATTGAAACCTGACAATGTTAAAAGACTAGATAAGGTGGATGTGGAGAGGACGTTTCGTATGGTGGGGGTATCCAGAACTAGAGGGCACAGCTTCAAAATTGAGGAATGACCTTTTAGATAGAGGTAAGCAGGATTTTTTAATACTTTTTCTTAGCAAGAGTAATGAATCTGTGGAATGCTCTGCCACAGACTGCGGACTAGGCCAAATCTGTGAGTATATTTAAAGCAGAAGTTGACAGTTTCCTGTTTGATCAGGGCATCAAATGTTATGGTGAGGAAGTAGGTGTATGGGGTTGAGTGGCATCTCGGATTAGCCATGATGGACTGCCGGCGCAGACTTGATGGGCTGAATGGCCTAATTCTGCGCCAATGCCTTATGGTCTTTTGGTCTAATGATGTACCGGTTAGTAGGTTAACTGCAGATTGTCCTGTGATTAGGTTAGTGGTTAAATTGGTGGGTTGCTGGGCAGTGCAATTTGAAGGACCAGAAGGGCCTCTTCCACGCTGTATCTCTAAATAAAAATGAAAGTAATAGTCTTATTTATTCAGAATTCTAAAATCTGAACATCAGGCAAGAGTTAATTTCATAAAAGTGCATTTTTATCTCTGTTTCAAAGGGACATTTCAAAAAAATGTTTAACATAAATATCCAGCATCTCTCAATGTATCTCATCATAGTTCTTGCACCTAATTTGTCAATCTGCACTGCACTTCCTCTGCAACAGTAACATTATATTCTGCATTCTGTTATTGTCTTCCACTAGTACTACTGTACCTCTACGTTATTCTCCATAGACTGATCTATCTGGATGACACTGCATCTCAGTTCCAGTGATAATTACTTTTTACACCAATTGGTATGATGATGTTTAAGTGATTAGGATAATGATTCTAATTTACCAATATACAGCCATACAATGCTACAGCATAAAACATAAGAACATAAGAAACAGGAGCAGAAGTAGGCCATCCGACCCGTCGAGCCTGCTCCACCATTTGCTAAGATCATGGACTCATCTCCACCTACCTGCCTCTCCCCCATAACCGTTAATTCCCCTACTATGCAAAAATCTGTCCAACCTTGTCTTAAACATAGAAAATAGGTGCAGGAGTAGGCCATTCGGCCCTTCGAGCCTGCACCGCCATTTATTATGATCATGGTTGATCATCCAACTCAGAACCCCGCACCAGCCTTCCCTTCATACCCCCTGACCCCCGTAGCCACAAGGGCCATATCTAACTCCCTCTTAAATATAGCCAATGAACTGGCCTCAACTGTTTCCTGTGGCAGAGAATTCCACAGATTCACCACTCTCTGTGTGAAGAAGTTTTTCCTAATCTCAGTACTAAAAGGCTTCCCCTTTATCCTCAAACTGTGACCCCTCTTAAATATATTGGGCAGAGAATTCCATAGATTCACCACTTCTTGGGAAAAGCAGTTCCTCCACACCGCCATCCTAAATTTACTCCTCAGAATCTTGAGGCCATGCCCCCCAGTTCTAGTCTCACCTACCAGTGGAAACAACTTTCCTGCTTCTATCTTATCTATCCCTTTCATAATCTTATATATTTCTATAAGATCTCCTATCATCCTTCTGAATTCCAGCAAGTATGGTCCCTACGACTCAATTTCTCCTCATAGTCTAACGCTCTCATCTCTGGAATCAACCTGGTGAACCTCCTCTGCACTGCCTCCAAAGCCAGTATATCCTTCCTCAACAAAAACAAGAGAAAATCTGAGCAACACACACAAAATGCTGGAGGAACTCAGCAGGCCAGGCAGCATCTATGGAAAAGAAAA
This sequence comes from Mobula birostris, assembly GCF_030028105.1. NCBI lineage: Eukaryota > Metazoa > Chordata > Chondrichthyes > Myliobatiformes > Myliobatidae > Mobula > Mobula birostris. Next base: position 115,095,532 of record NC_092377.1, read on the forward strand.
CAGTCCACATTTTTAGGCCAAAACCCTTCAGCAGGACTGAAATCCTTCCACAACAAGGAGACCAGAACTGCACGCAGTACCCCAGGTGCGGCCTCACCAGTACCCTGTATTGTTGCAGCATGACCTCTCTGCTCTTAAATTCAATCCCTCTAGCAATGAAGGCCAACATTCCATTTGCATTCTTGATAGCCTGCTGTACCTGCAAACCAACCTTTTATGATTCATGCACAAGCACTCCAAGACCCTCTGCCCAGCAGCATGCTGCAGTCTTTTACCATTTAAATAATAATCTGATCTTTCATTTTTCCTTCCAAAGTGGATCACCTCACAATTATCAACATTGTACTCCATTTGCCAAACCCTTGCCCACTCACTTAACCCATCTATATCTCTCTGCAGACTCTCTGTATTCTCTGCACAATCTGCTTTTCCAGTCAAATTTAGTAACATCAGCAAACTTAGATACACTACCCTCAGTCCCCTCTTCCAGATCGTTATTGTTTATCGTGAACAGTTGCAGGCCCAGCACTGACCCCTGCGGGTACACCGCTCACCACTGATTGCCAACCCATGTATCCCAACTCTCTGCTTTCTATTAGTTAACCAATCCTCTACCATGCTAATATATCACCCCAACAATCTAAGTAAATAACGTCCATCCGTTCCCCTCTATCCTCTGAGCTCATTATATCCTCAAAGAACTCCAGTAAGTTTGTCAAACAGGACCTGCCTTTGCTGAATCCATGCTGCATCTGCTAGATGGATCCACTTATTTCCAGATACCTTGCTATTTCTTCTTTAATGGCAGCTTCAAGCATTTTCCCAACTACAGATGTTAAACTAACTGGCCTATAGTTACCTGCCTTTTGCCTACATCTGTTTTTGAACAGTGCGTGACATTCGCTGTGTTACAATCTGTCGGGACCTGCTCAGAGTCCAGAAAATTTTGGTAAATTATCACCAAAGCCTCTCCTCTAACTTCTGCCATTTCTTTCAGTATCCTGGGATGTATTCCATCAGGACCAGGGGACTTGTCTATCTTCAGGCCCACAAGTTTGCTCAGCACTACCTCTTTAGTAATGGCTATTGTATCAAGGATGCCTCCCATTGCATCTGTAACATCTCTTTGGCATATTAGATGTGTCCTCCATGGTGAAGACTGACAAAAAATAGTCGTTCAAAGCCTCTTGCCATTTCCTCATTACCCAATATCAATTCTCCCTTCTCGTCCTCCAAGGAACCTATGTTCACTTTAGCCACCATTTTCCACTTCATATAATTATAAAAACTTTTAATATCTCTTTTTCTATTTTCTGCTAGTTTATTTTCATAATCTAGCTTCCCTATTTATTGCTCGCTTAGTGGTTCTTCGTTGCTTTTTAAAGTTTTCCCAATCTTCCAGTTTCCACTACTCTTGTATGCATGAGCTTTTAGTTTGATACCTTCCTTTATTTCCTTAGTTATCTCTGGTGGGCTCCTCCCACCCTTACTGTCCTTGCTTTTAACTGCTTTGGTTCAGCACCGTGAAAAATCTCTTTGAAAGTCTTCCACTGTTCCTCAACCGTCCCACCGTCCCACCATATAGCCTGTGTTCCCAGTCTACCCGATCCAACTCCTCCCTCATACCGTTGTAGTCTCCCTTGTTTAGGCATAATACACTGGTTTTAGATTGAACTATTGCACCCTCTATTTGTATGAGAAACTCAATCATACTATGACCACTCTTTCCAAGAGCATCCCTCACTACAAGATCACTAATTTTACCTGTCTTATTCAACAGGACCAGATCTAAGAAACCATGTTCCTTTATAGATTCAGTAACATGCTGTTCAAGAAAGCGATCACCTATGCATGCCATGAAGTCCTCCTCAAGACTGCCTTGACCAACTTGATTCACCTAATCTATGTGCAAGTTATAGTCCACCACAATAATTGCTGTTCCATTCTTACATGTCTCATATATTTCTCGGTTTGTTGCTTGTGCCACTGTAATTTATTATTCAGTGGCCAATAAACAACTCCCACCAGTGATCCCCCCCCCCTTACTATTCCTAATCTCAACCCAGATAGATTCAAAATTCTGCTCCTTAGATCTTATATAGTCTCACTATCGCCCTGATCTCATCCTTAATTAAGAGTGCTACCCCACCTCCCTTACCTTCCTGCCTATCCTTCTGTATTATCTGATGTCATTGGATATTTAATTCCCAATTCTCTCCACCCTGCAACTACGTTTCTGTAATAGCCACTAAATCATACCCCTTTATACTGATTTGTGCCACAAGTTCACTAACCTTGTTTTAAATACTACGGGCATTCAAATAAAGTGCCCTTACGCTCATTGTGCTTTTAAAATCTAATAATCTTTGTTTCTTTTGTACTTGACTTTTCTGCACTTCACCCTTACTTTTCTCTTTTTTAACTTATGCTTTTACTCTATCCACACTTTGCTGAACTTCTCACCAATGTCCTTACCATTATTCTCTGTTCGATATTTGTTGTTGCTCCCAATTCCTGATGTATGGGAGCTTCCACAGCTCATCATAGAACTACACGATTGAGCCGTACTGTGCACAGCTTCACTGGACAATGGCTCATCCACTGCCATTTCTTCAGACATTCTGTATCTTGAATCTGCCTCAATTCCAGAGGTGTGTGAACTGCTGTGGCTGACCGTTGACTGACGAGAGGGACATTTGTTCCTTCCGCTTCCCTGGCTGCTCCCACTGCCATGGGAATGTGCATCTAGTCGTTCGAGATCCATCTCAAAGGTATCACTGATATATGATTCCCTGTAGCGCTTTTTATCTGTAGAGTGAAGAATTGCCTTTCATATTAATGCACAAACTGTATTTCCCCAAAAGAAATACACAATAAATTAGTTAGGTTATTCACTGTCGCAGATGATTAAAAGAGTAAATTGACAAACTTTGGAGCTGATATGTCTAATACTGAACTGATCACTGAACACAACATAAGAACTCACTTTCAATAACCCTACAACTCATATTCTCAGTATTACTTACTTATTATTAATATGATTTTGCATTTTCACAGTTTATCTTCTTTTGCACATTGGTTGCTTGTCAGTTTTTCACTGATTTTATCGTATTTCTTTGTTCTGCAGTGAATGCCTGCCAGAAAAATGAATCTCAAGGTTTTCATATGATGACATATACTACTTTGATAATAAATTTACTTTGAACTTTCATTCCATGCTTTGTAAGTGGGATTACTAAATGAAATAATGGGTTCTTTATTGCTCATTGACAGTTTATTTCTCTCCATTGATCACAGGTTCCCAACCTGGTGACCAAGGACCCCTCGGTTAATGGTAGGGGTCCACGACATAAAAAAACGTTGAGAACCTCTGCCATAAATGCTGCCTGGCCTGCTGAGTTCTTCCAGCACTTTGTGTGTGTTTTGTACTACTCAAGCTTTTGAAGTACAGTACTAGTTTCTTATGAAAACAAAATAAATACACTATTATTGGCATTTGTATATTGGCTAGTTCATTGGAGATTGAAGAATTGTGTGAATTGGAAGTATTACAATCATGTTACAATCAGAGAAATATACATAGCAATCGACACAAAATGGTGGAGGAATTCAGCAAGTCAGGCAGCATCAATGGAGGGGAATAAATAGTCAATGTTTCAGGTGAGACCCTTCAACAAGGCCAGAAAGGAAGATGGCAGAAGCCGGAAAAAGAAGGTGGGGGGGGGGGGGAAGAGGGGAAGGAGATCAAAAGTTCAAAGTAAATATATTATCAAAGTACATATATGTCACCATATACAACCTAAAGATTCATTTTCTTGCGGGCATAATCAAAAATTCCATAATAGAATAATAACAATAGAATCAATGAAACGTTGGCTGAAACAAGAAATGATTAACAGCAGTTTACAGTATATTCCTATCACGAGAAAGCAGCAGGAGCTCAGTCAATTAGGAACACTCAATGTGGCACCATGTCACAATGATGTAAAACCCAGGATTTCCAGTAATGTACAACTGATGGTTTTTGTTTTGAGTTTATAATGAAGAGGCTGGCACTTTTTCATTCAGGTTCCCATTTTCAGTCCAAATCCCTGAGACAAATCCAGTCTTACAAAGAACCATTTTGGTTGGACCTTTCTGTGGCTCTCTGCTTTTATTGCTGCATGCTGACCAGTCTGTCCTTGAAGCTGGCACTGTCCTTTGGATCTATGCCACGCAGGAAAACTGAATAGCGCAGAATTGGTGGCTGAGTGGCGGAGTTACTAGAGATGCTACCTCACAGCACCAGTGAGGTGGGTTCAGTCTTGACCTCTGGTGCTTTAAGTGCGGAGTTTTCATGTTCTCCCTGTGATTGCATGGGTTTCCTCCCACAGCTCGTGTTAGTCGATTAACTGGCCATTGTAAATCACCCTACAGTATATGCATAAAAAGATAATAGCTAATGTGGGTTGGAGTAGAACATGGAAACATAGAACACTACATCATACTACAGAGCCTTCTGTCCACAATGTTATGCTGAACTTCTATCCAATTCTAAGATCACTCTAACCCATCCCTCCTACACAGCCCGCAATTTTTCTACAATCTATGTGCCTATCAGAAAGTTACTTAAATGTCCCTAACAAATCTACCACCACCCGACACCCTAATCTCAGTGACCCTCTAACAGTCTCATCTATACTTCCCTCCAGTAACCTTAGAATGATAAACTCAACAGATAGTACAGATGCTGGAAATCCAGAGCAATACACACAAATGCTGGAGAAACTCAATAGGTCAGGCAGCATCTATGGAAAAGAATAAATAATTGGCTTGAAACGCAGCTGTTTATTCCTCTCCAATAGGTGCTGTCTGACCCGCCCAGTACCTCTGGCATTTTCTGTGTGTTCACCTTAAAATTATGCCCCCTGTATTAGCCATTTTTGCCCTCGGAAAAAGATTCAGGATATCCACTCTATCTATGCCTCATTTCATCTTGTACACCTCTATAAGTCACCTCTCACATTTAAATGTTAAAAATTAACCTTTTTAAGTGAGAAGCGCTCACTGCATTGTGAATCTTAATTTTGTGCTTCTCCACACACCTAATTCATCTGTTGTGTTCTCACCTTCTGTTTCTTCCATTTTCCGGATCTGTCTGAGCACAGGCTGAATGTTCATATAGAGCCGGTGACTATTGCTGAGGAGCTGCAGGAGATGCTTGGATCGGAACGGACAGCCTGTGTAATAGATCAACTTCCGAGCCGAGGGCAAACCATCCGGCTGGATCTCAAATTTCTTTCCCTGGAACAAAAAAGGTATCCAAGTGTTAACTCGTGTGCAAAGTCCTCTGAGATCCTGTTTTGTCTCTTTTAGTTACACCTATTTAATTTCACGTAGGGCAGCAGGGTAGTGTAGTGCTATTAAGAGTTAAACTAACCACTATAATTTTACGGTGAACACACACTGACACCTTGGTGCAAGCCTCAGGGTTTGATGGATTTTGATGGCCAGTAGTAATATTCACTTCTTGTTTAATACCTTACTGGTAGCCTTGGGCTTTCGTGGAAATTTCTTCCTTAGCAACTGGTTTGATCAAACCAACAGCAACCGCCTGTCTCATGTCACCAACAGCAAAACGACCAAGAGCTGGATATTCGGAAAAGCTCTCGACACACCTGGGCTTTGTTGGCATCTTGTGAACAATGGAGGATCCGGGTTCAATTATTGTCGCTGTCTGTAAGGTTGTTTCTACGTTCTCTCCATGATTGCTTTGGTTTCCTTTGGGCGCTCTGGTTTCATTCCACGTTCCAAAGACGAACAAGTTAGTAAGCGTTCGTAAGTTGTGGACATGCTATGTTGGCTATCACTCCACCTCTGCCCCTGGCTATCACTCCCTCTCTGGTCATCATTCTGCCCGTATCTCAAATGGATTCAGTCAGAAAACAGCTTTTATCTGTTAGAAAATGGTGGAAGGGGTGCCACAATAGAGTAGTGGTTTGTGCAATGCTACTACAGCTCAGGGCATCGGAGGTCAGAGTTCAATTCCGGCATCCTCTGTAAGCAAGTTTGTACGTTCCCTCCCATGTGCCTGTGGGTTTCCGCCCACAGTCCAAAGACAATAGTCGGTTAATTAGTTATTGTAAATAGTCCTGTGATTAGTAGGGTTAAATCGGTGGGTTACTGGGTGGTGCGGCTCGAAGGGCTTGTTCCACACTGTACCTCTAAATTAAATAAATTAATGAAGTACACTACAGAATAACAAAACCATTTAAATAAGGGAGGAAAACATTGCAAATTTATAGTATACTCTTACCACAAAGGAAAAAGATTCTGGTATTTCTATTTTGCAAAGTGAAACACTTTGGAGTTATATCAAAAGAAACAGCACAATGCAGGGTATTCGCTCGAGAGCTATCTCCCTGTTTAAACCAGACTTGCAAGATTCCAGCACTGGTAGTACTGCATTCCTACACCTACCAGAAAAGTTAGCTTGCCAATATTTGACCAGGGAAAGTCGTACAACAAATGTCGGACATTGTGAATCTCCTGTAAACACAGTACAAAGATGAAGTATATAATAATAAGTAAATATTATGTCGCAACCACACCTACATTTATGATTTCTTTAACTTCTGGTAATTTCCCCCAGCCTACTACTATTCTGCACTCTGGCCTCTTACTTCTCCCCATCAACTGCCTATCACCTCCCACTGATGCCCCTCCTCCTGCCCTTTCTCCCATGACGTTCCTCCTTCTTCAGCCCCTTTACCTTTTCCACCTAACACCTCCCAGCTTCTGACTTCACCACCCCACCTGACTTCACCTATCTAGCTCGTCCTCCTTCCGCTCCCCCAACTTCTTATTCCTTATTTTGGCTTCTTCTCCTTTCCTTCCTAGTGCTGATAAAGAGTTTTGAAGCCCAAAACATGGACTCTTTATTCCTTTCCAGAGGAATGAACAGTCCTTTTCAGAGCCTGCCCTGCTGGGTTCCTCCAGCATTTTCTATGTGTTACTCAAAATTTATAAAATTGATTATAAGATGATTTCTAGAAGCAGTTGCATACTCAATATTAATCAACCCCATAAAATTTTACCTGATAGATATGCATGCCTTTCAAAGTGAGTCCAAGCACAACTGAGGGATGCTCTTCCTTTTTGTCCTGTAATACAATAAATTGTCAGCCTAAACCAATGCAAAATGATATCTATCGTTTAAAGTAGTAAAACTGATTCATTGGCAAAATAATAAAACCGGCTACTATTCTCTGTAATTCTACTTGCCATGCTACAGGAAAGATGCAGAGACTTTAGAGAGGGTGCAGAGCAGCTCTACCAGGATGCTGCCTGGATTGGAGCGGATTAGTAATAAGGAGTGTTTGGACAAATTTGGATTGCTTTCTCTGTCAGAGTCCATATGTAAAATTATCAGAGGCATAAATAATGTAGATAGGGCTTTTCCCCTAATGTACACAGAACATAGAATAATACAGCACAGAACAGGCCCTTCGGCCCACAATGTTGTGCCGACCCTCAAACCCTGTCTCCCATATAACCCCCCACCTTAAATTCCTCCATATACCTGTCTAGTAGTGTCTTAAATTTCACTAGTGTATCTGCCTCCACCACTGACTCAGGCAGTGCATTCCATGCACCAACCACTCTCTGAGTAAAAAAACCAGAGGCTCAGCAATCTCTTCTCTCGCCTCGTGGAGCAGCCTGGGGAATATTCCGTCAGGCCCTGTGGACTTATCTGTTCTAATGTATTTTAACAACTCCAACACCTCCTCTCCCTTAATATCAACATGCTCCAGAACATCAACCTCACTCATATTGTCCTCACCGTCATCAAGTTCCCTCTCATTGGTGAATACTGAAGAGAAGTATTCATTGAGGACCTCGCTCACTTCCACAGCCTCCAGGCACATCTTCCCACCTTTATCTCTAATCGGTCCTACCTTCACTCCTGTCATCTTTTTGTTCTTCACATAATTGAAGAATGCCTTGGGGTTTTCCTTTACCCTACTCTCCAAGGCCTTCTCATGCCCCCTTCTTGCTCTTCTCAGCCCCTTCTTAAGTTCCTTTCTTGCTACGCTATATTCCTCAATAGACCCATCTGATCCTTGCTTCCTAAACCTCATGTATGCTGCCTTCTTCCATCTGACTAGATTTTCCACCTCACTTGTCACCCATGGTTCCTTCACCCTACCATTCTTTATCTTCCTCGCCGGGACAAATTTATCCCTAACGTCATGCAAGAGATCCCTAAACATCGACACATGTCCATAGCACATTTCCCTGCAAAAACATCATCCCAATTCACACCCGCCAGCTCTAGCCTTATAGCCTCATAATTTGCCCTTCCCCAATTAAAAATTTTCCTGTCCTCTCTGATCTTATCCTTTTCCATGATAATGCTAAAGGCCAGGGAGCGGTGGTCACTGTCCCCCAGATGCTCACCCACTGAGAGATCTGTGACCTGATCCGGTTTGTTACCTAATACTAGATCTAGTATGGTATTCCCCCAGTCGGCCTGTCAACATACTGTGACAGGAATCTGTCCTGGACACACTTAACAAACTCTGCCCCATCTAAACCCTTGGAACTAATCAGGTGTCAATCAATATTAGGGAAGTTAAAGTCACCCATGATAACAACCCTGTTATTTTCGCACCTTTCCCAAAATCTGCTCCTCAGTATCTCTGCTGCTACCAGGGGGCCTATAGAATACCCCCAATAGAGTAACTGCTCCCTTCCTGTTCCTGACTTCTACCCATACTGACTCAAAAGAGGATTCTGCTACATTACCCCCCCCCCTTTCTGTAGCTGTAATAGTATCCCCGACCAGTAATGTCACCCCTCCTCCCCATTTTCCCCCCTCTGTATCCCTTTTAAGGCACTGAAATCCGGGAATATTGAGAATCCATTCCTGCCCTGGTGTCAGCCAAGTCTCTGTAATGGCCACTACATCAAAGTTCCATGTATGTATCCAAGCTCTCAGTTCATCACCTTTGTTCCTTATGCTTCTTGCATTGAAGTACATGCACTTTAGCCTTTCTACCTTACTACCTTTACACCCTTTCTCTTTCCTCAAAGCCTCTCTATATGTTAGATCTGGCTTTACTCCGTGCACTTCTTTCACTGCTCTATCACTCCGGGTCCCAACCCCCTTGCAAATTAGTTTAAACCCTCCCGAACCATGCTAGCAAACCTACCTGCAAGGATATTGCTCCCCCTCGAGCTTAGGTGCAACCCATCCAATCTGTACAGGTCCCACCTTCCCCAGAAAAGATCCCAATGATCCAAAAATCTAAAACCCTGCTCCCTGCACCAACTCCTCAGCCATGCATTCAACTGCCATCTCCTCCAATTCTTACCAACACTATCACGTAGCACTGGCAGCAATCCTGAGAAAGCCACCTTGAGGTCCTGTTCTTCAGCCTTCTGCCTAGTTCCTGAAACTCACACTTCAGGACCTCATCCCTCTTCCTGCCTATATCGTTGGTGCCAACATGTATCACGACTTCAGGTTGCTTTCCCTTTCATACCTGGATGTCGTAGATAGAGCTTTTCCCCTAGGATAGTAATGTCAGATACTAAGGGGCATACAGTAGGTTTAAAGTGAGAGGCCAAAGTTTAAGGGAGGCTTTCAGGAAATGTTTCTAACCACCGAGAATGGTACGTTGCTGGAATGTGTTGCCAGAGTGGTAGAAGTAGACGCAATGGCAATATTTCAGAGTTATCTAGACAGGCACAGGAACAGGCAGGGAATGGGGAGATATGGACCACGTGCAGGCAAATAGAGTTAGTTTGGATTGACATGACAGTCAGCGAGACATGGTGGGCTGAATGGTAAAATGACTCCAAGCAACCTTGAATCTTTTCCTGTGCTGTACTATTCTAACTCTCAACATAAATTTATGCATCACATCAGGAAATTGTTGCGAATCATATACCCGTAGGGAAAATAAAATAATTCCATGACACACAAGTTTTTGTAATATGTCATCATTCTCAAACCTACAGAAATTAATTTGATAGAAATTCTGTTTACATTGTGTAGAAGGTATGGTAAACCAACTTTGTTTTTGCCTTGGGAAAGACTCTTAGCTGCACCCAAGTGTGCACACGTTACTGTTGATATTGAAATATTGGGATTTATCTATCTATCTAACTATGTACTTACTCACTCATTTACAGATAAAGCATAGAATAGGGGAATGAGTCACACCACCCATCAAGCCACTTAGGCTAATCACAGGACAATTTACAATGACAAATTAACTGGTCCGTCTTTGGACTGTGAGGGGAAACCACAGCATCCAGAGGAAACCTATGCGGTCACGGGGAGAACGTAAAAATTCCTTACAATCAGTGCCAGAAATGAACTCTGAATGCTTATGCCCCATGCTGTCATACTGTAATGAGCACTTCATTACCGTGGTGTCCCTGTGCTGAATAATATATGGTATAGGTGGTTCTGTAATGCATAATCATTTTCCCAATAAACCTCATGAAAGTCACGATAAATCAGAACATTCTGCAGTTGCCTTTGAAGCACACAGTTCAATGGGTTTTTCACAATCTCAATTGTGCTGTAACCAGTGGGGCTTATGTAATGCAAGTAATGTTTCTTAATCCATCAATCACATTATAACCAACTCACATTGTTGAAACACGTGTTAGAGCAGAACACCAGTCCAACCAGCCACATGCCCATCCAGATCTGTCATAACCTTTATGGTGTATAGTTGTTTCCAATTGAATCCCAAATAATGAATGCCAATAATGAGCCAAAATGATTTAAAAAAAGACAATTCTGGAAAGGCATCTATAGAAAGAGAAACAATGTAGATCTTTCACTTGAACTACTGCTGAATTGTGAAGGATTTTCTGTTGTGACTTGGGGTTTCATCCAGTTTTTACTAATAGAACACAGAACAGGACAGGCATTTTGACCTACAATATGTCAAATTTCAAACCTACTCTAAGATCAGCCTACCCTTCCCTGCCCCAGAGTCTTCTATTTTTCTTTCATTTATTTTCAACCATTACTTAACCTTCCTCAGTTCTTTTCTTTAGCCATCAGGCTATTTTTAAACTTGAATTTTTTTTCAAGCTCAGTTCCACCAATCCCAGACCTATGTACCTAAACATTCCAACCAGTGTGCAGAGACATATATACCAGACCTATATACCTATACATATCCACCTGTGTGCATAGACATATATACTGGACCTATATACCTAAACATTCCCACCAGTGTGTATAGACCACAAGACCATAAGAACACAAGACAAAGGAGCAGAAGTCGGCCATTCGGCCCATCGAGTCTGCTCTGCCATTTTATCATGAGCTGATTCATTCTCCCATTTAGTCCCACTCCCCCGCCTTCTCACCATAACCTTTGATGCCCTGGCTACTCAGATACCTATCAATCTCTGCCTTAAATACACCCAATGACTTGGCCTCCACTGCCACACGTGGCAACAGATTCCATAGATTCACCACCCTCTGGCTAAAAAAATTTCTTCGCATCTCTGTTCTGAATGGGCGCCCTTCAATCCTTAAGTCATGCCCTCTCGTACTAGACTCCCCCATCATGGGAAACAACTTTGCCACACCCACTCTGTCCATGCCTTTCAACATTCGAAATGTTTCTATGAGGTCCCCCCTCAATTCTTCTAAACTCCAAGGAATACAGTCCAAGAGCGGACAAACGTTCCTCATATGTTAGCCCTCTCATTCCCGGAATCATTCTCGTGAATCTTCTCTGTAGCCTCTCCAAGGTCAGCACATCCTTTCTTAAATAAGGAGACCAAAACTGCCCACACTACTCCAAGTGAGGTCTCACCAGCGCCTTATAGAGCCTCAACATCACATCCTTGCTCCTATACTCTATTCCTCTAGAAATGAATGCCAACATTGCATTCGCCTTCTTCACTACCAACTCAACCTGGAGGTTAACCTTAAGGGTATCCTGTACGAGGACTCCTAAGTCCCGTTGCATCTCAGAACTTTGAATTCTTTCCCCATTTAAATAATAGTCTGCCTGTTTATTTCTTCTGCCAAAGTGCATAACCATACACTTTCCAACATTATATTTCATTTGCCACTTCTTTGCCCATTCTTCCAATCTGTCCAAGTCTCTTTGCAGACTCTCCGTTTCCTCAGCAGTACCGGCCCCTCCACCTATCTTCGTATCGTCAGCAAACTTAGCCACAAAGCCATCTATTCCATAATCCAAATCGTTGATGTACAATGTAAAAAGAAGCGGCCCCAACACGGACCCCTGTGGAATACCACTGGTAACCGGCAGCCAACCAGAATGGGATCCCTTTATTCCCACTCTCTGTTTCCTGCCAATCAGCCAACGCTCTATCCACGTATGTAACTTTCCTGTAATTCCATGGGCTCTTATCTTGTTAAGTAGCCTCATGTGTGGCACCTTGTCAAAGGCCTTCTGAAAATCCAAACATAGAACATCCACTGCATCTCCCTTGTCTAGCCTACTTGTAATTTCCTCAAACAATTGTAATAGGTTTGTCAGGCAGGATTTTCCTTTAAGGAAACCATGCTGAGTTCTGCCTATCTTGTCATATGCCTCCAGGTACTCCGTAATCTCATCCTCGACAATCGACTCCAAAGACTTCCCAACCACCGATGTCAGGCTAACAGGTCTATAATTTCCTTTTTGCTTCCTTGCCCCCTTCTTAAATAGCAGAGTGACATTTGCAATCTTCCAGTCTTCCGGAACCATGCCAAAATCTATCGACTTTTGAAAGATCATTGCTAATGCCTCCGCAATCTCCACAGCTACTTCCTTCAGAACACGAGGGTGCATTCCATCTGGTCCAGGAGATTTATCAACCTTTAGCCTATTCAGCTTCCTGAGTACTTTCTCTGTCGTAATTGTGACTGCGCACACTTCTCTTCCCTGCCACCCTTGAGTGTCCGGTATACTGCTGATGTCTTCCTCAGTGAAGACTGATGCAAAATACTTGTTCAGATGCTCCGCCATCTCCTTATCTCCCATTACAATTTCTCCAGCATCATTTTCTATCGGTCCTATATCTACCCTCACCTGTCTTTTACTCATTATATATTTGAAAAAGCTTTTAGCATCCTATTTGATATTACTTGCTAGTTTCCTTTCATAGTTCATCTTTTCCCTCTTAATGACCTTCTTAGTTTCCTTTTGTAAGCTTTTAAAAACTTCCCAATCCTCTGTCTTCCCATTAATTTTTGCTTCCTTGTATGCCCTCTCCTTTGCTTTAACTTTGGCTTTGACTTCTCTCGTCAGCCACGGTTGCATCCTTTTTCCATTCAAAAATTCCTTCTTTTTTGGAATATACCTGTCTTGCACATTCCTCACTTCTCGCATAAACTCCAGCCACTGCTGCTCTGCCGTTCTTCCCGCTAGTGTCCCTTTCCAGTCAACTTTGGCCAGTTTCTCTCTCATGCCACTGTAATTTCCTTTACTCCACTGAAATACTGACACATCGGATTTCGGCTTCTCTTTTTTTCAAATTTCACAGTGAACTCAATCATGTTATGATCACTGTCTCCTAAGGGTTCCTTCACCTCAATCTCTCTAATCACCTCCGGTTCATTACACAATCCAGTACAGCCGATCCCCTAGTGGGCTCAACAACAAGCTGTTCTAAAAAGCCATCTCGCAGAAATTGTACAAATTCTCTCTCTTGAGATCCAGTGCCGACCTGATTTTCCCAATTCACTCGCATGTTAATATCCCCCATAATTATTATAATACTGCCCTTCTGACAAGCCTTTTCTATTTCCTGTTGTAATTTGTAGTCCACATCACTGCAGTTGTTTGGAGACCTGTATATAACTGCCATCAGGGTCCTTCCACCCCTGCGATTTTTTAGCTCAACCGATAAATATTCTGCACCTTCCGATCCTGTGTCACTTCTTTCTACTGATTTGATATAGTTTCTTGCCAATAAAGCCACACCAGCCCCTCTGCCTACCTGCCTGTCCTTCCGATACACCGTGTATTCTTGGACGTTCGGCTCCCAGAGACATGCATCCTTCAGCCACATCTTAGTGCTGGCCACAATATCATACCTGCCAATCTGTAGCTGTACGACAAGATCATCCACCTTATTCCTTATGATGCATGCATTTAAGTATAACACCTTTAGACCAGTATTTGGTACTTATTGCTTTGATTGCACTGCAACTCATCCCAATGGCTGCAAATTTGCCCCATCACCTGCCTGTCTTTCCTAACATCTTTACTGCTCACTATCTTAGATTTATTTCCATTTTCCCCTTCCTCTGCTCTATCATTTGGGTTCCCATCCCCCTGCCAAATTAGTTTAAACCCTCCCTAACAGCTCTATTAAACCTTCCCGCCAGGATATTGGTCCCCTTCGGGTTCAGGTGTAACCTGTCCTTTTTGAACAGGTCATACTTCCCCCAAAAGAGATCCCAATGATCCAAGAATCTGAAGCCTTGCCCCCTGCACCAGTCTCTCAGCCTGATCCTACTATTCTTTCCCTCGCTAGCACATGGCACAGGTAGCAATCCTGAGATTACTACCCTGGAGGACCTGCTTCTAAGCTTCCTTCCTAACTTCTGGAAATCTCTCTTCAGGACTTCCTCCCTTCTCCTACCTATGTCACTGGTACCAACGTGTACCAAGACAACTGGCTGCTCGCCCTCTCCCTTCAGAATATTCTGGACCCGATCTGAGACATCCCGTACCCTGGCACCTGGGAGGCAACACACCATGTGGGTATCTCGATCAGGCTCAGAATCTCCTGTCTGTTCCCCTGACTATGGAATCCCCTATGACTACTGCATTCCTCTTCTTCCTCCTTCCCTCCTGCACAACTGCGCCAGGCTCAGTGCCAGAGACCCAGTCACTATGGGCGTCCCCTGTCAGGTCATCCCCCTCAACAGCAAGATAGTTGTTGCTGAGGGGGACAGCCACAGGGGTGCTCTCCATTATCTGGGCACTTTCCTTCCCTCTCCTGACAAGTCACCCAGTTTTCTGACCCCTGTAGCCTAGGGATAACTACCTCCCTGTAGTTATCACCTCTTCACTTTTTCTAATAAGCAGCAGGTCACCAAGCTGCAGCTCCAGATCCCTAACACGGTCTCTGAGAAGCTGCATCTCGGTGCACCTGGCGCAGATGTGGCCATCAGGGAGGCTGGAGGTCTCCCAGGATTCCCACATCTGACACCCTGAACAAAGCACTAACCCTGCAGGCATGCTATCTAATTCTACAGGAATGAAACAGGAAAATTAAGTCTACTCACCCACTTAAGTCGCCAAACAGATGAACTTTTTAAACTGTTAGCTCGTACCGTTAGCTGTGTGAGCCCTGCTGTTCCTGTCTGTCCGGGCTGATTCGCCAAGGGGGAAAGAAAGAGTTGGTGCCTCGTTCTCGCCTCTTCCCGTTACTGCCGAAGCCCATTGAAGCCAAAGCCCTACACTCTGCTACCACTCACTCCGCTGCCCACTGTATAGGGTGGTCTCCTTTTTAAACTCTCCGCGCTGTCCTGTCTACGTCACGCGCCTACGCAGTCTCATCCTTGCACTCAAAGAAGTTTAAAAAAAAACTGCCTTCCTTCAGAATTCAGCTCCCACGCCGCTCTTCTTGTCCCGATCCAAAAGACAGCCATATACATGAGTAGTGGCCACTTTATTAGAGATACCTGTACACCCGCTTGTTAATGCAAATATCTAATCAGCCAATCACATGGCAACAACGCAATGCATAAAAACATGAAGACATGATCAAGGGGTTCAGTTGTTGTTCAAACCAAACATCAGAATAGAGAAGAAATGTGATCTATGTGACTTTGATCATGGAATGATTGTTGGTGCTAAACAAAGTGGTTGAACTATCTCAGAAACTGCTTATTTCCTGGGATTTTCACGTACAACAGTCTCTAAAATTTGTAGGGAATGGTGCGGTAAACAAAAAGGACATCCAGTGAGTGGCTGTTCTGTGGGTGTTAACTGAGAATAATGAGACAGGTCAGAGCAGAACAGCCAGACTGGTTCAAGCTGACAGGAAAGCAACAGTAACTCAATAACCACCTTGAAGTAGATGGGCTACAGCAGCAGAAGACCATGAACATACACTCAGTGGACACTTTATAGGTACAGGAGGTAGTGATTAAACTGGCCACTGAGTGTATACTGCGTTAACTGCTAGCTGAGAAAAATAAAACATTTTCTTTAAAGCTTTGGTACAGATACTTTATATTTTATTGTAATGTATTTTAATAGTAACCATTTCTCCTCCCAGTTCAACAGTTTATTAAGACAGAATGAAATTTTAAAAAATGTTTCCTTACTTTCTGAAGCCGGTAGTAATGAACAGGCACATCCTCTAAAAGACAAGCCTCTTTAATAAACCTTAGCATCGCCTCCTTCGAAGTCAGTCCACGCTGCTCTCTATGCATTTTTGGAACATGCTTCAAGATATACTCACAGCCCCTTTTTCTAATTACCTATGTACAAGAAAGCAAATATTATTACAATACTTTATTTAAAGCTCTGAACACTACAATTAATGTGGACAATAATAAAATAGAACATGCTAGAAATAATCACAGGTCAGGCAACATCTGTAGGGAAAGACACAGAATTAAGGTTTTGGATTAGTGGCTCCTCATCAGCACTGGTAAAAGTGACAGACAAGAGAGGTTAAAGTTATTGGAAAACAAGCAGCTGCAGCAGCTTGCTTTTGAGTTTTCATACATTGTACACCCATCGTAGCGTAGCGAGTACCAACTGGGTTTCCTCTCACATTCACAAAGGACATATGGGTTAGGGTAAGTGAGTTGTGGGCATGCTATGTTGGCATCAGAAGCATGCGGGCTGCCCCCAGCACGTTCTCAGACTGTGTTGGTCATTGATGTATTTCACTGTATGTTTTGCTATATGCCAATAAAGCTAATCTTTTCTCCTTTGTTTACACTACTGAAAATATATGAAATAAAATAGAACAATGAATGCTGTTTGCTTCACTTTAAATAAGTTATTTAATTGTTTATTTGCACAAGTTTCAAAACACAAAACCTGTAATGGATACACTTTTGCACATTGGTTGTTTGTCCTTGTCCACATTGGATATTTGTTAGTATCGTGTATAATTTTCATAAATTCTATTGCATTTCTTTATTTTCCCTCAGTAACTCACATCCATAAAGATTATGGAGAGAAGTTATGTGTGAGCACTCTACACACATACCACCATAAGACATAGCAGCAGAATTAGGCTATTCAGCCCATCAAGTCTGCTCTGCTATTCTATCACGGCTGATTTATTATACCTTTCAACCCCATTTTCAGTAGCATAGTCGTTAGTACAAGGCTTTACAGTACCAGTAACATAGGTTCAATTTCCACCAGGGTCTGTAAGGAGTTGGTACTTTCTACTTGTGACCATGTAGGTTTCTTCCAAGTGCTCAGGTTGCCTCATGTAATCCAAAGACAGACCGGTTGGTAGGTTAATTGGTCATTGTAAATTCTCCCATGATTAGGCTAGGGCTAAATTGGGGTTTGCCGGATGGCGCAGCTTGAGGGCCTATCCTATTCTGTGCTGTATCTCAATAAATAAATCGGTTCTCTGCCTTCTCCCCATAACCTTGATGTCCTTACTAATCAAGAACTTATCAATCTCTACTTTAAATATACCCATTGACTCGTAGATGCGATGAATATTTGCACTGATAATCATCAAACACCGAAAATAATCAACCAGATGAACTATTCTTACCCATTCAGGGAAATTACACCGAGGTTCAAAGTAGCTCCCAGTGTGCACATTCTTTTTGTAATTTCCCAAGTCAGCCTGCAATGCATACGCCGTAAGCAAAAAATAGGCTTCTTCTCTGCTTGTGCAGCTAGAGTTCAAGACTTGCTCTTTGAGTTGGCAATAATAGAAGTGCCTTGCCTTCTTGTCACTGTAGGAACATGGAACATCTTACCATGGTTAGTTAACAAAGTAAATAATTGCTGATAAGCTAATATTGGTAGTGGTTATCTGCAGGTTAAGAAGGTTTTAAATAGCAAAGATAAAAATTAGCTTTATTCGTCCCATATACAGCAAAACATATAGTAAAAACTATCTTTTGTGGCAAATCAAATCAGCTAGGGTTGTGCTAGCCAGCCTGTAAGTGTTGTCACACTTCCGGCACCACCATAGCTTGCCCACGGCACACTAACCCTAACCACGTCTTTGGAATGTGGGAGGAAACTGGAGCACTTGGACCAAACCCACATGGTCATGGGGTGAATGTACAAATTCCTTCCAGACTGAACCTTAATTGGTTACCTCTGGTGGGTGGAGACCAATTAGACAAACTTTTCTGGTCCAGTACAATCCTCAACCTTCCTGCAAGATACTCTTTCTGGATATCAGATGACCAATGAACGTGACCGTGGCACGGCCAACAATTAATATTATTTTTTAATGGAGGATAAAGCATTTAGACCACAAGACCTTAAGATGTAGGAGCAGAATTAGGTCATTTGGCCCTTCAAATCTGCTTTGCCATTTCATCATGGCTGATCCATTTCGCTCTAAACCCCAATCTCCTGTCTTCTCCCCATAACCCTTCATGCCTGACTAATCAAGAACTTAACAACCTTTGCCTTGAATATTCCCAATGACTTGGTCTCCATAGCCGCCTGGAACAATAAATTCCATAGATTCACCACTCTCTGGCTAAACAAATTCCTCCTCATCTCGATTCAAAAGGATGTCCCTCTATTCTGAGGCTGTGTCCCCTGGTCTTAGACTCCCCCCCTCCGTAAGGGAACATCCTCTGCCCATCCACTCTATTAAGGTCTTTCAACATTTGATAGGTTTCAATGAGGTCATCCATCCTTCTGAATTCCAGCGAGTTAAGGCCAGAGCCATCAAACACTCCTCATATGACAAGTCCTTCAATCCTGGAATCATTCTCCTTTGAACTCTCTCCAAAGTCAGCACATCCTTTCTCAGATAAAGGGCCCAAAACTGCTCACAATACTCCAAGTGAGGCCTCACCAGTGCTTTATAATTACTTCCTTGCTTTTATATCCTAGTCCTCTTGAAATAAATGCTAACTGCATTTGCTGCCTTCATCACTGACTTAACCTGCATATTAACCTTTAGTGAATCTTGCACAAGGACCCCAAAGCCCCTTTGCATCTCAGAGTTTTTAATTTTCTCTCCATTTAGAAAAGTCTACATTTTTATTTCTCCTACCAAAGTGCGTGACCATACACTTCCCGACAATGTATTCTATCTGCCACTTCTTTGCCCAATCTCCTAATCTGTCTAAGTTCTTCTTTAGCCTCCCTGCTTCCTCAACACTACCTGCCCCTCCACCTAATCTTTGTATCGTTCTGCAAACTTGGCCACAAAGCCATCAATTCTATCATCCAAATCATTGACTATATTGTAAAAAGAAGCGGTCCCAAAACGGACCATTGTGGAACACCACTATTCACCACCAGCCAACCAGAAAGGGCACCCTTTTTTCCCACTCTTTGCCTCCTGCCAATCAGCCAATGTGCTATTCACACACGTATCTTTTCTGCTCTAACTTCTTAAACAGCCTCATGTGTGGCACCTTGTTAGACGCCTTTTGAAAATCCAAGTACACAACATCCACCAAATCTCCTTTGTCTATCCTGCTTGTTATTTCCTCAAAGAATCTCAACAGATTTGTCAGGCAGGATTTTCCCTTAAAGAAATCATGCTGACTATGGTCTAAACACATGTGCCCCCATGCACCCCAAAGCCACATCTTAACAATCAGCTTCAACATCTTCCCAACTACTGAGGTCAGACTAACTTGGGGGACCGCTATGTTCAGCACATCCACACCACCTGCCACAAGCGGGACTTCCCAGTGGCCAAACATTTTAATTCCAATTCCAATTCCCGTGTGCCAAGATAAGGTCACCCTCAGAGTGGAGGAGAAACACCTTATATTCAGTCTAGATAGCCTCTAACCTAATGGTATGAAACTCAATTTCTCCTTCCAGTAAACAAATTCCCCTCATCCCCTTTATTTCCCCTCTGACATTTTACCTTTTCTCATCTGCCTATTACTTTAACCAGAGTCCCTTTCTCCTATTGTCCACTCTCCCCTCCTATCGGATTCCTTCTTCTCCAGCCCTTGACTTTTCCCACCCACCTGGCTTTACCTATCACCTTCCAGCTAGCCTCTTTTCCCTCCACCAACCTTTTATTCTAGCAGCTTCCCCCTTCCTTCTCAGTCCTGAAGAAGGGTTTCGGCCTGAAATGTTGACTGTTTATTCATTTCAATAGATGCTGCCTGACCTGCTGAGTTCCTCCAGCATTTTGTGTGTGTTGCAACTGGCCTATCACCTTCCAGCTAGCCTCTTTTCCCTCCACCAACCTTTTATTCTAGTATCTTCCCCCTTCCTTCTCAGTCCTGAAGAAGGGTTTCGGCCTGAAATGTTGACTGTTTATTCATTTCAATAGATGCTGCCTAACCTGCTGAGTTCCTCCAGCATTTTGTGTGTGTTGCAACTGGCCTATAATTTCTGTGCTTGTGCCTCTCTCCCTTCTTGAAAAGAGAAGTGACATTTGCAAATTTCCAGTCGTCCAGAACCATGTCAAAATCAACTGTTTCTTCAAAAATCATCAATAATTCCTCCACAATCTCTTCAGCCACCTCTTTCAGAGCCCTAGAGTATATACCGTCTGATCCAGGTGACTGATCTACCTTCAGACCTTTCAGTTCCCCAAACACCTTCTCTCTAGTAATGGCAACTTCACACACTTCTGGCCTCTGACACTCTCAAACTTCTGGCATACTGCTAGTGTCTTCCACAGTGAAGACTGATGAAAAATACTTACTCAGTTCACGTACCATTTCCTTGTCCTCCATTACTACCTCTCCAGCATTTTCCTGCGATTTGATATCCATTTCGTCTCTCCTTCACACTTTACCTATCTGAAGAAACCTTTGGTATCCTCTTTGATATTATTGGCTAGCTTACCTTCATATTCCATCTTTTCCCTCTATGACTTTTTAGTTGCCTTCTGTTGGCTTTTGAAAGCTTCCCAATCCTCTCATTTTCCACTAATTTTTATTCTATTATATGCCCTCTCTTTGGTTTTTATGTTGGATTTGACTTCTCTTGTCAGCCATAGTTGCATCATCCTGCTTTTATAATATTTCATCTTCTTTGTGATATATCTATCCTGCACTTTCTGAATTGCTCCCAGAAATTCCAGCCATCACCCCTCTGCCATCATTCCGGCTGGTGTTCCTTTTCAATCAATTCTGGCCAGCTCCTCTCTCATACCTCTGTAATATCCTTTACTCCACTGTAATACTGATGCATCTGACTTTAGCTTCTCCTTCTCAAATTGGATGTGAATTTTATAATATTATGATCACTGGCCCACTGCGGGTTCTTTTACCTTAAGCTCTCTAATCAATTCTTGTTTATTGCACAACACCCAATCCCCTAATAGCTGATCCCCTAATGGGCTCAACCATAAACTGCTCTAAAAAGCCACCTCGCAGGCTTTCGAGAAATTCCCCCTCCTGGAATCCAACTCCAATCTGATTTTCCCAATCTACTTGCATATTGAAATACCTCATGATTATTGTAACATTGCCCCTTTGGCATGCATTTTCTATCTCCTGTTGTAATTTGTAGGCCACATCTTTACTACTCTTTGGGGGTCTGCATACAACTCTCATCAGGGTCTCTTTACTCTTGCAGTTCCTGAGCTCTGTCCACAGTGATTCAACACCTTCCGACCCTATCTCACCTCCTTCTCATGATTTGATTTCATTTCATTTTTTACCAACAGAGTAACACCACCCCCTCTGCCTTCCTGTCTGTCCTTTCAATACAATGTGTACCCTTGGATGTTAAGCTCCCAGCTATAATCTTCTTTCAGCCCAAAATGTCATACATGCCAATCTGTAACTGTGCTATGAATTCATTTACCTTATTCCATTTATAAGAAGCAGAGAGGAAAGTCACTTGGGGATGTATGAGTCAAAGAGGAAAGGGGACAGATGTGTTCTAAGATTTGGAAAGGTGAAGAAATTTGCTTCAAATCAGCCAGTCAAGAACTTTAATCACAAGAATCCCCACCACAATTGTACTTCTGTATATACAGCCACACTTATCAATTACTTGTACACTGTAACACACAAAATGCTGGAGCAATTCAGCAGGTCACGCAGAATCTATGGAAATGAATGAACAGTCGACGTTTCAGACCAAGACCCTTCATCAGGACACTGTTTTATAGGATTGCTTTGACTTTTTTTTATGTTAATTATGTTTTTATGCTGTATTGAATCTTGAGTAACAGTCATTTCATTCTCTTTTGCACTCATACTGTTGAATGACAATAAAAATCTTGAATCTTGAGTTGCCACAGGCACCAGCAGCTGAGCAATACACAACAGGAAGGAACCTTAAGAGCATCTTCACATCAACCAGCAGTCAGGGGTAAAATCGGAAACATGCTGAATCTACAACACCATTGTCCAACTCACAAGTACAACATTGTCTGAAAATTGGGAACATTCAGTGACCCCTAGAATCATTTCTAGCACATCTGGTGCTTCCTTCTTTAACATAACTTTGTTAAATTATCAAAATAAACTTTATTCATGATAAAAATATTTACAAGTATAAATCATTCAATCTCTTACATTCCGACATCAGTACGATTCGATTGCATTCCTTAAAACCAATAGGACCGTTGCCACTCGTGGCCCCCTCGGATGGTACAATAACTGAGGTGTTTCCTCACCCAACTCTGCCCCTCCCTTTACAGCTGTAACACTCTAACACCATCTGATATGGAGGGTCACTGCACAGTACCAGAAAAAAACTTAAGGAAGTTGCAAACTCAGCACCAAGGACATCTTCAAAAGGCGAGAACCCAAAAAGGCAGCATCCGTCATTAAGGACTCCCATCACCTAGGACACGGCCTCTTCTCATTGCTACCATCAGGGAGGAGGTACAGGAGCCTGAAGACACCCGTTTAACGTTTCAGCAACAGTTTCTTTCTCTCCACCATTATATTTCCGAATGAACAATTAACCCATGTACAGCACATCACCTTTTTTCCTGTTTTGCTCTCTTTTTGCACTACTAATTTTATATATACTTATTTGTTGGTTATGTGCTGTGTCATATGACGTGAGCAATTGTGGACCATAATTGTTCTTAGCAAATATTTCTACAGAAGCAGTTTGCCTTGTCTTCTTCTGGGCAGTGTGTTTACAAGTGACTCCAGCCATTATCAATACTCTTCATGGATTGTCTGCCTGGCATCAGTGGTCACATAACCAGGACTTGTGATCTGCACCAGCTGTTCATACGACCATCCCCCACCTGCCCCCGTGGCTTCACCTGACTCTGACTCGGGGGATAAACAGGTGCTACACCCTGCCCAGTGGTGACCTGCAGACCAGTGGAGGGAAGGGATGCTTTACACCTCCTATGGTAGAGATGTATCACCACATTTCCACCCTGCTACCCTTTATATATACTGTAAATATAAATTATATAATTTTATTTTTATTGTAATTTACAGGTTTTTATCAGGTATTGCAATGACCTGCTGTCACAAAACAACAAAGTTCACGACATACGCCAGTTCCGAACCCTAAGATGTGATCCTTCCCCACCAAGCCATTTGGTCCCAAACCCTGCTTTGCTTGCGACAGGGACCTGCCCCAAATTTTCAGAGTTTTACTTTCATAAAACACTTAATTTGTTCTACCTTTTGATTTATATTTCCAAATCTGTTAAATAGGAAGTCAATACCTTATTACTTTTCCATTTTC
The DNA here is from genome assembly GCF_030028105.1 of Mobula birostris. Taxonomy (NCBI): domain Eukaryota; kingdom Metazoa; phylum Chordata; class Chondrichthyes; order Myliobatiformes; family Myliobatidae; genus Mobula; species Mobula birostris. Next base: position 115,119,351 of record NC_092377.1, read on the forward strand.
TACATAGTACTGCACTCTTAAACAAACGACAAATGGAGAGCCAACCTTTTCATCGTTCTGTGGAAAAGATAGAAGGAAGTGAGATTACTGGAATTTAAAATATGCCAAAATTAAAGTCTTCTTGCATTCTAACCCTCCAGAATGGGGCTAAAGAACCATTCTACAAAATGGTGGGTTGGAAAGATATATTCAAGAGTGAACTATTCAACAAAACCATTGCTTCCTGGCTTGATTTAAGAACTGGTGGGGGAATGCTACAATGAGTGCTGCCAGAATGAAGCATCATCCAGGACTCTAATCATTCAGGCCATGTTCTCTTCTCGCTGCTGCCTTAGGACCCATACCACCAGGTTTAAGAATCAGAAACAGTTATTACCCTTTGACAATCAGGCTCCTGAACCACAGGGGATAAGTTCACTCATCTCAACACTAAACCGATTCCACAACCAATGGCCTCACTTTCAAGGACTTTACAAACTCATGTTCTCAATATTATTTATTATTATTATTATTTGTTTTATTTGTATCTGCAGATTTCTTTTTGCACATTGGTTACCTGTCCATCTTTGTGTATAGATTTTCATTGATTCTATAGTATTTCTTTGTTCTACTGTCAATGCTGGCAAGAAAATGAATTCAGGGTGATATATGGTGACATATATGTATCTTGATGATCTAATAAATTTACTTTGAACTTTCAAAAACAATTTAACAAAACCAGAAAGCTTCTTAACTTGATTTGAAATAATCCAAATTTAAATAATTCATGCCACAAACACATTTTAAACACTTTGCTGGCTTGTATTGATTTTCAGCCTACTGGTCTCTATGCTGTAGTCAAAAAACGATGCATCTGAACAACTTCTTTGCTGCTGGGCTCAGGAGTGGACAACAAACACGATGAGCCAGTCCCTTGTCTTTACTCTGAGGATGACTGAGAAATGTGCTGCAATTTTTCAGCTGATTGTGCCGCTGACCTTGAATGACCCTTTTTTCACAATCAAGGGATGAGAGTCTGGAATGAGCTGTCAGATACAATGCAGGTGGAGGCAGATACAATGCAGGCAAATTTTATGAAGTTTGGGTGAGTACTTGGATGGGAGGGGTACGAAGGGTTATGGTCCAGGTGCAGGTCAATGGGACTGGGCAGAATAACAGTTTAGCACAGAATAGATGGGCCGAAGGGCCTGGTTCTGTGCTGAGGTGCTCTATGACTCTATGAAATGGAACTAGTATAGATAGGCATGAATAAGTTAGGCTGAAAGGACACACTTCTGTGCTGTACAATTCTATCATTCTATGAAATGGTAATCCCAGGGAAATAGCCTGATTTTACTTTTAACTTACTTGATAGTTCTAATTTCTTTTTCTAGTAAATTCATTATTTCTCAGAGTTTTCATTAATATTTTGAACAATTTTAAGTGACGGATGATCAGAAGGTGAAAAACTGCTCAGAGGTCTTTGATGGTTGAGCAGCCTGACCCAAGGACCTCAGCACCTACCACATGGGGACCAATTAATTTCCTCAGCCAGAGGCCAGTGAATCTGTGGAATTCATTGCCACAAACTGCAGTGGCAACCAAGTCATTGGGTGTATTTAAAGCGGAGGTTGATAGGTTCTTGATTAATCAGGGCGTCAAAGGTTATGGGGAGAAGGTAGGAGAATGAGATTGAGAGGGATAGTAAATCACCCATGATGGAATGGCAGAGCAGATTGATGGGTAGAGTGGCCTCATCCTGCTTCTCTGACTTGTGGTCTTATGAACTATTTGACTTTCCCAGCTCTGCTCTGCGGGACAAGTGTAACATCTGGGGTTACAGTTCACCTCGCCATGTAAGGCCATGAAAAGTGCAATCTTTGTGCTATGAGTGGCGAGATTCAGTCAGAATGGGAGGATCACTGTGTACATGATCAAAGGTGTTGTCAAAGTGAAGAATGCACTCAGTAGCCACTTTATTATTACCTCGTGCACCTCGTAAAGAAGCCACTGAATGCATGTTTATGGTCTTTTGCTGCTGTAGCCCATCCACTTCAAGATTTGAGATGCTCTTCTACACATCACTGTTACAACGGTGGTTGTTTAAGTTACTGTTGCCTTCCTGTCACCTTGAACCAATCTGGTCATTCTTCTCTGACCTCTCTCATTACAAGCTGCTTTTGCGCACAGAACTGTCACCCGCTGCATGTGTTTTGTTTTTCACATCATTCTCTGTGAACTCTGGGGCAGAGGTTCTTAACTTGGGGTCCATGGATCCCTCGGAGGTCCGTGATAGACTCCAAGAGGTCCATGAACTTGGATGGGAAAAAATTACATCTTTAATTTCACTAACCTCAAACTGAAATTTAGCATTTCCTTCACTGATGACCTTAGGCAACAAACCACAGTAGTATTAGCAGTCCCTGTGACTTTGTTACTTCTGTAATCCTATGAATTTCATTTTCTATATTTAAATATATTATTCTGAGAAGGGTCCATAGTCTTCACCAGGCAGCCAAGGGAGTCCGTGGCATCGAAAAGGTTAAGAACCCCTGACCTAGAGGTACATAATGAAGTGGATGGAGCATAGGTGCTCGGCGAAGCGGTCTCCCAGCCTATGTCGGGACTCACCAATACACACACACACACACACACACACAGAGTCACAGTCACATGCAAAGACATATTTGTAGATCTGTTATTTTATAAGATGAACAATGAAGGATTGTACACCAGGACACCTAAAATGTTTGAAAATTTGTTGCTAAGGATGTATCAGAAAGTCAGTAAGACTTACTTTGCTTGTTTCTTTCTTCCATTCCTTGGGAAAATATTTGTTTAGCTTCTGCTCCAAGTCCATGAAAATGTGTTCATTGTCTAAAAAACATGGATATAGTGTTTAGTTATTCACTTTTAGAGTAGTTTACTTTAGATTATTTGTAACAAAATCAATGGAAAATATGACCTGCACGTCACTCTGAGTTATGTGGTTTCAGATAGTACTGTGTCTGTGCTGTCAGAGCATGCCCTCAGCTCATTGCTACCGTCAGGAAGGAGGTACAGGAACCTGAAGGCACACACTCAGTACTGATTCAGGAACAGCTTCTTCCCCTCTGCCATCCGATTTCTGAATGGACATTGAACCCATGAAAACTATCTCACTACTTTTTTATATCTTTTTGCACTGTTGATTTAATTTAACTACTTAATACATATATATTTACTTACTGTAATTCACAGATTTTTGTTCTCTCTATTATTTTGTGTGGAATGCTCTGCCACAGACAGCTAAGGATCCATGGGTATATTTAAAGTGAAAGATGATAGTTTCCTGATTGGTCAAAACATCAAAGGTTATGGCAAAAAGGCAGGTGCATGGGGTTGAGTGGGATCTGGGATAGGCCATGGTGGAATGGTGGAGCAGACTCAATGGGCTGAATGGCCTAAAAATGCTCATAGGTCTTATGTATTGTATTGTACTGCTGCCTCAGAGTTAACAAATTTCCCAACATATGCCCATGATATTAAACCCAATTCTGATTCTGATTGTAAAGAATGCCATTTAGTTCTGCTTCTCTGCTCTTCCCACAGAGCCTACAAGTTATTTTTACTCAATTATCTCACTAATTTTCTTTTGAAAATCCTGACTGACTGTTTCTGTGACCCTTACACACGATGATTCCCAGATTATAACCTCTCTGTGTATTAAACAATTTTTACTCACGTCGTCTGTTTCCTTTACCTAGCACTTTTGAATTATGACCCTGTTCTTGAGTCAAGTGGTAACTATTCATCCTTACGGAGACTTTACTTTCCTAAACTTCCTTTTACTAGACTAAAAGCATAGCAGTTAGCGCAACTCTACCATAGCAGCTGTAAGATTGGAGTTTGATGCCCACCACTGTCTGTAAGGACTTTGTACGTTTCTCTCCACGACTGACTGAGTCTCCGTTCTACCCACGTCTCGAAGACATTCAGGTTAGGGTTAGTGAGTTGTGGCCATGTTATGTTGGAGTTGGACGAGTGGTGACACTTGGGGGCACAACGCTGGCACAAATGGTACATACAGTATACACGTGACAAACTTTAAACTTTAACCTTTACACTACACGCATAACTTTGCTGATGACATGGGGGCTTCATCGCATGACCCTACAATATGAGGTGGAACCATCAATATTTTAATGAAGGCGTTCAATTTGAACAACATATTTCATTGGCAAATATCAACAAACCAATAAACTACAAACTAATCAGAATGTTGATGCACAAAGAACCATTCTTTTCATTTCTTTGCATTCTGAATTCCTCTGAGATCTGGAAGTTTAACCACTATTTCTTACTATCCCTGTGAAAAGATGTGGGGAGACATTTTCTTGAACCACTGCAGTCTTTGCGGTCAATGTACTCACACAGTTCTGTTGTCAAGGAAGTTCCTGAATTTCAACCTAGCAACTATGAAGTGTTGTAACTGGGTGACCATCAGATCTTATTCAGTATCATTAAAAGTGTACTTAGGCAGCCATCCGGGTAATGCTAGAACAGTTGTCTGTGCCTTTAAGGGAGATGGTGATGTCATTACGCACGCGCGGGATAGTGGGGAAACCATTTTGCTTTCTGCTGAAGACGTGGTAAGGTGTTGGAAGTGGATCCCTCCCAGAGTGTGCTGGGCATGGTGAGGAAAGGTGAGCATTAATTGACAATATCCATGTGAATTCATTTAGGCTTGTTGGCGGATCGAGAATATCGGTAATTTGACGTGCTTTACATGTGGATGCTTTAGATTTCCACGAGTGAAGAAATCAACGCCGAGTAGTATGGCTTATACCAAGTTCCTCACCATCCAAGTAGGTGAGTCCCCCTGTAATTTAACTACCAGGCAATACCTTGTAAAAGTTGTGCCAAAGTCTACCTTTTGTCTAACTTTATTGAATTGGGACTGATTGTGCATGTAACCGCGTAGCGTGAATGTTTAGTCTCTATTCGGAAGTTCAGCACGTGTGTACGTCTTAGATGAGATGTATTCGCTTACATTTTTCGCTGTTATGTATAAGATGCAGGGTGGGTGGGATTCTCATGTTGTTTGTATTGCGTTCCTTCAGGATTGCCACTACCATATTTGTACCGTATTAGTTCTGGTGTTTTTAAACTGCAAACGCAATTCTGTCCATACACAAGGGTGTGGATCGAAAGTTAAACTGAGATTGTAACGGCAAGAACTGGTTGTAAATTCGTTCGTTTGGTTTCGCGACCCTCTTCTGGCACTTAAACATCTAAAGAAATTAAAACCTGAAAAAGTCTTTGTTATCCTGAGTGTGTACTTTTTCCCCAGGCTACATATATTTCCAAACCAAGATAAAGATTAAAGAGATTTAGTTTTAATTTGTCACATGTGCATTGAAACACAGTGAAATGCATCGCTCTGTTAAATCAGCTGGGGTTATGCTGGGCAGCCAGCAAGTGTCGCTACACTTCCAGTGCCAACGCAGCATGCCCACAACTCACCGACACTAACCATACATTTTTCAGTGTCAACACAGCATGTCCACAACTCACCAACACTAACCATACATTTTCCAGTGCCAACACAGCATGCCCACAACTCACCAACACTAACCATACATTTTGGAATGTGGGAGGACACTGGAGCACCTGGAGGAAACCCATGTGGTCACAGGAGAACATACAAACTCCTTACATTGAACCCCAATTGGTGAAAGCTGGTTCTGCAAAGCAATTGCGCCGACAAGATAGTAGTATTTCTGTACATTTGCCCTTTCACAGAAGCCATTGGTTTGGAAGGTGCTATTGAAATAACCCAGGTGAGTAAGTGCAGTGCATTTGGAGATGCATCCAGATTTGCACTGAAGGGAAAGCATGTTTCGGGCCATGCAGAGGGTACCAAACAGCAGGCTATTTTACCCTGGATAGTGTCAATTTACACTGGTCCAGGCAAATGGACAGCATTCTTACATAGTTCTGGAGTTGTGCCTTGTCATTGGTGGAAAGGTTTGGCATGTCAACGAGCGAATCACTTACCATAGGATTCTTACCTGCTCTTCTATCCCTAGTCTGTACATGTGGCTGGCTCATTAATCTGTTAGATAATAGTAACCCAGAGACGGTGACAGTGTTGTTTGTCCAGCAGAATTTTAAAAATTTCATTGCTAATGGAACCATAATGCACAGAAGACCATAAAGCCATAAATCAGATGAATTAGGCCATTTGGTCCAATGAGTCTGCTCCGCCATTCCATCGTGGTTGATCTATTATCCCTCTCAACCCCATTCTCCAGCCCTCTCCCCATAGCCTTTGATGCCCTGACTAATCAAGAACCTATCAAACTCTACCTTAAATATATCCAATGACTCTACAGCTGTAGCAACAGATTCCACAGATTCACCACCCTCTGGCTAAAGAAATTTCTCCTCTTAACTGAAAATAAAATGAAAAAAACATTCTACCTTAAGATAAGATGAATCCCAATTCTATTCATCTACTTGAACACTTCATTTACCTTCTTGCTTAAGATTATTGTAGAGGTCAAAGGTTGCATAGCAGATAGCATAATGCTTAACAGCACCAACAATCAGGATTCAATTCCCGCCCCGTCTGGAGGAAGTTTGTTCATTCTCCCCATGTCCGCACGGGTTTCCAAAGGTTAGTGATGTGGTAGGCAAGGGTGTATGGGTTAGTGGTGGGCAAGCTATGTTGGTGCCGGAAAGGTGACGATGCTTGTGAGCTGCCCCCCTCACATCCTTCGACTGTGTTGGTCATTGAGGTAAATGACACATCTTTCAATGTACATGTGACAAAGCTAATCTTTAATCTTCAAAATGAAGTTTCACACACATGCATCTCTACAAAGTTATTTAAGATAAAGTGTTTGACAAGAACCATCAGTTAGCCACACCTTTCACTGGAAGTCTTCTCACAAAGGAAAGGCTAACACTATTGCAACTTACTCTGTACCACACTCAGTCCCAAGAAGTGACCATCTCGGATCTTTAGTATGTCACAAACTTGACTGTAGAGTTGCTGAACTGTATCTTTTATCTGTAAATAAAGAAACAAGTCAGAAAAAGGAAGGCACAACACAATATTCAGCAGTTCAAGGGGTAAGCAGTTTCCAGTTCCTGGGTGTTAACATCTCTGGCACGACAGCAGTTATATTTCATCAGGAGTTTAAGGAGATTACTACAGATGTGCCACAGAGAGCATTCTAACTGGTAGTATCACCATCTGGTATGGGGGGGGGAGGGGGCACGACACAGGATCAGAAAAGACTGCAAAAGGTTGTAAACTCAACCAGCTATATCACAGGTACTAACATCTCCAGCATTCAGAACACTTTCAAAAGGCAATGCCTTAAAAAGGAGGCATCATCATTAATGACCCAATCACCCAAATCACCCAGGAGATGCCCTCTGCTCATTACTACCATCAGGGAGGAGGTACAGGAGCCTGAAGGCACACACTCAACCTTACAGGAACGGGTTCTTTCCCTCTGAATGGACAATGAACCCATGAACACTTCCTCACTATATTTCCTGGAAGAGGTACAGTCGACGTTTCAGGCCGGGACCCTTCGTCAGGACTAACTGAAGGAAGAGTTAGTAAGAGATTTGAAAGTGGGAGGGGGAGGGGGAGATCCAAAATGATAGGAGAAGACAGGAGGGGGAGGGATGGAGCCAAGAGCTGGACAGGTGATTGGCAAAAGGGATACGAGAGGATCATGGACAGGAGGTCTGGGAAGACAAGGGGGGGGGGGGGAACCCAGAGGATGGGCAAGGGGTATAGTCAGAGGGACAGAGGGAGAAAAAGGAGAGTGAGAGAAAGAATGTGTGTATAAAAATAAATAACAGATGGGGTACGAGGGGGAGGTGGGACATTAGCGGAAGTTAGAGAAGTTGATGTTCATGCCATCAGGTTGGAGGCTACCCAGGCAGAACATAAGGTGTTGTTCCTCCAACCTGAGTGTGGCTTCACCTTTACAGTAGAGGAGGCCGTGGATAGACATGTCAGAATGGGAATGGGATGTGGAATTAAAATGTGTGGCCACTGGGAGATCCTGCTTTCTCTGGCGGACAGAGCGTAGATGTTCAGCAAAGCGGTCTCCCAGTCTGCGTCGGGTCTCGCCAATATATAGAAGGCCACATCGGGAGCACCGGACGCAGTATATCACCCCAGCCGACTCACAGGTGAAGTGCTGCCTCACCTGGAAGGACTGTCTTGGGCCCTGAATGGTGGTAAGGGAGTAAGTGTAAGGGCATGTGTAGCACTTGTTCCGCTTACACGGATAAGTGCCAGGAGGGAGATCAGTGGGGAGGGATGGGGGGTATGAATGGACAAGGGAGTCGCGTAGGGAGCGATTCCTGCGGAAAGCAGAGAGAGGGCGGGGGAGGGAAAGATGTGCTTAGTGGTGGGATCCCGTTGGAGGTGGCGGAAGTTACGGAGAATAATATGTTGGACCCGGAGGCTGGTGGGGTGGTAGGTGAGGACCAGGGGAACCCTATTCCTAGTGGGGTGGCGGGAGGATGGAGTTAGAGCAGATGTACGTGAAATGGGGGAGATGCGTTTGAGAGCAGAGTTGATAGTGGAGGAAGGGAAGCCCCTTTCTTTAAAAAAGGAGGACATCTCCCTTGTCCTAGAATGAAAAGCCTCGTCCTGAGAGCAGATGCGGCGGAGACGGAGGAATTGCGAGAAGGGGATGGCGTTTTTGCAAGAGACAGGGTGAGAAGAGGAATAGTCCAGATAGCTGTGAGAGTCAGTAGGATAAGCTGTCTCCAGAGACAGAGACAGAAAGATCTAGAAAGGGGAGGGAGGTGTCGGAAATGGAGCAGGTAAACTTGAGGGCAGGGTGAAAGTTGAGGCAAAGTTAATAAAGTCAACGAGCTCAGCATGCGTGCAGGAAGCAGCGCCAATGCAGTCGTCGATGTAGCGAAGAAAAAGTTGGGGACAGATACCAGAATAGGCACGGAACATAGATTGTTCCACAAAGCCGACAAAAAGGCAGGCATAGCTAGGACCCATACGGGTGCCCATAGCTACACCTTTGGTTTGGAGGAAGTGGGAGGAGCCAAAGGAGAAATTATTAAGAGTAAGGACTAATTCTGCTAGACGGAGCAGACTGGTGGTAGAGGGGAACTGATTAGGTCTGGAATCCAAAAAGAAGCGGAGAGCTTTGAGACCTTCCTGATGGGGGATGGAAGTATATAGGGGCTGGACATCCATGGTGAAAATAAAGCGGTGGGGGTCAGGGAACTTAAAATCATCGAAAAGTTTAAGAGCGTGAGAAGTGTCACGAACATAGGTAGGAAGGGATTGAACAAGGGGGGATAAAAAACCGTGTCGAGGTATGCAGAAATGAGTTCGGTGGGGCAGGAGCAAGCTGAGACAATAGGTCTGCCAGAACAGGCAGGTTTGTGGATCTTGGGGAGGAGGTAGAAACGGGAAGTGCGAGGTGTGGGAACTATAAGGTTGGTAGCAGTGGATGGGAGATCCCCTGAGCGGATAAAGTCGGTGATGGTGTAGGAGACAATGGCCCGGTGCTCCTTAGTGGGTATCTGCGAGTTGTCGCTGTGCCTCGGCAAGGTAGAGGTCAGTATGCCAGACTACAACAGCACCCCCCTTATCGGCGGGTTTAATAGTAAGGTTAGGATTAGTGCAGAGGGAATGGAGAGCAGAGCGTTCCGAAGGAGTGAGGTTGGAATGGGAACAAGGTGCGGTGAAGTCGAGACAGTTGACGTCCCGTTGGCAGTTTAGCGATAAAGAGATCCAGAGCAGGCAGAAGACCAGAGCGGGGTGTCCATGAAGAAGAGGAGGGTTGAAGACGGGAGAAGGGGTCATCGGTGGGGGTAGAAGAGTCCTTGCCGAAGAAGTAGGCTTGGAGACAGAGACGGCGGAAGAGGAGTTCCGCATGGTGGTGAACACGGAACTCGCTGAGGTGTGGGCGAAGGGGGACAAAGGTGAGGCCCTTACTGTTGGAGCGTTCTGCCTCCAACAGTTGAAGGTCAGAGGGGATGGTAAAGACCCGGCACGGACGAGAGCTGGGATCAGAGGGGGGAGGGAGGAGGCTGGGGGTGTCAATGGAGAGGGGAGGGTTGGGGAGAGAGGAAGGTGGAGCCTCTGAGGACCCAAGAGCTGACAATGGGATCTGAAGGAGACGGGATTGCAGAGTTTTGGTGGGGTAAGGGGAGACCTCCTCTTATTTAACCCTTGATCGTGACCCCACTAAGGAGCACCAGGCCATTGTCTCCCACACCATCACCGACTTTATCCGCTCAGGGGATCTCCCATCCACTGCTACCAACCTTATAGTTCCCACACCTCACACTTCCCGTTTCTACCTCCTACCCAAGATCCACAAACCTGCCTGTTCTGGCAGACCTATTGTCTCAGCTTGCTCCTGCCCCACCGAACTCGTTTCTGCATACCTCGACACTGTTTGATCCCCCCCTTGTTCAATCCCTTCCTACCTATGTTCGTGACACTTCTCACGCTCTTAAACTTTTTGATGATTTTAAGTTCCCTGGCCCCCACCGCTTTATTTTCACCATGGATGTCCAGTCCCTCTATACTTCCATCCCCCATCAGGAAGGTCTCAAAGCTCTCCGCTTCTTTTTGGATTCCAGACCTAATCAGTTCCCTTCTACCACCACTCTGCTCCGTCTAGCAGAATTAGTCCTTACTCTTAATAATTTCTCCTTTGGCTCCTCCCACTTCCTCCAAACTAAAGGTGTAGCTATGGGCACCCATATGGGTCCTAGCTATGCCTGCCTTTTTGTTGGCTTTGTGGAACAATCTATGTTCCGTGCCTATTCTGGTATCTGTCCCCCACTTTTCCTTCACTACATCGACGACTGCATTGGCGCTGCTTCCTGCACGCATGCAGAACTCGTTGACTTTATTAACTTTGCCTCCAACTTTCACCCTGCCCTCAAGTTTACCTGCTCCACTTCCGACACCTCCCTCCCCTTTCTAGATCTTTCTGTCTCTGTCTCTGCAGATAGCTTATCCACTGATGTCTACTATAAGCCTACTGACTCTCACAGCTATCTGGACTATTCCTCTTCTCACCCTGTCTCTTGCAAAAACGCCATCCCCTTCTCACAATTCCTCTGTCTCCGCCGCATCTGCTCTCAGGATGAGGCTTTTCATTCTAGGACAAGGGAGATGTCCTCTTTTTTTAAAGAAAGGGGCTTCCCTTCCTCCACTATCAACTCTGCTCTCAAACGCATCTCTCCCATTTCACGTACATCTGCTCTCACTCCATCCTCCCGCCACCCCACTAGGAATAGGGTTCCCCTGGTCCTCACCTACCACCCCACCAGCCTCCAGGTTCAACATATTATTCTCCGTAACTTCCACCACCTCCAACGGGATCCCACCACTAAGCACATCTTTCCCTCCCCCGCCCTCTCTCTGCTTTCCGCAGGGATCGCTCCCTACGCGACTCCCTTGTCCATTCATCCCCCCCATCCCTCCCCACTGATCTCCCTCCTGGCACTTATCCTTGTAAGCGGAACAAGTGCTACACATGCCCTCACACTTCCTCCCTTACCACCATTCAGGGCCCCAATCAGTCCTTCCAGGTGAGGCGACACTTCACCTGTGAGTCAGCTGGGGTGATATACTGCGTCCGGTGCTCCCGATGTGGCCTTCTATATATTGGCGAGACCCGACGCAGACTGGGAGACGGCTTTGCTGAACACCTACGCTCTCTCTGCCAGAGAAAGCGGGATCTCCCAGTGGCCACACATTTTAATTTCACTTCCCATTCCCATTGTGACATGTCTATCCACGGCCTCCTCTACTGTAAAGGTGAAGCCACACTCAGGTTGGAGGAATAACACCTTATATTCCGTCTGGGTAGCCTCCAACCTGATGGCATGAACATCGACTTCTCTAACTTCCGCTAATGTCCCACCTCCCCATCGTACCCCATCTGTTATTTATTTTTATACACACATTCTTTCTCTCACTCTCCTTTTTCTCCCTCTGTCCCTCTGACTATACCCCTTGCCCATCCTCTGGGTTCCCCCCCCGTCTTTCTTCCCAGACCTCCTGTCCTATGATCCTCTCGTATCGCTTTTGCCAATCACCTGTCCAGCTCTTGGCTCCATCCCTCCCCCTCCTGTCTTCTCCTATCATTTTGGATCTCCCCCTCTCCCTCCCACTTTCAAATCTCTTACTAAGTCTTCCTTCAGTTAGTCCTGACGAAGGGTCTCGGCCTGAAACGTCGACTGTACATCTTCCTAGAGATGCTGCCTGGCCTGCTGCATTCACCAGCAACTTTTATGTGTGTTGCTTGAATTTCCAGCATCTGCAGAATTCCTGTTGTTCACTATATTTCCTTCTCTCTTTTGGACTTGTGACAACAAACCAAGTTATCAGAAGACTGATGCTGATGAGAGAGATAAGTGAGACAATGGAGAAACATTCAAAATGCTAATAAGAGAGAAGAGAGAGATTAAGGAGAAAGAAACACATTTCAGAATATTGACAGACCGGTTGCTTTGAACCTGAACTGTTTGAAGTTTGATGGACAGGCGATACCCCAGCAGGAGGATAAAAAGATAAGGCACCACACACCACGAGATCACGAGATAACGAGACCCTGGAAGAGCAGTGTGCCCCCACAACTTGGTGAGAGTTTGGAGGTCTGATCGCGGGAACCGACCATAGACGCACAGGGTGAAAAGGTACGATCGACGGGAACCTGGTGTGTGTGTCCGCCCTTGCCTGGGTGCCGGGTTCACCACGGAAGAACGGTTGTATCTGGAACAGAGGGGTCACAGTCAGTGACCACAGAAGACATTAAAAGGGTTCGCCCGAAAGCTAACTGCAAAGAACATCAAAGGTCTGTCTGAATCAGATTTGCATATTATCTCTCTTTCTCTCTCTCCAACGGCACAACAGTGATTGCTGTGAACTGTACTAAACTGAACTGAACTCTGCGTCACTTGAGACTGATCATTTTACCCCTAGACTGTGATAGAGCTTGATTGATTCCTATTACCCTAGTTCTGTGTACATGTCTGTTTTATCATTGCTAACCTGTTGCATTTATATCTGTACGATTAGAGTACTGTGTTACTTACTTCTTTAATAAAACTTTATTAGTTTCTGTTAACCAGACTCCAACTAAGTGGTCCATTTCTGCTGGTTTGGCAACCCAGTTACGGGGTACGTAACACACTACATATTTATTTTTTAACATTTAGATTTATAGATTTTATTATCATGTATTCCAGTGTACTGCTGCCACAAAACAAATTTCACAACATGGTTGGAAGGTTCTTGGATGGCTATGGGCCAGGTGCAGGTCGATGGGAATAGGCAGTTTAAATGCTTTGGCATGGGCTAGATGGGCCGAAGGGCCTGTTTCCGTACTGTACTTCTCCATGAGGTGGTATTAAACCGGATTCTGTGTCCAAACAAGTGTCCTAGACTGCCTGCTTCACATTTAAAGTAATTATAATAGAAAATGCACAGAGCGACTGAGAAAGCCTCAGTTGATAGGTTCTTGATTAGTCAGGGCATCAAAGGTTATGGGGAGAAAGCAGGAAAATGGGGTTGAGAGAAATAAGTCAGACTGGATCGAATGGCAGATCAGACTTGATGGGCCAAATGGCCTAATTCTGCTCCCATGTCTTATTATCTTGATTAGTAAGGGCATCAAATGTTATGAGGAGACGTAAGGAGAATGGAGTTGACAAGGATAATAAATCAGCCATGGTCGAACGATGGTGCGGACTCAATGGGCAAAATGGCCTATTCTGATCCATATGGCCTTATTTTGTGAGTGTTGCTCAAAATTTTCAGCATCTGCAGCATCTCTTGTGTTTGTGTTAAATATTGAAATTTCATGGATACCATAAATGTACCTGAAGATTGTTAAATATAGAGTAACATTATTTGATTACAAATGAACTGAAGTCATAAGAGATATACCGTACAGTACAGAAACTGGTCCTACATCCAAACTTGTCCATGCCAACCAAGGTGCCTACCTGAGCTCGTCCCATTTGCCTGCATTGGCCTATATCCCTCTAAAGCAGGGGTCCCCAACCCGGGGTCCACAGACCCTTTGCTTAATAGTATTGGTCCGTGGCATAAAAAAGCTTGGGAACCCCTAATTTAAAGCTTCCATATCTACAAGCTGTCCAAATGTCTTTTAAACATAATTATACCCAACTACATCACTTCCTCTGGCAGCCTTACACCTACCGCCCTCTCAGTTTTACACTTGCCCACGCTAAGAATCCACCTTATTTATAACTCTCATGATTTTATAAACTCTGTTAATCTCCTTTGTTCCATAGAAAATAGTCCCAGCCTATTCAGTCTCTCCTGATAACTCAAGCCCTCCAGTCCCAGCAACATCCTTGTGAATGTTTTCAGCACCTTGTCTAGGTTAATCTTTGTTCCACCTTATTTACCACCCTGTCTACCTGCGTCACCATTTTCAAGTAAAAATGTGCTTGTACTCCAATATCTCTCTGTTCCACGACATTCCCCAGGGCCCTGTGATTTACTGTGTAAGTTTTTGCCCTGGTTTAACTTTCCAAACAGTGTAAAGGAAGAAGTGCAGCAGGGGCGGGAGCAATGGGGAGATTTTGATAAGAAGGATACACCAGCAGACTCTTCCCCTCTGCTGTCTTTGTCTCTACTATTAATCATTAACGAGAAAATCTGAATCACTGCACGGGGAAATGTTTAAATCATGCTATTAAAGTTAAAACTGGAATGGAATTACTGATGGATTTGAAACCAGTGAATGAATTGCTAGTCAAGAATTAATGATAAGTAATGAATTTGGTAATTTTTACATTGAAATTTGGTGCAGTGAATTTGGGTGATAAAACAAAACTGTATTGTTTAGCTCAAAGACGAGAAGATCTGCAATGCTGGAAATTCAAGCAACACACACAAAATGCTGGAGGAACTCAGCAGGGCAGGCAGCATCTACAGAAAAGAGTACAGTCGACGTTTTGGGCCGAGATCCTTCATCAGGACTGAGAAAAAAGTGTGTGCATTGTTTGGCTGCCCCTTGTCTGTTAACCTCAGATCCAGTAATTAAGGAGCAGAATGGTATTGAATCAATCAATTTATTTCTATTTTGCCTGAGGGAAGGAGACAGTGAGACATAACACCAGCCTTCCATTGAGGTTTATGACAGTGAGGTGGGAATTTGCCCCATCATGCCTGGAATGGTCAAAGCCACAGCTTATTTGGTTTCCCCTTCCCAGCTCGGTCCAGGGACCCGCAGCTTACAGCTTGCCAACCCCTCTTCCCAGTACTTCTTAAATGTGGTGAAGTCTTCTGCCTCAACAACCCTTCCAGGCAACAAATTGTAACTTCCATCTAACCTTTCCAATTAATGTAAATCTTTGGACCTTCTTGTAGTGGGTGGTAGAGTTTCAATCCCCAACTGTCTGTAGGGTTTTGTATGTTCTCCCTGTGACTGTATGGGTCTCTCTGGGTGATCTGGTTTCCTCCCACATTCCAGGGATGCAAGGTTAATAAACGTGGGCATGCTATGTTGATGCTGGAGGCACGGTAACAGTAGTGGGCTGCCCCCAGCATATCCTTGATCTGTGCTGGTCATCAATGCAAACAACGCATTTCACTGTACATATCAATGTCTCATATACATGTGGAAAATAAAGCTAATCTCTAATCCATTGCTCAAGGTTTACCCTGTCTAGACCCCTATAATCAAGTCTTTACTCTGCATCAGTGAAGATTGCTATTTCTTGCACTTTAAACTACTTCTAATCTTTACATTCCAGTCAAAATTATATTCAAGTTCAAATTTATCATCATCTGACTACATATATACAACCCTGCAGTTTGCTTACCAGACACACACTGGAGTCGAGGACACCATTATCTTCCTGCTTCAATGGGCGTACACCCATCTGGATGAGCCAGGCAGCACTGTGAGAATCACGTTCTTTGATTTCTCCAGTGCCCTTAACACCATATAACCTGCTTTACTAGGGAGTAAGCTCACGGAGATGCAGGAGATGCTCCTCTAGCGTCCTGGATTACAGACTACCTGTCCAAACAGCCACAGTACGTGAGGTTGCAGAGCTGTGTATCAGATACTGTGGTCAGCAGCACAGGGGCACCTCAGGGGACTTCCTGTTCACCGTCTACACTTCAGACTTCAGGTGCAACTTGGAGCCCTGCCACCTGCAGAAGATTTTGGGTGATTCAGCCATTGTGGGCTGCATAAGCCGGGGTCAAGAAGCTGAGTACAGAAGAGTGGTGGACAACTTTGTTGAGTGGTGTGGACTGAATCACCTACAACTCAACATCACTAAGACAAGGGAGTTGGTGGTGGACTTCAGGAAGGTGAAAGCACCCTGCATTCCCATCTCCATCAAGGGAATGGATGTGGAAGTTGTCTGGGACTACAAATACCTGGGAACTCACCCGGACAATAAACTGAACTGGACTGAAAATCCAGGGGCTCTGTACAAGAAGGGACAGAGCCAATGGTACTTTCTGAGGAGGCTTCGGTCATTCAATGTCTGTGGTACTATGCCGCAGATGTTCTACAACTAAGTGGTGGCTAGCATACTACTCTACGCTGCAGTCTGCTGGGATAGCAGGGTGAAAGCAGCTGATGCCAAGAAGATCGATAAGCTCATCAGGAAGGCTGGTTCTGTACTGGTAGTGGAACTGGATTTCCTGGTGGTTGTGTTTGAGAGGAGGATGCTGCAGATCTTTGGGCACAAAGCTCAGAAAAAGCAACGCAACGGACTTTTAACATCATAAACCAGTGAGTTATTTGTTATGCCTCCCCTCTCGCTGTGAAACAGGGACATCTCTTTCTCCTTATTAGGGAGAGAGAGAGAGAGAGAGAGAGAGAGAGGGAGAGGGAGAGAGAGAGATCCTGTGATATGTCGAATGCCGGGTGAACAATGTAGTCTTTGGGGCAACTTCAAGTCTGTGTCTTTACTGTTGCTTTGCTCATACTTGAGTGCTCGATGGTGGGTGCCGATGCTTTTTTTTTGCCGGTGGAGGGAGGGGGGATTGTTGTTTGCTGCTGCTTACGGAGGGAGGGGAGCTGGGGGACACTTTGGGGTTCTCATATTTAACTGTCATAGAACATAGAACAGTACAGCACAGTACAGGCCCTTCGGCCCACGATGTTGTGCCGACCCTTAAACCTTGCCTCCCATATAACTCATTCATCCTTTGAGGGCACTCCTCTGATTTTCGTGGATGGTTGCAAAGAAAAAGCTTTTCAGAATGTATATGTTTCTCTGACATTAAATGTACCTTTGAAACCTTTGAAGCCACGGAGCATTATGGACAATCCCTCCCACCCTCTCCATGACACAATGGACAAACAGAGGAGCACCTTTAGTAACAGGCTGATTCCACTGAGGTGCACCACTGAATGTCACAGGAGATCTTTTCTCCCTGTGGCTATACCACTCTACAACTACTCCTCCCTAAGGATATAAGTACTGTACATGGTTTCATTGCACATCTGTATTTTGCACTATTACTTTTAATCCTCTAATCCTCTGGAACCATACCAGAATCAAGTGATTCTTGAAAGATTATGACCAATGTATCTGTTAATTTTGAGGAACCTCTCTCAGGACTCTGGGATGTAGTCCATCTGGCCCAGGTGACTTATCCACCTTAAGACCTTTGAGTTTACCTAGCACTTTTTCCTTTGTAATAGCAATGATACTCACTCCTGCTCCCTGACACTCACAGACCTCAGGCACACTGCTAGTGTCTTCCACAGTGAAGATTGATGCAAAGCACTTATTAAGTTCATCTGCCAGCATCATTTTCCAGTGGTCCAATATCAACCCTCAGCTCCCGTTTACTCTTTATATAACAGAAAAAACTTTTGATATCCTGCTTTATATTATCGGCTAGTTTGCCCTCATATTTCATCTTTTCCCTTCTTATAGCTTTTGTTGGATTTTAAAAGCTTCCCACTCATCCAACTTCCAATTCCCTTCTGCTGCCTTATATGCCATTTCCTTGGCTTTTCGGGTAGATGGAGCTCGTCAGCCTGGGAAGACAGTCTATCTAAGAGAGGGAAAACTCTGATTTCAAACCTCCGCTGCCTTGTGGCCAGACCCACTCATGGCAAAGGCTTCGGGAGTAAACCCTGAGGACAAATCCGGAGCTGGAGTCCCTAAGGCAGTCCGACGTTGCCTTCGACCTCGTTCTGGCAACTCCTGTGATGACACTGGTGCCAAGCTGTTATCGGCCCTTGCCCTTCCCTTGGACAACATCGGTCTCGTGGAGAAGGGAGACTTGCAGCATTGGCAACTGCTGGTCTTCCATACAACCTTGCCCAGGCCTGCGCCCTGGAAACTTCCAGAAGCAAATCCATGATCTCGCCAGACAAACGGATGCCACCATGGGTTAATGGTAAAAAGTGAAACGTTTTCGGGGAACATGAGAAAGAATTTCTTCACTCAGCGTGTAGAACGAATGGCCAGCAGAAGTGGTGGATGTGGGTTTGATTTCAATGTTTAAGAGAATTTTTCATAGGTACATTGATGAGAAGGGTATGGAAGGCTATGGTCCCGATGGGATTAAACAGAATAATAGTTTGGCACAGATTAGATGGGCTGAAGAGCCTGTTTCTATGCTCTAGAGCTCTATGACTCTGTATGGATAAGCTTAGTTAGCCAATTAACTTTGCCACTTGCAAAGGTTGACTATTACATAATAAATTTGTATCAGACTAAAAACAAAACAAACATGATTCAGAGTGGCTTGTACAGCCTCTCAAGCCTGCTCTATCTTTTAGGAAGATCATAAGTGAACCTTAATGTCAACTGCTTTTTTTTCTGGAATACTTTGGTGCAAAGACTTGACAGTCTTGAATACCTGCAGACACCGAGCATCGATATTGTCCAAACATTCACAATCCTTTAAGAAGTTGCTTCCCGGCTCAACCCAAAACTGTGAATCCCTTATCCTGAAAATACCACTCTTAGTTGTAGGGTAAATGACGTCTCTGAGTTACGTAGTCAATGCTTCTGAGAAGTTAGTGCTGTTCATTGAGAGAACACCTGATAGTATATCTCCTCTCCTAACAATATCACCAAGGATCCCATCCACCCTGCTCATGTTTGTCCCACTCCCATCGGGGAAGAGGCTACGTAGCAGTGATACCAGGACCACCAGACTCAAAAGCAGTTACTTCCTGCAAGCCGTGAGGCTGATTAATACCTCCTCCCGTTAACCCACCCCAACACACTCCCCACCACCACAACTTTATCATTTCCTGTCAGTCACCTTAAGTACAGACATTCCTGTGCCTAGGGTCACTTTGTGTACATTCAGTCAGTCTATGTAATTGAGTTGATAATTATTATGTTTATTGTGTCGGTGTTCTTTATGCTCATTATACTTTTATGTTGCATTGGAGCTGGACTAACAATCATTTTCTTGTGTACTGGAGACTGACAAAAAAGGGCAGACTAGTGGTTAGCACAACGCTTTACTGTAGAGCAACCCAGGTTCAATTCCTGCCACTGCCTGTAAGGAGTTTGTACATTCTTCCCGTGATTGTGTGGGTTTTCTCTGGGTGCTCTGGTTTCCTCCCACAGTCCAAAGTCGTGCTGGTCATTGTAAATTGTCCTGTGATTCGGCTAGTGTTAAATTGGGGCGGGAGTGGGGGTTACTAGGCAGTCTGACTTGAAGGGCCAGATTCAACACTATCTCAATAAATAAAATAATAACATATTTTAAAAAGCAGTTCAGATCTCGATCTTGATCTAAGAATGATCCTTCAGCCCTAGGAATCCTCAGAGCACACCAGGCAAGGGAAGTATGTAGTGTTAACTGTATTCCAGCTGAGACCTTCTCCTGTTCCCAGCTGTTTTGCAAATGCAAGACTTCCATTGTCCTGTTCCCCAGCCCTTTCGCAAATCAGGAGAATTTACTAGTTGCCTTTCAATTCCTTGTGTGTTTTGTTTACAAGAATCCCCAAATCTCTCCGAGCATGTAATAACTTGCTTAATCCGTAAATTTTTTGCCTGCCCATTGTTCTCTGTCACCTTCTCCTTTCGGTTTGATACTGATACGTATATATCATGCATCAGATGGTGTGAGCTCCCACAATAATTTCAAAGAGCTCTTTACTTATTTAGAACATGAAACATTACAGCACAGTATAGGCCTTTCAGCCCACAATATTGTGCTGATCTTAAAAGTAACTCTAGTATCAATCTAACCCTTTCCTCCTACATATCCTTCCTTTTTTTTCAATCATCCATGTGCCTGGCTAAGAGATTCTTACATGCCCCTAATGTATCTGCCTTTACCAGCACCCCTCCACACACCCACCACTCTCTGTGTATCAGAATCGGGTTTAATATCACTGATGTATATTGTGAAATTTGTTGTTTGGGTGGCAACAGTACATTGCAACCCATATAAATTACAATAAGAAATAGATACATAAATTAAATTCAATAATAAGTGCAAAAATAATACAAAAAAGAAGAGAAAGTGAAGTAGTGTACATGGGTTCACAGGCACAGAGGAAAAGAACACACCTCTGACATGCATACCCTCGAAACCTCCCTTCAATTAGCTTAAAATTATGCCCCCTTGTATCAGCCATTTCCGCTCTGGGAAACAGTCGCTGGCTGTGTTTGTTTGTTTATTTATTTATTTATTTAGTTCTTTATCTGTACCACATCATTGTCGCTCTAGGTCCAATTCCCCTGCAAATGTCTGTCAGTCTATGTCTCAGAATCTTAGAGTCAAACAGCACAAAAAAGGCCCTTCGGCTGGCAAAGGTAAGGTGGCTTCTGAGCTAGTTCCATTCACCTGAATTTGGCTTATAAATCTTGCAACCTTTCCTATCAAACATCTTTTCAGTGATGGAAACAGGCCCTTGGGCCTATCACAAACATTGAACATAGGTTTCCAAACCATCTATCTATGCAAGTGTCTCTACTGTGCCCACCTTAACTACTTGGCAGCTCATTCCAAGTATGCACCTCCCTGCAAAAACACCAGTGGTCAGGGTCCAATTGCAGCCATTGCCTGCAAGGAGTGTGTATGTTCTCCCTGTGACTGCATGGCTTTCCTCTGGATAAGATAAAACTTTATTTATCCCAAAGTAAATTATTTTTGCAAGATTGCTTAGTCACAATTATATACTTCAACATTCAAAATGTAAGCATTGAGGTACAAAAACTACAAAATGTGTCTGGCAGCTGACTGTACTGACTGGAATTTAGAAAAATGTGGGGGGATCTCATTGAAACCTACCGAATGTTGAAAGGGCTAGGTAGGGTGGATGTGGAGAGGATGCTTCCTGTGGTGGGGGTATCCAGAACTAGAGGGCACAGCCTCAAAATTGAGGGTGACCTTTTAGAACAGAGGTAAGGAGGAATTCTTTTAGCCAGAGAATAGTGAATCTGTGGATTGCTCTGCCACAGACTGTGGTGGAGGCCAAGTCGATGTGTATATTTAAGGTGGAAGTTGATCGTTTCCTGATCGGTCAGGGCATCAAAGGATATGGTGAGAAGGCAGGTGAATGGGGTCGAGTGAGATCCGTGATCAGCCACGATGGATTGGCAAAGCAGACTCGATGGGCTGAATGGCCTAATTCTGCCCATGTCTTTGGTCTTGTGACCTCTAGCTCTGGTCTCTATGTGATTAATCAATTTATTGTGATGTGTGCCATTTCAAAATCTCAGAAGATGACAATGACAGAAAATGTCCATTTGCATAAAGCTCTTTGTGGCCACAGAGAAATTCCTACTTACCCCAACCAGGATTTCAAGTTGTTCATTGTTTGGCAGAAGCACGGAAACGATACGTTGGTCTGGCATCATTTTATTCCCCAACGGTTGCCTGCTCATCACAGGCCTCTGAGAAGTCTTTGGTTGAATTAATCTCTATCTGGTTCTATGTTGTCCTCCACAAGTTCTCCTTACCGAATGTCAAACTGCATCCAGCCTGCACTTATCTAGCCTGTCAAATAACACATTTCAGTGTTAATTAATGTAAACAAAACAGCCTGTGGACATGTGGGACCAAAGTCAATTAAAGAATCCTGACCATAGATGACGCGCATCTTGTAAGTGTTACACACAGATCTATGACCTCCAGAAAATGAAGGGATGTGGGCATCTTTAACAGAGTCCTGGGAACAATATCGGCAGAAATCTTATCCAAAGTACAGCATTGTAGAAGGCCAAATACAGTCAATGCAGACAATTCAAGTCAAGTCACTTTTTATTGTTATTTTGACCATTACTGCTGGTACAGTACACAGTAAAAATGAGACAACGTTTCTCAGGACCATGGTGCTACATGAACAATACAAAAACTACACTGAACTACGTAAAAAACAACACAAAACTACACTAGACTACAGACCTACCCAGGACTGCATAAAGTGCACAAAACAGTGCAGGCATTACAATAAATAATAAACAAGACAATAGGCACAGTAGAGGTTGGTGTCAGTCCAGGCTCTGGGTATTGAGGAGTCTGATGGCTTGGGGGAAGAAACTGTTACATAGTCTGGTTATCATGTAGATAATATTGCTGCCAATTTTGAAGAAACTGCAAGCCACCATGTAATACTAAACAGTGAGATGTGTATGGTTCCAGTGGCTCCTGAGTTAATGCTCTGTAAATTGTTTTGTTTCGTCTCAGCTACAGAACGAAGTTCATGACAGATATTACTCTGCTAATCAGGTATAGATATGTGCAGCTTGTGCTCCAATTTGTAGCAAATAATCCCAATTGCACTTTAGTCAAACACACCATTCAGTAACTCTCAGAGTGATGGAGCGACAATATGCTGAGTTCCAACAGCAGATTGTTTGCTCTCCGGATTCTGGTACCTACAGCCTCTCAAGCCTTCACAAGGCCTGAGCACCCTTTAGCACCTTTATTTCTTTATTTAGCACTTCTTTAGCACCCTTGGTATGTTCCTATCTTTGCAGAAGTCAAACTCTGTTTCACCCAGTATCTACTGCCCTCTGCCCTCTGCCCATGGTGCTGCCTCCTGCTATGGGCTTGGTCTTTCTGGCACTTTATCATTTACCTTCACTGCAGTTTTTCAGTAGTTTTTACACTTTATCCTGCATTGTTATTATTTTACCTTATTCTACTCAATGACTTGTACCTGATAAAGTGGCCTCTGAGTGTATGTTCATGGTCTTCTGCTGCTGTAGCCCACCTACTTCAAGATTCAATGTGTCGCTCTTCTGCACATGACTGTTGTAATGTGTGGTTATTTGAGTTACTGTCACCTCCCGGTCAGCTTGAACCAGTGTGGCCATTCTACTCTGACCTCTCTCATTAACAAGGTATACCACTCACTGTATGTTTTGTTTTTTGCTCCATTCTCTATAAGCTCTGAAGACTGTTGTGTATGAAAATCCCAGGAGATCAGCTATTTCTGAGATACTCAAACCACCCCATCTGGCACCAACAATCATTCCATGGACAAAGTCACTGCGATCATATTTCTTCCTCATTCTGAAGTTTGCTCTGAAGAACAACTCAACCTCTTGACCATGTCTGCCTGCTTTTATGCATTGAATTGCTACCACGTGATTGTCTGATTAGACATTTGCACTAACAAGCAGGTGTATAGATGTACCTAATAAAGTGGCTACTGTGTGTAGCTCATTGCACTATGCAATGATTTGATCAGTATAAACCATATGGAAGACAAGCTTCTTGCTGTATCCTGGTGCATGTGACAATAATAAACCATTACTAATTCCAATTCTTTATTGCCAGTGAACATTAAGAGATGAAATACTTGAGGAAGGACCCAGAATAAGACTGGAGAAATACAGAGAGTTTGTAAATGCAGGCAAAGCAATGTCAGAAAGTTATGGAAACACAATGCAAAAAAATTTTTTAATTTTGAGATTTTCAAAGCATACTAATTTATGTTGTTATCAGACAAAGGAGATTACATTTCGTAATCCACTCTTACTTTTCCTGTCATCATGCCATCCAGCCCTTGTACTACATGTCAACTACATAACAAGTCCTAACTTAAGATTTGCATTCACAGGCCAAATTCCATTCTTGCTGTTCCTGCAGCCTCCTCCAGTGCTGAAGTCCCAAGGGTCCCGTGTCCCCCCCAGTCCAGACCCTGCCACTGACCCACTCTCAGCACAGCATGGAAACAAACCCTTCCTGTCCATGTCATACCAGGTGCCCCCTGAACTAGTCCCATTTACCTGTGCTTGGCCTTATGTGTACTTATCAACATTACACCTCAGTTTTTTTACACGGACCAACCACTGCTCTGAGTAAGAAATTTTTTTACGTGGCCTAAAGCTTAATGGCACTATAATCATTTTTCTTTTGGAGTACGCACATCAAGTGAACACAAACTACAACTTACAACACAAGTAAATGATGCCAGGTAGTTAAAACAACTGACCAGCACAACTGCAAAAGTAAAATGATTGGCTTGGATGGCGTCAGTGGTTTATTAGCAATGGACTTCCACTTGGTGTTTATTGTTACAATTTGCAACAGTGTTGTAACTTGAAATACTGACAATATAAATATGTTGAAGCTCTAAAATGTTGTGGTACATGTATCATTTAGAAAATGTATGGATTATATTCATTAACACATAATTAATTACAGGGTATTTCACAATTATATTATACTTTATTGTCGCCAAACAATTGATACTAGAACATACAATCATCAAAGTGATATTTGATTCTGCGCTTCGCGCTCTCTGGAGTACAAATCAATAGTAAATATTAAAAATTAAATTATAAATTAGAAAAGGGAAAGTAAGGTAGTGCAAAAAAACCCGAGAGACAGGTCCGGATATTTAGAGGGTATGGCCCAGATCCAGGTCAGGATCCGTTCAGCAGTCTTATCACAGTTGGAAAGAAGCTGTTCCCAAATCTGGCTGTATGAGTCTTCAAGCTCCTGAGCCTTCTCCCGGAGGGAAGAGGGATGAAAAGTGTGTTGGTTGGGTGGGTCGTGTCCTTGATTATCCTGGCAGCACTGCTCCGACAGCGTGCGGTGTAAAGTGAGTCCAAGGACGGAAGATTGGTTTGTGTGATGTGCTGCGCTGTGTTCATGATCTTCCGCAGCTTCTTCTGGTCTTGGACAGGACAACTTCCATACCAGGTTGTGATGCACCTAAAAGAATGCTTTCTACGGTTTCTGAAAATCATTTCAGAAGTATATTAACAGAATATAAAAGAAAATTTCAGCTGTATGGCAGCAAAGGCTATGTGCATGTGCATGGGAGCATTTCAGTTATTGCGCGGCCATGCATCCATACAGCTTAGAGGGAACAGTGTTACTAATCGAAATGTCTTTTAGATGTTGTTCCTGTACCTGCCTGAACTACTTTCTCTAGCTTGCTTCATATATACATCAGCCTCTGCATGAAGATATCATCTCTCAGGTCCCTTTTTAAACTTACCCCTCTCACCCTTATCTATGCCCTCTAGTTTCTTGGTGAAAAAGACTGTGCATTCACTCCACCTTTGTACCTGGAATTTCCTCCCTAAATCTCTCCATTTCCCTACCCATTTCTCTGCATTTTGCAATGCTCCTTAAACCCCACCTCTTCTGATCAGGTTTCTGACCGTCTCTCCCAGTATCTCCTTATAGGATCTGTTACTATATAATACCTGTTTTTTATTTCAAAATTAAACTTTATTCATGGCAAAAGAAAAGAGAGTGCACCACTTTTGCATTCAGTAGTGCTACAGTAGTAGTTATGCAATATGAACAAAATCACAGGAAGCAGTCGTTCTACAAAAGCTAAAACAATGCTTTTTTCTGCAGAATGCATTACCTTCAAGCACACAAGCAGTTGCACAAACTTCCCCAATTTACTTTCTAACTCTTGTGACAATTCATGTGAGCAGTGTTTTTTTACAGTATGAGTCCTAATACATATTTTAAAAGTTAATTCATAAAGGCAACCCAGTAATCAGCACACTCAGTTACAATAAGATGTTGCCCATTTAATGACCACATCCCTTGGCCCAACTGCAGACATCCCACCCTGCAAAAACTCATTTCAGGGAGGTAGCACCATCAAGTTGCGGGAGACGCCCAGAATTTCCGGGAGAGGTGGGATGTCTCCAATAGAGTAGCTCCTTAGCAGCTAGCCAGCTAGTTTAAATAACGTTAGCTATGCTAATGAACGAATGACACTTGTTGAATGAACTCACCTCAGCATGTCTTTTACAGTCTTAACCCATCGTGGGCAATAGAAAAGTCACTGTTGCAAACAGTGTAGCGAGCAACACTGTCATTATTTTTGACCCCTATTAGGCAGGGGTACACTTTAGGGTAGTCTGGGGTGACGTACGTTTTATATTTTCTTTTTTTGGAATACTCTCCCATGACGCGCGCGCGCTCTCTCTCTCTCTCTCTCTATCTCGCGGTCTCGCTCGCGCGCTCTCTCGTGGTCACTCTTGCGCTCGCTCTCTCTCACGCTCTCGTGCACGCGCTCTCTCTTGCACTCGCGCGCTCTCTCACTCTCTCTCACACTCTCTCTTTCAAAAAAATTGATTTTCGGGATATTGTATATAATTTGCGGGCATCAGGGAGCCACTATTAATATGCGGGAGACTCCTGGAACTTCTGGGAGAGGTGGGATGTCTGCAACTGGTCTATACCAACCACAGCTTTCTCCTTGCTCATTCCAGTTGCCCATGTTCAGTCAATAACACTTCAAGGCCTTCCCCTCCATGTACCTAACCAAATATCTCTTAAACACTGCAACTGTGCCTGCCTCAACCACTTCCTCCATCAGCTCATTCCATGTACTCACTAGCTTCTGCGTACAGTATTTGTCCCTCGGTTATCTTAAATCTCATCTCTCTTACCTTGTACCTGTACTCTCCAGTTTTGGACTCCCCAACTCTAGGTAAAAGACTATGTCCAACTTATCCATTCGTCTCATGATTTTATAAACTTCCATAAGAGGTCACCCCTCATTCTCCTACACTCCAAGGAATAAAAATCTAGTTTGGCCAACTCCTCCCTAAACTTGGGCTCTCTAGTCCAGACAGCATCCTCATAAATCTCTTATTCACCGTCTCCAGTCTGACAATGCCTTTCCTATAACAGGGTGACTAAAACTGTACACAATACTCCAAGTGGAGCCTCACCAAAGCTTATATAACTGCAACATAATGTCCCTATATCTAAACTCGATGCTCACTCTCATATGGGCATTCTTTTTGTTCTACCCATTTCCCTTCCTAATCCTCTAGCACTTAAACCAGACTTAAACCAGACTTGTTTCTGATGAAGGGACACAGACTTTTAGGAAGAGGCTGGGAGTACACACACAAGTCCTCAATGAGGGGCCAGTAGTGAGCAATTTAAAGGTCATGGAGGGGCCAGTAGTGAGCAATTTAAAGGTCACTGAGGGGCCAGTAGTAAGCAATTTAAAGGTCACTGAGGGGCCAGTAGTAAGCAATTTAAAGGTCACTGAGGGGCCAGTAGTGAGCAATTTAAAGGCATCAGTATCTTGGAGGATCTATCCTGTGCCCAACACAGGCCCAAGATTCTACTTCGCTAGGAGCTTTGGTATGTCACTGAAGACTCTTGCAAATTTCTATGCATTTGTGGTGGAGAGCATTCTGACTGGTATGGAGACTCCAATGCAAATACT
The DNA here is from genome assembly GCF_030028105.1 of Mobula birostris. Lineage (NCBI taxonomy): Eukaryota > Metazoa > Chordata > Chondrichthyes > Myliobatiformes > Myliobatidae > Mobula > Mobula birostris. Next base: position 115,146,998 of record NC_092377.1, read on the forward strand.
AAGGCTGCAGAGGGTTACAGATTCAACCAGTCTATCACAGACACAACCCTCACCACTACTGAAGACATTTTCAAGAAGGTACCATCCTCTTTAAGGACTCTTACAATCCAGAACATGCCCTCTTCTCACTCCTACCATCAGGGAAATGGTATGGGAGCATAAAGAACCACACTCAACAATTCAGAAACAGCTTCATCCCCTCCACTGTCAGACTTGTGAAGAGTCCATAAACACCCCCTTGTTAGTTCACTCTTATTACACTATTTATATATTCTATTACACTATTTATATATTCTTGTTATTTATAGTAGTTTTATGTCTTTGCACTGTACTGGTGCCACAAAACAATAAATTTCAAATTTCATGTAATCTAGTCAGAGGTAATAATACACACAAGAGAGTCTACAGATGCTGGAAATCCAGAACAACACACACAAAACGCTGGAGGAACTCAGCGGGCCAGGCAGCATCTAACAGAAATCAATGTTTCAGGCTGAGACCCTTCATCAGTACTGGAAAGAAAGGGGGAGGGAAAAGAAGACAAGCTAGAAGGAGATAGGTGAAGACAGGTGGGTGGGAAAAGGGGAGGGCTGGAGAAGAAGGAATCCGCTAGGAGAGGAGAGTGGACCGGGGAGAAAGGGAAGAAGGAAGGGCACCAAGTGGAGGTGATAGGAGAAGAGGTATGAGGCCAGAGTGGGGAATAGAAGAGGAGGGAAGGGGTGGGGGGTGGGGGGTAATTGAAAACAATATTACCAGAAGGGGAAATTGATGCTCATGCCATCAGATTGAAGGCTACACAGACAGAACACGAGGTGTTGCTGCTCCTTCACCTGAGAGTGGCTTCATCATGGCAAAAGAGGAGGCCATGGACTGACATGTCGGAATGCGAATCAGGAGGGGAATTAAAATGGTTGGCCATGGGAAATTCCACTTTTGCTAGATGGAGAGGAAGTGCCTGATCTCCTGGGATTGTCACACACATCTGGTTTAACATCACATGGCAGCAATACATAATAATAAAACACATGAATTACAGCAAATATATATAAAAAAGTTAAATTAGATAAGTAGTGCAAAAAAGCAGTGAGGCAGAGTTAATATGTTCAATGTCCATTCACAAATCTGACAGTAGAGGGGAAGAAGTGCCTACAATGGAGCTGACTGAGTTCACAAATTTCTACAGTTTACAGCAATCCTGTGTAGCACCCCCCCCCCCGAAACTAGTTGGTGATGCAGTGATGCAGTCAGTTAGAATGCTCTCCACAGTACATCTGTAGAAACTTACAACTGTCTTTGGTGACTTACCAAATCTCCTCAAACTCCTGATGAAGTATCGCCACTGTTGTGCCTTCTTTGTAATTTATCAGTATGTTGGGCCCAGGATGGATCCTCAGAGATACTGACACCCAGGAACTTGAAATTCCTCTCTCCACTTCTATTCCCTCAATGAGGCCTGTTGTGTGTTCCCTTGTCTTACCCTTCCTGGAGTCCACGATCAGTTCCTTGGTCTTACTGATGTTGAGTGCAAGGTTGTTGCTATGACACCACTCCACCAGCTGATCTGTCTCGCTCCTGTACGTCCTCTTGTCACCATCTGAAATTCTGCCAATGACAGTTCTGCCACGCAGTCATGGCTGTAGAGAGAGTAGAGCAGTGGACTAAGCACACATCCCTGTGGCGTGCCAGTGTTGACTGTCAGTGAGGAGGAGATGTAGCTTCCAATCCACACAGATTGTGGTCTTCCGATGAGGAAGTACAGGATCCAATTGCAGAAGAAGGTACAGAAGCCCAGGTTTTGGTGTTTTTCAATCAGACCTTTCAGACAGCATCCTGACATAAGTATTGTCCAAGTAATCCAAAGCCAATGAGATCACATCTGCTGCAGACCTATTGTGGCCATAGGCAAATTGCTGTGGGTCCAGGTCCTTGCTCAGGCAGGAGACGATTCTAGCCATAACCAACCTCTTCATCACTGTACATGTGAGTGCTATTGGACAATAGTTGTTAAGGCAGCTCACCCTGCTCTTAATGGGCACTGGTATAATTGTTGCCCTTTTGAAGCAGCTGGGAAATTCAGATTCCAAGACAGAGATCACAGGGTCACCAGGTGCTGCAGGGATCCTAGCTGTGGTTTTATTCTCCCTTTCAAAGCGAGCATAAAAGGTGTTAGGCTCATCTGGGAGTGAAGCATCACTGACAGTCATGATGTTGGGTTTTGCTTTGTAAGCAGTAAAGGCCTGAAAACCCTACCTGCTAGATATGACGTACATCTGATTCCGCCTCCCACTCCGTTCAGAAATGTTCCTTTGCTCTTGAGGTAGCCCTCCATAGTTCATACCTGGCCTTCTTGTATGGTCCTGGATCACCAGTCCCGAATGCCACAGATCTAACCCTCAGCAGACGTCAAACCTCCTGGTTTATCCACAGCTTTGGGTATGTACAGTAAGTTCTGGTAGGGACATACTCATCCACACAAGTTTAAAGAAGTCAGTGACAGCTGTGGTGTATTCATTCATACTCGAAGATGAATCCCTGAATACAGTCCAGTCCACTGACTCAAAGCAGTCATGTGCCTCCCTTCCTGGTCCTCACTACTGGTGCTGCAGTCTTCAGTCTCTGCAGATACTCAGGGAGTAGAAGTACAGCCAGGTGATCAGACTTTCTGAAGTGAGGGTGTGGGATAGCACAGTAGGCACTCTTGATGGCGGTGTAGCAGTGGTCCAATGTGTTGTTTCCTCTGGTAGTACAAGTGATATGTTGGTAGTAATTATTTAGAGACTTTTTCACACTAGCCTGGTTTAAATCCCCCCAAAATGATGGGGAAGACCTCAAGTGCACTGTTTCATGCCTGTTGATTACATCGTTCAGTTTGCCTGTTTTACACTGAGGTACACTGCTACTGTACATGGCTGAAAACTCCTGTGTCAAATAAAATGGATGACACTTGACCATGAGGTGTTCCAAGTTGGGTGAGCAGTACCGCTCCGTTTGTATACCACAGGGAGTTTATCATAAAGCATAGTCCACCTCCTCTGCCTTGGAAATATTCAGCAATCCTATCTTGGTGGTGAATTCTGAAGCCAACAAGCTGTGTCGCTGCATCTGGAATGGTGGGAGATAGTCAAGTCTCCATAAAACAAAAAACACAACAGGTCCTAAAGTCTCTCTGATACAGCCATCTTGCTCCGTAATTTTCGATTTTGTTTACTGGAGAATGTATGTTTGCCAGTAGTGGGAGTCAGAACCCTCATCTCCTTAACGAAATTTTAAACCAGCGCGACATCCTTTCTTCCACTGTCTTAAATGGGAACTGCATTTGCAACCAGAGACTGCCATTCAAGCAGCTTAAAACGATGTTACTTATTATATAGTCCACGGCTATAGCTGTGGATTTCAGCTGTAGCGGTATAAAACAGGAGGATTTGATGATTTCCATCTGAGCTGCTCACACGAGTTGCCTTTTCAATGGCGCCCTGCACTGTAAGTCTCTCGAGCTTACAGTGAATGGTGTGAAAAACAAAAACATCCAGTGAACAGCAGTTCTGTGGGCAAAAATGCTTTGTTAATGAGAAAGGTCAGAGGAGATGGCCAGACTGGTTCAAACTGACAGGAAAGTGACAGTAACTCAAATAACCACGCGTTACCCTGAAGTGGATGGGCTGGATGGAATACAGCAGCAGACGATCACACTGGGCTCTACTCTTATACCAAATAAAGTGATCACCGAGTGTCTTCCTCCCAATAAAATCTGACATTTCATGTACAAACTCCACAGAAAACGTGTCTGGTTGAAAAGTCAGACAGGTTCTCTCCTTACAGAACAACTCTGGATTCAGTTTCCAGTCAGCTGCTTGCTTCAAAGTTGTTTTGTTGTGTGAGCAATTAAATTTAATAGGGTTTTTAAAGAACCGGAAGAAGCCAGCATGTGTAAACACTACATCTATCATTTCTTCAGAGTTTACAGTCACACCTGCCCAACTACTCACTGTGACCAACATCACACCATGTTAGATAAAAGAGTTGTTGTAGGAAAGGACAGAGATATCAGAGTCAGATTTAAAATCAGTGACACTGAAATTTGTTGATGTTTTCTGGCAGCAGTACAGTGCCATCATAAAAATGTAATATTCATTACAATAAGATATATGTATAAAATCTTTGGAGCATTGAAGGTTGAGGGGGGACTTGATAGAGGTATTTAAAATTATGAGGGGGATTGATAGAGTTGACGTGGATAGGCTTTTTCCATTGACAGTGGGAGAGATTCAAACAAGAGGACATGAGTTGAGAGTTAAAGGGCAAAAGTTTAGGGGTAACATGAGGGGGAACTTCTTTACTCAGAGAGTGGTAGCTGTGTGGAATGAGCTTCCAGCAGAAGTGGTTGAGGCAGGTTCGATGTTGTCGTTTAAAGTTAAATTGGACAGCTATATGGACAGGAAAGGAATGGAGGGTTATGGGCTGAGTGCAGGTCGGTGGGACTAGGTGAGAGTAAGAGTTCGGCACGGACTAGAAGGGCCAAGATGGCCTGTTTCTGTGCTGTAATTGTTATATGGTTATAAAAACATTAAATGAGGAAGTGAAAAAGAGAGTAAATATACTGGGGTAGTGTTCATGGGTTCATTGTCCGTTCAGAAATCTGATGAGGGAGGAGAAGAAGCTGTTCCCAAACCTATGAGTAAATTCTTCAGGCTCCTGTACCTCCTTTCTAATGACAACATGTCCTGGGTAATGGGGGCCCTTAATGACGGATACCATCTTTTTGAGGCATCACCATAATGAATCACCTGATTAAGAAACAACAGGAATATTTCCCAATCACCAAATGGCCAAATGCATGGTCTTCAGAACCAAAAGGATTTATAGCTGAAGATGATCTGGACTCGCTATGTTTGTTCTGCTTAATAGGGTAACGGTGCTGTAGATAGTGCAATTGTGTGACCTTCAGTGCTGTGTTGAGTATATATGGAGGGGGGGGTGCGGTTGCTGGGGTGGAGCAGGTCAGGGAGCTGATAGGGCCAAGTGCAGCGTATCATTAAGTAAATAAAATCATAATGAGACAGAACGTGAAGTAGAGTCCAACGTACCATACTAGGGAACTATTTAATTGTCTTATAACAGTGAATAACTTTCTGCTGCCTTATTCCATATTTTGCCTGCAAACAGCAGATCAGTAAGGGTTATTCAGGTCTGAGAATAGATATTAAAGTGCCCTGATCAGGTTCCACTTGGTTTCTGATTAGTGACCAGAAGCAAAAGTTCAACAATGTCTCTGCTCTCTGGCCCAGAAACTGCAGCTAGTTGTTGAAACCCCCCACACCACCCCTCCCCAACCACCTATTCCAGGTTTTCAGTAATTAACCTCATCTGCAGTGAAGAATGTCAGGAATGCTGGTAGACATCTCAAGATCCAAAGAATAGCTATTAAAGGCTCATGTAATAAACAGTGGTGCCTACTTCAAAAAACCTTTTGTTTACCTTGATCACAAAACCAAATTAAGTCAGTGAACCTTAACTCAAAGGCTGCATTCATTAAGATAGCAGAGAGAACATTAAACTGCGGCGATCATTACTCCCAAATTACAGCATATTAACCAATTTATCATGATTTCACTGATCCAAGACACAGGAATTCACTGTAACCAAGTCCCATTTGGTGTCTACCAGATGTTTGAGAGTTTCATCCCTGTTTTCAGAGACAATTAATTATTTGGTGCGGAGGCCCCCAAACTACTGGCTTCAAGAGTATAAATAAAGCAGTTCTGTTAGTGCCAGTGAAGTTTAATAATCTTCTTGCACTTGTTACATACTGTATGCTTAAAGCTGTCTCTGTAGTTTTGTGTGTGTACAACACGCATCAAAAGTGTGAAGAACTCAGGTTAGGCAGCATGTATGATACTTTAAAAATTAAGTTACATTTTAAAAAGTTCAGTCACCTACACTCTGAGTAAAACAATAGTTTGACACATCTCTTTTAAACTGTCATTTGACATTTCTGCCTTGGGAGAAACATTCTGACTGTCTACCCCATCCATACCTCTCATAATCTTATAAATTTCTATCTGGTTGCCCATGATTTTACTATGCTCCAAAGTGAAACCAAGTTTACCTAATCTTTCCTAAGAATCTATGCCCTCTAATCCAGGCAGCTTTCTCTTCTGTCCCTTTCCAAAGCGCCCATCCACACCACGCACCCCCAGTAAGAGGCAACCAGAACTGCAAGTGCATTGAGGTAGGACTACGTAACGCCTCAGAGAATAAGGTGCTACATCTACAGAGAAAGCGCAGTAGAGAAAATAAGTTCAAGGTCAGTTTAATTTGTCACAAAAATAGGAAGATACAGTGAAATGGGTTGTTTGTGTTAATGATTAACACAATCTGAGAATGTCCACAGCGCAGCTCGCCAGTGTCGCCAGCGTTCCAGTAACAATATAGCGTGCCCACAACTTACTAACTCACAGCATGCCCACAACCTAATAACTCGAACTCACACCGTGCTCACAACTTACTAACTCCCAGTGTGCCCACAACTGACTAACTCACAGCGTGCCCACAACTGACTAACTCACAGCGTGCCCACAACTGACTAACTCACACCGTGCCCACAACTGACTAACTCACACCGTGCCCACAACTTACTAACTCACACCGTGCCCACAACTAACTCACACCGTACCCACAACTAACTCAGTGTGCCCACAACTTACTAACTCACACCGTGCTCACAACTTACTAACTCCCAGTGTGCCCACAACTTACTAACTCACAGAGTGCCCACAACTGACTAACTCCCAGTGTGCCCACAACTGACTAACTCACACCGTGCCCACAACTGACTAACTCACACCGTGCCCACAACTAACTCACACCGTACCCACAACTAACTCACACCGTACCCACAACTAACTCACACCGTGCTCACAACTTACTAACTCCCAGTTTGCCCACAACTTACTAACTCACAGCGTGCTCACAACTTACTAACTCACACCGTGCCCACAACTTACTAACTCACAGCGTGCCCACAACTGACTAACTCACACCGCACCCACAACTAACTCACACCGTGCTCACAACTTACTAACTCCCAGTGTGCCCACAACTGACTAACTCACAGCGTGCCCACAACTGACTAACTCACACCGTGCCCACAACTTACTAACTCACAGCGTGCCCACAACTGACTAACTCACACCGCACCCACAACTAACTCACAGCGTGCCCACAACTGACTAACTCACACCGTGCCCACAACTAACTCACACCGTACCCACAACTAACTCAGTGTGCCCACAACTTACTAACTCACACCGTGCTCACAACTTACTAACTCCCAGTGTGCCCACAACTTACTAACTCACAGAGTGCCCACAACTGACTAACTCTACCTCACACCGTGCCCACAACTGACTAACTCTACCTCACACCGTGCCCACAACTGACTAACTCTAACTCACAGCGTGTCCACAACTAACTCTACCTCACACCGTGCCCACAACTGACTAACTCTACCTCACACCGTGCCCACAACTGACTAACTCTACCTCACACCGTGCCCACAACTGACTAACTCTAACTCACAGCGTGTCCACAACTGACTAACTCTACCTCACACCGTGCCCACAACTGACTAACTCTAACTCACAGCGTGTCCACAACTGACTAACTCTACCTCACACCGTGCCCACAACTGACTAACTCTAACTCACACTGTGCCAACAACTTACTAACTCGAATTCACACCGTGCCCACAACTTACTAACTCGAATTCACACCGTGCCCACAACTTACTAACTCGAATTCACACCGTCCACAGAACTTACCAACTCTATAACTCACACCGTGCTCACAACTTATAACTTGAACTCACAGTGTACCCACAACTGACAAAATCAAACTCACACCGTGCCCACAATTCACTAACTCGAACTCACAGCGTGCCCACAACTGACTAACCATAATTCACAGTGTATCCACAACTGACTAACTCTAACTCACACAGTGACCACAACTTACAAACTCACAGCATGCCCACAACTTACTAACTCACAGTGTGCCCACAACTTACTAACTCACAGCAAGCCCACAACTGACTAACTCTAACTCACACTGTGCCCAAAACTGACTAACTCACACAGTGCCCGCAACTTACTAACTCACAACATACCCACAGCTGACGAACTCTAAATCACACCGTGCCCACAACTGACTAACTCACACGATGCCCACAACTTACTAACTCAGTGTGCCCACAACTTACTAATTCTAACTCACAGCATGCTCACAGCTGACTAACTCTAACTCACCTCGTGCCCACAACTTACTAACTCGAACTCAGTGTGCCCACAACTAACTCTAACTCACACCGTGCCCACAACTTACTAACTCACAGTGTGCCCACAACTTACTAACTCACACAGTGCCCGCAACTTACTAACTCACAGCATACCCACAGCTGACTAACTCTAAATCACACCGTGCCCACAACTGACTAACTCACACGATGCCCACAACTTACTAACTCACAGTGTGCCCACAACTTACTAACTCTAACTCACAGCATGCTCACAGCTGACTAACTCTAACTCACCTCGTGCCCACAACTTACTAACTCGAACTCAGTGTGCCCACAACTAACTCTAACTCACACCGTGCCCACAACTTACTAACTCAGTGTGCCCACAATTTACTAACTCACAGTGTGTCCACAACTTGCTAACTCTAACTCACAGCATGCCCACAGCTGACTAACTCTAACTCACACCGTGCCCACAACTTACTCAGTGTGCCCACAACTTACTCACACCATGCCCGCAACTTACTAACTCACAGCGTGCCCACAACTTACTAACACTAACTCACAGCATGCCCACAGCTGACTAACTCTAACTCACACCGTGCCCACAACTGACTAACTCACACCGTGCCCACAACTGACTAACTCACACTGTGCCCACAACTGACTAACTCACAGCGTGCCCACAACTAACTCACACCGTGCCCACAACTTACTAACTCCCAGTGTGCCCACAACTTACTAACTCACAGCGTGCCCACAACTGACTAACTCACACTGTGCCCACAACTAACTCACACCGTACCCACAACTAACTCACAGCGTGCCCACAACTTACTAACTCACACCGTGCTCACAACTTACTAACTCCCAGTGTGCCCACAACTTACTAACTCACAGCGTGCCCACAACTGACTAACTCCCAGTGTGCCCACAACTGACTAACTCACAGTGCCCACAACTGACTAACTCACACCGTGCCCACAACTGACTCACACCGTACCCACAACTAACTCACAGCGTGCCCACAACTTACTAACTCACACTGTGCTCACAACTTACTAACTCACAGTATGCCCACAACTTAATAACTCGAACTCACAGCGTGCCAACTGACTAACTCTAACTCACACCATGCCCACCACTTGTAACTTGAGCTCACAGCATAGCCACAACTGACTAACTCAAACTCACACCGTGCACACAATTCACTAACGAACTCACAGCGGGCCCACAACTGACTATCTCGAACTCACACGATGCCCACAACTGACTAATTCGAACTCACAGCGTGCCCACTACTAACTCAAACTCACACCGTGTTGACAACTGACCAACTCGAACTCACACCGTGCCAACAACTGACTATCTCGAACTCACACTGTGCCCACAACTAACTCGAACTCACACTGTGCCCACAACTTACTAACTCACAGTGTGCCCACAACTTACTAACTCACAGCGTGCCCACAACTAACTCGAACTCACACCGTGTCCACAACTGACTAGCTCGAACTCACAACGTACCCGCAACTGACTAACTCGAACTCACAGCGTACCCACAACTTACTAACTCGAACTCACAGCGTACCCACAACTGACTAACTCGAACTCACACCATGCCCACAACTTCTAACTCACAGCGTGCCCACAACTTACTAACTCTAACTCACACCGTGTCCACAACTAACTCGCACTCACAGCATGCCCACAACTAACTCGAACTAACAACGTACCCGCAACTGACTAACTCGAACTCACAGCATGCCCATAACTTACTAACTCACAGCGTGCCCATAACTTACTAACTCACAGTGTGCCCACAACTTACTAACTCACGGCGTGCCCACAACTTACTAACTCACGGCGTGCCCACAACTGACTAACTCGAACTCATAACGTACCCGCAACTGACTAACTCGAACTCACAGTGTACCCACAGTGTGCCCATAACTTACGAACTCAGTGTACCTACAACTTACTCACAGTGTGCCCACAACTTACTAACTCACAGCGTGCCCACAACTTACTAACTTACAGCGTGCCCACAACTAACTCGAACTCACACCGTGTCCACAACTGACTAACTCGAACCCACAGCGTGCCCACAACTGACTAACTCACAGCGTGCCCACAACTTACTAACTTACAGCGTGCCCACAACTAACTCGAACTCACACCGTGTCCACAACTGACTAACTCGAACCCACAGCGTGCCCACAACTGACTAACTCACAGTGTGCCCACAACTTACTAACTTACAGCGTGCCCACAACTAACTCGAACTCACACCGTGTCCACAACTGACTAACTCGAACTCACAACGTACCCGCAACTGACTAACTCGAACTCACAGCGTGCCCACAACTTCCTAACTCACAGCGTGCCCACAACTTCTAACTCATAGTGTGCCCACAATTTACTAACTCTAACTCACACCGTGTCCACAACTAACTCGAACTCACAACGTACCCGCAACTGACTAACTTGAACTCACAGCATGCCCATAACTTACTAACTCACAGCCTGCCCACAACTTACTGACTCACAGCGTGCCCACAACTTACTCACACCATGCCCACAACTGACTAACTCGAACTCACACCGTACCCACAGCTGACTAACTCGAACTCACAAGGTACCCGCCACTGACTAACTCGAACTCACAGCATGCCCATAACTTACTAACCCACAGCGTGCCCACAACTGACTAACTCGAACTCACAACGTACCCGCAACTGACTAACTCGAACTCACAGCGTACCCACAACTGACTAACTCGAACTCACAGCGTACTCACAACTGACTAACTCCAACTCACACTGTGCCCACAACTGGCTAACTCTATAAATCACAACATACCCGCAACTGACTAACTCGAACTCACAGCATGCCCATAACTGACTAACTCAAAATCACAGTGTGCCCACAACTGACTAACTCAAACTCACACCGTGCCCACAATTCACTAACTCGAACTCACAACATGCACTCAACATACTAATTCTAATTCACAGCGTGCCCACAACCTACTTACTCGAACTCACATCGTACCCACAACTAACTCGAACTCACAGCGTGTCCACTACTGACTAACACAAACTCACACCATGTCGACAACTGACTAACTCAAAATCACAGCGTGCCTACAACTGACTAACTCAAACTCACACCGTGCCCACATTTCAGTAACTCAAACTCACAGCGTGCCCACAACATACTAATTCTAATTCACAGCGTGCCCACAACTGTCTAACTCGAACTCACTCCATGTCCACAACTGACTAACTCTAACTCACACCGTGCCCACAACTGACTAACTCGAACTCACACCGTACCCACAACTGACTAACTCGAACTAACACTGTGCCCACAACTGACTAACTCGAACTCACATTCTGCCCACAACTGACTAACTCTAACTCACATTCTGCCCACAACTGAGTAACTCTAGCTCACAGCGTGCCCACAACTTACTAACTATAACTCGGTGTGCCCACAACTTACTAACTCACAGCGTGCCCACAACTGACTAACTCTAACTCACACCGTGCCCACAAATGACTAACTCACACCATGCCCACAACTTACTAACTCAGTGTGCCCACAACTGACTAACTCACACTGTGCCCACAACTGACTAACTCACACCTTGTCCACAACTTACTATCTCACAGCGTGCCCACAACTGACTAACTCACACTGTGCCCACAACTGACTAACTCACAGCGTGCCCACAACTGACTAACTTGAACTAACACCGTGCCCACAACTGACTAACTCTAACTCACATTCTGCCCACAACTGAGTAACTCTAGCTCACAGCGTGCCCAAAACTTACTAACTATAACTCACAGCGTGCCCACAACTTACTAACTCACAGCGTGCCCACAACTTACTAACTCACAGCGTGCCCATAACTGACTAACTCTAACTCACACCGTGCCCACAACTAACTCACACCGTGCCCACAACTGACTAACTCACACCGTGCCCACAACTTACTCACACCGTGCCCACAACTTACTATCTCACAGCGTGCCCACAACTTACTCACTATAACTCAGTGTGCCCACAACTTACTAACTCACAGCGTGCCCACAACTGACTAACTCTAACTCACACCGTGCACACAAATGACTAACTCACACCATGCCCACAATTACTCACAGTGTGCCCACAACTGACTAACTCACACCTTGCCCACAGCTTACTATCTCACAGCGTGCCCACAACTGACTAATTCACACCGTGCCCACAACTGACTAACTCACAGCGTGCCCACAACCGACTAACTTGAACTAACACCGTGCCCACAACTGACTAACTCTAACTCACATTCTGCCCACAACTGACTAACTCTAACTCACATCGTGCCCACAACTGACGAACTCACACCGTGCCCACAACTTTCTAACTCAGTGTGCCCACAACTTACTAACTCACAGCGTGCCCAAAACTGACTAACTCTAACTCACACCGTGCCCACATCTTACTAACTCGAACTCACAGCATGCCTATGACTAATTCAAAATCACAGCGTGCCCACAACAGACTAACTCAAACTCACACCGTGCCCATATTTCACTAACTCGAACTCACAGCATCCCCACAACATACTAATTCTAATTCACAGCGTGCCCACAACTGACTAACTCTAACTCAGTGTGCCCACAACTTACTAACTATAACTCACAGCGTGCCCACAGCTTACTAACACACAGCGTGCCCACAACTGACTTTACTCTAACTCATACCATGCCCACAACTGACTTTACTCTAACTCAGTGTGCCCACAACTGACTAAATCTAATTCACACCGTGCCCACAATTTATTGACTCGAACTCACAGTGTGCCCACTACTGACTAACTCTAACTCACACTGTGCCCACAACTTACTAACTCCCAGCATTCCTACAACTGACTAACTCTAACTCACAGCGTGCCCACAACTGACCAACTCTAACTCACACCGTGCCTACAACTTACTAACTCGAACTCACAGCTTGCCCACAACTGACTAACTCTAACTCACAGCGTACCCACAACTGACTAACTCGAACTCACAGCGTACTCACAACTGACTAACTCCAACTCACACTGTGCCCACAACTGGCTAACTCTATAAATCACAACATACCCGCAACTGACTAACTCGAACTCACAGCATGCCCATAACTGACTAACTCAAAATCACAGTGTGCCCACAACTGACTAACTCAAACTCACACCGTGCCCACAATTCACTAACTCGAACTCACAACATGCACTCAACATACTAATTCTAATTCACAGCGTGCCCACAACCTACTTACTCGAACTCACATCGTACCCACAACTAACTCGAACTCACAGCGTGTCCACTACTGACTAACACAAACTCACACCATGTCGACAACTGACTAACTCAAAATCACAGCGTGCCTACAACTGACTAACTCAAACTCACACCGTGCCCACATTTCAGTAACTCAAACTCACAGCGTGCCCACAACATACTAATTCTAATTCACAGCGTGCCCACAACTGTCTAACTCGAACTCACTCCATGTCCACAACTGACTAACTCTAACTCACACCGTGCCCACAACTGACTAACTCGAACTCACACCGTACCCACAACTGACTAACTCGAACTAACACTGTGCCCACAACTGACTAACTCTAACTCACATTCTGCCCACAACTGAGTAACTCTAGCTCACAGCGTGCCCACAACTTACTAACTATAACTCAGTGTGCCCACAACTTACTAACTCACAGCGTGCCCACAACTGACTAACTCACACCATGCCCACAACTTACTAACTCAGTGTGCCCACAACTGACTAACTCACACTGTGCCCACAACTGACTAACTCACACCTTGTCCACAACTTACTATCTCACAGCGTGCCCACAACTGACTAACTCACAGCGTGCCCACAACTGACTAACTCACAGCGTGCCCACAACTGACTAACTCACAGCGTGCCCACAACTGACTAACTTGAACTAACACCGTGCCCACAACTGACTAACTCTAACTCACATTCTGCCCACAACTGAGTAACTCTAGCTCACAGCGTGCCCAAAACTTACTAACTATAACTCACAGCGTGCCCACAACTTACTAACTCACAGCGTGCCCATAACTGACTAACTCTAACTCACACCGTGCCCACAACTGACTAACTCACACTGTGCCCACAACTGACTAACTCACACCGTGCCCACAACTGACTAACTCACACCGTGCCCACAACTTACTATCTCACAGCGTGCCCACAACTGACTAACTCACACCATGCCCACAACTTACTCAGTGTGCCCACAACTGACTAACTCACACCTTGCCCACAACTTACTATCTCACAGCGTGCCCACAACTGACTAACTCACAGCGTGCCCACAACTGACTAACTCACAGCGTGCCCACAACCGACTAACTTGAACTAACACCGTGCCCACAACTGACTAACTCTAACTCACATTCTGCCCACAACTGAGTAACTCTAGCTCACAGCGTGCCCAAAACTTACTAACTATAACTCACAGCGTGCCCACAACTTACTAACTCACAGCGTGCCCATAACTGACTAACTCTAACTCACACCGTGCCCACAACTGACTAATTCACACTGTGCCCACAACTGACTAACTCACACCGTGCCCACAACTTACTCACACCGTGCCCACAACTTACTATCTCACAGCGTGCCCACAACTGACTAACTCACATCGTGCCCACAACTGACTAACTCACAGCGTGCCCACAACTGACTAACTCTAACTCACATCGTGCCCACAACTGACGAACTCACACCGTGCCCACAACTTTCTAACTCACAGTGTGCCCACAACTTTCTAACTCAGTGTGCCCACAACTTACTAACTCACAGCGTGCCCAAAACTGACTAACTCTAACTCACACCGTGCCCACATCTTACTAACTCGAACTCACAGCATGCCTATGACTAATTCAAAATCACAGCGTGCCCACAACAGACTAACTCAAACTCACACCGTGCCCATATTTCACTAACTCGAACTCACAGCATCCCCACAACATATTAATTCTAATTCACAGCGTGCCCACAACTGACTAACTCTAACTCACAGTGTGCCCACAACTTACTAACTATAACTCACAGCGTGCCCACAGCTTACTAACACACAGCGTGCCCACAACTGACTTTACTCTAACTCACAGTATGCCCACAACTGACTAAATCTAATTCACACCGTGCCCACAATTTATTGACTCGAACTCACAGTGTGCCCACTACTGACTAACTCTAACTCACACTGTGCCCACAACTTACTAACTCCCAGCATTCCTACAACTGACTAACTCTAACTCACAGCGTGCCCACAACTGACCAACTCTAACTCACACTGCCCACAACTGACTATCTCACACAGTGACCACAAGTTACTCACACCGTGCCCACAACTAACTCACAGCGTGCCCACAACTTGCTAACTCTATCTCACAGCATGCCCACAACAGACTAACTCTAACTCACACCGTGCCCACAACTTACTAACTTACAGCGTGCCCACAACTTACTAACTCTAACTCACATGCCCACAGCTGACTAACTCTAACTCACATCGTCCCCACAACTTACTAACTCACAGCGTGCCCACAACTTATTAACTGTAACTCACAACATGCCCACAGCTGACTAACTCTAACTCACACCGTGCCCACAACTTATTAACTCGAACTCACAGCTTGCCCACAACTGACTAACTCTAACTCACACCATGCCCACAACTTACTAACTCGAACTCACAGTGTGCCCACAACTGACTAACTCTAACTCACACTGTGACTGCAACTTACTAACTCACAGCATGCCCAAAACTTACCAACTCACAGTGCGCCACAACTGACTAACTCTAACTCACACCGTGCCCGCAACTTACTAACTCACAACATGCCCACAGCTGACTAAATCTAACTCACATCGTGCCCACAACTTACTAACTCGAACTCACAGTGTGCCCACAACTGACTAACTCTAACTCACACCGTGGCCACAACTGACTAACTCTAGCTCACACTGTGCCCACAACTTACTAACTCCCACCATGTCCACAACTGACTTTACTCTAACTCACAGCGTGCCCACAGCTGACTAACTCTAACTCACACCGTGCCCACAAGTTACTGACAGTATGCCCACAACTGACTAACTCACACCATGCCCAGAACTTACACACACTGTGCCCACAACTTACTAACTCACAGCGTATCCACAACTGACTAACTCACACCGTGCCCACAACTGACTTTACTCTAACTCACACCGTGCCCACAAGTTACTGACAGTATGCCCACAACTGACTAACTCACACCATGCCCAGAACTTACACACACTGTGCCCACAACTTACTAACTCACAGCGTATCCACAACTGACTAACTCACACCGTGCCCACAACTGACTAACTCATACTGTGCCCACAACTTACTAACAGCGTGCCCACAACTTCCTAACTCAGTGTGCCCACAACTGACTAACTCACACCGTGCCCACAACTGACTAACTCATACTGTGCCCACAACTTACTAACAGCGTGCCCACAACTTCCTAACTCAGTGTGCCCACAACTGACTAACTCACACCGTGCCCACAACTGACTAACTCATACTGTGCCCACAACTTACTAACAGCGTGCCCACAGCTTCCTAACTCAGTGTGCCCACAACTGACTAACTCACACCGTGCCCACAACTTACTAACTCACAGCATGCCCACAACTTACTAACTCTAACTCAGTGCCCACAACTTACTAACTCTAACTCAGTGTGCCCACAACTGACTAACTCACACAGTGCCCACAAGTTACTCACACCGTGCCCACAACTAACTCACAGCGTGCCCACAACTTGCTAACTCTATCTCACAGCATGCCCACAACTGACTAACTCTAACTCACAGCCTGCCCACAGCTTACTCACAGCGTGCCCACAACTGACCAATTCTAACTCACACCGTGCCTACAACTTACTAACTCGAACTCACAGCTTGCCCACAACTGACTAACTCTAACTCACACTGTCCCCACAACTTACTAACTCCCAGCGTGCCCACAACTGACTAACTCTAACTCACAGCGTGCCCACAACTTACTAACTATAACTCACAGCGTGCCCACAGCTTACTAACTCACAGCATGCCCACAACTGACCGACTCTTAACTCACACCGTGCCCACAACTTACTAACTCCCAGCGTGCCCACAACTGACTAACTCTAACTCACACTATGCCCACAACTTACTAACTCGAACTCACAGTGTGCCCACAACTGACTAACTCTAACTCACACTGTGCCCACAACTTACTAACTCCCAGCGTGCCCACAACTGACTAACTCTAACTCACAGCGTGCCCACAACTGACTTTACTCTAACTCACATCGTGCCCACAACTGACTAACTCACACCGTGCCCACAACTTACTAACTCACACTGTGCCCACAACTTACTAACTCACACTGTGCCCACAACTGACTAACTCTAACTCACACTCTGCCCACAAATTACTAACTCGAACTCAGTGTGCCAACAACTGACTAACTCTAACTCACACTATGCCCACAACTTACTAACTCGAACTCACAGTGTGCCCACAACTGACTAACTCTAACTCACACCATGACCACAACTTACTAACTCAAACTCACAGCGTGCCCACAACTGACTAACTCGAACTCATAACGTACCCGCAACTGACTAACTCGAACTCACAGCATGCCCATAACTTACTAACCCACAGCGTGCCCATAACTTACTAACTCAGTGTGCCCACAGCTTACTAACTCACAGCGTGCCCACAACTAACTCACAGCGTGCCCACAACTTACTAACCCACAGCGTGCCCATAACTTACTAACTCAGTGTGCCCACAACTTACTAACTCACAGCGTGCCCACAACTTACTAACTCACAGCGTGCCCACAACTAACTCGAACTCACACCGTGTCCACAACTGACTAACTTGATCTCACAACGTACCGGCAACTGACTAACTCGAACTCACAGCGTGCCCATAACTTACTAACTCACAGCGTACCCACAACTGACTAACTCTAACTCACACCGTGCCCACAACTGACTAACTCAGAGCGTGCCCACAACTTACTAACTCACACCGTGCCCACAACTAACTCGAACTCACACCGTGTCCACAACTGACTATCTCTATAACTCACACCGTGCACACAACTTATAACTTGAACTCACACCGTACCTACAACTGACTAACTCTAACTCACACCATGCCCACAAGTTACTAACTCACAGCGTTCCCACAACTTACTAACTCACACCGTCCCCACAACTTACTAACTCACAGCATGCCCACAACTTACTAACTCTAACTCACACCATGCCCACAACTGACTAACTCACACCATGCCCACAACTTACTAACTCACAGCGTGCTCACAACTTACTAACTCAAACTCACAGCGTACCCACAGTTGACTAACTCGAACTCATAACGTACCCGCAACTGACTAACTCGAACTCACAGTGTGCCCATAACTTACTAACCCACAGCGTGCCCACAACTTACTAACTCACAGCGTGGCCACAACTGACTAACTCGAACTCACACCGTGCCCACAACTAACTTGAACTCACAACGTACCCGCAACTGACTAACTCGAATTCACAGCATGCCCATAACTTACTAACTCACAGCGTGCCCATAACTTACTAACTCACAGCGTGCCCACAACTTACTAACTCAGTGAGCCAACAACTTACTAACTCAGTGAGCCAACAACTTACTAACTCACAGTGTGCCCACAACTTACTAACTCACAGCGTGCCCACAACTAACTCGAACTCACACCATGTCCACAACTGACTAACTCAAACTCACAACGTACCCGCAACTGACTAACTCGAACTCACAGCGTACCCACAACTTACTAACTCGAACTCACAGCATACCCACAACTGACTAACTCTAACTCACACCATGCCCACAACTGACTAACTCACAGCGTGCCCACAACTTACTAACTCACAGCGTGCCCACAACTAACTCTAACTCACACCGTGTCCACAACTGACTAACTCGAACTCACAGCGTACCCACAACTTACTAACTCGAACTCACAGCGTACCCACAACTGACTAACTCTAACTCACACCATGCCCACAACTGACTAACTCACAGCGTGTTCACAACTAACTCACAGCGTGCCCACAACTAACTCGAACTCACATCGTGTCCACAACTAACTCGAACTCACAGCGTACCCACAACTTACTAACTCAAACTCACAGCGTGCCTACAATTGACTAACTCGAACTCATAACGTACCCGCAACTGACTAACTCGAACTCACAGCGTGCCCATAACTTACTAACCCACAGCGTGCCCACAACTTACTAACTCACACTGTGCCCACAACTGACTAACTCGAACTCACACCGTGTCCACAACTAACTCGAACTCACAACGTACCCGCAACTGACTAACTCGAATTCACAGCATGCCCATAACTTACTAACTCACAGCATGCCCATAACTTACTCACAGCGTGCCCAACTTACTAACTCACAGTGTGCCCACAACTTACTAACTCACAGCATGCCCATAACTTACTCACAGCATGCCCATAACTTACTAACTCACAGCGTATCCATAACTTACTAACTCACAGTGTGCCCACAACTTACTAACTATAACTCAGTGTGCCCACAACTGACTAACTCTAACTTCACACCGTGCCCACAAATGACTAACTCACACCATGCCCACAACTTACTCACACTGTGCCCACAACTAACTCACACCGTGCCCACAACTGACTAACTCACACCGTGCCCACAACTTACTCACTGCGTGCCCACAACTTACTCACTGCGTGCCCACAACTTACTCTAACTCACACTGTGCCCACAACTTACCAACTCACAGTGTGCCCACAACTGACTAACTCTAACTCACACCATGCCCACAACTTACTAACTCACAGCGTGTCCACAATTGACGAACTCTAACTCACACCGTGCCCACAACTGATGAACTCACACCATGCCCACAACTTACTCACACTGTGCCCACAACTTACTCACACTCTGCCCACAACTAACTCACACTGTGCCCACAACTTACTAACTCACTGCATGCCCACAACTTACTAACTCTAACTCACACCGTGCCCACAACTAACTCGAACTCACAGCGTGCCCACAACTAACTCGAACTCACAACGTACCCGCAACTGACTAACTTGAACTCACAGCATGCCCACAACTTACTAACTCACAGCGTGCCCACAACTTACTAACTCACACCGTGCCCACAACTGACTAACTCGAACTCACACCGTACCCACAACTGACTAACCCGAACTCACAAGGTACCCGCCACTGACTAACTCGAACTCACAGCATGCCCATAACTTACTAACTCACAGCGTATCCATAACTTACTAACTCAGTGTGCCCACAACTTACTAACTACAGCATGCCCACAACTTACTAACTCACAGCGTGCCCACAACTGACTAACTCGAACTCACAACGTACCCGCAACTGACTAACTCGAACTCACAGCATGCCCATAACTGACTAACTCAAAATCACAGCGTGCCCACAACTGACTAACTCAAACTCACACCGTGCCCACAATTCACTAACTCGAACTCACAACATGCACACAACATACTAATTCTAATTCACAGCGTGCCCACAACCTACTTACTCGAAGTCACATCGTACCCACAACTGACTAACTCGAACTCACAGCGTGTCCACTACTGATTAACACAAACTCACACCATGTCGACAACTGACTAACACAAAATCACAGCGTGCCTACAACTGACTAACTCAAACTCACACCGTGCCCACATTTCAGTAACTCAAACTCACAGCGTGCCCACAACATACTAATTCTAATTCAGAGCGTGCCCACAACTGTCTAACTCGAACTCACTCCATGTCCACAACTGACTAACTCTAACTCACACCGTGCCCACAACTGACTAACTCGAACTCACACCGTACCCACAACTGACTAACTCGAACTAACACTGTGCCCACAACTGACTAACTCTAACTCACATTCTGCCCACAACTGAGTAACTCTAGCTCACAGCGTGCCCACAACTTACTAACTATAACTCACAGCGTGCCCACAACTTACTAACTCACAGCGTGCCCACAACTGACTAACTCTAACTCACATTCTGCCCACAACTGACTAACTCTAACTCACATTCTGCCCACAACTGAGTAACTCTAGCTCACAGCGTGCCCACAACTTACTAACTATAACTCACAGCGTGCCCACAACTTACTAACTCACAGCGTGCCCACAACTGACTAACTCTAACTCACACCGTGCCCACAAATGACTAACTCACACCGTGCCCACAACTGACTAACTCAGTGTGCCCACAACTGACTAACTCACAGTGTGCCCACAACTGACTAACTCACACCGTGCCCACAACTTACTCACACCGTGCCCACAACTTACTATCTCACAGCGTGCCCAGAACTGACTAACTCACTCTGTGCTCACAACTGACTAACTCACAGCGTGCTCACAACTGACTAACTCACAGCGTGCTCACAACTGACTAACTCACACCGTG
Organism: Mobula birostris; assembly: GCF_030028105.1. Lineage (NCBI taxonomy): Eukaryota > Metazoa > Chordata > Chondrichthyes > Myliobatiformes > Myliobatidae > Mobula > Mobula birostris. Next base: position 115,168,909 of record NC_092377.1, read on the forward strand.
CCCACAACTGACTAACTCGAACTAACACTGTGCCCACAACTGACTAACTCTAACTCACATTCTGCCCACAACTGAGTAACTCTAGCTCACAGCGTGCCCACATCTTACTAACTATAACTCACAGCGTGCCCACAACTTACTAACTCACAGCGTGCCCACAACTGACTAACTCTAACTCACATTCTGCCCACAACTGACTAACTCTAACTCACATTCTGCCCACAACTGAGTAACTCTAGCTCACAGCGTGCCCACAACTTACTAACTATAACTCACAGCGTGCCCACAAATGACTAACTCACACCGTGCCCACAACTGACTAACTCACAGTGTGCCCACAACTGACTAACTCACACCGTGCCCACAACTTACTCACACCGTGCCCACAACTTACTATCTCACAGCGTGCCCAGAACTGACTAACTCACACCGTGCCCACAACTGACTAACTCACAGCGTGCTCACAACTGACTAACTCACAGCGTGCTCACAACTGACTAACTCACACCGTGCCCACAACTGACGAACTCACACCGTGCTCACAACTTACTAACTCAGTGTGCCCACAACTTACTAAATCACAGCGTGCCCAAAACTGACTAACTCTAACTCACACCGTGCCCACATCTTACTAACTCGAACTCACAGCATGCCCATGACTAATTCAAAATCACAGCGTGCCCACAACTGCCTAACTCGAACTCAGTGTGCCCACAACTAACTCTAACTCACACCGTGCCCACAACTCACTAACATGAATTCACTCCATGTCCACAACTGACTAACTCTAACTCACAGCGTACCCACAACTGACTAACTCGAACTAACACCGTGCCCACAACTGACTAACTCACACTGTGCCCACAACTGACTAACTCACTGCGTGCCCACAACTTACTAACTCACTGCGTGCCCACAACTTACTAACTCTAACTCACACCGTGCCCACAACTTAACAACTCAGTGTGCCCACAACTTAACAACTCACAGTGTGCCCACAACTTACTAACTCTAACTCACACCGTGCCCACAACTTACCAACTCAGTGTGCCCACAACTGACTAACTCTAACTCACACCATGCCCACAACTTACTAACTCACAGCGTGTCCACAATTGACGAACTCTAACTCACACCGTGCCCACAACTGATGAACTCACACCATGCCCACAACTTACTCACACTGTGCCCACAACTTACTCACACTGTGCCCACAACTAACTCACACTGTGCCCACAACTTACTAACTCACTGCGTGCCCACAACTTACTAACTCTAACTCACACCGTGCCCACAACTTAACAACTCAGTGTGCCCACAACTTACTAACTCCAACTCACACCGTGTCCACAACTTACCAACTCACAGCATGCCCATAACTGACTAATTCAAAATCACAGCGTGCCCACAACAGACTAACTCAAACTCACACCGTGCCCACATTTCACTAACTCGAACTCACAGCGTCCCAACAACATACTAATTCTAATTCACCGCGTGCCCACAATCTACTTACTCGAACTCACAACGTATCCGCAACTGACTAACTCGAACTCACACCATGTCCACAACTGACTAATTCGAACTCACAGCGTGCCTACAACTGACTAACTCGAACTCACAACGTACCCACAAATAACTAACTTGAACTCACAATGTACCCACAACTGACTAACTCGAACTCACACTGTGCCCATAACTTACTAACTCGAACTCACAGCATGCCCATAACTGACTAACTCAAAGTCACATCGTGCCACAACTGACTAACCCTATAACTCACACCGTGCCCACAACTTACTAACTCTATAATTCACACCGTGCCCACAACTTACTAACTCTATAATTCACACCGTGCACACAACTTACTAACTCTATAATTCACACCGTGCCCACAACTGACTAACCCTATAACTCACACCGTGCCCACAACTTACTAACTCTATAACTCACACCGTGCACACAACTTACTAACTCTATAATTCACACCGTGCCCACAACTGACTATCTCTATAATTCACACCGTGCCCACAACTTACTAACTCTATAACTCACACCGTGCACACAACTTATAACTTGAACTCCCACCGTTTCCACAACTGACTAACTCAAACTCACAGCATGCCCATAACTGACGAACTCGAACTAACACCGTGCCCACAACTAACTCTAACTCACATTCTGCCCACAACTGAGTAACTCTAACTCACAGCGTGCCCACAACTTACTAACTATAACTCAGTGTGCCCACAACTGACTAACTCTAACTCACACCGTGCCCACAAATGACTAACTCACACCATGCCCACAACTTACTCACACTGTGCCCACAACTAACTCACACCGTGCCCACAACTGACTAACTCACACCGTGCCCACAACTTACTCACTGCGTGCCCACAACTTACTCACAGCGTGCCCACAACTTACTCACTGCGTGCCCACAACTTACTCTAACTCACACTGTGCCCACAACTTACCAACTCACAGTGTGCCCACAACTGACTAACTCTAACTCACACCATGCCCACAACTTACTAACTCACAGTGTGCCCACAACTCACTAACTCTAACTCACACCATGCCCACAACTTACTAACTCACAGCGTGTCCACAATTGACGAACTCTAACTCACACCGTGCCCACAACTGATGAACTCACACCATGCCCACAACTTACTCACACTGTGCCCACAACTTACTCACACTGTGCCCACAACTAACTCACACTGTGCCCACAACTTACTAACTCACTGCGTGCCCACAACTTACTAACTCTAACTCACACCGTGCCCACAACTTAACAACTCAGTGTGCCCACAACTTACTAACTCCAACTCACACCGTGTCCACAACTTACCAACTCACAGCATGCCCATAACTGACTAATTCAAAATCACAGCGTGCCCACAACAGACTAACTCAAACTCACACCGTGCCCACATTTCACTAACTCGAACTCACAGCGTCCCAACAACATACTAATTCTAATTCACCGCGTGCCCACAACCTACTTACTCGAACTCACAACGTATCCGCAACTGACTAACTCGAACTCACACCATGTCCACAACTGACTAATTCGAACTCACAGCGTGCCTACAACTGACTAACTCGAACTCACAACGTACCCACAAATAACTAACTTGAACTCACAATGTACCCACAACTGACTAACTCGAACTCACACTGTGCCCATAACTTACTAACTCGAACTCACAGCATGCCCATAACTGACTAACTCAAAGTCACATCGTGCCACAACTGACTAACCCTATAACTCACACCGTGCCCACAACTTACTAACTCTATAATTCACACCGTGCACACAACTTACTCACACCATGCCCACAACTTACTAACTCTATAATTCACACCGTGCACACAACTTATAACTTGAACTCCCACCGTTTCCACAACTGACTAACTCAAACTCACAGCATGCCCATAACTGACAAACTCGAACTAACACCGTGCCCACAACTAACTCTAACTCACATTCTGCCCACAACTGAGTAACTCTAACTCACAGCGTGCCCACAACTTACTAACTATAACTCAGTGTGCCCACAACTGACTAACTCTAACTCACACCATGCCCACAACTTACTCACACTGTGCCCACAACTAACTCACACCGTGCCCACAACTGACTAACTCACACCGTGCCCACAACTTACTCACAGCGTGCCCACAACTTACTCTAACTCACACTGTGCCCACAACTTACCAACTCAGTGTGCCCACAACTGACTAACTCTATCTCACACCATGCCCACAACTTACTGAGTGTGCCCACAACTTACTCACACCGTGCCCACAACTGACTAACTCTATAATTCACACCGTGCACACAACTTATAACTTGAACTCCCACCGTTTCCACAACTGACTAACTCAAACTCACACCATGCCCACAACTTACTAACTCACAGTGTGCCCACAACTGACTAACTCTAACTCACACCATGCCCACAACTTACTAACTCACAGCGTGTCCACAATTGACGAACTCTAACTCACACCGTGCCCACAACTGATGAACTCACACCATGCCCACAACTTACTCACACTGTGCCCACAACTTACTCACACTGTGCCCACAACTAACTCACACTGTGCCCACAACTTACTAACTCACTGCGTGCCCACAACTTACTAACTCTAACTCACACCGTGCCCACAACTTAACAACTCAGTGTGCCCACAACTTACTAACTCCAACTCACACCGTGTCCACAACTTACCAACTCACAGCATGCCCATAACTGACTAATTCAAAATCACAGCGTGCCCACAACAGACTAACTCAAACTCACACCGTGCCCACATTTCACTAACTCGAACTCACAGCGTCCCAACAACATACTAATTCGAACTCACAGCGTGCCTACAACTGACTAACTCGAACTCACAACGTACCCACAAATAACTAACTTGAACTCACAATGTACCCACAACTGACTAACTCGAACTCACACTGTGCCCATAACTTACTAACTCGAACTCACAGCATGCCCATAACTGACTAACTCAAAGTCACATCGTGCCACAACTGACTAACCCTATAACTCACACCGTGCCCACAACTTACTAACTCTATAATTCACACCGTGCACACAACTTACTCACACCGTGCCCACAACTTACTAACTCTATAATTCACACCGTGCCCACAACTTACTAACTCTATAATTCACACCGTGCCCACAACTTACTAACTCTATAATTCACACCGTGCACACAACTTACTCACACCATGCCCACAACTTACTAACTCTATAATTCACACCGTGCCCACAACTTACTAACTCTATAATTCACACCGTGCACACAACTTATAACTTGAACTCCCACCGTTTCCACAACTGACTAACTCAAACTCACAGCATGCCCATAACTGACAAACTCGAACTAACACCGTGCCCACAACTAACTCTAACTCACATTCTGCCCACAACTGAGTAACTCTAACTCACAGCGTGCCCACAACTTACTAACTATAACTCAGTGTGCCCACAACTGACTAACTCTAACTCACACCGTGCCCACAAATGACTAACTCACACCATGCCCACAACTTACTCACACTGTGCCCACAACTAACTCACACCGTGCCCACAACTGACTAACTCACACCGTGCCCACAACTTACTCTAACTCACACTGTGCCCACAACTTACCAACTCAGTGTGCCCACAACTGACTAACTCTATCTCACACCATGCCCACAACTTACTGAGTGTGCCCACAACTTACTCACACCGTGCCCACAACTTACTAACTCTATAATTCACACCGTGCACACAACTTATAACTTGAACTCCCACCGTTTCCACAACTGACTAACTCAAACTCACAGCATGCCCATAACTGACAAACTCGAACTCACAGCATGCCCATAACTGACGAACTCAAAAGCACACCATGCCCACAACTGACTAACTCAAACTCACACAGTGCCCACAACTCACTAACTCGAACTCACACCCTGCCCACAACTTACTAACTCGAACTCACATGGTGCCCACAACTTACTAACTCAAACTCACACCGTGTCCACAACTGACTAACTCTATAACTCACACCATGCCCATAACTTACTAACTCTGTAACTCACACCGTGCTCACAACTTATAAATTGAACTCACAGCGTACCCACAACTGACTAACTCGAACTCACACTGTGCCCATAACTTACTAACTCGAACTCACAGCATGCCCATAACTAACTCAAAATCACAGCGTGCCCACAACTAACTCAAACTCACACCGTGCCCACATTTCAGTAACTCAAACTCACAGCGTGCCCACAACATACTAATTCTAATTCACAGCGTGCCCACAACTTACCAACTATAACTCACAGGATGCCCACAACTGACTAACTCTAACTCACACCGTGCCCACAACTTACTAACTCACAACGTGCCTACAACTTACTAACTTCCAGCGTGCCCACAACTTACTAACTCTAACTCACAGCATGCCCACAGCTGACTAACTCTAACTCACACCATGCCCACAACTTACTAACTCACAGTGTGCCCACAACTGACTGACTATAACTCACATGGTGCCCACAACTTACTAACTCGAACTCACTCCGTGCCCACAACTTACCAGGTCTATAACTCACAGCCTTTTGTGGCAACACCTTTTTAAGATGTCTTTGGTGGTGGAGAGGCTTGGACCCATGATGGAGCTGACTGAGATTACAACTTTCCGTAGCTTTTTCCGATCCTGTGCACACCTACCTGCCACCCCCCCCCCACCACCGTATCAGACGGTGATGCAACCAGTGAGAATGTTCTCCACAGTGCACCTACAGATTCCATCTTCTTCATTCCCTCATGATTTCCACCTTTCACTTCTCAGCGTCTTACATCATTTCTACTCTCCCCTCCTCCCTCACCTGCCTATCAACTCCATTCCTGAATCCATCTATCAACTGCCAGCTCTTGCTCCACCCTTCCCCACCATTTTATACAGGCTATTTTTTTTCCAATCCTGATGAAAGGTCTCAACTCAAAACACTGTCTATTCCCCTCCAAAATGCTGCCTGACACGCTGAGTTCCTCTAGCTTCTTTACGTTTGTTTCAGATTTATTATCAGACTTACACACAGTGGCCACTTTCTGAGGTGCAGGAGTAGAAGCCAGTGAGGTCTTAGCCCAACCACTTTGAGGTTTGACATTTTGTGTATTCAGAGATGCTCTTCTACACATCGCTGTTGTAATGTGTGGTTATTTGAGTTACTGTCAGCTTGAACCAGTCTGGCCATTCTCCCCTGACCTCTCTCATTAACAAGATGTTTTTGCCCACAGAACTGCCACTCACTGGATTTTTTTTCTGTCTCTCTGCACCATACCTTACATGAAAATCCCACAAAATCAGCAGTTTTTGAGTTACTCAAACCAGCCTGTCTGGCACCAACAATTGTTCCACAATCAATTACTTAGATCACATTTGTTCCCCTTTCTGATGTTCGGTCTGAACAACAACTGAACCTCTTGACCATGTCTGCATGCTTCTATGCATTGAGTTGCTGCCACACCAGTGGCTGATATGATACTTACATTAACGAAGTGGCCACCGAGTGTATGGTGTGAAATTTCATCTGCCCTGCTCTGCTGGGGGAGAAGCTGACAGCAATGCAGGTGGATGCTTTCCTGGTGTCATGGATTCTTGATTACCTGACTGGCAGACCACAGTGCATGTGCTTGCAACACTGTGTGTCCGACAGAGTGATCAGCAGCACTGGGGCTCCACAGGGGACTGTCTGATCTCCCTTTCTCTTCACCATTTGCACCTCAGACTTCAACTACTGCACAGAGTCTTGTCATCTTCAGAAGTTTTCTGATGACTCTGCCATGCTTGGATGCATCAGCAAGGGAGATGAGGCTGAGTACAGGCCTACGGTAGGAAACTTTGTCACATGGTGTGAGTAGAATTATCTGCAGCTTAATGTGAAAAAGACTAAGGAGCTGGTAGTAGATCTGAGAAGAGCTAAGGTACCGGTGACCCCTGTTTCCATCCAGGGGGTCAGTGTGGACATGGTGGATGATTACAAATACCTGGGGATACGAATTGACAATAAACTGGACTGGTCAAAGAACACTGAGGCTGTCTACAAGAAGGGTCAGAGCCGTCTCTATTTCCTGAGGAGACTGAAGTCCTTTAACGTCTGCCAGACGATGCTGAGGATGTTCTACGAGTCAGTGATCTAACCAGTGCGATCATGTTTGCTGTTGTGTGCTGGGGCAGCAGGCTGAGGGTAGCAGACACCAACAGAATCAACAAACTCATTCGTAAGGCCAGTGATGTTGTGGGGATGGAACTTGACTCTCTCATGGTGGTGTCGGAAAAGAGGACGCTGTCCAAGTTGCATGCCATCTTGGACAATGTCTCCCATCCACTACATAATGGACTGGTTGGGCACAGGAGTACATTCAGCCAGAGACTCATTCCACCGAGATGCAGCACAGAGCGTCATAGGAAGTCATTCCTGCCTGTGGCCATCAAACTTTACAACTCCTCCCTTGGAGGGTCAAACACCCTGAGCCAATAGGCTGGTCCTGGACTTATTTCCTGGCATAATTTACATATTACTATTTAATTATTTATGGTTTATTACTATTTAATTATTTATGGTGCAACTGTAACAAAAACCAATTTCCCCCAGGATCAATAAAGTATGACTATGACTATGACTAAATTTGGTTTTTTTTGCAGCAGTATAGTTTTCGAACTGGCTTCACACCATAATGCAAACCTCACTGGAAGTATCTAACACACCAGCACTTGACTAAGGCCATAAATATTTCTGTAAACGCAATATCCTCGTGGAAATTGAGGTCTTGCCCAGAATACAGTAGTTTCTATCTTTTACAGCCCATTATTTTGCCAGATTCATATGAAATCATCTTTGCTACTTTGCAATTAGTCCAACTTCAGCACAGAAACTTGAAACATTTGCACACCAAGCATGTGGAATGGAAGGCAGCAAAGGGCTACATGTAGCGAGGTGAGATTAGCAATAAATACATTTAAAGTGACCAGCCACTCAAATCTTTTACAAAACAAGGCTTGCGTCTTGCACCCTGTAACATTCTCTGCATCACACTCTTGTGCCCTAGGCCTTGTTCTGGAAGACCATAAGTCACAGGGCCAGAATTAGGCCATTTGGCCCATTCTGTCATGACTGATTTATTTACTCTCTCAGCCCAATTCTCCTGCCTTTTCCCCCCTCACCTTTGACACTCCTATCAATCAAGGTACTGTTTGCCACACTGCCATCAGGTATCTACAGTGGCATGCAAAAGTTTGGGCACCCCTGGTCAAAATTTCTGTTACTGTGAATAGCTAAGTGAGTAAAAGATGAACTGATTTCCAAAAGGCATAAAGTTAAAGATGACACATTTCGTTAATATTTTAAGCAAGATTTTTTTTTATTTCCTTCTTTTACAGTTTCAAAATAACAAAAAAGGAAAAGGGCCTGAAGCAAAAGTTTGGGCACCCTGCATGGTCAGTACTTAGTATCACCCCCTTTGGCAAGTATCACAGCTTGTAAACGCTTTCTGTAGCCAGCTAAGAGCCTTTCAATTCTTGTTTTGGGGATTTTTGCCCATTCTTCCTTGCAAAAGGCTTCTAGTTCTGCGAGATTCTTGGGCCATCTTGCATGCACTGCTGTTTTGAGGTCTATCCACAGATTCTCGATGATGTTTATGTCAGGGGACTGTGAGGGCCATGGCAAAACCTTCAGCTTGCGCCTCTTGAGGTAGTCCATTGTGGATTTTGAGGTGTGTTTAGGATCATTATCCTGTTATAGAAGCCATTCTCTTTTCATCTTCAGTTTTTTTACAAACAGTGTGATGTTTGCTTCCAGAATTTGCTGGTATTTAATTGAATTCACTCTTCCCTCTACCAGTGAAGTGTTCCCCATGCCACTGACTGCAACACAAGCCCAAAGCTTGATCGATCCACCCCTGTGCTTAACAGTTGGAGAGGTGTTCTTTTCATGAAATTCTGCACCCTTTTTTCTCCAAACATAGCTTTGTTCATTGCAGCCAAAAAGTTCTATTTTAACTTCATCAGTCCACAGGACTTATTTCCAAAATGCATCAGGCTTGTTTAGATGTTCCTTTGCAAACTTCTGACGCAGAATTTTGTGGTGAGGATGCAGGAAAGGTTTTCTTCTGATGACTCTTCCATGAAGGTCATACTTGTGCAGTAGAACAGTGCACCACCACTCCAGAGTCTGCTAAGTCTTCCTGAAGGTCTTTTGTAGTCAAACGGGGGTTTTGATTTGCCCTTCTAGCAATCCTACGAGTAGTTCTCTCGGAAAGTTGTCTTGGTCTTCCAGACCTCAACTTGACTTCCACTGTTCCTGTTAACTGCCATTTCCTTAATTATGTAACGAACTAAGGAAACGGCTACCTGAAAACGCTTTGCTATCTTCTTATATCCTTCTCCTGCTTTGTGAGCGTCATTTATTTTAACCTGCAGAGAGCTAGGCAACTGCTTAGAGGAGCCCATGGCTGCTGATTGTTAGAACAAGGTTTGAGGAGTCAGGGTATTTATAAAGCTTTGAAATTTGCATCACCTGGCCTTTCCTAACAATGACTGTGAACAAGCCATAGCTCTAACAAGCTAATTAAAGTTTGAGAACTTGGTAAAAGTTATCTGAGAGCTCAAATCTCTTGGGATGCCCAAACAAAAATAATACACTAATCTTGCTTAAAATGTTGAAAAGAATATTTCATCTTTAACTTTATGACTTTTGGAGATCAGTTCACATCCTACTCATTTAATTATTCACGGTAACAGAAATTTTGACCAGGGGTGCCCAAGCTTTTGTATGACACTGTATCAACCTCTATTTTGAATATTCTCACTGACTTGGCCTCTACAGCCACCTGTGGCAATGAATTCCGGAATCACCATCTTCTGGCTCAAGAAATTGCCCCCCAACTCTGCTCTAGAGGATTCTGAGGCTGTGTCCTCTGGTCCTAGACTCTAGCATGTTTCCTGAAGGAAAAACCCTCTCCCCACCAACTCCACTGAGGACTTTCAATATTCAAAAAGTTTCAATGAGAACCCCATCCCCCACCCCCAGCCTCAGTGAGTACAGGCCCAGAGCCATCGAATACTCCTCATGTGTTAACCCTTTCATTCCTGGGTTCATTGTAAAACTATTCTGGACACTCCAATTTCAGCACATACTTTCTTAAATATGGGTCCCAAAATCTTTTTCTTGGCAACATTAGAGGAGATAAACTTGAAATATTCAAATGACCAAAACATGGTTTTGCATAGAAGTTGTAACTGAAACTGGTATTCCCCACTCTCCCCCAACCAGGTTGTGCTATTTAACTTCCAGAGGTCCAAATTCCAGGTTTTGCTTATCATTAACCTTTTCTTTTTATTCCCCTTTCCTTAATCCACCTAAATCCTGTGATGTTGCTCTAATCTTTGCCGCAGTGGTTGCTTCCCAAAATGCATTCCACAGTCTTGTAATCCTTTGATTTGCCTTCTTTCAGCCAGCTCTCCAAACCTTTTCTTGAATGTTGACATAGTCTCTGCCTTGGGCAATAGTTTACACACCTTACTCTTAAAACCCATGCATTTAAACCCTGCATCTCCCAAGCCAAATCATCGACCCCCACTAACCACTGTAAACAGCTGATGCAAACATGAGGTTCAGTTGAACAAGCAATTGGTTAATTTGCAAGTTACAACAGCAGGAAAGGAATGCACTGTGTAATGGCTTGAACTGTCTGAACAGTATGCAAGACAAGCTTTTCACTGTATCTCAGTACACGTGACAATAGTAAACCACCACCAATACCAGGAATTTTTTTGTGAGACTGTTTCCATTTAATCTTTTAAGATTAAGGTTAGCTTTAATTGCCACATGTACATTGGAACATGGTGAAATGCATCATTTGCATCGAAAGACACTGCCCACAAGATCAGCACACTTCCATGCCAAAATGGCGTGCCCGCTATGTACTAACCCCAACCCTTGCGTTTTTGGAATGTGGGAGGAAATCGGAGCACCCGGAGAAATTCCACGTGGTCACCGGGACAACCTACAAGTTCCTTACAGACAGTGGTGGGAACCAAACCTCTTACAGATAGTGCGATAACACTAACTGCTCCATCTCTTCCTCAGAGTGACAACCACGTGAAGGTGTTGGGGATCTGGTTCGAAGGGGCTGAGGCGTGCAACAAGAGCTGGCAGGAGCGGACTGCCAAGGTGAAACAGAAACTGGGACTGTCGGGAGGGCGCTCCCTGTCGATAACGGGCAAGAACCTGGTCATCAGGTGTGAGGTGCTCTCAGGGCTGCTGTACTTGGCGCAGGTCTGGCCCGTCCCCCGCTCCTACAGCTCGGAAATCACCCGGGCTGTCTTCAGATTCATCTGGGGATCCAAGATGGAGCGGGTGAGACGGACCATCATGCACAACTCCCTGGACAACGGGGGCAAGAACGTCCCCAATGTCGCCCTCACCCTGATGGCCAGCTTCGTATGTGGCTGCATCAGGTTGTGTGTAGAACCCAGGTATGTGGGCACCAAGTACCACTATGTGCCCAGGTTCTACTTGTCGCCCTGGCTACGAAGGATGGGTCTGGCCCCACTCCCGCGCAACGCCCCAGTCAGCTGGTCGTTGCCGGTATACCTGTCCTACGTAGCAAAGTTCTTCCAGGAGAACGCCTTTGACCACAGGGCCATCAGGCAGTGGTCGGCACATAGTGTCTTGCAGGCACTGCAGGAGAAGGACGTGATGGACACAGTGGGGTGGTTCCCTGAGCAGACTGTCCAGTTCATCTGGCAAAATGCCTCATTGCCAGATCTCACCAACAGGCACCAAGACCTCGCCTGGCTGGCGGTGAGAGGGGCCCTCCCAGTCAGAGCCCTCCTGTACGCCCGTAACGTTGTCTCCGCACCCCACTGCCCACAGGAGAACTGCAGTGAGGAGGAGTCTGTGACCCACCTCTTTGCACACTGCCAGTTCGCAGAGAGGGTGTGGAGGAGGATGGATGGGCTAGTGTCACGTTTTATCCCCAGCAGCTGCGTAACAGAGGACTCTCTGTTCTACGGGCTGTTCCCGGGGACGCACACGGAGACCAACATCCGGTGCTGCTGGCAGATCATCAACTCGGTGAAAGACGCTCTTTGGTCGGCCCGAAACTTGATGATCTACCAGCACATGGAGATGTCCGTGGGAGAATGCTGCCGACTGGCACATTCTCGGCTGCAGGAGTACGTGCTGAGGGACGCGCTGAAACTCGGTGCAGCCACCGCAAGGGCCCGGTGGGGAAGGACCACAGTATAGGTTTCTCCACCTGTGGGAGTGGGAGGGGTCGGTGGGCAGGGAGTATACCCCTCACCAATGATATGCTAAGCTGAACTACTGGAGTGCCACGTGGGTGGCTACAAATACGGATATCTACTGACTATAATGGAAACGTATGTAAAGGATGAAAAGTGATTGAATGGTTTATTGTATATATTTATTTTTGAATAAAGTACATTTTGAAATTAAAAAAAACTCATCTCAATCCACTGAAAAATATTTCAGCTTTCTCCAACTCCAGGAGAGTTCCAGAGAACCCAGACCACAGAATTCGATTTTAAATTGTGATATCTCTCACTGGCTCATTCCATTAAACAAACTAAAACTGCAGAAATCTATTCTGGATCATTTATCCAAAACCAATCATATGGCTCTAAACTGGTCTCAGCACAATTATCCCTGACTACCAGAAAGGCCTAATCAAAAATCTTTCGATTATCACAGACCCTGTTTGACTTTTCATTTCCTGCTGGATAGTATTTTACTATAGAGTAAATTTAAATGAAAAGGAATCCAAGTAACATATTCCCAAGGACTCTACATAATAAATCCATGCTGGAACATACTATCTTTTATAAAGAAAGAGTAACTGAAATTTGTAAACTTCTCTAAGCAAACCTTCTGGACAAACCAAACTTTTTTAAAATAGTCTCATATGGACCACTTTAAAAAAATATACATACTCTATCTTCAGTTTTCAGTTTTTTTTCCTTGTTCTGTACAAGTGTTGTGTCATTTTGTATTTTTTAGAATTGATTTTAAAGGGTTGTGTCATTTTGTATTTTTTAGAATTGATTTTAAAGTTCTCCTAATTGTTTTTAAAGCTCTCAATGGTATGGGACCAGAGAACGTGACAGAATCATTTTTGTTTTATAATCCTGTTCCAGCTCTCAGGTCTTTTTCCACTGGTCTCTTTCATTTAAACAATTTCCCTCAAAAGGTAACTGGCAGGCCAGCTTTTTTGAACTACGCTCCTAAACTGTGGAACTCAACACCTAAAACTCTAAGAGAGACAGACTCGTTGACACTTGTAAACACCAACTCCATACCTATTATTGAATCTTGCTTTTAACTAAAATCTTTTTGTCCTTTATTTGCACAGTCCCTTGTAAAGCACTTTCAACTATGTTGCCGATATGAAAAGTGCTGAATGAATAAGTTATTATTATTATCTTTGCAACACATCTAGACTGGGTAATGGGGAAGCAGACCACCTCAGCACTTTAGAGGCCAAGTTGTCACATTTTCACTGCCGGTTTCAAATGAGCCGAAGAACAGGTGGTCTTGATCAGGAGGCCTACTCTTAGCTGATGGCTACTTTTAATTAAACAGAGGTTAACTAGTTCAACTGGAGAAAGAGTTTGCTACTGACCCACTGAGGTCAAAGATGCCGGCAACCCCCAGGATGTGCCAAGCTAACAGATTGCAGCAAAGCAATTATAAAGATTAGCTTTATTTGTCACAAGTACATCAAAATATAAAATGAAATGTTTCTTTTGTGTCAAATCCATTCAGTGAGGATTGCGCTGGGCAGCCTGAAAATGTTGCCATCCTTCCAGCCCCAACTCACAACTCACTAACCTTAACTATATGTCTTTGGAATATGGGAGGAAACCAGAGCACCATACGGTCACCGGGAGAGGCATCAGCGGCAGCAGAAGGCAGGCAGAGCACCATCAAACGTAGCGAGTTCTTTCTTCTTGCGTGGGAGTTTCCCTTATTTTTTTAAACCACAAAACAGAGATGGGTCTAGCAGAGTGGCCATTGTCGGAGTGGGTGCTAGAGTCAGAGTGGGAACTTAGAGGCTTTGACTTGGGAGGCTTCAACAAGAAGAGGCTGAGTCCAAAGAAACCGGTAAGAAGGGTAGGATCACACATAAAAAGTGCTGGTGAACACAGCAGGCCAGGCAGCATCTATAGGAAGCGGTTTTGGCCCGAAACATCAACTGTAGAGATCCTGCGCAGTAAGTTTAGGGAGTTGGAAAGGAAGCTGAAGAACAGGACCTCCAAGGTAGTAATCTCCAGATTACTCCCGGTGCAAAGAACTAGGGAAGTTCAGAGCCGGAAGGTAGCACAGACGAATGAGTGGATGAGGAGATGGTGCAGGGGGCAGGGTTTTAAGTTCTTTGGAACCTTTTCTGGGGAAGGGGTGACCTGTAGAAGTGGGACGAGTTGCACCTGAACTGGAAGGGAACCAATTTCCTGGGAGGGAGGTTCGCTAATACTATTGGGGAGGGTTTAAACTAGATTTTCATAGGATTGGGAACCGAAGTGCAGTGGCAGAGGATGGGGAGGTTGGTGCACTATTAGGGAGGAACGGGAACATAAATTGGGAGCAGATGTTCTCAGGGAAACACATGGCAGAAATGTGGCAAATGTTCAGGGAACATTGGCATGGCATTCTGCATAGTTAAGTTCTACTGAGGCACGGAAAGGATGGTAGGGTAACTGAACCATGGTGTACAAAGGATGTAGAAGATCTAGTTAAGAGAAAAAGAAAAGCTTACGAAAGGTCCAAGAAACACTCAGAAACTTCTATAGATGTACTGTGGAAATCATTCTGACAGGCTGCATCACTGTCTGCTATGGGGGGAGGGGGCTACTGCACAGGACTGACAGAAGCTGCAGAGGATTGTAAAATCTAATTAACTCTATCTTGGGTACTAGCCTACAAAGCACCCAGGACATCTTTAGGGAGCAGTGTTTCAGGAAGGCAGCGTCCATTATTAAGGACGTCCAACAGCCAGGGCATGCCCTTTTCTCACTGTTACCATCAGGTAGGAGGTACAGAAGCCTGAAGGCACACACTCAGTGATTCAGGAACAGCTTCTTCCCCTCTGCCATCCGATTCCTAAGTGGACATTGAAGCTTTGGACACTACCTCACTTCTGTTTTTGCACGATTTTAAATCTATTCAACATACACACGCTGTTTAATGATTTACTTATTTTTTCCTCTTCTTCTATATTATGTATTACATTGAACTGCTGCTAAGTTAACAAATTTCACGACACATGCCAGTGATAATAAACCTGATTTTGATTCTGATTCTGACTAGGTTCTGTTACAGCTCTAGAAAATTACAAGTTTGCCAGGAAGGAGCTTAAGAATGAAATTAGGTGAGTTGGAAGGGGCCATGAGAATGCCTTGGCGAGCAGGATAAAGGAAAACTCCAAGGTATTCTATAAGTATGCGAACAGCAAGAGGATAAGCCATGTGAGAATAGGACCGATCAGGTGCGATAGTGGAAAAGTGTGCATAGAGCTGGAGGAAGTAGCAGAGGTACTTTAATGAATACTTTGCTTCAGTATTCACCAGTGAAAAAGACCTTGGCAATTGTGGGGATGACTTACAGCGGACTGAAACACTTGAGTGTATCGACAGTAGGATAGAGGATGTGCTGAAGCTATTATAAGCAGAAAGTTAGATAAGTCTCCGGGACCAGATGAGATATACCCCAGGCTACTGTGGAAAGTGAGGGAGAGATTGCTGAGCCTCTGGCGATGATCTTTGCATCATCAATGGGAGAGGTTCCAGAGGATTGGTGGGTTGCAGATGTTGTTTCCTTATTCAAGAAAGGGAGTAGAGATAACCCAGGAAATTATAGACCAGTGAATCTTAATTCAGTGGTTGGTAAGTTGATAGAGAAGATCCTGAGAGGCAGGATTTATGAACATTTGGAGAGACAAAATCTTATTAGGGATAGTCAGCATGGCTTTGTCAAGGGCAGGTTGTGGCTTAAGAGCCTGACTGAATTTTTTGAGGCTATGACTAAACACTTTGATTAAGGTAGAGTTGTAGGTGTAGCGTATATGGATTTTAGCAAGGCATTTGATAAGATACCCCATACAAGCTTTATTAAGAAAGTAAGGAGGCATGGGATCCAAGGGGACCTGGTTTTGTGGATCCAGAATTGGCCTACCCACAGAAGGCAAAGAGTGATCATATTCTGCATGGACGTCAGTGACCAGTGGTGTGCCCCAGGGATCTGTTCTGGGACCCGTTCTCTTCGTGATTTTTATAAATGACCTGGATAAGGAAGTGGAAGAATGGGTTAGTAAATTTGCTGATGACACAAAGATTGGAGGTGTCGTTGTTAGTGTGGAGGGCTGTCAGAGGTTACAGTGGGACATTGATAGGATGCAAAACTGGGCTGAGAAGTGGCAGATGGAGTTCAACCCAGATAAGTGTGAGGTGGTTCATTTTGGTAGGTCAAATATGATGGCAGAATAATGGTAAGACATTTGGCAGTGTGGAGGATCAGAGGGATCTTGGGGTCCGAGTCCATAGGACACGCAAAGCTGCTGTGCAGATTGACCCTGTGGTTAAGAAGGCATATGGTGCATTGACCTTCATCAACCGTGGGATTGAGTTTAAGAGCCGAGAGGTAATGTTGCAGCTACATACGACCCTGGTCAGACCCCACTTGGAGTACTGTGTTCAGTTCTAGTCACCTCAATACAGGAAGGATGTGGATGCTATAGAGAGAGTGTAAAGGAGATTTACAAGGATGTTGCCTGGATTGGAGAGCATGTCTTATGAGAATAGGTTGAGTGAACTTGGCCTTTTCTCCTTGGAGCAATGGAGAATGAGAGGTGACCTGATAGAGGTGTACAAGATGATGGCAGGCTGATCATGTGGATAGTCAGAGACTTTTTCCAGGGCTGAAATGGCTAACACGAGGGGGCTTAGTTTTAAAGTACTTGGAAGTAAGTACAAAGGGGATGTCAGAGGTAAGTTTTTCACACAGAGAGTGGTGGGTGTGGGAAAGCACTGCCAGTGATGGTGGTAGAGGCGGATACAATAGGGTCTTTTAAGAGCCTCTTAGATAGGTAAATGGAACTTAGGAAAATAGAGGGCGATGCGGTAGGGAAATTCCAAGCAGTTTCTAGAGTAGGTTACATGGTCGGCACAACATTGTGGGCTGAAGGGTCTGTAATGTGCTGTAGATTTCTATGTTCTACGTACCAACTCCTTAGAGACAATGGAAGAAATCAAACCCCAATCTATCAGCTGGCACTGTAAGGTGTTGCATTGACTGCTTTGCTAGTGGGGGCCAACCAATATAATTGCCTTCCATGTCCCTAGATAAGGAAATTGCAAGAGTTCAAACTTCCAAAAGATCCTCAGTGACTCATTCTACCCATAAGAGAAGAGGTGCATTGTGATGCAGTGAAGAGTGGACAGCTGGTAATAACATGGCCTGGTGAGAGAAGAGGAGCATTGCAGTCCGGTGAAGAGTGGGCAGCTGGTAATAACATGTCCTGGTAAGGAAAGAGAACACTGCGGTGTGGTGAAGAGTGGACAGCTGGTAATAACATGTCTTGGTGACAGATGAGGAGCATTGCGGTGTGGTGACGAGTGGAAGACCGGTGCTGCCGGCGTGGGCTTTGCATGTTGTCACTGGGACTGTGCAGGTTTCCTCTAAATGTTTCCATTTCCTCTCCCATCCCAACCTGCAGATTGGTTGGTTAATTGGGCTGTAAACTGCCCCTCGAATAGGTGGGACACAGAGGGTGGATGGTGGGTGAGTTGATGGGATTGTGGGGAGAACAGGTTACAGGGAACATTACTGGGGCAAATATCATTGCTCTATGAGTCAGCATAAGACCGGTGGAGCAAATGACCTTCAATGTTGTGAGAAAGGAAGGCCATAAGCATAGAAACAGGCTATTTGTCCCATCTGTTCTGTGCCAAACTTTTTCTGCCTAGTCCCACCTATCGCACCTGGACCATATCCATGTACTATCTCTAAACCTCTGCTAGATAGTTGTTATCCAGTTGCATCTACCAGCACTAACTACTGGTCAGTAATGGCTCTTAAGATAAAGACCACAGTTTTGCCCTGGGATCAGGAAAGGGGCAAATCCATGTTTTAGATTCTGAGTAACACACACAGAATGCTAGAGAATCTCAGCAGGTCAGGCAACATCTGTGGAAAGGGATAAAGAGTCAACATTTCAGGTTGACAGGAATACAGGGTGTCAGCACAAAACATTGACTCTTTCTTCCTCTCCATAGATGCTGCCTGGCCTGCTGAGTACCTCCAGCATTTTGTGTGTGTTGCTCTGGATTTCAGCATTTGCAATCTGTTGATTATGATTCGGTTCTGAGAAATGACAGCAGAGAAGACAGTCTGGAAAAGCAGGAAGACAAGAGAAGCTCAGAAGATTGTGATCGTACCAAGATGATGAACTGATCGGCATGCAAACAAAGCTTTTCACTGTAATTCAGTGCACATGACAATAATAAACCAATTTACCGATTTGCATTTATTATCTCCCGCTGCACATGGGCAATGCTGGATGCCTGTGACAGAGTTATGAGGCCGAGAGATAATGTAGGTTCAAAGGGCAAGATACAAGATTAGCTTACAGATGGGCAACTCACAAGCCATAAGACTATATTACTGAATTACAGAAACATCACATGTTGTGCATCGAATTAAAAACAGTATTTGAGAAATACAAGACAGTCTGTGCAACAATTATACAGATTGGAACCTCAGAGACAATATATCCTGTGAAAGGTGAAATAGTTTAAAGTATGAATACTGAAATGTAATCATATATAAACGGCAGATGCTGGAATCTGCAGCAACAATCTACCGGAGGAAATCAGTACCTTGAGCATCATCCGTGGGCAGAACAGAATCATTGACGTTTCTGGTCAAAATCAATCAGGACTGATACAGGCTTCAGGCCCAAAACACTCACAATTCCCACCCCCACCTCCAATAGATGCTGGATTTCACCAGCACATTGTACATTACTGTCATACAATGTCTCCTTACTGCAAAAACAGATTCCAGGGAGTACACATTCGACAATATTTGCAAGTCCTGGAAGTAAACCGTCCATTTATGGACATTTCCAGGATATAAACATTGCTGGCAATGTTGAAATTTATTGCCCATCCCCAACTTCACTTTAGCTAGAGGCTGTTAGATGTTCAACACTTAGACCTAACACATTCCAAGAGTCTTGCAAGGGTGGGATTGACAGATGGCCTTCCGTGAGGACTCTGGCAAACTAGCTGGGTTAAACAACTACATGATAGTTTAATGCAAACTGAAACTAATTACATTTTTTAAAACACACAGACATATAAGATATATAACCATATAACCATTTTTTAAAACACACAGATATATAACCATATAACAATTACAGTACAGAAACAGGCCATCTCGGCCCTTCTAGTCCATGCCAAACGCTTACTCTCACCTAGTCCCACCGACCTGCACTCAGCCCATAACCCTCCATTCCTTTCCGGTCCATATAGCTACCCAATTTAACTTTAAATGACATCATCGAACCTGCCTCAACCACTTCTGCCGGAAGCTCATTCCACACAGCTACCACTCTCTGAGTAAAGTTCCCCCTCATGTTACCCCTAAGCTTTTGCTCTTTAACTCTCAACTCATGTCCTCTTGTCTGAATCTCCCCTACTCTCAATGGAAAAGGCCTATCCACGTCAACTCTATCTATCCCCCTCATAATTTTAAATACCTCTATCAAGTCCCCCCTCAACCTTCTACGCTCCAAAGAATAAAGACCCAACTTGTTCAACCTTTCTCTGTAACTTAGGAGATGAAACCCAGGTAACATTCTAGTAAATCTTCTCTGTACTCTCTCTATTTTGTTGACATCTTTCCTATAATTCGGTGACCAGAACTGTACACGATACTCCAAATTTGGCCTTACCAATGCCTTGTACAATTTCAACATTACATCCAAACTCCTATACTCAATGCTCTGATTTATAAATTCCAGCATACCAAAAGCTTTCTTCACCACCCTAGCCACATGAGATTCCACCTTCAGGAAACTATGCACCATTATTCCTAGATCCCTCTGTTCTACCATTGTTCTTCAATGCCCTACCATTTACCATGTATGTCCTATTAACCACAGAAACTACAGAACAGAAACAGGCCTTTTGGCCCTTCTTGGCTGTGCCGAACCATTTTCTGCCTAGTCCCACTGACCTGCACATGGACCATATCCCTCCATACACCTCCCATCCATGTATCTGTCCAATTTATTCTTAAATGTTAAAAAAGAACCCGCATTTACCACCTCGTCTGGCAGCTCATTCCATACTCCCACCACTCTCTGTGTGAAGAAGCCCCCACTAATGTTCCCTTTAAACTTTTCCCCCCTCACCCTTAACCCATGTCCTCTGGTTTTTTTCCTCCCCTTGCCTCAGTGGAAAAAGCCTGCTTGCATTCACTCTATCTATACCCATCATAATTTTATATACCTGTATCAAATCTCCCCTCATTCTTCTACGCTCCAGGGAATAAAGTGCTAACATATTCAACCTTTCTCTGTAACTGAGTTTCTCAAGTCCCGGCAACATCCTTGTAAACCTTCTCTGCACTCTTTCAACCTTATTTATATCCTTCCTGTAATTTGGTGACCAAAACTGAACACAATACTCCAGATTCGGCCTCACCAATGCTTTATACAACCTCATCATAACATTCCAGCTCTAATACTCAATACTTTGATTAATAAAGGCCAATGTACCAAAAGCTCTCTTTACGACCCTATCTACCTGTGACGCCACTTTTAGGGAATTTTGTATCTGTATTCCCAGATCCCTCTGTTCCACTGCACTCCTCAGTGCCTTACCATTAACCCTGTATGTTCTACCTTGGTTTGTCCTTCCAACGTGCAATACCTCACACTTGTCTGTATTAAACTCCATCTGCCATTTTTCAGCCCATTTTTCTAGCTGGTCCAAGTCCCTCTGCAGGCTCTGAAAACCTTCCTCACTGTCTACTACACCTCCAATCTTTGTATCATCAGCAAATTTGCTGATCCAATTTACCACATTATCATCCAGATCATTGATGTAGATGACAAATAACAATGGACCCAGCACTGATCCCTGTGGCACACTACTAGTCACTAGCCTCCACTCGGAGAAGCAATTCTCTACTACCACTCTTTGGCTTCTACCATTGAGCCAATGTCTAATCCAATTTACCACCTCTCCATGTATACCTAGCGACTAAATTTTCCTAATTAACCTCCCATGCGGGATCTTGTCAAAGGCCTTACTGAAGTCCATGTAGACAATATCCACTGCCTTCCCTTCATCCACTTTCCTGGTAACCTCCTCGAAAAACTCCAATAGATTGGTCAAACATGACCTACCACGCACAAAGACATGTTGACTCTCTCTAATAAGTCCCAGTCTATCCAAATGCTTGTAGATTCTGTCTCTTACGACTCCCTCCAATAACTTACCTACTACCGACGTTAAACTTCCTGGCCTATAATTTCCCAGATTACTTTTTGATCCTTTTTTAAACAACGGAACAACATGAGCCACTCTCCAATCCTCCGGTACCTCACCTGTAGACAGCGACATTTTAAATATTTCTGCCAGGGCCCCCGCAATTTCAAGACTAGTCTCCTTCAAGGTCCGAGGGAACACCCTGTCAGGTTCCGGGGATTTATTCACTTTAATTTTCCTCAAGACAGCAAGCACCTCCTCCTTTTCAATCTGTACAGTTTCCATGATCTCACTACTTGTTTCCCTTAATTCCATAGACTTCATGCCAGTTTCCTTAGTAAATACAGACGCAAAAAACCTATTTAAGATCTCCCCCATTTCCTTTGGTTCCGCACATAGCCGACCACACTGATCTTCAAGAGGGCCAATTTTATCCCTTACAATCCTTTTGCTCTTAATATACCTGTAAAAGCTCTTTGGATTATCCTTCACTTTGACTGCCAAGGCAACCTCATGTCTTCTTTTAGCCCTCCTGATTTCTTTCTTAAGTATTTTCTTGCACTTCTTATACTCCTCAAGCACCTTATTTACTCCCTGCTTCCTATACATGATATACAACTCCCTCTTCTTCTTTATCAGAGTTGCAATATCCCTTGAGAACCAAGGTTCCTTATTCCTATTCACTTTGCCTTTAATCCTGACAGGAACATACAAATTCTGCACTCTCAAAACTTCTCCTTTGAGGGGTGCCCACCTACCGATCACACCTTTGCCAGAGAACAACCTGTCCCAATCCACGCTTTTTAGATCCTTTCTCATTTCTTCAAATTTGACCTTCTTCCAGTTCAGAACCTCAACCCTAGGACCAGATCTATCCTTGTCCATGATCAAGTTGAAACTAATGGTGTTATGATCACTGGAACCAAGGTGCTCCCCTACACAGACTTCTGTCACTTGTCCTAACTAGTTTCCTAACAGGAGATCCAATATTGCATCCCCTCTAGTTGGTCCCTCTATATATTGATTTAGAAAACTTTCCTGAACACATTTTACAAACTCGAAACCATCTAGACCCCTAACAGTATGGGAGTCCCAATCAATATATGGAAAATTAAAATCCCCTACCACCACAACTTTATGTTTCCTGCAGTTACCTGCTATCTCTCTGCAGATTTGCTCTTCCAATTCTCGCTTACTATTGGGTGGTCTATAATACAACCCCACTAATGTGGCCATACCTTTCCTGTTTCTCAGCTCCACCCATAAGGACTCAGTAGACAAGCCCTCTAATCTGTCCTGCCCGAGCACTGCTGTAACATTTTTTCCCTGACAAGCAATGCTACTCCCCCACCTTTCATTCCTCTGCCTCGATCATATCTGAAACATTGGAACCCTGGAATATTAAGCTGCCAGTCCTGCCCCTCCTGTAGCCAAGTTTCACTAATTGCTATAACGTCATAATTCCACGTGTCAATCCATGCCCTCAACTCATCCTCCTTCCCCACAATACTCCTAGCATTGAAATATATACACCTCAGAAGATTTTTACCACCACTCACAACCTTCCTATTAGCGGATTTGCTTGAACTTTTAACATCATTTATTTTCACCCCAGCCACACTGTCAGCTCTGGCACTCTGGTTCCCATCCCCCTGCAAATCTAGTTTAAAGCCTCCCCAATAGCACTAATAAACCTCCCTGAAAGGATATTGGTCCCCCTGTAGTTCAAGTGTAACCCGTCTCTCTTGTACAGGTCCCACCTGCCCCAGAAGAGGTCCCAATTATCCTGAAATCTGAAACCCTGCCCCCTACACCAGTTCCTCAGCCACTTGTTCATCCTTCAGAGCATCCTATTCCTACCCTCACTGGCACGTAACACAGGTAGCAATCCTGAGATTACCACCCTCGAGGTCCTGCTTTTCAACTTCCTACCAAGCTCTCTATACTCACTCTCCAGGACCTCCTCACTCTTGATGCTCTTAATTAGTCCTACCAAAATGTAGCACCTCACATTTATCAGCATTAAACCCCATCTGCCATCTTTCAGCCCACTCCTCTAACTGGCCTAAGTCTCTCTGCAAGTTTTGAAAACCTACTTCATTTTCCACAACTCCACCTATCCTAGTATCATCTGCAGACTTACTAATCCAATTTACCACCCCATCATCCAGATCATTATTGTATATGACAAACAACATTGGATACAGTACAGATCCCTGAGGCACACCAGTAGTCAGCGGCCTCCAATCTGACAAACAGTTATCCACCACTACTCTCTGGCGTCTCTGATCCAGCCACTGCTAAATCCATTTTACTACTTCAATATTAATACCTAACGATTGAACCTTCCTAACTAACCTTCCATGTCAAAGGCCTTACTGAAGTCCATATAGACAACATCCACTGCTTTACCCTCGTCAACTTTCCTAGTAGCCTCTTCAAAAAATTCAATAAGGTTTGTCAGACATGACTTTCCACTCACAAATCCATGTTGACTGTTCCTAATCAGACCCAGTCTAGCCAAATAATTATATATACCATCTCTAAGAATACTTTCCATCAATTTATCCACCACTGACATCAAATTCACGGGCTGATAATAGCTAGGTTTACTCTTAGAACCCTTTTTAAACAATGGAACAACATGAGCAATACGCCAATCCTCCAGCACCATCCCTGTTTCTAATGACATTTGAAATATTTCTGTCAGAGCCTCTGCTATTTCCACACTAACTTCCCTCAAGGTCCTAGGGAATATCCTGTCAGGACCCGGAGACTTATCGACTTTTATATTCCTTAAAAGCGCCAGTACTTGCTCTTCTTTAATGATCATAGTTTCCATAACTTCCCTATCTGTTTCCCTTACCTTACACAATTCAATATCCTTCTCCTCAGTGAATACCGAAGAAAAGAAATTGTTCAAAATCTCCCCCATCTCTTTTGGCTCCACACATAGCTGTCCACTCCGATTCTCTAAGGGACCTATTTTATCCCTCACTATCCTTTTGCTATTTATATAACTGTAGAAACCCTTTGGATTTATATTCACCTTAGTTGCTAAAGCAACCTCGTATCTTCTTTTAGCTTTTCTAATTGCTCTCTTAAGATTCTTTTTACATTCTTTATATTCCTCGAGCACCTCATTTACTCCATGCTGCCTATACTTATTGTAGATATCTCTCTTTTTCCGAACCAAGTTTCCAATATCCCTTGAAAACCATGGCTCTCTCAAACTTTTAACCTTTCCTTTCAACCTAACAGGAACATAAAGATCCTGTACCCTCAAAATTTCACCTTTAAATGACCTTCATTTCTCTATTACATCCTTCCCATAAAACAAACTGTCCCAATCCACTCCTTCTAAATCCTTTCGCATCTCCTTAAGCCTTTCTCCAATCAAAAATCTCAACCCTGGGTCCAGACCTATCCTTCTCCATAATTATGTTGAAACTAATGGCATTGTGATCAGTGGACCAGATCTAATGAATTTCTGAATTTAAATTCCTCCGGTGCAATATGGGATTTGAACTTGCACCTCTAGATCCACACTCCAAAACTCTAGCTGTTCATAACACAATCCTGTGAAAAGTATTAAAACTACTCCAATTCAAAAACAAATTCATTGGAACACTACGTTTCCACCAAACAGACATGTTGATGTAACTGTTTCTTTAGAACAGGGGCTCCCAACCCTTTTTTATGCCATGGACCAATGCCATTAAGCAAGGGGTCTGAACACCTCAGGTTGGGAACCCCTGATTTAGAACATCGTTTTCTCTCGCACATTGCTTGAGTCTGTTATCTACATTTATGGAGGACTCTCCTGGTGTACATATTCTGAGATCATTTGGTATATACTCATTTCTTTCAAATTTCCAAAGGAATTCCTGTTTCAATTGGGTGGCAAAGTGGTGTAGTGGTTAGCATTATGCTAATACAAAGCCAGCTACAGGATGAGGGATCGATTCCCACCGCTGTCTGTCCGTACGCAGGTTCTTCCCGTGACAGTCCCAAGACCTACAGGTTAGCGTTAGTGAGTTGTGGGTATGTTTAACAAGCCCAGTGACACTCAGCACAATCCTCGATGAGTTGATTTGATCCTAACGATGAATTTCACTGTATGTTTTTACGTACATGTGACAAATAAAGCTAATTTTTAACCTTTCTTTTAAACTCCTAACACAGATTCTCTTCCAATAAGTTATTTGTCCGACGGCAAAGTATACACATACAAACATGGGTTCCACGGTGGCATAGCAGTTAGCACGATGCCTTTACAGCTTGAAGCGTTGGAGTTTGGAGTTCAATTTCAATGTAACTGTAAGGAGTTTGTACACCCTCCTTGCGGAACGTGTGGCTTTCGTCCGGTTTCCTCCCACAGTCTGGACATACAGGTTAATCGGTGAACTGGCCGTTGTAAAATGTTCTGTGATTAGGCTCGGGTTCATGGGGGGGGGGGTGCTCAAGAGCTGGAATGGCCTATTTCCTGCTGTATCTCAGTTCATCTTGCACCCCCCCCCCCCAAAAGCAGCTGTGAGTGAACACAAAGTATGAGTGCACAGCTTCGACCAAAGGAAGGTCCTGGAAAGATAACATATGCACTGATTAGCTGAAGCGTGTTGACCGAGACGGAGACCAGCATCATGTCATTCAAACACCAGAAGAATGTGAGTGAGCAGCTGGCCCCACTGACATCTGCACTCAAGGTCTGTTAGAATGTCTGCGTCTCCAAACCTTGAAAGGGAAACCAGAAACATTTTGGATAAATAAATGCTGCTGGTGCTGGGCTGGGAGGTGGAGCAGCTGCAGAATAAAACACATGTCATCCTCCTGTTTTTCTACGTGAACCTTATGCCCAGCAATTTGTTTACTTCATGCAATCATTTCCTTCAGAATTTCACATGTCCATCCTCAAAAACTATCTAAATAAGATCACTGCTAACGGATGTTACCTGGGGCTCACACATGTTCATGATGAGCATGACATATAGACAGTAACAACTCTGAGGGCAGCTGGTGTGTTTCGGACCTGTTCAGACGGCAGGTTGTGTGTTTTGGACCTGTTCAGAGGGTGCAGTCTTTTTGATTCCACTTCTGAGTTATTCCTTGAATTTAAATTCCTTATTTGTGATGTTGGATTTGAATGTCGCTCTAAATCATCCTCATTGCAAGAAGACCATATGACATAGAAGAAGAATTAGACTGTTTAGTCCATCAAGTCTGCTCAGCCATTCTATCATAGCTGATTTATTATCCCTCTCAAACCCACTCACCTGCCTTCTCCCCGTAACCTTGAGGGTGAAAGGTGAAATATTTAGGGGGAACATTTGATGACCTGACTAATCAAGAACCTATCAACCTCTGCTTTAAATTCACACAATTAGGTTACTTAGGTTTAGTTTATTGTACGATACCAGGAGAGCAAGACAGAAGCAGGAATAGCGAACAGGATAAGGACTCAGGACTGGACTAGGCTGGGACCAAGGGTCTGGGTTTGGACTCGGAATCGGCTCCCAGAACTGGAGGAGACATGAAGAGGCTAGGGTATGGACTCCGAGCCCAAGACTGGGCAAGGACCCAGTATCTGGGTCTTGCCTCGAGCTCGGACCCCAGAACCAGGCATGGACATGACATGGGCTAGGGAGAGGAGGAACATGGGAACACAGAGCCTCGGGACAGCAGGTACATGGAACCATGGACACATACACAGAACACAGAGTCGGGACCCCTCCTTGGGTACAGGACATAGGGCCAGGACTAGCACACAGAACAGAGAGCCGGGACCCCTTCTTGGGTACAGGACATAGGGCCGGGACTTGCACACAGAACAGAGAGCCGGGACCCCGCCTTGGGTACAGTACATAGGGCCGGGACTCATGACCCTCCGCAGGGCAACGGCAAGACGGCCTGACTTACCCCACAGAGGCGAGGACAAGACACAACAAGACATGCCCCCCCACGGGGCAACGGCAAGATGGCCTGACTTACCCCATGGAGGCAAGGACAAGACAAGACAAGACAAGACACGACTCCCTGCAGGGCAATGGCAAGATGGCCTGATTTACCCCACCGAGGCGAGGACAAGACACGACAAGACATGACCCCCCGCGGGGCAACGGCAAGACGGCCTGGCTTACCCCACGGAGGCAAGGACAAGACAAGACACGACTCCCTGCGGGGCAATGGCAAGATGGCCTGGCTTACCCCACGGAGGCGAGGACAGGACAAGACATGACTTCCCGCGGGGCAATGGCAAGACGGCCTGACTTACCCCACGGAGGCAAGGACAAGACAAGACAAGACAAGACACAACTCCCCGCGGGGCAACAGCAAGACGGCCTGACTTACCCCACGGAGGCAAGGACAAGACAAGACAAGACAGGACTCCCTGCGGGGCAATGGCAAGACGGCCTGGCTTACCCCACGGAGGCGAGGACAGGACAAGACATGACTCCCCGCAGGGCAACGGCAAGACGGCCTGACTTACCCCATGGAGGCGAGGACAAGACAAGACCAACACGAATGAACACCAGACAGTACCTATCTAGCTCTGGTGATGGAACTAGACCGAAGTGCAGGCAGGGGCTGCAGACGAGGGCTAGAGGCAAGAGGGGCAGAGAAGGGATTCAGACAGGGGGGTAGGACAGGAATCACAGACCGCCAGGGCCAGGACTTGACTCAGAACTGGGAAGCCACCAGGGCTAGAACTTGATGTGGTACTTGAATGCCGCCAGGACCAGGACTTGGACGTGGTACTTGAACGCCGCCGGAGCCAGGACTTGATATGGTACTTGAACGCCGCCAAGGCCAGGACTTGACATGGTACTTGAGTGCCGCCAGGGCCAGGACATGGACGTGGTACTTGGATGCCGCCAGGGCCAGGACATGGACGTGGTACTTGGATGCCGCCAGAGCCAGGACGTGGACATGGTACTTGGATGCCGCCGGGTAGTGTCGAGCTCTCGACTTGGCCCGGGAACAGTAGACAGCGGCTCTTGATTCTCTCCAGCGGGTTAACTGACTGACCCACCTCGGTAAGGAAACTTTGCAGGCTCGCTTTGGCGAGGTAACTTGACAAGGTTGCTCCAGTGAGGAAAGGCGAATTACCGGCACTCGCTTCGGCAGAGACTAGGCTTGCTCCGGCCAGATGACATTGGCACGCCGTGACTTTGCAGACGCTCCCGCACTGAATGGCTGAAAGCCGGAGACTATAAACTACCGGTTCAGCCAAGTGTTAATTGCCTCTAATCACCAAAGTGGAGGGACATGGGAAAACAGGGAATCAACAGTCCGGATCGTAACATAAACAAGCTAAATTTAAAGGGACCCCGATCCAGACCATGACAATAGTAATGAATTCCACAAATTGACCACCATCTGCCTAAAGAAATTCCACCTTATCTCCGTTCTAATGGGATGTCCTTGTATTCTGAGGCTGTTCCCTCAGGTCCTAGAATCCCCCATTATAGGAAAAGTCCTCTACAAGTCCACTCTATCTAGGCTTTTCAATATTCTATAGGTTTCAATGAGACCCTTCCTCATTCTCCAGTGATTCAAACACAAACCCTTTAATTGTCAGCATCATTTCTCTGGACCCTCCCCATTGCCAGCACATCAGTTTTGGACCCTTATCTTAGATAAAGGGTTCAAAATTGCTTACACTGCTTGGAAATTAAAAGAATGTTGACTTTATACAATCATATACAATCAGATGTTGACCTGTTTCTGGAAAAAAAGAGATACGAAAAGAAAAGTAGCCAGGCATTTAACACAGAGGAGCATGAGCCTGTCTATCCTCAAAGGTTTCCAAATCTAGAATCCTCTCCCTCTGAGTAAAGCAAGAACAGTCATGAACTGAACATGAGAGTAAAGGCTCCTACTAGGAAAGTTTTACACGGCCTGAAAACTGCACAACACTTTTACGGTTTTTGGTAATACTATCATACTCTTGATTTTATTTATGCATTGAATGGTATAAAGAAATAGAGTACAACAAAGAAAATCTTTCACCTTTCCTAAACGTTTTCTCATCTGTCTTTATTCCAGCTGTGCAGTAACAAAGGCTATGTGCGCGAGGGTATATACTCCCGCGCAGTAGTTTAGGGGGAAGAGTGGAATTTGGAATTGGTTTATTATTGTTGCATGTACCGAGGTATAATGAAAAGATGGTCTTGTACACAGTTTATGCAGCTTAGATACACCGTGCATTGAGGTAATAACAATGTGGTAAAACCCGATAGACTGCTCATTCCAGCGGAATTCACGCAGTTCACAGCCTTAACCGAGTTTCTGGCTAACTAACGCCAGCACTGCAGGCAACCGTGTCAACAACCCGCGTCAGCGAGCGGAGCAAGCCACTGGAGAATGCGTCGAGCCTCCGCCGCCCGGACCCTGCCCCGCGCGGCACCATGTCCGCCCTTAGGCTAGCGGCAAAATTAACCCTCGCACTGCCAAAGTCTCGTTCATTATCCTTTACCACAACTGTAGAGTTACGACCAAACACATTTCTGCTTCAGACAATAAATTTTACCAAAGCTGAACGCAATAGTTTAGTCTTCAGTTCCAATAACTTTAAGCGTGTGGCTCCTTGCACAGGGAATGGATCACGGTTTTCTCTGTCGGGACACTGCACTCTGCGAACATTCCAATGTAGTAACTTATTCAGTGTTTGTTTAATCCACAAACAAATATATAATTTTACCTCGTTAGAGGAAGTGTTAAGCGTTCCACAGCGTGGAATTCCGTTTGCATTTTTATTGACAGGAATAAGATTACAAAATAACAAAAAATGTTGCAAAGATTACGCCGGGAATAACGAACAGTGACTGCAGACAATATGCGCCAGTAATCAAGTCCTCGTCTCATGAAGCCCCCTTTTTCTGAAACACTCAATAAATTAATTTTAAGTCTGACATAATCGCAAATTAAATCCACCATCTTTCGCCCCTGATGGGCGCTATAGTCTGAACCCGGACAAGTAAAGTAATAGGCAGTCAACCAAAACTTTGGGAATCGCAATCGCTGTCTCTCAACATACAATGTTCGGAAATCCCGAAGTCAAGATGCACCAAGTGTCCTAGAGTAACATTTGCGATATTTACAGCCAGTCTCACTAAGATTTAAGTCTGTATAATCACACAAATAAAAAACACAACAGATTCAGAACATAATTTCCTCGCCTTACAGTAACAATTATCAGTTCCACCAACACAACACCAAAAAATAATGAAAAATCAGTACAAATGAAAAAAAGCAAAGGTAAAATCGAATTAATTGCAAAACCCACCGCGTTAGCTGGGTGCACTGGCGGCAAGGGGAATCAATCTCTTTACTGCGTTAACGCTGACTTTAGCTGTGAATACAGCCTGCGAAAGTTCTGACATTCACAACGCCCACCACTCCCGATCCACTCTCAAACACGGGAAACAGTGTTCACTTGCCCTTTGGATCTTAAACCCTGACGGACTCTCATTCTCCTCAATAAAATACGTCATGCCCGGTAGAATAAGGTTTTTACCTTTTCCACAGGCGATACCGCTGACAACCGACCATCCACTGTTTATGAGGGCAGCGAGAGGCTTTGACCACGCCTCGCCCAAATGCGCTCAGTGGAAGTGCACAAATATCTCTGCGTAAATGTCAGTGTAATCTGACTCACGCGGGAGCGATTCCTGCTACTAATCCTTGGCTGCCCTGCAGAAATGGTTGCCGGTCTGCCGCCACCGGCAAGAGGCTGGGAACTTCCTGGCAGAAGCTGCGCGTTACGACAGGTGATTCCAAGCTGCAGTGTGGCAAAATCCCAGTTATTCCGTGTGACGAACGCCTCCGTTGACCCTCGCTGGCTCAACCAGAGCACATGCAGCAGCGGGGAGCGCGCGTGCCCGCGGCGGCAGAACACCCACTGCTGGATCGTGTGCGCGCACATCGCAGAAAAATGCCCGCAAGGCGACACAAGAGATTCAGAAGGTGCTGGAAATCGTGACTCCCGTTGCAAGGTCTCGGCCCGAAATATCTACTTGTTCTTTGCAGCCTGACCCGCTGAATCCTCCAGCAAGCCCGCAAGGGACATAGCTTCAGGATTCGAGGGAGTAGATTCAGGATGGAGATGAGGAGGAACTGCTTTTCCCAGAGAGTGGTGAATCTGTGGAATTCCCTACCCAATGAAGCAGTGGAGGCCACCTCGGTGAATATATTTAAGACAAGGTTGATAATTTTTTGCATAGTAGGGGAATTAAGGGTTATGGGGAAAAGGCAGTTAGGTGGAGATGAGTCCATGGTCAGATCAGCTATGATCTTATTGAATGGCAGAGCAGGATCGATGGGCCGGATGGCCTACTCCTGCTCCTATTTCTTAGTTCTTATGCTAGCAGTGTTTTCTTTAATCAGGACTGGAAAGGAAGGGGGCAGAAGCCAGAATAAGAAGGTGGGGGAATGGAAGGAGTGACAAGCTGACAGGTGAGGGGAAAGGTAGGTGGGGGAGGGGGAATGAAACAAGAAACTGGGAGGTGATAGGCGGAAGAGGCTGAAGAGGAAGGAATCTGAAAGGAGCCCATGGTTGAGCTGGAGGGCAGCAGCACTCTCAGACGGGAAACAGTGAGATGGGATCTCACTGAACTCCCATCAAAGGGAAGTTTTAAACTTGAAGACTGGTGTGGGACCCTAACCCTAACCCTAACCCTAATGCGAAGACTTAGCAGTAGAGCATAAGAAAGTCTGCAGGTGTAGGAAATCCAAAGTAATAATAGGAATCCGTTAGTCTCGTGAGACCATGGATTTGTGCCTTGCAAGGTTTCCAGAGCGCAGGCCTGGGCAAGGGTTGTATGGAAGACCGGCAGTTGCCCATGCTGCAAGTCTCCCCTCTCCACGCCACCGATGTTGTCCAAGGGAAGAGCACTAGGGCCGATGCAGCTTGGCACCAGTGTCGTCGCAGAGCAATGTGTGGTTAAGTATCTTGCTCAACGTCACAACACGCTGCCTCAGCCAAGGCTCGAACTAGTGACCTTCAGATCACTAGACTGACGCCTTAAACACTTGGCCATGCACCAACACAATCCAAAGTAACACACACATAAAATGCAGGAGGAACTCAGCAGGTCAAGCAGCATCCATAGAGATGAAAGATAGTCGAGCAGATTTCATCCGAATCCCTGTTGAGCCAGGTGTGAGGATAGGAAATTCAGAGGAGGCAGTATTAGAGTAAGTGGAGTGGAAGGAGTAAGATGATCACAGAGATCAGAAAGAGCAATGTAGACTTCAGCAAAGACAAGTCGAGGGAACACATACCAGTCCTCATCGAGGGATCAGAAGTGGAAAGGGTGAGCGCTTCAAGTTCCTGGGTGTCAACATGTCTGAGGATCTATTTTGAGCCCAACACAGTTATGAAAAAGGTACAACAGTGGTTATATTTCATTAGGAGGTTGAGGACACTTGGTATGTCACCAAAAACACTCAAAAATTTCTACAGATCATTCTATCTGGTTGCATCACTGTCTGGTATTGTGGGGGGGGGGGGAAGGCCACTGCACAGGATCGTAAAAGAAGAAGAAACATGAAAACTCATCTGGCTCCATCATAGGTGCCCCCCCCCCCCCATCATCAAGGATACCTTCCAAAGGTGATGCTCAAAAAGGTGGCACTTATCATTAAGGACCTCCCCCCCCCAATCACCCAGGACATCAAGGAGGAGGGACAAGAGCCTTAAGGCACACTTTCAACATTTCAGGAATGACTCCTTCCCCTCCGCCATCAGAATTATGAATGGACAATGAACCCATGACACTGTCTCACTATTTTTCCCTCTCTTTTTGCACTACTTATTTAATTTATTTGGATACACTTCTTACGGTCACTTATAGTTTAGTACTGTATATCACAACAGACTGCTGCCACAAAACAACACATTTCATGATATATGCTGATGATATTAAACTGGTTTCTGACTCTGATTCTGAGGATTTTCAACAATTTCTATTTGTTGCTGAATGCTGACTTAGGCAACATTTTACTTCTGGGATTTTGAAAATATTGGCATGACTGAGTTCAATATTTAGGGTCCAGCCTGATACTTAGAAACTTAGAAAAACTACGGCACAATACAGGCCCTTCAGCTCACAATACTGTGCCAAACATGTACTTACTTTAGAGATTACCTTGGGTTACCGATAAACCTCTATTTTTCTAAGCTTCATGTACCTATCCAGGAGTCTTTTAAAAGACCCTATCATATCAGCCTCCATCACCATCGCCAGCAGCCCATTTCACGCACTCACCACTCTGTGTAAAAAACTTACCCCTGACGTCTCCTCTGTACCTACTCCCAAGCACCTTAAAACTATGCCCTCTCGTGTTAGCCATTCCAGCCCTGGGAAAAAGCCTCTGACTATCCACATGATCAATGCCTCTTATCATCTTATACACCTCTATCAGGTCACCTCTCATCCTCCATCGCTCCAAGGAGAAAAGGCTGAGTTCACTCAGCCTATTCTCATAAGCCATGCTCCCTATTCCAGGCAACATCCTTGTAAATCTCTTCTGCATCCTTTCTATAGTTTCCACATCCTTCCAGATCTGAGCACAGTACTCCAAGTGGGGTCTGACCAGGGTCCTATATAGCTGCAACATTATCTCTTGGCTCTTAAACTCAATCCCACGGTTGATGAAGGCCAATGCACTGTACGCCTTCTTAAGCACAGAGTCAACCTGTGCAGCAGCTTTGAGTGTCCTATGGACTCGGACCCCAAGATCCCTCTGATCTTCCACGCTGCCAAACGTCTTACCATTAATACTATATTCTGGCATAATATTTGACCTACCAAAATGAACCACTTCAGGATTATCTGTTGAGCTCCATCTGCCAACTCTCAGCCCAGTTTTGCATTCTATCGATGTCCCACTGTAACCTCTGACAACCCTCCACACTATCCACAACAACTCCAACCTTTGTGTCATCAGCAAATTTACTAACCCATCCTTCCACTTCCTCATCCAGGTCATTTATAAAAATCACAAAGAGAAGGGTCAGAACAGATCCTTGAGGCACACCACTGGTTACCGACCTCCATGCAGAATATGACCCCCCTACAACCACTCTTTGCCTCCTGTGAGCAAGCCATTTCTGGATCCACAAAGCAAGGTCCCCTTGGATCCCATGCCTCCTTACTTTCTCAATAAGCCTTGCATGGGGTACCTTATCAAATGCCTTGCTGAAATCCATATACACTACATATCCATGCACACTATATATGACTGCTCTACATTCATCAATGTGGTTAGTCACATCCTCAAAAAATTCAATCAGGCTCATAAGGCATGACCTGTTTTTGACAAAGCCATGCTGACTATTCCTAATCATATTGTGCCTCTCCAAATGTTCATAAATCCTGCTCTCAGGATCTTTTCCATCAACTTAACAACCACTGATGTAAGACTCACTGGTCTATAATTTCCTGGGCTATCTCTACTCCCTTTCTTGAATAAGGGAACAACATCTGCAACCCTCCAGTCCTCTGGAACTTCCCCCGTCCCCATTGATGATGCAAAGGTCATTGCCAGAGGCTCAGCAATCTCCCCCCTCACCTTCCACAGTAGCCTGGGGTACATTTCGTCCAACCCTGGAGACTTATCCAACTTGATGTTTTCCAAAAGCCCCAGCACATCCTCTTTGTTAATGTCTATATGCTCAAGCTTTTCAATCTGCTGCAAGTCATCCCTACAATCGCAAAGATCCTTCTCTGTAGTGAATACTGAAGCAAAGTATTCATTAAGTACCTCAGCTATCTCCTCTGGTTCCATACACACTTTTCCACTGTCACACCTGAATGGTCCTATTCTCTGACGTCTTATCCTCTTGCTCTTCACATATTTGTAGATTGCTTTGGGGTTTTCCTTAATCCTGCTCTCAAAGGCCTTCTCACGGTCCCTTCTGGCTCTCCTAATTCCATTCTTAAACTCCTTCCTGCTAGCCTTATAATCTTCTAGAACGCTATCATTACCTAGTTTCTTTAACCTTTCATAAGTTTTTCTTTTCTTCTTGACTAGATTTACATTTTAAATCTTTTTTATAAATTATCATTGAAGAACAACAAAAAATACATTAAAGTATCAAGTCAACATGTCAATATGTACAATGAGGAATTAAATTATCAAATAACTGATTAACAAAACTAAGAAATATATCAATAATAATAAGAAAAAATAAAGTGTTAAAACTACTTTTTTGGAAAAAAAGAAAGAAGGAAAAAAGAACCCCTACTAACTAAAACAAAAACAAATGCTGCTAGCAAAAAAAAACCCATTGGGAGCACAACCCCGGAGCTATACACCATACAAGCTTCCATAAAAGAAAAACATCAATCAGCCAACTCAAATCCATGTAAACAAGTGTCAGAAGGAAAACATTTTAATTAACTCAAATCAGATGATAGTAGCGGGCAAAAGAACCCCACCTTTTCTCAAAGGCAAATCGAGGATCAAAAGTTTGACTTCTGATTTTCTCCAAAATAAGTGGGAGCAGAGGCATCTTTCCATTTCAATAAAATAGCCCTTCTGGCCAATAATGTAACAAATGCAATTCCGTGTGGTCTGATATAGAAATACCATGAATAAATTGAGGGATTATACCAAACAAAACTGTCAATTTATTAGGTTGTAAATCAATTTTTAAAGCTTTAGAAATTGTGGAGAAAATAGATTTCCAATACAGAACACGACCAAAACGTATGTGTCAATATAGCTGTCTCAGTTTTAGATCTATCACACTGACTATCAACATTAGGAAATATTTTAGACAGTGTCTCCTTTGTCAAATAGTAACGATGTACAATTTTAAATTGAATTAAAGAGTGACTAGCACAAATCGAAGAAGAGTTAACCAACTTCAAAATTTGTAACCAATCCTCTGTTATCAAGGTCATGTTAAGCGCTCTTTCCCAATCTTGCTTAATCTTAAGTGAAGGATAATTGTACTGTTGTAATAGTAAATTATAAATTTTCCCAATAAAACCTTTCACTAAAGGATTCATTTTTAAAATGACGTCTAACAGGTCAGAGTCCTGTATATATGGAAAATTACTTAAATATTCTTGTAAGAAATGTCTGACCTGAAGATATTGCAAGAAATGTGAGTACAAGAGAGAGTATTTAGTTACTAATTTCTCAAAAGACATCAAACAGCCTTCTTGGAACAGATCCATGAAGGAATAGACTCCTTTATTCTTCCAAAGAAAAATAGTAGGATCACTTAATGAAGGTTTAGATAAATAATTTTGATAAATTAAACTAAGAACCATAGAACCATAGAAACTACAGCACAGAAACGGACCTTTTGGCCCTTCTTGGCTGTGCCGAACCATTTTCTGCCTAGTCCCACTGACCTACACACGGACCATATCCCTCCATACACCTCCCATCCATGTATCTGTCCAATTTATTCTTAAATGTTAAAAAAGAACCCGTATTTACTACCTCGTCTGGCAGCTCATTCCATACTCCCACCACTTTCTGTGTGAAGAAGCCTCCCCTAATGTTCCCTTTAAACTTTTCCCCCCTCACCCTAAACCCATGTCCTCTGGTTTTTTTCTCCCCTTGCCTCAGTGTAAAAAGCCTGCTTGCATTCACTCTATCTATACCCATCATAATTTTATATACCTCTATCAAATCTCCCCTCATTCTTCTACGCTCCAGGAAATAAAGTCCTAACCTATTCAACCTTTCTCTGTAACTGAGTTTCTCAAGTCCCGGCAACATCCTTGTAAACCTTCTCTGCACTCTTTCAACCTTATTTATATCCTTCCTGTAATTTGGTGACCACAACTGAACACAGTACTCCAGATTCGGCTTAACCAATGCCTTATACAACCTCATTATAACATTCCAGCTCTTATACTCAATACTTTGATTAATAAAGGCCAATGTACCAAAAGCTCTCTTTACGACCCTATCTACCTGTGACGCCACTTTTAGGGAATTTTGTATCTGTATTCCCAGATCCCTCTGTTCCACTGCACTCCTCAGTGCCTTACCTTTAACCCTGTATGTTCTACCTTGGTTTGTCCTTCCAACGTGCAATACCTCACACTTGTCTGTATTAAACTCCATCTGCCATTTTTCAGCCCATTTTTTTAGCTGGTCCAAGTCCCTCTGCAGGCTCTGAAAACCTTCCTCACTGTCTACTACACCTCCAATCTCTATATCATCAGCAAATTTGCTGATCCAATTTACCACATTATCAACCAGATCATTGATATAGATGACAAATAACAATGGACCCAGCACTAGTCAGAGGCCTCAACTCGGAGAAGCAATTCTCTACTACCACCCTTTGGCTTCTTCCATTGAGCCAATGTCTAATCCAATTTACCACCTCTCCATGTATACCTAGTGACTGAATTTTCCTAACTAACCTCCCATGCGGGACCTTGTCAAAGGCCTTACTGAAGTCCATGTAGACAATATCCACTGCCTTCCCTTCATCCACTTTCCTGGTAACCCCCTCGAAAAACTCCAATAGATTGGTCAAACATGACCTGCCACGCACAAAGCCATGTTGACTCTCCCTAATAAGTCCCTGTCTATCCAAATGCTTGTAGATTCTGTCTCTTAGTACTCCCTCCAATAACTTACCTATTACCGACATTAAACTTACTGGCCTATAATGTCCCGGATTACTTTTCGATCCTTTTTTAAACAACGGAACAACATGAGCCACTCTCCAATCCTCCAGCACCTCACCTGTAAACAACGAAATTTTAAATATTTCTGCCAGGGCCCCTGCAATTTCAACACTAGTCTCCTTCAAGGTCCGAGGGAACACCCTGTCAGGTCCCGGGGATTTTTCAACTTTAATTTTCCTCAAGACAGCAAGGACCTCCTACTTTTCGATCTGTACAGTTTCCATGATCTCACTATTTGTTTCCCTTAATTCCATAGACTTCATGCCAGTTTCCTTAGTAAATACAGTCGCAAAAAACCTATTTAAGATCTCCCCCATTTCCTTTGGTTCCGCACATAGCCGACCACTCCGATCTTTAAATAGGTTAAATATTAAGAAGGTTAAATATTCTGAGATTAAAAAAATTACGAAACTGGTACCAAATTCATAATGACTGCTTAATCATAGGATATAAATTCAGATTAGAAATTTTGGCCAGTTGTACAGGTAAAGAAGCTCCTAATAATGAAGTTAAGTAAAATTGCTTCACAGCTTTCAATTCCAAATCAACCCAAGATGGCCTAGATGGACTAGATTTACAACAGCCTTTGTACACCACAGTTCCTGTACCCTACTATCCTTTCCCTGTTTTATTGGAAGGTGCTTATGCAGAACGCCACACAAATATCCCCTGAACATTTGCCACATTTCTGCCGTACATTTCCCTGAGAATATCTGTCCCAATTTTTGCTTCCAAGTTCCTGCCTGATAGCTTCATATTTCCCCTTACTCCAATTAAACGCTTTCCAAACTTGTCTGTTCCTATCCCTCTCCAATGCTATGGTAAAGGAGATAGAATTGTGATCATTATCTCCAAAATGCTCTCCCACTGAGAGACCTGACACCTGACCAGGTTCATTTCCCAATACCAAATCAAGTGCAGCCTCTCCTCTTGTAGGCTTATCTACATATTGTATCAGGAAACCTTCCTGAACTCACCTAACAAACTCCACCCCATCTAAACCCCTTGCTCTAGGGAGATGCAAATCAATATTTGGGAAATTAAAGTCTCCCACCATAACAACCCTGTTATTATTACACCTTCCCTATCTGCTCCTGGATGTCCCTGTTACTATTGGGAGGTCTATAAAAAACACCCAGTAGAGTTATTGACCCCTTCCTGTTTCTAACTTCCACCCACAGAGACTCAGTAGACAATCCCTCCATGACTTCCTCCTTTACTGCAGCCGTAACACTATCTCTGATCAACAGTACCACGCCCCCATCTTTTTTGCCTCCCTCCCTGTCCTTTCTGAAACATCTAAAGCCTGGCACTCAAAATCACCATTCCTGCCCCTAAGCCATCCAAGTCTCTGTAATGGCCACCACATCATAGCTTCAAGTATTGATCCACGCTGTAAGTTCACCTGCTTTGTTCATGATGCTTCTCGCGTTAAAATAGACTCATCTCAAACCATCTGTCTGAGCGCATCCCTTCTCAATCACCTGCCTATCCTCCCTCTCGCACTGTCTCCAAGCTTTCTCTATTTGTGAGCCAACCTCCCTTTCCTCCATCTCTTCATTTCAGTTCCCACCCCCCAGCAATTCAGTTTAAACTCTTCCCATAGCCTTTGCAAACCTCCCTGCCAGGATATTGGTCCCCTGGGATTCAAGTGCAACCCATCCATTTAATGATATTTGGGGGGTGGGGGGGTTCAGAACCAAGCCCAAACAGAAAACACGCTTGGCTGATGAAGGCATCTTAAAGACCAATACTGTTCTAAATGTGAGCACACAAGGGTCATCACTATGACTGTCAGAAAATGATAATAAAATATAAACTGGAAATGTGAAACAGAAACACTCAACGTGTCACGCAGCCTCTGTGGAAAGAGACCAGATTTACGGGACACGAGAGTTAGCAGGTGCAGCTAGCAAAGTTGCTGCTCCAGTCCTGACCTCGGTCTCTGTCTATATGGTGTTTTCAGGGGCCCCATATTCCAGCAATATGGAGGCTGGCAAGTTAATTTGCTGCTGTAAACTGTGTGGTAGAGCAGATGAGGAGGAGGGGAGAATAAAATAGACTAGTGTCATTGTCATTGAATTACCCAGCATGGAAAGCAAGCCCTTCAGCCCAGTAGTCAGAGTCATAGAAGGCTACAGGTCCTTCAGCCCATGTAGTCTGTGCCAGCCTGGTTTTCTGCCTAATGCCCTCTAGGTGCTCCCAGACCATAGCCTTCCACACCTTTCTCATCCACGTACCTATCCAAACTTCTTTTCAATGTTACAACTGAACCCACATCTACCACTTCCT
Source organism: Mobula birostris (assembly GCF_030028105.1). Classification (NCBI taxonomy): domain Eukaryota; kingdom Metazoa; phylum Chordata; class Chondrichthyes; order Myliobatiformes; family Myliobatidae; genus Mobula; species Mobula birostris. Next base: position 115,209,981 of record NC_092377.1, read on the forward strand.
CTGGCAGCACATTCCACACTTGCACCACCCTCTGAGTGAAGAATTTTCCCCCTTAGATCCCTTCCTAAACCCATGACTTCCTCTCGTCTTGCCTAACCTGAGAGGAAAAAGCATTTTCCCTATCTATATGCCTCATAATTTTGTATACCTCTATAAGATCTCTCCTCGTTCTCCTGTGCTTCAAGGAATATAATCCTAACCTATTCAACCCTTCCCTGTAACTCAGAGGCAATGTTGACTAAATTTCCTGAGTTAGTCCAATTTTCCTGTGTTTGTCCCATATCACTCTAAACATTTCCCATCCATGGACAGGAAATGTCTTCTAAATGTCATAATTGTACTCTTCTCAACTATTTCCTTTGGCAGCTCACTCCATGTATCGGCCACCCTCAATGAAAAAAGGGTGGTAGATATGTGTTTCTTTTAAGGATTTGTCCTCTCACTTTAAACCTATGTTCTCTAGTTTTGGACTCCCCTACTTTGGGATAAAGGGGTTGTGGCTATTCACAGTTACCTGTGCTCCTCATGATTTTATAGGTGTAAATGGGAGCTTGAAGTCTGTGCAGGTATGGTGAGTGTCAGGCCTGCTCTTGCCAACACCACCCAGATCCACCCAGATGATTTATTTGCTGCTCATTCCAGACTCATCACCTGCAGCCTCAGTTCTCATACACAGTCCTTGTTCACTCAGCCAGTTGCTCCTAGCCTTCACGCTCTCTCTCTGTTTTGGACCCTCATGGCTTATTATTATTATTATTATTATTATTATAGTTATTGTTCACTGCTAAATCATCTCTGCTGCACTCCTTTTGCATTTCCTGACAGTGGGCACCTGAATCATGAAGGCCAGCACATCATACACATTCTGAACGTGTGTAAGCTTGTGTAGAGGCTTTAAGGGATTAATGGACTTGACCCAAAGATCCCGTTGGTTTCAAAACACTGCTAAGATTCCTGCCATTAGCCTTAGACACCACCATCAGGTTTGAAAGTTTGTTTTGATTTCACCATGTGGATGTCATTAGCACGTCCAATATTTTTACCTAAATGCCCCTTGAATTTAAGGATCAAGGATCAACTGTATTTGCCATATACAGTACAGGTGTGAGGAATTTGCTGTGGTGTGTTGGTCAGGGTGTGACATGGAATGAAAAACAACAACGTTCAACAATTATAAAGAATTATACATATATTGGCATTCACCTCTCACTTCAGCAGTCTAGGGTACTTACCTGCTTCAAGCAGACTTCAATTATACTGGTGCCTATTAAGGACTTGGTAACCTGCCTGAAAGACTATCGTCCAGTAGCACTTACATCCACAGTGATGATGTGTTTTGAGAGGTTGGTGATGAAACATATCAACTCCAGCCTGAGGAGCAATTTGGATCCACTTCAATTTACTGTGCTTGCCAGAACAATGACTCCACAGCAGTTGCCATCTCACTGGCTGTTCATTCAACCCTGAAACATCTGGACAGTGAAGATACCATCTCATTGGCTGTTCATTCATCCCTGAGACATCTGTACAGTGAAGATGCCATCTCATTGGCTGCTCATTCAACCCTGAAACATCTGGACAGTGAAGATGCCATCTCATTGGCTGTTCATTCAACCTTGGAACGTCTGGACATCAGGATACTCATCATCGACTGCAGCTCTGTATTCAACACCATCATCCCCTCAAAATAATCAATAAGTTTCAAGACCTTGCCCTCAATACCTCTTTGTGCAATTGAATCCTCTATTTCCTCACAAGCAAATCGGATTGGTAGCAACATCTCATCCACAATCTCCATCAGTCAGGTACACCTCAAGGCTGTGTACTTAGCCCCCTGCTCTATTCACATTATGTCTATGACTGCAAGGCTAAGCACAGCTCCAATGTCATATTTAAGTTGGGTGTGGTCTTTCATTGATTCTATCATGTTTCTTAGATCGACTGAGCATGCACACAAGAAAATAAATCTTAGTGTTGAATATGGTGCCATTTATGTACATTGGTAATAAACTTACTTTGTACTTGATATAAAAATCAAATAAAGTTGGAGGATAAAGGGTGGCTATGTAATAAAATGTGCATAAATAAATAATAGCCAGCATATATTTAGCATTATAAAAGTAGTCTAAAGTGAAGTGATGATGGTCCTCCAGGCCATTCCAATCAGCAACTGAGCATCGACTCCATTTTTGTCAGACTAGAGTCACATTCCAGCCAGATGGTGTAACAATTACCAGAGAATACCAATTAGATCTGTGTATTTTCTTGAGATGTTGTAATCAGAAAGTTACACCTGAAATTATGTTCAATTATGCACACTTTTGCTGGGTTTATACTTACAGGGGTGATGCCAATAGGCTCAATAAACTGATTAGAATGGCTGGCTCTGTTATAAGAGTCAAACTGGACACACTGGAGGCTGCAGTAGAACAAAGTACCCTATAGAAAATCCTTGCCATTCTGGACAATGTTTCTCACCCTCTGCATGCCACCTTGGCTGAACAGAGGAGCACTTTTAGTAATAGACCAAGACAACTGCACTGCTCCAAAGAGTGCTATATGAGGTCATTCTTACCCTCAGCCATCAGACTCTATAATGAGTCAACCTATAACCGGGGAAGTGATGACCGCCTCCTGTTAGACTGTTTGAGGTAACTTGTTTTATTCTTTCTGTGTCCCTTCTAATAATTATATCTGTGCACTTGTAATGCTACTGTGACACTGATTTCTTCTGGGATCAATATCTATCTATCTACATTTTCTATCAATCATATTTAAAAGACTTATTTCTGCAATTGCAGACCATAGGACATAGGGGCAGAATTAGGCAATTCATCCCATCAAGTCTGCTCCACCATTCTATCATGGCTGATTTTATTATCCCTCTCAATCCCATACTCCTGCCTTCTCTCCATAATATTTGACACCCGTACTAATCAAGAAGTTATCAACCGCTCCTTTAAATATACCCAATAACCTGGTCTCCACAGCTGTTTGTGGCAATGAATTCCACAGATTCACCACCCGCTGGCTAAAGGAATTCCTCCTTATCTCTGTCCTAATGGACATCCCTCCGTTCTGAGGCTGTGCCCCTTCGTCCTAGACACCCTCACTATAGGAAACATCCACTTCATGTCTACTCTCTCTGGGCATTTCAATATTTAAAAGGTTTTAGTGACATCCCCCCCCCCCACCATTATTCTAAAATCCAACAAGTACAAGCTCTTAGCCATCAAACACTCCTCATATGTTAATCTTTTCATGCCCATGGTTATTCTTGTGAACATCCCTGAACCCTCTCCAATGCCAGCACAAGCTGTCTTAGAAAAGGGTCCCAAATCTACCACAATACTGCCTGTGCAGGCTGACCAATCCTTACAAAGCCTTAGTGACAAAACAAGATATTCTGAACGCTCAGAGGGTCAGAGCATATCTGGAAAGACAAAGGGCTTCTATCTCTACAGATGCTATCTGACGTGTTGTGTGTTTTGGCTTTTATTTTAGGCTTTTGTCTTTTTTCTGTGAAATTGGGTTGGGCATGCAGTAAGAATGTTGGGTAATCCTGTCAGTCACCTCTACATAGTGTAATGGCATTCCAAGACTCCACTGCATTTCACTGCATTTATGGTCAATGTTAGAGAGCTGTAATCTCAGAAATAATGTGACAGTCATAGTAAGGTACCAGATGATATCAAATGGCATGCAGGAAGCACATTGAACTGATTGTGATGGTGACCGATAGACTGATGGTGATCTAGCTGAGTGTAGTATGGACTGGTCATAGTAAGGTACCAGGTGATATCAAATGGCACGCAGGAAGCACATTGAACTCATTGCCACCTCAATCATTATAATGAATAATGATTCAGCTATAACCACACTTGGTCTAATTATGCAAGGGAATGAGTTGTTATTTTTTGATAGGTTCACGTAGTTTTATGGTACTGAAACAGATCAAGTTCACCTCCTGATAGATCAGCTGAGCATTTTTATAGGCATTTTATAGGCAGTTGGACCTTTAAACCTATTTCCCAGTGCAGTCTAATCAGGGCTAATTTGCACTTTAACTCACTGTTGAAAGGAAGACACGCTGCTACCAGAAGCGCACTCTAAAATCAGTACAAGCTGATAATCATCAAAGATGTGCAGGTGACTAGAAGGAAATTACAACTGACAATTTGACATTTAGTGTCCTGACCCATAACTTACTTTTTATGTAACTTTGCCTTACCCACTGTCTTACTATAATGTGTATTTATGCAGTGCCACTGTTTGACAAAAGATTAAAATGCTTTGCTCAACACCATTGGAATGCCGGCATGCACCATGACTAATCGTTGTGTCACAGTTCATTTTGAAATCCAGCGTAGACTTATTGGTTAACTATTAACCCTTTCAATGGCATAAATCTATATCTGGGCTTGACTGACGTACATTCTAAATAAGGGCAGATCAAAGAGTGGATAGTGAAGAAAGCCAATGGAAACCAAGAAGCACTTGTAGTTCCAGTTACCCTGCTGGTTGCTTAGCAACTGGACCATCAAAGGAGTTTGCTTGTTTGAACGGGTTGTCTGCACATCATTCATTGTGCTCAGTTGTGGTATCTTCAGGCTAACTTGAACAGTCCTTCCAGACAAGGTAGTCCTTCACATGTCAATGCACTGGTGTCATTTTTTATATCTGGTAATCCCATTGTGACCTCCTTTACATCAGTGATGCCCGAGGGTCGATTTGTCGAGCACCTTTGCTCTGTCTGCTGTAACCAGGATGAACCAGTGGTTAATCATTTTAATTCCACACCTACATGTGTCCACAGCCTCCTCTTTCTCTCAAAGAGGCAACACACAGATTAAAGATACAGAATCTCATATTCCACCTTGGTAATCTCCAGTCTGACAGCAGAAGCTTCTTGTAACCACTCAGCACTGTCTCCACTTTTTAATTCATGATCCAACATCAGTGAACTTGAGACCAGGTTTCCGGAGGCTTTGCTCATTATAGCCGGGGACTTTAACCAGGCCAACCTCAGAAAGGTGCTGTCAAAGTTATACCAACATGTCTTCTGCCCCACTAGACGCCCGAATATACTCGACCACTGCTACACAGCAGTCAAGGATGCCTACCATTCCGTCCCACGACCTCACTTCGGAAAATCAATCCATCAGGCTGTACTCCTCCTCCCAGCTTACAAACAGAAACTGAAGCGGGAGGTCACGGTGTCAAAAGTAGTGTCGCGTTGGACGGAGGAAACAAATGAGGTCCTCTGTGACTGCTTTGAATCAGTGGACTGGTTAGTATTCAAGGACTCGGCAGCTAACCACGATAAGTATGCCTCAGCTGTCACGGACTTTATTTGGAAATGCACGGAGGACTGTGTGTCTCGCAAGACGATCCGGGTATTCCCTAACCGGAAACCTTGGATGAATTATGAGGTCAAGTCCCTTTTAAAGGCTAGAGCTGTGGCTTTTAGGTCCGCGGATACCAGTCGCTACACGGAATCCAGGCGTGAGCTCCAGAAAGCCATTAAGTGCGCCAAGAGGCAATATCGAGCCAAGTTGGAAGCCCAGGCTAACCAAAGGGATGCCAGTAGACTATGGCAGGGTCTAAATGAGATCACTGGGCACAAAGAAAAGGCTGGGAATATCAATAACTGTGGTGCTTCTCTTCCTGACGAATTTAACGTATTCTACGCAAGATTCGAACAGAAGAGGAGCATCCTGCTCCCTCTGGATGAACCGGACCTGGTGGCATCAAGATTCATCATCACAGAGGAGGACGTTAGAAGGGCCTTCCTGAAGATAAATCCAAGGAAGGCAACAGGCCCAGGTGGCGTCCCAGGACGGGTTCTCCGGGCCTGTGCAAGCGAGCTAGCTGGAGTGTTTGCTGACATCTTCAACTGCTCCTTGCTTCAGTCTAAGATCCCCTCGTGTTTTAAGAAGGCAATGATAATCCCAATGCCGAAGAAGAGCAAGGTGGTATGCCTGAATGACTATCGACCTGTGGCTCTGACATCAATTGCTATGAAGTGCTTCGAGCGATTGGTTATGGACACATCAACCACAGCCTACCGGTCAACCTCAACGCTTTGCAATTCACCTACCGGAGTAACAAGTCAACGGCAGATACCATCTCTCTGGCCCTACATTCCTCCTTAGAACACCTGGAGAACAAAGACACATACGTAAGGCTCCTTTTCATTGACTACAGCTCTGCCTTTAATACCATCATTCCAAATAAACTGATTCCTTAGCTCTGGAACCTGGGCCTTAGCACTCAGATCTGCAGCTGAATCTTCAACTTCCTCGCAGACAGGACCCAGGCTGTAAAAATAGGGGACAAGCTCTCCTCTACAATCACTCTGAGCACCGGTGCCCCACAAGGCTGTGTACTCAGCCCCCTGCCGTACTCATTGTACACCCATGATTGTGTAGCCAAGTTTCCATCAAACTCAATATATAAGTTTGCTGATGACACAACAATTGTAGGCCGTATCTCGGGTAATGATGAGTTTGAGTACAGAGAGCAAATTAAGAACCTGGTGGCATGGTGCGAAGACAATAATCTATCCCTGAACGTCAGCAAGACAAAGGAATTGGCTATTGACTTCAGAAGGAGTAGTGGACCGCATGACCCAATTTACATTGGTGGTGCGCAAGTGGAACAGATCAAAAGCTTTAAGTTCCTCGGGGTCAATATCACAAATGACCTGACTTGGTCCAACCAAGCAGAGTTCACTGCCAAGAAGGCCCACCAGTGCCTTTACTTCCTGAGAAAATGAAAGAAATTTGGCCTGTCCCCTAAAATCCTCACTAATTTTTATAGATGCACAGTAGAAAGCATTCTTCTAGGGTGCATCACAACCTGGTATGGAAGTTGTCCTGTCCAAGACCGGAAGAAGCTGCAGAAGATCATGAACACGGCGCAGCAGATCACACAAACCAATCTTCCATCCGTGGACTCACTTTACACCGCACGCTGTCGGAGCAGTGCTGCCAGAATAATCAAGGACACGACCCACCCAGCCAACACACTTTTCGTCCCTCTTCCCTCCGGGAGAAGGTTCAGGAGCTTGAAGACTCATACAGCCAGATTTGGGAACAGCTTCTTTCCAACTGTGATAAGACTGCTGAACAGATCCTGACCCGGATCTGGGCCGTACCCTCCAAATATCTGGACCTGCCTCTCGGTTTTTTTTGCACTACCTTACTTCCCATTTTTCTATTTTGTATTTATGATTTATAATTTAAATTTTTAATACTTACTAATTTTAACTATTTTTAATATCTTTAATATTTGTAATCCAGGGAGTGTTAAGCGCAGAATCAAATATCACTGTGATGATTTTACATTCTAGTACCAATTGTTTGGCGACAATAAAGTATAAAGTACTGGCTCCAATCGCCCCTCCTTGCCTTCTCCATCTTCCCATCACCCATACATTCTTCCCTCCTCACCTCTTCCTCTTTATTCCGTGATCCACTGACTTCTCCTATCAGATTCCATCTTCTTCAGGTCTTAGTCACCTCCACCTCTCCACAAGTACCTTTCAGCTTCTTACATCATTCTCATCACTCACTGCTCTCTCACTGGTTTATCATCCCTCTTCATCCAGATCTACCTATCTCCTGCCAGATCTTGTTGCACCCCTTTCCTTCACTAGCTTAGACCATCTCATCTCTTTCTTTCATGTGCCGATGAAAGGTCTCAACCTGAAATGTTAACTGTCCATATGCCCCTAAAGATGGCGCCTGACTGCTTGACTCATTTGTGCATTGAGCAAGAGAGAGAGGTTGCTACAAGAGGACCACTTTAATCCTTGCAGTGGGAAGTGCCTAATCAACAACTCTTTGAGGTATCCTTTACAATTGTCCTAGCCTACCACTGTTGCCTCACAATCATCAGCTGTCGGTGTGAGAGAGCATTGTATGTCCAGTAGCTTGTGTGAGACTCTATGCATGGTCGACAGACCGGACACAAGTTGTATGTGATTTAAGAGCAAGTTTAACTATTTAAAAGTTGGGGAATTTATTTGTATATTTCATGACTTTGACCATTGTAAATTGCCTCCAGTGTAGGTGGATGGGAGGGGAACTAAAGAAGTTCCATGAGCAGTGTGAGAGAAAGGATTACAGGGAAAGTAAGGACTGACAGGATTGCTGAGAGCCAGCGTAGATTTAAAAGCCTAAGCAGCTTTCTATGTCATGAGGGATATGAAATGTCTTGAGAAGGGGGCTATGCAACAGCATCAGGATACACTTCTTTCATTCATAAAGAAAATGGATCTGTAGTGTGCTGGTGGCTGGCAGAGAGCTCTTCATTTACTCAGAGACCGCACTAGGTGGGAGATTACAATCTTCCTCATTCATCTCTGTTTACTTTTTGTATGATATTGCTTGGTTTAACAAATAATGCTCATGTTCTCAATATACTATTATTTATTTACTTATTTCATTATTATTATTATTTGTTTTTGCACATTGGTTGTTTGTCCTTTGGGTGTAGATTTTCACTGATAATATTCTATTACTTTGTTCTACTGTGACTGTGCGTAAGGAAGTGAATCTCAGGGTACAATATTCTGACTGTTGAGTATGCGCCATGTCTTGTGGCGCAGGTCAGATCAGATGGCAACCTTGCTGATTCTTCAGCATTTTGTCTATTTTGATGAGGCCAAGTTGCTAACTTGACACTCAACCCAGCACGGATGGAAAGTGGGCAAGGAGCTGGCTGGATTCAAACTGGGTCATCTCGCCTCCAAGTACAGTGCAGATGCCACTACTCCACTGGCCAGCTGACATATATGTATTTTGATAATAAATTTACTTTGAACTTCGAAATGATGGATACACCTCTGTGTATGAGCTCCTGGGGTCCATGGACCTCTTGGTTAATGGTAGTGGTTGGGAACTCCTCGCTAGATGATGTGCAGCATTTCACAAAACAGCTCTATTTCAAGTTTTTCTCTCCAGGTTTCTTCCTTTCCTTTCCTGAGGCCACAGACTGATTCTTGAGTTACCAGTCTGGAGGTACCAGTTACCTCTGGGTTACATATTCAAGTCAAGTTAACCTCACCTGTGAGCTTCCCCCAGCAGACCAACTTCATTTATTCAGGTACAATTGTTCAAAACAGAACTATCCCAGCATGCCATGACATTCCTCCTACTCCATTGGGCCAGAGATACAAATGCCTGACTGCTTGTACCACCAGGATCAAGGGCAGCTTCCATCTCCCGTTATTTATTGATATGCAGCATAGTGTAGGCTCTTCCGGACCTTCAAGCCACACGGCCCAGCAATCCCCCAATTTAATCTCGGACAATTTACACCGACCTGTTAACCTACCAACCGGTACATCTTTGCACCATGGAAGGAAACTGGAGCACCCGGAGGAAACCCAGGCAGTCATAATGAGAACGTACAAACTCCTTAGAGGCAGCAGAGGGAAATGAACCCAGGTCACCTGTACTGTAGAGTTGTGCTAGCCACTACATACCATGCAGCTTTTTAGAAGTCTTTTCCTCATATGATAAAATGGACCCTTACCTTAAATTCCACCCCAGTATGACATTGCACTTCATTGTCTACCTGCATGGCACTTCCTCTGTAGCTGTACACTTTGTTCTGCATTGTGTTATTGTCTTATCCTCAATGCAGAATGTAATGAATTGATCCTTATCAATAGCCTGCAAGACACGCTTTCCATTGTACCTCAATGACAATAATAAATCAATTCCAATTTCAATATTTGCACTATGTCATCAGCTTGAAACAGTTTCTTCTTCCATAGATGCTGCCTGACCTGTTGAGTTTTTCTGTTTTTTATTATAGGAACTGTGCCCAACAACATGAGCGTCAATAACTAGAAGGCAGAGATTCAAACAGGATCAACAAAAGGTTAACACAAAGAAAGACTGACAAGCAACAAATGTGCAAAGGAAGACACTATAAATACATACATACATAAATAAATAAATAAATAATATTCATTGCAGAGTCTATGAAAATGAGTCCATAGATTGTGGAATCAGTTCAGAGTTGAGGTGAGTGAGGTTATTCACGCTTGTTCAAGAGTTTGATAGTTAAGGGAACTGTTCCTGACCCTGATGGGGAGATAAGACAAATTATTGTTGTTTTCTACAAGATACTATAATCAGAAATGCACTGTTTTAAAGAATGATGGAGCAGATTCAATATTAACTCAGCAAAAGTCATTAGCGTCACCAAGTCATTGAAAAACTACAACACAGAAACAGGCCCTTCAGCTCATCCAGTATGTGCTGAACCATTTAAACTACCTACCACCATTGACCTGCACTTGGACCATAACCCTCCATACCCCTACCATCCATGTACCTATCCAAACCTCTCCTCAAGCTCACATGCACCACTTGTGCTGGCAGCTCAATCCACACTCTCATGACCCTCTGAGTGAAGAAGATACCTTTCACATCCCCCTTACACTTCTCACCTTTTACCCTCAACCCATGACCCCTAGTTGTAGTCCTAGCCAACCTCAGTGGAAAATTAATCAGATTAATTCTTGAAGGAAAAGAATTGAAAGTTAATAGGAAAGAGGATAGAGTGTTACTAATTGGATGGCCCTTTCGGGCAAAGTGGCTATCTTCTGAACTATGCGATGCTCATGTCAGATGATACAATCCAAAACAGAAGCTGGATTTTCTTCCACTATGAGACCATTCCAATATCCCAGGTGTGTCCTACTGAGCAATAAATATTACATAAAATAATCCTGACGAAGGGTTCTGACCCGAAATGTCGACCAATCTTTTCCGCGGATGCTGCCCGACCTGCTGAGTTCCTCCAGCGTGTTGTGAGTGAGCAATAAATATTATTGTACTAGTTGTAATGCATCACCATTTTCACTTTATGAGGTAGGAGGGAAAGTCAGACCATGAGAGGCCTGTGTCGGGCATTTTTATGCCTTACAAGGTGCAGATTGGAAGTCTCTATGGGGCGCCACTCCTCGCACAGACACTAGAGCAATGTGTGGTTAAGTGCCTTGCTCAAGGACACAAACAAACAGCTGAGGCTCAAACTAGCGACCTTCAAATCACTAGATGAATGCCTTAACTACTTGGCCACCTGCCCTTATGAGGTAAGGGCATTTAAATTGCACTTTAATACTTCACTCTCACAAGTATGTGATAGTTACTGCAGTTCCAGCATGTAACATTACAGTTATACAGTTCCAGCATGTAACGTCACGGTTATACATTTCCAGATTGTAACAATACCATTTTACAGTTCTAGCATGTAACATTACAGTTATATAGTTCCAACATCTACTGTTACCATTATGCAGTTCCAGCATCTACTGTTACCATTATACAGTTCCAGCATGTAACCATGAGACCATAAGACAGAGGAGCAGAATTAGACCATTTGGCCCATCAGGTTTGTTCCGCCATTCAATCATGGCTGATCTTTTTCTCCCCTCCTCAGCTGCACTCCTCAGCTTTCTCCCTGTAATCTTTGATGCAGTGTCCAGTCAAGAACCTATCAAGCTCTGCCTTAAATACACCCAATGACATGACCTCCACTGCTGCCTGTGGTAACAAACTCCACAAATTCACCAGCCTCTGGCTAAAGAAATTTCTCCACATCTCTATTTAAATGGACACTCCTCTATCCTGAGGCTGGGCTTTCTTGTCCTAGAATCCCCCACCATGGGAAACATTCTTTCCACATCTACTCTGTCTAGGCCTTTCAACATTTTCGAAAGGTTTCAGTGAGATCCCTCTCATCCTTCTGAATTCCAGTAAATACAGACCCAAAGCCATCAAACATTCCTCACATGACAACCCTTTCATTCCTGGAATCATACTTGCGAACCTCCTCTGAGACTTCTCCAATGCTAGCACATCTTTTCTTAGATGAGCCCAAAACTGTTCTCAATACTCAGGGTGAGGCCTTACCAGTGCCTTATGAGGCCTCAGCATCACATCCCTGCTCTTCTATTCTAAACCTCTTGAAATGAAAGCTAACATTGCATTTGCCTTCCTCACCACCGACTCTACCTGCAAGTTAACCTTTACAGTATTCTGCACAAGGGCTCCTAAGTCCCTTTGCATCTCAGAATTTTGGATTTTCTCCCTGTTTAGAAAATAGTCTGCACACTTATCTCTACTACCAAAGTGCATGACCATGCATTTTCCAACATTGTGTTTCATTTGCCACTCTCTTGCCCATTCTCCTAATCTGTCTAGGCCCTTCTGCATCCTACCTGTTTCCTCAATACTACCTGCCCCTCCACCAGTTCTTCATACCATCTGCAAACTTGGCAACAGAGCCATCTATTCCATCATCTAAATCATTGCTATAAAGCATAAAAAGAAGTAGTCCCAACACCAACACTTGCGGAACAATGCTAGTAACACACATCAAAGTTGCTGGTGAACGCAGCAGGCCAGGCAGCATCTGTAGGAAGAGGTGCAGTTGACGTTTCAGGCCGAGACCCTTCGTCAGGACTAACTGAAGGAAGAGTGAGTAAGGGATTTGAAAGTTGGAGGGGGAGGGGGAGATCCAAAATGATAGGAGGATACAGGAGGGGGAGGGATGGAGCCAAGAGCTGGACTGGTGATTGGCAAAAGGGGATACGAGAGGATCATGGGACAGGAGGTCCGGGAAGAAAGACAAGGGGGGGGGGACCCAGAGGATGGGCAAGAGGTATATTCAGAGGGACAGAGGGAGAAAAAGAAGAGTGAGAGAAAGAATGTGTGCATAAAAATAAGTAACAGATGGGGTACGAGGGGGAGGTGGGGCCTAGCAGAAGTTAGAGAAGTCGATGTTCATGCCATCAGGTTGGAGGCTACCCAGATGGAATATAAGGTGTTGTTCCTCCAACCTGAGTGTGGCTTCATCTTTACAGTAGAGGAGGCCGTGGATAGGCATGTCAGAATGGGAATGGGATGTGGAATTAAAATGTGTGGCCACCGGGAGATCCTGCTTTCTCTGGCGGACAGAGCGTAGATGTTCAGCAAAGCGGTCTCCCAGTCTGCGTCGGGTCTCGCCAATATATAAAAGGCCACATCGGGAGCACCGGACGTAGTATATCACCCCAGTCGACTCACAGGTGAAGTGTTGCCTCACCACTAGTCACTGGCAGGCAAACAGAAAAGGATCCCTTTATTTCTACCTGTAGCCCCCTACCAATCAGCCAATGGTCTAACTATGCCAGTAACTTTCCTGTAATACCATGGGCTCTTAACTTGGTAAGAGGCCTCATGTGCGGCACCTTGTCCGAGACCTTCTAAAAATCCAAGTATGTAACATCCACTGCATCCCCTTTAATCTCCTCAAAGAATTCCAACAGGTTCCTCAGGCAAAATTTTCCCTGAAGAAAACCATGCTGACTTTGTCCTATCTTGTCCTGTGTCACCATGTATTCCATCACCTCATCCTTAACAATTGACACCAACATCTTCCCAACCACTGAGGTCAGGCTAATTTCCTTTCTGCTTCATTCCTCCTTTCTTGAACAGTGGAGTGACATTTGCAATTTTCCAGTCCTCTGGCACCATGCCAGGGACCAATGATTTTTGAAAGATCATTTCTAATGCCTCCAAAATCTCTATCGCTACCACTTTCAGAACCCTAGAGTGCAGTTCATCTGGCCCAGGTTACTTATGTACCCTTAGGTCTTTCAGCTTTTTGAGCACCTTCTCCCTTGTAATAGTAACTGTACTCACTTCTTTTCCCTCACACCCTTCAACATCTGACACATTGCTAGTATCTTCCACAGTGAAGACAGATCCAAAATACTCATTTCGTTTATCTGCCATCTTCTTGCCCCCCCGTTATTATTTATCTCGCCTCATTTTCCAGCAGTCCTATATCTACTCTCATCTCTCTTTTATATTTTTTTACATACTTGAAAAAGCTTTTACTATCTATTTTGATATTGTTTGCTAGCTTGCTTTCATATTTTTTTCCTGCTAATGATTCTTTTAGTTTTTAAAAGCTTCCCAATCCTCTATCTTCCCAGTAATTTTTGCTTTGTGTGCCCTTTCTTTTGTCTTTACAATAGCTTCGACTTCCCTTGTCAGCCATGGTTGTACTATTTTGCCATTTGAGAATTTCTTTGTTTTTGGAATATATCTATCCTGCACCTTCCTCTTTTTTCCTAGAAGCTCACACCATAGCTGCTCTGCTGTCATCTCTGCCAGCATCTCCCGCCAACTCCTCTCTTACCACTGTAATTTCCTTTACTCCACTGAAATATTGCTACATCAGACTTTACTTTCCCCCTATCAAATTTCAAGTTGAACACAATCATACTGTGATCACTGGCTCCTAAGAGTTCTTCTACCTTAAGCTCCCTAATCGCCTCTGGTTCATTGCATAACACCCAATCCAGTATAACTGATCGCCTAGTAGGCTCAATGACAAACTGCTCTAAAAAGCCATCTCATAGGCATTCAACAAACTCACTCTCTTGAGATCCATTACCAACCTGATTTTCCCAATCGACCTGTATGTTGAAATCTCCCATGACTATCATAACATCGCCCTTTTGACTTGCTCTTTCTATTTCCTGTTGTAATTTGTGGTCCACATCCCAGCTACTGTTTGGAGGCTGGTATATAACTTCCATCAGGGTCCTTTTACCTTCGCAGTTTCTTAACTCAATCCACAAGGACTCAACATCCTCTGATCCTGCGTCACATATTTCTATTGATTTGATGTCATTCTTTACCAGTAGAGCCACGCCATCCCCTCTCCCGATCTTCCCATCCCTACGATAACCTTGGACATTCAGCTCCCAACTACAACCATCCTTCAGTGTCCTATCCTGAGTCTCTTCACTCTGGTTCCCACCCACCTGACAAATTAGTATAAACCCTCCCCAATAGCTCTAACAAACTTGCCCACGAGAATATTGGTGCAGCCCATCACTTTTGAACGGGTCATACCATGCATTTCTAAATGACAATAAATGAGGACTGATTGTCCTCATAATCTAATCTAATACCTCCCCAGGAGAGATCCCAATGATCCAAGAACTTGAAGATCTGCCCCCTGCACCAGCTTCTTAGCCACACATTAATTACCATATCATCCTGTTTCTACCCTCACTGGCACATGGCACAGGCAGCAATCCAGAAATTACTACTCGGGAGGTCCTGCTTCTCAGCTTTCTGCCCAGCTCTCTAAATTCTCTCTTCAGGACCTCTTTGCTTTTCCTTCCTATGCTATTGGTACCAATATGTACCAAGACATCTGACTGCTCTCCCTCCCACTCCAAAATGCTGTGGACATGATCTGAGCCCTAACCCTGGCACCTGGGAGACAACATACCATCCAAGTGTCCTGTTCACATCCAAAAGAATCTCCTGTCTGTTCCCCTGACAATTGAGTCCCCTATCGCTACTGCTCCTTTCTTCTCCCTCTTTACCTTCTGCACCTCGGACCCACGCTCAGTGCCAGTCTCTGTGGCGTTCCACTGGGAAGACATCCCCCACAAAAGTGTCCAAAATAGTATACTTATTTTTGAGGGGAATGGTCACAGGGGTGCTCTGTGTTAACTGCCTATTCACATTTCCATTCCTCCTGACAGTCTCCCAGTACTTGCCTCCTGCAGCTTCGGGGTGACTACTTCCCTGTAACTCTGATCTGTGATCTCCTCACTCTCCCGTACAAGCCGAAGGTCCTCCAGCTGCTGGTCCAGATCCCTAATACGGTCTTCAAGGAGCTGACGCCGGACGATTTTCACGCAGTTTCCTGGGAGACTCCGGGTCTCCCTGGACTCTACATCCACATGAAGAACACACAACAGCCATTTACTACACTAGGTACAGTAAGAGAAATAAAAAGGGGATGTTAACAGAAACTTACCTAGAGCCAATGCGTCTTTCGAGCCAAAGCCTGAAACTCCTACTCTCACCACAGACCTACTCCCAACACTGGTACCCCGCTTGTGCCATCTGACCTTTTAAACAAATGTCGCCGACCTGCAAGAAAACTTGTCACTGTGCCTGCTCCTGCTGCTGGTTGACCGTTGGAATGTGATCGAATGCCCATGATGGACTCCTAAGCAATGACCCTCATATCTCAGTAAAGTACAGATGGGCCTCATATCACAGTAAAGCTTTCATAAGTCGAGGGATAGAGTTTAAGAGTCGCAAGGTAATGATGCAGCTCTATAAAACTCTGGTTAGGCCACACTTGGAGTACCAGCAACTTTTATGTGTGTTACTTGGGAGTACTGTGTCCAGTTCTAGTCTCCTCACTATAGGAAGGATGTGGAAGCATTGGGAAGGGTACAGAGGAGATTTACCAGGATGCTGCCTGGTTTAGAGAGCATGCATTATGATCAGAGATTAAGGGAGCTAGGGCTTTACTCTTTGGAGAGAAGAAGGATGAGAGGAGACACGATAGAGGTATACAAGATATTAAGAGAAATAGATAGAGTGGACAGCCAGCACTTCTTCCCCAAGGCACCACTGCTCAATACAAGAGGACATAGCTTTAAGGTAAGGGGTGGGAAGTTCAAGGGGGATATTAGAGGAAGGTTTTTCACTCAGAGAGTGGTTAGTGCGTGGAATGCACTGCCTGTGTCAGTGGTGGAGGTAGATACACTAGTGAAATTTAACAGACTACTAAACAGCTATATGGAGGTACTTAAGGTGGGGGGTTATATGGGAGGCAGGGTTTAAGGGTCAGCACAACATTGTGGGCTGAAGGGCCTGTACTGTATTGTATTATTCTATGTTCTATTTTCTAAAGAACAGATTACTCTCATATCACAGTAAATACAGATGGGCCTCATATCACAGTAAGTACAGATGGGCCTCATATCACAGTAAAGTACAGGTGGGCCTCATATCACAGTAAATACAGATGAACCTCATATCACAGTAAATACTGAGGGGCCTCATATCACAGTAAATACAGATGGGGCTCATATCTAAAAAATGTACAAATCTTTACCCTGACCAATTTCTCAGATCAGTACCCAAAGATCTATGATACAGAATACAAATTCTTTCTCGTGAAAATGAGGTAATAATTTTTACTTCCTTTTCATTTTTTGATGTGTGCATGAATGAAGGCAGTTCACATTATGAGACAAATTTTTGGAGAATGCATCCCCCAGAACAGTGTGGACTCCTGTAGTTTCTTCTAAATATGTTCAGATCCTGACAACAGCTTTTCCAGTCTTTCAGGTAAAATACCCTCAAAAGCCGAAGACTTTAAATTTAGAGTGGTTCTTGTCTATAGCATGTGTAAAGCAACAACTTTGAAAATCCTTTAAAGTTGCTAAGAAAAGAGTGACAAGTCCTAAATTTAACTTTGCAGAAGGCTGGAAACTACTACCAATATACCAGACTGTCTCACAAACAAGAGAAAATCTGCAGATGCTGGAATTCTCAGCAACACACAAAATACTGGAGGAACTCTGCAGGTCAGGCAGCATCTGTGGAAAGGAAGTACAGTCGACGTTTCAGACCGAAACCCTTCAGCTGTCTCAAGAGAGATCGGCATTGTGAAAGTATCCAGATATTGTGTACAACTCAATGTGTACTTTTACAGAACTGCAGTATTTGGTATTTTGTATGTGACTGTTCAATTATTTAACTTGCCCAAACAACAGCCTTCAATATTTAATGATACTTTACTATCTATAGTCGTGTGAATAAATTGGGTCGGTAGATGGTAGAAGAGACCAGCTAGGATCTAACTGAATGGTGAAAGAGACGCCAAAGGTTTGAGTGACATATTCTGGTCCCTGCCTTAACTTAGTGAGTAGATATCAGTTGGCCTCTGTTGTTCGGGGATGACCATGGATGTTGTGCCCGAGCTGTCTAATGAGATCATTACACAAACCAGTATTCAACCTGGGCAGTACAATATGGAGAGCAAGCTGTTGTCCATGCAGCAGGCCCCCCTCTCCATGCACCTAATAAATCTAAAGCCTGATACATTTTGACACCAGTGGCATCATGGGAGCTGCCAGTCAGCATTGAACTCAGCTTAGGGACTCCAGCTCTGGATTTTTCCCTCAGGGTTTACTCCCGAAGCCTTCCCCATGAGTGGGTATAGCCACAAGGCAGCGGAGGTTTGAGATCAGAGTTTTCCTTCTACTAGATGAGATGCCAATCCCGGATGACAAACCCATCTCCCTGAAGTGACTGGTTAAGGCACCAGTAACCCGCCTTTGCCACTTCTCCTGTCAGTAAAAACAGTTGCACTGGGGTTAGTAGCTGAGCCGCACGAGAAGTTCAGAAGCTGTCAGAGGCTACTTGAGCACTGACCATTGGAAATGTTTACTAGGTAGTGGCAGTTATCCCCAACTCCCTCCCCCACCCAGTAATGATAATCTAAAGGAGCAGGTGAGTACCTGATTTAGCAATTAATTCAAAATGGTGCCGTTTACTATCAGAGAATGTGATCATTATCCAACCTGAAATACTTGTCTTTGCAGATATCCATGAAAAAATAGAGCTCCAAAAGAATAAACAACAGAAAACGTTGGAACCCCAAAGCCCCCTCTCCCCCTCCCCCACACAAGCATCAACACATCAGCCTCCCCCTGCCCCTGCCCCTGCCCGTTTCAGCGCCCACCACCCACCACCCACCACCCACCAAGCAACAGCAAAGCACTCGGAGAGAGACCATGATCTGCAGTCAATTAAAAACTATTGTTTACCCAACAGTTCAACATGCCACAGTTTCTCTCTCTCTCTCACTAACAAGGGACAGAGAGACATCGAACATTTTCACAGCAAAAGGGAGACTGACAGTCGCTGTTTTGATATTACAGTCTGCTGTGTTGCTTTTCATTCCAAGATTTGGCAGCAACTCTCCCCACCATCAAAAGAAAGAGGGAGTTCAATTGCTCGACTACAGAGACCTCAGCCCGTATATCCACTGCGACGAAATCCTGATATTCCATCTCCTGCGACGCCTCAGTTGGCAACACCAGCCTGGAATTGGTCGTCCACAGGGCCACAGCCTGCACTCTGGCATCTTCCATGGTGCCTGGAGAACGTTGGAAAACGGCCGGTCGGTCAGTGAGATCCAAGAATGGGAACTCATCGCCCAGAAAAAAACGCAGTTTTAATGACACTCAGATTGAGAGATTTGAGTAGTGCATCAGATCAACATTTACTATTTGTTCATAAGGGTTTGAACTGTGGATCAGCTTCCAATGTCATCCTTGCATCTCACAAAATGCTGGAGGAACTAGCAGGTCAAGCAGCGTAAATAGAGGGGGATAAAAAGTCATTGTTTCAGGCTGTGACCCTTCATCTGGACTGGAAAGGAAGGAGGGAAGGAGTACAAGTTGGCAAGTAACAGGTGAAACTAGGTGAGTGGGAAGGAGGGGACAAAGTAAGAAAGTGGAAGGTGATAGGTGGAAGACATAAAGGGCTGAAGAAGAAAGAATCTGATAGGAGAGGACCATGGGAGAAAGGGAAAGAGTAGGGGAGCCAAAAGGGGTGATGGGAATGTGAGGAGAAAGGAAGTAGCAAGATGGGACCCAGAATGGGGAATGTAAGGAGAAAAGGGGGAGCCATTACAGGAAGTTGGAGAAATCGATGTTCTTGCCATCAGGTTGGAGGCTACCCAGATGGAATAGGAAGTGTTGCTCCTTCACCTGAAGATAGCCTCATCACGGCAGTAGAGGAGCAACATGTCAGAATGGGGATGACGAAGGTGGCAGAGAAACCCTGCCTGCAGTGGCAGACAGGGACCAGCTGTTCAGCTGCATTGAAGGCCAATAACAAGAGGAAAGTGTCGATGCCCATACTCCAAACCTGACTGGACTGTCCCCAGCCTGCAGCAAAGGCACCAGGACCCGGTGACACAAGGGACTGCAGATGTCGAAATTTGGAACAACACACAAGTAGTCCAGGTGAAGGGGTTTGAAATGTCCTTTTGCTTTCATAGGTGAATCGTAGCCTGCTGATTTCCTCCATCGCTCACCAGCAGTGTTGTGCTTTCATACATGTATCGAACAACAATAACTTCAATATACCATTTCAATAGTTCAGTAAACATGAGGCAATTACCCATTGTGTAATCAAACTCGTCAGACTTTCCAACGTTGCCAGGCATTCTGCTTTTATTTATTATTAATGTCTGGTACTCACTCTTTATGAACCCTGAATTCATTCTTTTTTGGCCTTTTTTAAAAAAAAGTCTTGATCATGTCTTTCCTACCGAAGACCATCTGTGCAAGTGCTGGGCTGTTTTACCATTCCACTTACAGTGGAATGTCTCGCTGTGTTTTAACAGGTCGATAGCTGTCTCGGGTTCATTTTGAAAATAACTGGTCGCCAATGTTATATTTTTCAACTTCAAAATGTTAAATTAACTTAAAGGAAGACGTGCAGATCCAAAATGCAGGTAGAACTTTGCCTTTTGCTTACAGTGATGTATGTACGTACCATGTGGTAGCGTGACAATATAGGCAATTAACATACTTCTACATATAACCCATAATTAGTTATTTAAACACGAATGCTTAATCTGTATATTTATATATACACAGACACAAAAGATTACTCAATATTATCAAAATGTTAAATACACAACAAGGATTCAGGTCACTAAAGAATTAATTTATAACTTCATGTGATATGATCCTGCTGCTCCAGTTCTCAGACAGTCCAATCAACTGGAAATTAAAGACTCAGAGCCATCTTACAAATACCCAGCATTTCATGGTAGCCAAGTTATCATTCCTTCCTTGAGTACAGCAGAATGTAAAAATAGCTCGCATCTCAACAAAACAAATAGCCATTAAATCAAATAGGGCAACTGAAGTAGTTCCAGTGACATTGCTCATTAAACAGGAACTTCAGTCCGTCAGGGATTTATTTTGTGTGTAAAGTACATATTTTGTGTCATGATTAGACATGCTTTAAAATCCAAATTAGAGTTATTATCACTGACAGATGATGTGAAATTTGTTTCTTTTTTGCAGTGGAATGGTAGTATAGATACTTTTGAAATATTACAAATGACAAAAAATAAATAAATATTTCAAAATGTGGAATAATGAAGTGGGTTCACGGACCACTCAGAAATCTGATAGAGGAGGTGAAGAAGCTGTTCCTACATTGTTGATTGTGAGTCTTCAGGCTCCGGTAACTTTTCTCTGATGGTAGTAATGAGAAGAGGGCATGTCCTGGATGCTGAGGGTCTTTAATGATGGATGCTGCCTTCTTGCGGTATCACCCATTGATGCTGTCCACAATGATGGAGATAGTTAATGCTGGCAGAGTCTATTACCCTGTAAAGCCTCTTGCAATCCTGTACATTGCAGTCTCCATACTAGGTGGTGATGTAGAAATTTGCAAGAATATTTGGTGACAGACCAAATATCCAAAATCTTCCAACAATGTAGAAGTGCTACGTACCTTCTTCATGAATGCATTGATGTGTTATACCAAGGACAGATCCTCTGAGATGTTGATGCCCAGGAACTTGAAGCTGCTCATCCTTTCCATTGTTGACCCCCTGAGTGAGCACAGGCGTGTGTTCTGCTGGCTTCCCCTTTTTAATTCCACAATCAATTGGACTTAATGTTATAGCAAGGTTGTTGCAACACCACTCAACCGACCAATCAATCTCATTCCTGTAAGGCTCCTCATTGTCACCTGAGATACTACCAACACAGTGATGTCATTTGTGAATTTATAAATGGCATTTGAGCTGTGCCGAGCCACATAGTTGTGAGTGTAGAGAGAGTAGAGCAGTGGGCTAAGCAAGTCTTCCTTGAGTTGCATCTGTGTCAATAGTCCATGAAGAAGAGATGTTATAATTGATCCGCAAAGACTAGTTAAATGAGTATATGGATAAAGATCCTTATTTCAGACTTAATTCCAATGGACTGTGTTCATGAATGTTTCTCATAGTGTAGAAAACGGAGAAGTACCTTAATATTTATCGTATTCAAAGACAAAGTCAAAGAAAATTTATGATCAATATATGATATATGCCAACATATACTACATTGAGTTTCATTTCCTAGCGAGCATTTACAGGGA
This sequence comes from Mobula birostris, assembly GCF_030028105.1. NCBI lineage: Eukaryota > Metazoa > Chordata > Chondrichthyes > Myliobatiformes > Myliobatidae > Mobula > Mobula birostris. The sequence goes on from NC_092377.1 coordinate 115,231,997, forward strand.
GATAAAGAAATGCAATAGAATTGTTGTGAAATTATACAGAAACACTGACAAACAGCCAATGTGCAAGAGACAAATATTGCAAATAAAGAGAAAAAAATAATACTGAGAATAACCTGGAATACTGCCACAAGCAAGCAACATCATTCACCATCCAGACCATGCTCTCTTCTCACTGCTGCCATCAGGTAGAAGGTACAAGAGCCTCAGGTCCCACACCACTGAGTTCAGGAGCAGTTATTACCCCTCAACCATCAGGCGCCTAAACCAGTGGGGATAACTTCACTCTGAACTGTTTCCATAACCTATGGACTCCTTAACAGCATGGTGTGAGGGGATCCAGGAGTGCCCCTATTAACTATTTGGAGAGAGACATTTATCATTGATGGTTTGTTTGGAAAGGAGAGAGAGACAGAGTTATTTACCACCGATATGTTGCTTTTGGAAAAGGGAGCGAGAGAGACGAAGATTAACAGTTGGACTGTCACTTTAAGGCATTGGAAGTAACTTTGGATTTTTACTGAGTTTGGAGTTGGAGACAGCACCGAGCAGCTCGTAAGTTGCTATGGTGACCAAAAGCAGTGTTATTTAATGGACACTCGATGTTATGATTTTCAGCACATAATTGATATTTCTTCAAGGACTTGTTGCCTGCTTGTGCACTCCTTTACAGACAAAGGAGGGAGGGACTCTTTGAATGACAGGTGATGCTCAGCCTGATGAATAAATGGGAGGTCAGATGATACAGACCTCAGACACATGATCTGGACACTGAATGAGCATTGCTGTGCCCGCAGAGAAAGTGGGTTTTGGAGAATCGATCAGGCGGATTGATCCAAGTTGCTATTTCAGTTTGAGGAGAAGGGGTTGACTGGTGGGGAGTTATCTATGTGTCCACCCTCGCCTGGGTGATAGTTCCACCACAGAAGACCCCCTGGTCCCCCTGGTTAAAGTCACAGTGGGTGACTTGTAAAAGATTTCGGAGGACGAGAAGATCGACGGCATCAGCTCACCTGAAGACTCAACTCACTCTCTCTCTCTCCATCACTACTCAACTCAATACCACGAACTGAACTGAACTGAACTGAACTTTACTCAACATCGTAAGACTGTATCTTTTTACCCCTAGACTTAAAGAAGCTTGGTTTTTTCATACATATATATTACACTTACTTTTATATATAATCATTGCTAACCTGTTTGATTTATTTACATTTATATTACTGTGTTGCGTAGTTACTAATAAATATTAGTAGTTTATAGCAATACGAGACTCCAAAGTGTTTTCTATTTCTGCTGATTCTTTATCCCTGTCACAGGGTACGTGACAATGGAAAATTACATATAAAAACAGTGCATCTCGCTAGTTTAAATGAATAATTAAGCTCAGTGCAGCGTATTGTGTTCAATAGTGAGGGAGGGTGCAGAGCAAACTAGTTTGGCAGCATGCAGGATATTCAACTGAACTTTATTGATAACCCTGCCTGTACAGTATGTGAGTGGCTAACCAAGTGGCATAGGATTAACCCATTAATTACCACAACCCTGAAGTCAAATTCCTTACCGAGTACAGGAGTACTTGTGTGTCAGATGCTGTTGGTTTGACTGCAGTTTGACGCACCAACCATAAACCTTCCCTCAGAACTCAGCACGCAAAAAGGCTCACAGATTATTGCCTTGTCTCTGCAAACATATCTGCTTCCTTAAAAGGAAGACTCTACAATGGGTAGACAAAATTTCCTAACGCATCACCAGCACCAACCTACCCATCTACCCGCCATACAGAAAGGTGCCAGAAAAGGGCCAGTAACATCATGAAGGATCCCACCCATCCTACTCATAGACTGTTTGTTTCATTTCCCATCAGCCACTTTCTGTACAGACATTGCATCTAGCATCACTTTATGGACATAAAATCAACCTAAGTACTGTATATAAGTTATCGGGGAATATGGGGTGTCCAGGAAGGGGTAGCACCTCTGGAAAAGAGCTTGCCATTTCCATTCTGGGGCAGATCACTCACCTTTGGTCCCCACTGGACACTCAGCTCTCACCTGTAGTTCCAAGAAGCTGTTTGCATGCGACAGTGGCCACATCCCGGTACACCGCTTTGACAGGCGGGCTAAACCAGGTGAGGGTAGCCAGCGGCCTGAGCTAGGGACATACCTGTCCCAGCATGCAAAGTCAGCCCTGGTGGACAGGTCGGATGAAACCTACACAGTGGCCAGGAAGACGGTTCTGCAACTCTCCATGGAGAGCAAAGGGCATAACAAAATCCAAGAGAAGTCATGGTCAACCTCTGCAACCAAGGAAGATCCCAGTTTGTGACGCTTGTTTGAACCACTGGACCTGGACTCCTGAAGTCGAGAGAGTGGAACTGCCTGATGTAATGCCTTTTCCACTTTAAAAACACTCCTGTCATTGTTGGACACAATGGACAACCACCCATATTTGCAATCTTAAGTATTTATATTTATTGTGCTTTTTATTATTATCGTGTTCTTTATCTTTTTAATGCAGCATAGGATCCAGAGTAACAATTATTTTGTTCTCCATTACACTCCAGTAGTGTAAATCACATTAAACAATCCTGAGTCTTGGAACATTTACACAGTGAGGTGACACACTGAGAGAGTAAAGATCACAGACAGTACAAGCAAAGCAAACACAAGAATGGTGGCACGAATGGAGAAAGAGGGTGACCCGGTAGGCTCATCCAGGAAGTCAGGAGGCATGGGATCCAGGGAAGCTTAGCTACTGTTCTTGGATTCAGAATTGGCTTGCCCATAAAAGGCAGAAGGTGGGTGTAGATGGAGTGAACTCTACCTGGACCTTGGTGACCAGGGGGCTCCGCAGGGATCTGTTCTGCTTTTTTTTTAGGAGATGATAACAGGCCCTTCCGGACCAACGAGCCCGCACTACCCAGTTACGCCTATGTAACCCATTAACCTGCTAACCCGAATGCCTTTGGGACATGGGAGGAAACCAGAGCACCCAGAAGAAACCCATTCTGTCAGGGGAAGAACGTACAGACAGCAGTAGAGACCCATGTCACTGGTGCTGTAATAACATTATGCTAACCTGCTCTTTGTGATTGTCATCAATGACTTTGATGAGGAAGTGGAGGGAGGGTTCATAAGATGACATGAAGGTTGCTGGTGTTGTGGGTAATGTAGAAGGTTACAACAGGATATTGATGGGATGCAGAACTGGGCTGAGAAGTGGCCCAGAGATAAAAGAGTTCAATCTGGAAAGGTGTGACGTGATTCACTTTAGAAGGTTGAACTTGAAGGCAGAGTGCAGAATTCATGGCAGGATTCTTAACAGTGTGGAGGAACAGAGAGATCTTGGGGTCCACATCCATAGATCCCTCAAAGTTGCCAAGTATGTGGATAGGGTTTTTAATAAGGTGAATGGTGTGTTGGACTTCATTAGTTGGGGGGGTTCATTTCAAGAACCTTGAGGTAATGTGTAGCTCTATAAAACTCTGGTTATACCACACTTGGAGTATTGTGTTCAGTACTGGTCACCTCATTATAGGAAGAGTGTAGAAGCTTTAGAGAGAGTGCAGAGGAGATGCAGCATGGATTAGAGAGGATAGGTTAAGTGATCTAGAGCTTTACTCTTTGGAGAGAGGAGGATAAGAGGTGACTTGTTAGAAATATACAAAATGATATGACAGAGTGGACAGCCAGGGACTTTTTCCCAGGGTGGAAATGGTGAATACAAGGGAACATAACATTATGGTGTTTGGAGGAAAATGTAGAGGTAGTTTTTTTTACACCGAGTGGTAGGCGCTGGATAGCACTGCCGGGGGTGATGGTGGAGGCAGATACATTAGGGCCTTTTAAGATAGGCAAATGAATGATAGAAAAATTAGGAGAACGTGTGATGGAAGCATTAGATTGATCTTAGAACAGCACGACGACAACCTTGATATTATTACACCTTTACAGAATCTGTCTCCCTATCTGCTCCACAATGTCCCTGTTACTATTGGCTGGTCTATAAAAAACACCCAGTAGAGTTATTGACCCCTTCCTGTTCCTAACTTCCACCCACAGAGACTCCGTAGATAATCCCTCCATGACTTCCTCCTTTTCTGCAGCCGTTACACTATCTCTAATCTACAGTACTATGCCCCCACCTCTTTTGCCTCCCTCCCTGCCCTTTCTGAAACATCTATAGCCTGGCACTCGAAGTAACCATTCCTGCCCTTGAGTCAACCAAGTCTCTGTAAAGGCCACAATATCATAGCTCCAAGTACTGATCCACACTCTAAGCTCATCCACTTTGTTCATGATACTCCCTGCATTAAAACAGACACATCTCAAACCTTCCGTCTGAGCGTGTCCCCCCTCTATCACCTGCCTATCCTCCCTCTCGCCCTGTCTGCAAGCTTTCTCTATTTGTGAGCCAACTGCCCCTTTCTCAGTCTCTTCAGTTCAATTCCCAACCCCCAGCAGTTCTAGTTTAAACTCTCCCCATTAGCCTTAGCAAACCTCCCCGCCAGGATATTCATCCCCCTGGGATTCAAATGCAACCCGTCCTTTTTGTACAGGTCACACCAAAAGATGCCCCAATGATCCAGAAATCTGAATCCCTGCCCCCCGCTCCAATCCCTCAGCCACGCATTTATCTTCCACCTCACTCTATTCCTATACTCACTGTCACTTGGCACAGGCAGATTTGCTGAGTATGCCTGCAGAAAAAGAATCTCAGGATTGTCTGTGGTGACATGTATGTACTCTGATAATAAACTTTACTTTGAACTTTGAGAATACAAAGTCTCCATTTAGAATAGAGATGAGAAGGAGTTTTGTTAGCTAGAGGATGGTGAATCTCTCGAATTCATTGCCTAAGATGGCTGTGGAGGCCAAGACATCGGGTACTTGATGAGAGAATGGAGAGTGACCACACTGGTTCAAACTGACAGAAAGCTCAAATAACCACATGGTACAACAGGGGTGTTCAGAGGAGCATCTCTGAGCACACAACACATCGAACCTTGATGTGGATGGGCTACAGCAGCACAAGACCACAAACATACACTCAGTGGCCATTTTGTTGGGTAAAGGAGGTACCTAATAAAGCGGAGATTGATAGGTTCTTGATTAGTAAGGGCATCATGGGTTATGGGGAGAAGGCAGGAGAATGGAATGGTGTTCAGAGGGGTAATAAATGATGGATCAAAAGGTCTAATTCTGTTCCTATGTGATATGGTCTTGTGGTCTAAAAAGCAATGGCTTGAATGATTATGGCATAATCAGTTATTGAAATATGTTCTTCACAGGACTGCAATGGTTTGAAGATTGACACCAAGGGCAAGTAGAGAAATTCTTGAACCAGTACATTCACACTGGGAGCTGTCAGAAGAGCTCACTCACCTGATGCATTTATCGATAAAGAACTCATAGCATTAATGGAGGGTGATAGGGCAGAGGGAGACTTGCTTGACAATGATAATAAGGGTGATACATTTAAAAAAAGATTAGAGAATTAAATCAACAACAACAGCAACTCACACAAAATACCGAAGGAATTCATCAAGTCAGCATCTATGGAGGGGAATAGATAGCTGATAGTTCGTTCATCATAATTTGAAAGGAAGGGGGAAGAATCCGGAGCAAGAAAGGTGGGGATAGAAGAGTAGTACAAGCTGCCAAGCTTAAAGCAACTTACATCTTACTGAATGGCAAGGGTTTATTCCTGCTTAAACTCTTTGAAAGAGTGTTTAAGATCCTGAGAAATATTTCTCCTCTGAGGGTGCTCTGCCATTTGATAAGATCATGGCTGCTCTGACTGTAGGCCTCAGTCCTTGCCAGGTCTCTAACACTGTCTCTGACTTGAAAATACGTACTGAGTGAGGAATGGGCCTTGTTTTGCTGTTGTTGTGTTCTGTGTTGTTCTGCCGAGCATTGTGAGCCTGCTCTGTTGGTGCCAGAATGTGTGGCAATAATTGTGGACTACTCCAGCACATTGCTGGGTGTCTTGGTTGCAAATGACACATTTCACCATATTTCAATGCGCACATGTTAAATAAACTTGAATCTTAATTCTGAAGTATTAAAACACCCAAGGGTTGAGAATTTCAAAGTTTTGCAATCTTCTGAAAGATTTTCTTCATTTGAGTCTTAGCTACCCAATGCTTTACACTGTGACTATACACCTTGTTCTAGACTGCCCACCAAAGGGAACATACAGTATCTCCATTGTCAAGCCACCTCAGAATCTTCAGTGTATCAATAAGATCAAATTTATGATTATACCCATGGTATAAATGTTAGGAAATTCAATTTGTAGCAGCAAGAGTACAGAATCTCATGTTACCTTGGTAAAGTCAGTTCTGGTACTTCACACATCCCCAACTCCAGATCAGCAAGGAATCATGCTCTTCAGATCAAGTCTGTACTGACCATCAACTGCCAGTTTACATCAATCCCATTTTATTCTTACCACATTCCCTTCATCTCCTCCTAGGGACAACTTACCGGCCAGAAAACTGGAATACCCAGAGAACATGCACAGAGTCACAGGGGGAAGATACAAACTCCACACTGACTACACCAGAAACCACAATTGCACCTGAGTCATCGGAGACTCAAAACGTCTACAGTTTATTCCCATCCATAGAAGCTCCTTGATTTGAGTGAGCTGCTCAACAATTCCAACATCTGCAGAATCCCTTGTGGCTCTGCTGAATACATTCCTAAGCTGAACAGGAAGAGGACGAGACCATTTCACCCTGGAGACAACTGCAGCATGGTGTTTGATCAGGCTGATGCCTTTGCACACTTCAGCAATGCTCCAGGTATACTTGGTACCCCACCTCACTCATTCTGTGACCTGTGAATGACATGAAGCTTCCCCATATTCACTTACGAAAGTGGAAGCACTGAAACTGCATGCTACTGTGTGATTTGTGTAAAAGAAGCTTATAAGTAAACAGGATGCGTCATTAATAGAAACATGTCCATCCATCATTACTGACCCACATCACCCAGGTCATTGCATTACTGCCAGATACAGGAGCTCAACATCTTCATCCCCTCCACCACAGATTTCTCAACAGCCATGAACCTTTGTGTACACATGCAGTAAATATCTATTTCTGTAATTTATAGATTTTTAATGTCTTGTACAGTACTGCTGCTGCAAAACAACAAATTTCACAACATTTGCCAGTGATATTAAACCTGATTAAACCTGATTCTGATTTAGATTCTGAACTTGTGGAAACATATTACATACAGAAGCTGAGAAAGGAGCTAATTCCAAGTTATTAAAGCACATCAAGAGAATACAGATAATTTAACAATCTCTAACCTCATAGCTACAGATCTTCAGTAAAATACTAGTTCAGATAGTTCAGAATACTGTGAATCTTGTTTCAGTGGTGAGCAAGTTGTTGGAGAAGATCCTGAGAGGCAGAATTTATGAGCATTTGGAGAGACATAATCTGATTAGGGCTTTGTCAAGGGCAGGCTATGCCTTACAAACCTGATTGAATTCTTTGAGGATGTAACAAAACACATTGAAGGTAGAGCAGTGGATATAGTGCATATGGATTTCAGCAAAGCATTTGATAAGGTTCCCTGTGTGAGGCTCATTCAGAAAGTAAGGAGGCAAGGGATCCAAGGGGACCTTGCTTTGTAGACCCAGAATTGGCTTGCCAACAGAAGGCAAAGAGTGGTTGTAGCTGGTTTGTATTCTGCACAGAGGTCGGTGACCAGTGGTGTGCCTCAAGGATCTGTTCTGGGACCCCTACTCTTCGTGATTTTTATAAATGACCTGGATGAAGAAGTAGAAGGGTGGGTTAGTAAATTTGCTGGTGACACAAAGGTTGAGGGTGTTGTGGATAGTGTGAAGGGCTGTCAGAGGTTACATTGGTAGGATGCAAAACTGGACTGAGAAGTGGGAGATGGAGTTCAACCCAGATAAGTGTGAAGTGGTTCATTTCAGTAGGTCAAATATGATGGCAGAATATAGTATTAATGGTAAGACTCTTGACAGTGTGGAGGATCAGCGAGATCTTGGGGTTGTTACATACCCCGTAACTAGGTTGCCAAACCAGCAGAAATGGATCACTCAGTTGGAGTCTGGATTACTACAACTAAGAAAGTTTTATTAAAGAAACAAGCAACACAGTAATCGAAAGGATAATAAATGCAACAGTTCAGCAATGATAAACACACATGTGCACAGAATTAAGATAACAGCATCAATCAAGCTCTATCGTTGTCTAGGGGTAAAGGACCAAATTTCAAAGTGACATAAAAGTTCAGTCCAATTTAGTTCAGTTCACAGTAATCGTTGCCATGGTGATGGACAACGTGGGGGGAGGGAGAGAGAGAACGACTGATCATTCAGAAACGGCTTCCACTCACAGACCGGCGATATTTGCTCACAAGCAGCTTTCGGGCAGGTCCTTGGTGATGTCACCTGAGGTCACCGACTGTGACCCCTCCTCCAGATGCGGTCGATCCTCTGCAGTGAACCCGGCACCCAAGCGAGGGTGGACACACACCGGGTTCCCGCTGATCGTACCTTTCCACCCTGTGCGTTTAAGGTCCGGTACATCCCACCGACTCGTGAGAGGCGCACCGCTTCCAGGGTCTCGTTACCTCGGGTGTCATGTGTGTCCTGCCTTAGCGAACCTGTCCCTTTTTATCCCCCTGCTGGGGCATCGCCTGTCCATCACTTCAAACAGTTCAGGGTTCAAAGGGGGAGCCGCTCCAGACAGCTCTCTCTCCCGTCCCTTCATTACACATCTCCAGACGCTGCTCCATTGTTCCTTATCTCTCCTTCCCCTGAGGACAGGTGGCAGACCAACTGCTGATCTCACAGGACAGCTAACATCTATGTGTATTCTCGTTACAGGGTCCATGTCCACAGGACATTCAAAGCTGCTTGACAGGTTGACAGTGTTTTTAAGAAGGCATATGATGTGTTGGCATTCGTCAACCGGGGGATTGAGTTTAAGAGCTGAGAGGTAATGTTACAGCTGTATAGGACCCTGGTCAGACCCCACCTGGAGTACTGTACTTAGTTCTGGTCGCCTCACTACAGGAAGGATGTGGAAACTATAGAAAGGGTGCAGAGGAGGTTTACAAGGATGTTCCCTGAATTGGGGAGCATGCCTTATGAAAATAGGTTGAGTGAACTTGGCCTTTTCTCCTTGGAGCAACGGAGGATGAGAAGTGACCCGATAGAGATGTATAAGATGATGAGAGGCGTTGATCGTGTGGATAATCAGAGGCCTTTTCCCAGGGCTGAAATAGCTAGCAAGAGGAGGCATAGTTTTAAGGTGCTTGGAAGTAGGTACAAGTGGGATATCAGAGGTAAGTTTTTCACACAGAGAATGGTGGGTGTATGGAATGCTCTGTCGGCAGCAGTGGGGAAAGCAGATATAACTTTTAAGAGACTCTTAGATAGGTACATGGAGCTTAGAAAAATAGAGGGTTATGCGCTAGGAAAGTTCTAGACAGTCTCTGGTGTAGGTTACATGGTCATCACAACATTATGGGCCAAAGGGTCTGTAATGTACTGTAGATTTCTAGAAGTCAAGTGTTTCCTTTTCCTGGAATAGTAACTGAGGTTCCAGTTAACAACACGTTAGTCCCATGTTGAGTCAGTGTGGTCGCAGTGGGACTGGGAAATGATTCATGACAAGCACACCATTGTGCAGTGAACAAAGCCAATCTCAGGGAAATTGCCTACATAATGAAACAAGATACGGCTACAACTCCCAGTTAAAACAAGAGAATAGTTTCTTAAAGATAATAAAATGAAGATATTTACTTAAATAATTTGCCATAATACTATTACTCACTCATCATCACTCTAATTGGCCACAACTATTTGCAACCTTGAATAAAAGATTAGATTAAAAAATATCAGTGGAAGTAAGGACAAGTATTGAAATTCAGGAGCAGAGAGAACTGGGCTGGTTAGGGAAAGATGGGTGGGAAATCTCTGTAACACTTTGAGTGTACTAAGCACTGTTGTAATGCAGAGAGCCATACTGCAAACCAGCCAAGACGGCTATTTACTTATTTAGTGATACAATGTGGAGTAGGTTCTACCAGTCCTTTAAGCTGTGATGTCCCAGTAACCCCCAACAAACAAGCCTTTGGACTGTGGGAGGAAACCTGATCACCAAGGGAAAACCAATACATTGCACTGGGAGAATGTACAGAGACTCCTTACAGAGGATGCAGGAATTGAACTCTGAACTCCAACAACCTGAGCTGTAATAACGTGGTGCTACTTGTTTGCCTAGTGGTAATTATATCATTTGTTTGAGGGAAGTATTGATGGGAAAGACCTTTACTGATATTCTTCAAAATAGACATCATCTAAGAAGGACATAATAGTGAAAAGAAGTTTGGCACAATTCCATTGAGCATCACCAGAATTTAATGATGCACCGTAGAAAGCATCCTATCTGTATTCATAACAGCTTGATATGACAACTGCTCTGCCTGAGACTGTGAGAAACTAACCGCAGCGAGTTGTGGACATAGCTCAGCATGTCACAGAGACAAGTTTCCCATGCATGGATTCAGACAACGTCTTGCTGCCTCAGAAAAGCAGCCAGCATAATCAAAGACCCCATCCAGCCTAGATGTTTTCTCATCTCCACTCTGTCATTGGGCAGAAGATACAAAGGCTGAAAGTACCTACCACCGGTCTGAAGGACAGCTTCGATCCTGCTGCTATCAAAGTTCTGGACAGATGGATCCTTGACTACTCTCACTTATGGCCTTGCACCTTTTCCCCTAAAGCGCCTCCACTGCACTTCTCCTCTAACTGTAATACTTTATTTTGCATTTGCTTTTCCCCTCTACTACCTCATGAAATGACCTGTGTGAATGGTATGCAAAATAAAGTAGCACTGTATCTCAGTATGTGTATCAATAATGACCAATTTATCAACAGGGTTAGGTACAGGACCAGTATCCAGAAGACAAGTCCACTGATTGGGGAATATTAGCTCAAGTTCAATCACAGTGACTAGGTCATTTAAATTGAATAAATTAAATAAAGAATTTAAAGTCTTATATTGGTAATGGCACACAAAACTGCCAAATTCTTATTGAAACCAAGCAGGTTCTCTAACATTCTTCATGGAAAGGAAACAAAATTGTCTTTCACATGACTCCAGACCCATTGAAATGAACACTGCACGACATTCTGGAGAAACTCAGCAGGACAGGCAGCATCTGTGAAGGGAATAGACAGTCAATACTTTGGGTCAAGTCTGAGAAATAGAAAGTGGAAGAGAGGGTTGGAGCTCAAGATCTTAAGTTTGGATCCTCATTCAACACCATTGGGTCAATACTGAAGATTGAAGCTCAAAGGTCAATCGGAAGTCCAGAAGCCAAGGGCCAGTGGCCAAAGCCTGGATCTGTGAATCTCAGTAACTCTGCTGAGCAATTCACAGACTCAATGTCTGCGAATCTCTGAGAAACCACTGGGGAAGTCAAAGACCCAACTTCTGTGAACCTACAAGTCCATTGGTGGCTGGAGGCTGAAGACGGCTTGTCCTGGGGTTAGACGTCTGTGTATGTTTGTGGGTAAGAGGGAGAAATGGGGCTGGTTTTGTTGCTGTTGCTTTGTCGCTTGGTATGTTCTGTTTTATTGTGTTCTGTGTTGTTCTGTGAGGTGTGGTGGGCACACTGTGCTGGCACTGGACTGCCCCCAGTACATTCTTCGGTGTGTTGGTTGTTAACACAAATGGTTGTTATCCCTGGGTCTGTTTCCATGTCCATGTGATCAATAAATCTGAATAAGCTAGCAAAGCATAAGCAGGTCCAGGCAAGAAGGGGTACGTGATAGGCAGCTGGAGGAGGGGTACATGATAGGCAGATGGAAGAGGGAAAAGCAGGAATAATGACATAAACTGGAAGGTGAAAGATGGAAGTGACAAAAGTCTGAAGATGAAGGAATCTAATAAGAGAGAAAGGAGGTAAATGGAATCAAGTGATAGGGGTGTGGTCGGTAGATAGAAATAGAAATGAGGTTCACTCTTCATTGCCCTCAGTTTGCTTAAAGGCAGCCACAAAGCAAGAAACCCAAAAGAACCCGATTAAAGAAAAATAAGGACCAACACCCGATGTGCAGAGAAAGAGAAAAAAACACAAATCATGAAAGCAATAAAAGCGAGCAACAACATTTCGAACCAAAATGAGTATTTAGATCCAAACCTTGGAGCAGCCCAGAATAGGCCCAAAGCCTCGCTATCCGTCCATCATATTAATGGGCATGGATCACGGCAGTCAGGGCAGTCTTCATAGCCTTAGTGCCACGGAGAGAGGAGGGAACATGGTGGGAGAGTAAGCGATATCTATCTGGACTGGCGCTTATATTATCTAAATAGCATATCATACCTTGCACTAGGACTCGGTCCCAGCACTGCGAAACGCACCAGGCCTAGACTTTGCCTAGTTATATTGCAGCTTTATAAAACTCTAGCTCGGCTGCATCTGGACTTTAGCATTCATGTTTGTCCCATGAGACGAAGGATGTGGAGACTTTGAAGAAGCTGCAGAATAAGTTTACCAGTAATTCTGATGAAGGGTTTCAGCTTGAAATGTCAAATGCTGCCTGGATTAGACAGCTTGTGCTACAAGAAGAGGTCGGACAAACTTGGGTTGTAGAGTCATCGAGTACTACAGCACAGAAACATGCCCTTCAGCCCATCTATTCCATACCAGCCTGGTCTTTTGTCTACTTCTGACCACATGCACGTAGACCATGGGCCTCCCTTAGTCTCATGAGACCATGGATTTGTGCCTTGGAAGGTTTCCAGGGCACAGGTCTGGGCAAGGTTGTATGGAAGACAGGCAGTTGCCCATGCTGCAAGTCTCCCCTCTCCATGCCACCGATGTTGCCCAAGGGAAGGGCACTAGGGCCGATACAGCTTGGCACCGGTGTCATCGCAAAGCAATGTGTGGTTAAATGCCTTGCTCAAGGACACAACACGCTGCCTCAGCTGAGGCTCGAACTAGCAGCCTTCAGATCACTAGACCAACGCCTTAACCACTTGGCCACATGCCAGCACCATAGCCCTCCATACCCTGCCAACCACGTACCTTTCCAAACTGCTCTTAAATGTTGCAGTTGACCTTGCCTCTACTACTTCCACTAGCAGGCCACTCCACACTCACACCACTGCCCTCCTTTCCCATCAGAACAGCGTTCTCCCTGGAACAGCAGAGACTGAGGGGACATCTGGCAGAGGTCTATAAGATGATTAGAGTTAACATCCAGTATCTTCGTCCTGGGGTTGAAATGTCTAATACTAGAGGAATGCATTGAAGGTAAAAAGGTGTAAATATACTAATTTTACACAGAGTGAGCAGGGTACTTGATTAGTGTAGCCAAGGGTGATGGTGGAGGGCAGATACAATAGAGGCATTGCTAACAGGACTGCTCGGTCAATGCCCACCGCTGCGGGTGCTAGCATTGCATGTTGCGCGAAGTTAAAAACAAACGTTGTTTATTTGTCTTAATCACAATCTTTCGCAGAAACCCTTGTGACCTCTCGTTGAGATCTTCTGCACCAGGCATTTTGCCAAAGGTTACCTTGTTTTAGTAATAGAGTGTGGAATAGTCCCTGCTGGCCCTTCGAAGCACACCTGACAAACACGATTAACCCTGACCTAATGATGGGACAATCTATAATGACCAATGAACCTAGCTGACATATCTTTGGACTGTAGGAGGGAACCACAGGACCCATAGAAAACCCATGCATTGCACGGGGACCGGGGGGATGTAGGGAGACCCCCTACAGAACTGTGCCAGAAGTTCTGAATGCCCGAGAGGCACTGCGCTATCCTGACACCCAAAGGTCAGCACCGCATTGTGGGCTGGAGAGACTGTACTGCTCTGTGAATCCCGAGCACACGCTGTCACAGAAAGTCGTGCAAACTCAATAACAACAGGATTGAACCCAAACAAAAGGAATTCTGCAGATGCTGGAAATTCAAGCAACACACATCAAAGTTGCTGGTGAACGCAGCAGGCCAGGCAGCATCTCTAGGAAGAGGTACAGTCGACGTTTCAGGCCGAGACCTTTCGGTCAGGACGAAGGGTCTCGGCCTGAAACGTCGACTGTACCTCTTCCTAGAGATGCTGCCTGGCTTGCTGCGTTCACCAGCAACAATAACAACAGGATTGAACCCAAGTCAGGCAGCAGTTCCACCAGCTGAGCCACTGTACTGCTCATTTTGGAGCACGGTAACAGAAGTCTCCTTGCACTGAAACGCTCTGGAAAGTGTTATTGTTGAGAAGCAGCACATTCCAATTATGCAGAAAGTGAATTGCAAATATTCTTATGGTATTTGACAGGTGAGTCATAGATATTGCGATTGAGGCATGGCTAATTATGCAACAAACCGGCTCGACTTCCTCCTTTAATACAATGTTTGCAGATTATCTTAGTAGAATGTGCACATTTGCAGCCTCCCAACTAGTATTCTGTGACAAAGAACTAGAACTCTGAACTTCAGAACTGGTGCAGCTGGAGCTATTATCACTGAATATGACAGTGAACTAAGAATGATCAAGAAGCCCTGTGATTCCAGAACATTCTCCAGTGAGTTGGCTAACCTTGGCATAACAGTGAGGCTGAGGCAGAGTGAGGTCTAGACTTCCCATCAACCCCAGTGCTGTAATTCCTACTCCTGATGATCTCCAGGAATTCCTTCCATATCATTCATTCTAGGACAAGGGTTATTCTGGAAAAATAAACCTAAAGACAAAGGAGCAGATTCCAGTTTTATCTGCCATTTTATCTTGGCTGATCTATTATCCCTCTCAACCCTGTTCTGCTGCCTTCCAACCATAGCTTTTGACATTGATAGTAATCAAGAATTTATCAATCTCCACTTTTAATCTACCCGATGACTTGACCTCCACACCTGTCTCTGGCAATGGATTCCACAGATTCGGCATTTAATGACTGGATTGTCTCACTGAGGAGTTTCCCAGTGCATGGCTGTGAACATAAACGACGGTGGGTACTTCGAATTGTGCACAGCTCACTGGGCAAGAACCTTTACATTCCCTTTACAAAGGTGGCTACACACATAAAATGCTGGTGAAACTCAGCTGGTCAAGCAGCACCTTTGGAAAGGAATAAATAGCTGACGTTCCAGGCAGAGACCCTTCATCAGGACTGATGGAATCCCAATGAAGGATCTTGG
This sequence comes from Mobula birostris, assembly GCF_030028105.1. Taxonomy (NCBI): domain Eukaryota; kingdom Metazoa; phylum Chordata; class Chondrichthyes; order Myliobatiformes; family Myliobatidae; genus Mobula; species Mobula birostris. Next base: position 115,247,209 of record NC_092377.1, read on the forward strand.
CCTGACACCTCTCCATAGTTGTTGCCTGACCTGCTGAGTTCCTCCAGCATTTTGCCTTTGTTTCTCTGCAGAATCTCCTGTGTACATGGTGGCTTTTGGATATGGTGATATAGACCTGAAATTCATTGGAAGTTAAGAATGAGGCAGAAAACTTGTAGTTTATGGCTGTTTGATTAAGTGTTACAGGAATGAAGAATGAACTAGATATAAAAAGGAAAAAAGTCAAGCAAGCATAGCAAAGCTAAAGTACAAGGAAAATATTAGAAAAATAATAATTCTTCACCCTAATCCAACCTGACTTTGACTCAGCTCTGAATTACATCCCTGAAATCATAGCACCGCGTCTGACTACACGAGCAAACAGAGTGCGAGCTGTTCAAGTCTGCTGACCAGACAAAAATAGATGGGAGGGTGAGATACTGAGACACTGCCACATGAGATGGATAGACTGAGTAGGTAAAGATGTGGCAATCAGAGATTGATGTGGCAAAGGTTGAGGGTATGCACTTCGGCAAGTGGAAGCAATTGGCTGAATTACCTGAAGAGAAAAATATTCCAAACCAGTAAAATAGAGAGGAACTAGGCATTCCTGTGACTGAATTGCAAAAAGTTAGGAGGCAGGTAAGTTGGTAAATTATTGTCACATGCACCATGGTACAGTGAAAAACTTTGTTTTGCATGCTATCCATACAAATTATACCATTATATCAGTATATTGAGGTTGTACAAGGGGAAACGGTAATAGAATGCAGAATAGTGTTACAGTTACAGAGAAAGTGTGGTGCAGGGAGATAATAAAGTGAAAGGCTATAATGAGGTAGAATGTGAGGTGAAGAATCCATCGTATCCGACAATAGTCTCATAACAGCAGGATTGAAGCCCTCCCTCAGCTTGTTGGTGCAAGTACTTAAGAAGGCAAATGATATTTTGGCTATCATTGTGGAAGAGGTTGGAATTTAGAATCAGTGAGAAGTTATGTTACAAGTACTGGATGTTGGTGAGGCCACACCTGAAGTACTGTGTAGTTTTCAAAAGAGGATATTCTTGCATTAAGAGCAATTCAAAGGGATTTACTTAGCTAATTCCTGGGACAACATGGTTGTCCTATCAGGAGTGGCTAACTCTGAGACCACTTCCCTCCTACATAACCCTCCAATTTTCTATCATTTAAGAGTCCTAATGTATCTGGCTCCACCATCACTCCTGGCAGTGCATTCCATACACCCAGCACTCTCTGTGTAAAGACCTTACCTTCAGCATCCCACCCCCAATACTTTCCTCCAAATCCCTTAAAATTATGCCCCCTTGTATGAGCTATTTACACATGGGGAAGTAAAAGTCTCCGGCTATCCACTTTATCTATGCCTCTTATCATCTTGTACATCTCTTTTACATCACCTCTCCTGCTCCATCGCTCCAAAGAGAAAAAGCCCTAGTTTTCTCAACCTAATCTCATAAGACATGCCCTCCTGGCAAATCTCTTCTGCACCTTCTCTAAAGCTTCTGCATCCTTCCTATACTGAGGTGACCAGAACTTGACACAGTACTCCAGGCATGGTCTAATCAGGGTTTTACAGAACTGCAGCATTACCTTGTGGCTCCTGAACTCAGATGCTGCCTAACTTTCTCCAGCATTTTGTGATGGGCGGCACTGTAACATAACGCTTTCAATTCCCATTGTCTGTAAGGAGTTTGTACTCCATGTGACCACGTGAGTTCCCTTCAGGTGCCCTGGTTTTCTCCCACATCCCAAAGACACACAGGTTAGTAAATTGTGGGCATGCTTTGTTGGTACTGGAAGCATGGCGACACTTACGGGTTACCCCCAGAACGTCATGAGACTGTGTTGGTCTTTGATGCAAACAGCGTATTTCACTGTGTGTTTTGATGTATATGTGACAAGTTAGGCTAATCTTTAAGTTCACGTTTAATTATCATTCAGCCATGTATGAATACCTATGAATACAGCCAAACAAAACAGTGTTACTCCAGGGCCAAGGTGCAAAACACAATACCAACAGTCATACACAGCACAAGGCACACATAGCCCATATAAGTTGCACAACAAAATACCAACAGTCATACACAGCTCAAGGCACACATTGCCCATATAAGATAGCGGCAAAATACAGTCACATACAAAAAATATAGTCCCTGAGTCCACAGATGTTGCAGCAGTCTGCAGTCAAACACAACACATCTTGTTTTCTGCCAAGCAAACTCTGGAGGGCGGCACTAACTCCAGCATGGACACTGTGCCACATCGCCTCTGGTAGATCATACCAGCTCCAATGCCTCTCTTCTGGGTGGCTGCGAACAAGCATGTCTGCGGTTTGAGGCCTAGAACCAAGGCCACACGGCTCCCCTGCCTTCTACCCCCGCTAATAAACCAGTGAATTGAACTTGCAGCATTCCACATTAACAACATCCAACAGGGTCTTGTGGTCACAAGAAAAGTGACTAAGACAATCACTCTCTGTTACTGGCTTAAACATTTATTTGCTTCAGATTCCAGCATCAGCAGTTTCTTTAAACAGAAAATAAAGTATTCTGGAAAGACTCAGCAGGTGAGGCAGCACCTGCGGAGAAATAAACAGATAAGGGTGCAGCTGAATGACATTTCATTGGAAAAGAAAATTTGAAAGTTGTATGTTTTAAGTTGCAGAGAAGAGGGCAGAGCGGAGAGAAGAAGGAATGTGTTAAATTGGGCAGTGGCCAGAAGTCTGAATGTGTTGGTGAGGGTAATGGTGCCATAGGGAAGAGGGTGGTGAAAGATGTTAACCACACCTGATGCGCCTGAAGGAGCTGTGAACAGGAGAAAAACAAAAACAAAAGATGCTGAGCTATAAGATACAAAACAGAACACACAACAGTACACAGTACAGATCCTTCGGCCAACATTCTCATGTCAACCCTTTAACCTCAGTCTGAAACATTGACTGTTTATTCTTCTCCATAGGTGCTGCCTGACCTGCTGAGTTCCTCCAATATCTTGTGTTTGTTGCTCTGGATTTCCAGCATCTGCTTGTGTTTATAACCTACTCTAAGATCAATCTAACCCTTCCCTCCCAAGTAGCCTTCCATTTTACTTTAATGTTCAAGAAGCAAAAACCTGCAGATTCTAGAAATCTGAGATAAAATCAGAGAATCCTGGAAATAATCAGTGTCTGACAAATAAACTGATGTTTGAGTTTGTTGGCTTTTGGTTAGATCGGGGTATTTCTGATGTGACTGGGAAAATTGTTGAGTTCATTGGTAGATCCAGGGGACTGTAATGTTCCACATCATTGGATGAGGTGCTGTTCCTTGACCTTACATCGAGGGTAAACTGCTTTGCCAAAGGCAAGGTCAGGGTAGGATGCAGAGGGATGCAGAATTAAAGTTTAGATTGAATGGAAGTGTTCTGCAAAGTTAGCACCCATTCTGGAGCAACACACAAAGCACTGGAGGGACTCAGAAAGTCAGGCAGTATGCATGGGAGACAGGGATAGTCAAGTGACTGTCCCCTTCCACTGTTGCCACCTGACCGTTGAGTTCCTCCAGTGCTTTGCGTGTGGCTTCAGATTTCTAATGCCTGCAGTCCCTTGTGACTTCAGATCACCCGATCTGAAGAATGCGGGGGAATTTCATTGAAACCTACCGAATGTTGAAGGACTAGATAGGGTGGACGTGGAGAGGATGTTTCCTATGGTGGGGGTATCCAGAACTAGAGGGCACTGCCTAAAAGTTTAGAACAGGTAAGGAGGAATTTTTTTAGCCAGAGAGCAGTGAGTCTGTGGAATGATATGCCACTGACTGTGGTGGAGGCCAAGTCGGTGCGTATATTTAAGGTGGAAGTTGATTGTTTCTTTATTGGTCAGGGCATCAAAGGATATGGTGAGAAGGCAAGTATATGGGGTTGAGTGGGATCTGGGATCAGCCATGATAGAAGGGCAGAGCAGACTCGATGGGCTGAATGGCCTAATTCTGCTCCTATGTCTTATGGCCTGCCTGCTTTATTCCCCAATGTAGAGGAGACCACATCATGAGTGTATTGAGTGTAGATTACTGTACATTAAGTAGGAAGCAGTACCCTGTATGGGGGGGGGGGTGGTGGAGGGGATCACTGCTTCTCTTGGAAGGAATATTTAAAACCTATTAGATTTTTTAACTTTTCTCAGTCTGACGAAAGGTCATCAACCGGGAAAGTTAACTCAGCTTCTCCCTCCACAGATACTGTCTGACCCACTGAGTATACCCAACATTCCCTGATTTCATTCCAGGTTACCGTGGGGGTGCCACAGTTGCAGAGCTGTTAGTGCAGCTCAGTGGGCCAAAAGGGCCTGTTTCACATTCTATATCTAATAAACAAATGAATTCCCAACATCTATGCTTTTTAACCATGATGAGATGGACTCATAATCTACCTGATTACGACCTTGCACCTTATTGCCTGCCTGCACTGCACTTTCTCTCTGACTGTGTGACTTTATTCTGCAGTTAATTATTGTTTTACCTTTTACCACCTTAGTGTACTGTCGTAATGAATTGATCTGTATGAACACTATGCAAGACGTTTTTCACTGGGCCTCTGTATACGTGACAATAAGAACCAATTTACCCATTGGGGACAAATTTTATTTATCATATCTAATTGTGACTAAGCTCCTCACACATACAAAGGTGGCAGAGGAATATCAGCTTATCTTTGGTTTTCCTTGTTGATGCTGAACAGAAGGTGAAGTCGCTGAAAGATCGCTCTATGGAGGACGCAATATCTACCACACTGCACACAGTTTTCTCTCACTTGGACAACAAAGACACTTATGCCAGAATCCTGTACATTGACTTCAGTTCAGCATTCAACACCATCATCCCGCAGAGACTAGTGGAAAAACTGTCGTTGCTTGGCCTTAACACTGCCATATGTCGCTGGATTCTGGATTTCTTGACAGAGAGACCACAGTCAGTCCTTGTTGGCAGGAACATCTCTGACTCCATCACACTGAGCACTGGATCCCCACAAGGCTGTGTGCTTAGTCCATAGCTGTTTATACTGCTAACACATGACTGTGCAGCCAGATTCAAGGAGAACCTGATCATTAAATTTGCAGATGATACCACAGTGGTGGGGCTCATCAGCAAAAATGATGAAACAATGTACAGGGAGGAGGTCAAACACCTAGAGAGCTGGTGCAGGGATAACAACTTGATGCTTAATGTCACCAAAACCAAGGAGATGATCGTCGATTTTAGACGGTCTCAGTCCGAGCACACACCCCTCAGCATCAGCGGCTCTACAGTGGAGAGAGTGGAAAACATCAAGTTCCTTGGGGTGCAGATCTCGGATAATCTCACCTGGTCCAGGAACACCACTGGGATTGCGAAATGGGCCCAGCAGAGATTGCACTTTCTGAGGAGGCTTAAACAAACATCACTCCCCACTAACATCTTAACTACATTCTACAGAGGCGTGGTTGAGAGTGTGCTGACCTTTTGCATCACAACCTGATACTCTTTCTGCAGTGCTGTCAACAAAAAAGCCTTGCAGAGGGTGGTTAGGGGAGCAGAGAAGGTTATTGGGAGCTCCCTACCTTCTGTCCAAGACCTCTTTCAGAGTCGATGCCTCCAGAAGACACGGTACATCATTAAAGACCCCTCACACCCTCTCCATGAACTGTTTGTTCTTCTGCCATCAGATAAACATTACAGGAGCATCAAAACTAAAACCACAAGGCTATTAAACAGCTTCCCCCCACGGGCAGTCAGACTGCTAAATAACTGCTCTACCCGACTCTGCTTTGGACACTTATAACTTGATTTTAACTGACACGTGGCTGTTGTGTTTTACTATTTATTGTTATGTTTATTATTTAGTGTTGCGTTTTGTTATGTTATGATTGCACTGCTCCTGGGAAATGCTGTCTCAATCTGCCCAGCAGAGCTGATGTATAGTTAGAATGACAATAAAGTTTTTCGAATCTTGAATCTTCAACAGAACAACTTCAGCAAAGCTTTGCCATTAGTTACTATTTGAAGTTGGCCCAAGGTGGTAATGTGATGCTCCCTTTTCACTGCTGCCATCAGAAAGGAGGTGCAAGAGCCTCGGGTCTCACACCACCAGGTTCAGGAACAGTTCTACCATCAGGCTCCTTGATCAGCAGAGGAGCCTCAGGTCCCAGATTACTAAGTTCAGAACCAGTTATTATCCTTCAACCATCAGATTCCTGAATCAGTGTGGATAACTTCACTCGCCTCAACACTGAACTGGTTCCACAACCCATGAACTCACGTTCAAGGGCTCTACAAGTCTTGTTCTCAGTATTATTTATATTTTTATTTGTGAAATTTGTCTTCTTTTGCACAATGGTTGTTTGTCAGTCTTTATGTATAGTTTTCATAAATTCTAGTGTATTTCTTTATCTTCCTATAAATGCCTGCAAGAAAATGAATCTCAAGATATGGTGACATGTATGTACTTTGATAATAAATTTACTCTGAATTTGACTTTGACATGAAGCTGATATATCTTGGAGCTTGGCTTTGAGCTCATTTCACTGTCATGGAGATATACTAAGCTCCTGAGGAGACCTACAGCTCATGCGACCTGCAGATTGGTCATCTCTGAGGCTGAAGTACTCAGGTGTTTCCAATGAGTGGACAGTCGCAAGGCTGCGGGACCGACGGCCTCTCAGGACGGGTACTCAGAGTGCGTGCGGCACAACTAGCAGGTGTGTTTGCAGACACTCTATGTGTTAACCTCTCCTCTCCCAGTGTAGAGTGCCCTCCTGCTTCAAAACATCCACCATTGTTCCTGTACCTAAAAAGACCAAGGTAACATGCCTGAACAACTGGCGTCCTGTCACACTCACCTCAATAATAAGCAAATGCTTTGAAAGGCTGATCAAGGATTACATCTTCAGCAGCTTGCTGCCACCCAAACTGGACCCCCTACAATTTGCCTATCGACACAACAGATGACGTAATAGCCACTGTTCTACATACCATCCTTACACATCTGGAGAAGAAGGATGCTTACATGAGAATGCTGTTCTTGGACTACAGTTCAGCATTCAACACCATAATTCCCTCCAGGCTCAACAAGAAGCTCAGAGACCTCAGCCTTGACCCTGCCTTGTGTAGCTGGATCCTGAACTTCCTGTCAGATCGCTGGCAGGTGGTAAGAGTGGGCTCCCTCACCTCTGCCCCTCAACACAGGTGCTCCTCAGGGCTGTGTCCTAAGCCCCCTCCTTTACTTTCTGTATACCCATGACTGTGTCACCACCTACAGCTCTAATCTGCTAATTAAATTTGCTGACAATACTACATTGATTGGCCTAATCTCAAATAATAATGAGGCAGCCTACACAGAAGAAGTCATCACCCTGACACAGTGATGTCAAGAAAACAACGTCTCCCTCAATGTCACAAAATTAAAGGAGCTGGTTGTGGATTACAGGAGGAATGGAGACGGGCTAACCCCTATTGACATCAATGGATCTGGGGTTGAGAGGGTGAACAGCTTTAAGTTCCTCAGCATAAACATCACCAAGGATCTCACTTGGTCTGTACAGACCGGCTGTGTGGTGTAAAAGGCACAACACTGCATCTTTCACCTCAGACAGCTGAAGAAGTTTGGTATGGGTCCCCAAATCCTAAGAACTTTCTACAGAGGCACAATTGAGAGCATACTGATTGGCTGCATCACTGCCTGGTATGGGAACTGTACTTCTCTCAATCACAGGACCCTACAGAGAGTGGTGTGGACAGCCCAGTGCATCTGTGGATGTGAACTTCCCACTATTCAAGACATTTACAGAGAGAAGTGTGTAAAAAGGGCCCAAAGGATCATTGGAGGCCCGAGTCACCCCAACCACAACTGTTCCAGCTGCTACCATCCGGGAAGCGGTACCGCAGCATAAAAGCCAGGACCAACAGGCTCCAGGACAGCTTCCACAAGGCCATCAGACTGATTAATTCATGCTGACACAATTGTATTTCTATGTTATATTGACTGTCCCGTTATATATAATATTTATTATAAATTATTGTAAATTGCACATTGTGACGGAGATGTAACAAAGATTTTTACTCCTCATATATATGAAGGAAGTAAGTAATAAAGTCAATTCAATTCAATGCTGCACAGAAACAGCCCTCTGGCCAATGATCAAGTACCCTTTTACACTCAACATATTCTATCACTCACTTACAGACTTGGGGTCATTTACAGCTGACAATTACTGGACATGTCTTTTGAGATTTCCAGCATGTCAACTCGATTTCAACATTCATGAGAAGTTTGGGTAGGTACTTGGTTGGGAGGGGTATGGGCTGGGTGCAGGTCGATGGAACTAGGCAGTTTAAATGGTACAGCATGGACTAGATGGGCTGAAGGGCCTGTTTCCATGCTGTAGTATTCTCTGACAATTTGGGAGGAACTGGGACTATCTGAGGTGTTGGAGGGGGAGCCCACTCAGGAGAACATGCAGACTTTACACAGGCTGCAACTGAAGTCAGGACTAAACCTAAATACCAAATTCCAAAAGGGTTAGAGAGCATGAGTATATGTACACCATTCGGTGAGAGCAGGTTGGGGATGTGATCATACAGGATTTCAATGGTCCCATTTAATATCAGAGACTATATACTCCGCAGTACACAACCTGAAATCCTTACTCTTCACAGACATCCACAAAACAGAAAGAAAGCTCAAAGAATAAATGACAGAGAAAACATAGAATCATGTGTAATGGACTTGGCCCAAAATATCGACTATTTATGGTCTTTCTGTAGCAGCAGTGTTTGGGCTATGGCTAGAGATAATGGGGGCTTTGGAATGTGCGCCGTCCAATGAAGGGAGTGTTTTTTTTTTGTTGTGTATCTGAGAGCGAGGTGATCTGGGTCTTTTGTTCGGCAGAAGATGGGGAGAGAAGATGCCAGAAAGGAGAGGTCGTAAACACTAGAAAGGAGTGAACTTGGAGTGGGGCCGGGAGTCGATGAAGCCTGGGGAAATTGATGGAGGACCAACAGTAGGGAAACTGTGAGCTCCAATGTGCACATTAGTTTCTTTCACTAAAATGGGCCCTTTTCTTTTTGTTTTTCTTTACTAATCCTTTAGTCAAATTAAGAATTATGAAGTTAAATTGTTTAATTGCATATGGTGTCCTGTCTGTTATTTTGTGGTACTGATTTGTAACGGGGGAACAGATCACACAGCATCCACACAAACAAGAGGTTTTGCACCTCAGATTTCACACGTTGGGCTGTCTTCTCTAGACTAACGCTGACGGCCGAACCTCATGGTTACACAAGCAACAGCAAAGCCCCAAAGAAACTATGATCTCAAAAACCACTGTTCACCCAACAGGTGACATCCCACAGGCTCTCTCTCTGTCACTAATGAGGGAGAGGGAGGTATCCCTGTGAGAGTGGAGGCCAACAACTCACTGTTTCAATGTTACAAGTCTGCAGCGTCGGTTTAGAGATTCCCTGGCTCGAGAATCAGCAAAAATCTCTCTCTGGAGTGATCTCTCTCTCCCTCTCTCTCTAGAGAGAGAAAGAGAGAGAGGGAGAGAGAGAGAGAGAGCGATCACTCCAGTGCAGAGTCGTCTGACAGCCCCATCTTTTGTCTCTCTGTTCTGATCTCCTGTGACCCTTCAGTGGACAACACCAGCGAGGAATTGGGACGTTATACAAAATGAGGCACAAGGTCTGATGATGTTTTCTGCAGCGTAAGCTCGGCTACATCAAGGGTAGCCTACTCTGTCCTGGGTGCAAGATGAGAGGAGAGGGTTTATGATCAAGAACAGCCATAGAATGAAGGTGACTGCCAAAAGGAACATGAAGTCGCACTTTTGACACCGGTTGCAAGGGAGATGGAGACAGTACTTCCCTACAGTTTGACTCCATTCTCTTTGCCTTGGGAAAGTAGCCAACATAATCAAAGACCCCAAGAGATCGTTCTCTCCTTCTCCCCCACCATCAGGCAGAAAACACAAGAGATTCTGCAGGTACTGGAAAATCCAGAGAAACACACACAAGATGCTGGAACTACTCAGTAGATCAGACAGCATCTAGGGAAATGAATAAATAGTTGATGTTTTGGGCTGAGACCCTTCTTCAAGACATCAGATCCTTCATTCATTTCCATTGATGCTGCCTGACCTGCTGAGTTCAAAGTTCAAGTATCCAACAGTATGGCCAAACAACCACCGTGCAAAAGACAACGAATTATGCAAATACAAAAACAAAGAAATAATGATAACAAATAAATCAGCGAGTTGTTTGTTGTGTCTCCCCTCTTGCAGTGAAATGCGGATGCCTCTTTTTCCCTTATTAGGGGGAGAGAGAGCCTGTGGCATGTCCGGGTGAACAAGTAGTCTTTGGGGTACTGCAAGTCTGTGTCTTTTTTTTTGCTGTATGCTTGAGTGCTTGGTGGGGGGCACTGATGCTTTTTTTTTGCTGGTGGGGGAGAGGGGATCGCTGCTTTGCTGCTACTTATGCGTGGGAGGGGGAGCTGGTGGGGGGAAGCTTTGGGGTTCTAATATTTAACTGTCATTCATTCTTTGGGGCACTCCTCTGTTTTCATGGATGTTTACAAAGAAAAGGAATTTCAGGATGTATATTGCATACATTTCTCTGACAATTAAATATACCTCTGAACCTATATATAGAGAACATGAGATGAAGAATTCTAGAAAGTGAGTCCATAGGGTATGGGAACAGTTCAATGATGGGGCGAGAGAAGTGAGCCCCTTTGGTTCAAGAACCTGATGGTTGAGGGGTGATACCTGTTCCTGAACCTGGAGTTACTTAAGTATTTTTGTGTGTTTGCTCAAAAAACACAAAAGCTTGAGGATTATATACCATCAGGTTCAAAGACATCTTCTATCCAATTGTTAAAAAGACTCTTGACAGGATCTCCTTTATGGTCAAGACAAACTCTCAGTCTCCCAGTTTACTGAGAGACTGAGTCATGGCACTTTCACCTCATTTATCCACCTGCACAGAACTCAGTAGCTCTGTACTCTCTGTAGCCGCAACACCATATATTCTGCATTCTGTTACTGTTTTCCCTTTTGTTCTGCATTGATGAAGCTGCATACAGAGAGAGGTGGCATGCAAATCTCAACTAGTATCTCAGTACATGCGCCAATGATAAAACCAGTAATTATCAGGATGCTGGCAATCTTCTGTGAAGACTGAAACAAAATATTAGTTTAAAGTCTCTGATTATCTTCATTTGTCCTCACGGAATTATTATCTTTTACTTTCTATTTTTTGCCAATATTCTTAGTTATCACTAATCTCAACAATTGGGGTTCATTACTCCAATTTATCGACTTCAGCTTCGTTCTTTGGCCACAGATGAATCGTCCTCATAATCGTCAATCTTTCGTAACCGAATATATCTTTGTCGAGAATAATCACTAAATGTCTCCTTTATTTATTACCTTTCAATCTGTTTTCGCAGTGTATTTTAACCAGCTTTAATCTCATACAATTTAATTCCGATACCCTTCGTCAGGACTAACTGAAGAAAGAGCTAGTAAGAGATTTAAAAGTGGGAGGGGGAGGGGGAGATCCAAAATGATAGGAGAAGACAGGAGGGGGAGGGATGGAGCCAAGAGCTGGACAGGTGATTGGCAAAAGGAGTATGAGAGGATCATGGGACAGGAGGCCCAGAGAGAAGGAAAAGGAGGAGGGAGGGGAAAGCTTGTTCCCATTCCAACCTTACTCCTTCGGAACGCTCTGCTCTCCGCTCCCTCCGCACTCATCCTAACCTTACTATTAAACCCGCCGATAAGGGGGTTGCTGTTGCAGTCTGGCGCACTGACCTCTACCTTGCCGAGGCACAGCGACAACTCTTATTTATCCCTCGATCGTGACCCCACCAAGGAGCAGCAGGCCATTGTCTCCCACACCATCACCGACTTTATCCGCTCAGGGGATCTCCCATCCACTGCTACCAACCTTATAGTTCCCACACCTCGCACTTCCCGTTTCTACCTCCTACCCAAGATCCACAAACCTGCCTGTCCTGGCAGACCTATTGTCTCAGCTTGCTCCTGCCCCACCGAACTCATTTTTGCATACCTCGACACGGTTTTATCCCCCCTTGTTCAATCCCTTCCTACCTATGTTCGTGACACTTCTCACGCTCTTAAACTTTTTGATGATTTTAAGTTCCCTGGCCCCCACCACTTTATCTTCACCATGGATGTCCAGTCCCTATATACTTCCATACCCCATCAGGAAGGTCTCAAAGCTCTCCGCTTCTTTTTCGATTCCAGACCTAATCAGTTCCCCTCTACCACCACTCTGCTCCATCTAGCGGAATTAGTCCTTACTCTTAATAACTTCTCCTTTGGCTCCTCCCACTTCTTCCAAACTAAAGGTGTAGCTATGGGCACCCGTATGGGTCCGAGCTATGCTGCCTTTTTGTTGGCTTTGTGGAACAATCTATGTTCTAAACTTATTCTGGTATCTGTCCCCCACTTTTCCTTCGCTACATTGACGCCTGCATTGGCGCTGCTTCCTGCAGGCATGCTGAGCTCGTTGACTTTATTAACTTTGCCTCAATTTTCACCCTGCCCTCAAGTTTACCTGCTCCATTTCTGACACCTCCCTCCCCTTTCTAGATCTTTCTGTCTCTATCTATGGAGACAGCTTATCTACTGACGTCTACTATAAGTCTACTGACTCTCACAGCTATCTGGACTATTCTTCTTCTCACCCTGTCTCTTGCAAAAATGCCATCCCCTTCTTGCAATTCCTCTGTCTCTGCCGCATCTGCTCTCAGGATGAGGCTTTTCATTCCAGGATGAGGGAGATGTCCTCCTTTTTTAAAGAAAGGAGCTTACCTTCCTCCACCATCAACTCAAACGCATCTCCCCCATTTCACGCACATCTGCTCTCACTCCATCCTCCCGCCACCCCACTAGGTGTAGGGTTCCCCTGGTCCTCACCTACCACCCCACCAGCCTCCGGGTCCAACATATTATTCTCTGTAACTTCCGCCACCTCCAACGGGATCCCACCACTAAGCACATCTTTCCCTCCCCCCCCCCCCCCCGCTTTCCACAGGGATTGCTCCCTACGCGACTCCCTTGTCCATTCGTCCCCCCCATCCCTCCCCACTGATCTCCCTCCTGGCACTTATCCGTGTAAGCGGAACAAGTGCTACACATGCCCTTACACTGCCTCCCTTACCACCATTCAGGGCCCCAATCAGTCCTTCCAGGTGAGGCGACACTTCACCTGTGAGTCGGCTGGGGTGATATACTGTGTCCGGTGCTCCCGATGTGGCCTTTTATATATTGGCGAGACCCGACGCAGACTGGGAGACCGCTTTGCTGAACACCTACGCTCTGTCCGCCAGAGAAAGCAGGATCTCCCAGTGGCCACACATTTTAATTCCACATCCCATTCCCATTCTGACATGTCTATCCACGGCCTCCTCTACTGTAAAGATGAAGCCACATTCAGGTTGGAGGAACAACACTTTATATTCCGTCTGGGTAGCCTCCAACCTGATGGCATGAACATCGACTTCTCTAACTTCCGCTAAGGCCCCACCTCCCCCTCGTACTCCATCCGTTATTTATTTTTATACACACATTCTTTTTCTCTCTCTCCTTTTTCTCCCTCTGTCCCTCTGACTATACCCCCGCCCATCCTCTGGGTCCCCCCCCCCTTGTCTTTCTTCCCGGACCTCCTGTCCCATGATCCTCTCGTATCCCTTTTGCCAATCACCTGTCCAGCTCTTGGCTCCAACCCTCCCCCTCCTGTCTTCTCCTATCATTTTGGATCTCCCCCTCCCCCTCCAACTTTCAAATCCCTTACTCACACTTCCTTCAGTTAGTCCTGACGAAGGGTCTCAGCCTGAAACGTAGACTGCACCTCTTCCTACAGATGCTGCCTGGCCTGCTGCGTTCACCAGCAACTTTGATGTGTGTTGTTCTCATTAGCTTGGATTTACACGAGCATCCCCATCTGAACTTCCGGTATCGTGATGCCTTTTTCAAAGATGGCGACGCCACACGAGTCTCAATATTAACCGGAACTGCATCGTGAGTCACGTATAATCTTTTCCCATCAGCGCGCTTTGGTCCTCATTGTGAGTTCCAGAGGTTAACACAGATGTCCGCCGCCATTTTGGACCAGTCGGTGACCGAAGGCCGCGGGACCGAAGGTGATGCTCGTGAATACAGAACTGAACTTTGCTTAATTTTGTGTCTAGTTTGGGCCTTGAAATGTTGAAAAATATTCCTGCATCAGTGTTACGAGGAATGTAGAGATTCTCGCTCTCGACCACGCCGGGAGCGCATGTGACACTAGTAAAGCAGCCGTGGAGTTCGGGCTGGGAGTGTTAGGGAGTCACAAAGGTTGGAAAAGGGGAGAAATGCAAGTTGCTTAAAGTGTTTCGGCTTGTTTCTCCTCAAAAGGCGTCCAGTGCTCACATTGGTAGCCTATACTCTATAAGTTAAGCTACGTACACGCAAACTGCTGGAGGAACTCAGCAGGCCAGGCAGCATTTATGGAGAAAAAGCACATTCGATGTTTCGGGCCAAAACCCTTCGGCAGGACTGGAGAAAAAATGCTGAGGAGTAGATTTGAAAGGGGGAGGGGAGAGAGAAACACCAGGCGACAGGTGAAGCTTGGAGGGGGAGGGATGAAGTAAAGAGCCGGGAAGTTAATTGGTGAAAGAGATGCAGGGCTCGAGCAGGGGGAGTCTAATAGGAGAGAACAGAAAGCCATTGAAGAAAGCAATGGGGGGACGAGCACCAGAGGGGGTGATGAGTGGGCAAAGAAATGAGATGAGGGAAAAGGGGATGGAGGATGGCGAAGGAATGGGGGGGGGTGTCATTACCAGAAAATGGAATATGAGGTGTTGTTCCTCCAACCTGAGTGTGGCCTCATTTCTACAGTGGAGGAGACCATGGACTGACATATCAGAATGGGAAATGGAATTAAAATGGGTGGCCACTGGGAGATCCTGCTTTTTCTGAAAGGTACTTGGTGAAGTGGCCTCGCAATCAACGTTGGGTCTCACCGATATACAGGAGGCCACACCGGGAGCAGTGAACACAGTATATGACCCCAACAGACTCACATGTGAAGTGTCACCTCAGCTGGAAGGACTATTTCAAGCCCTGAATGAGGGAGGAGGCATAGGGTCAGGTGTGGCACTTGTTCCACTTTCAAGGATAAGTGCCAGGAGGGAGATCAGTGGGGAGGGATGAATGGACAAGGGAGTTGCGTAGGGTGTGGTCCCTGCAGAAGTAGAAAGTTGGGGGAGGGAAAGATGTGCTTGGTGGTGTGATCCCTTTGGAGATGGCGGAAGTTTTGGAGAATTATGTGCTGGACGCAGAGGCTGGTAAGGTAATAGGTGAGGTCAAGAGGAACCCTATCCCTGGTATGGTGGTGAGAGAATGGGGTGAGAGCAGACATGAGTGAAATGGAAGAGATATGGTTGAGAGCAGTGTTGACAGTGGAGGAAGGGAAGCCCTTTGAAGAAGGAGGACATCGCCTTTGTTCTGGAATGAAAAGCCCCTACATCTGCTCCCTCACTACTATTCAGGTCCCAAACAGTCCTTCCAGGCGAGGCATCTCTTCACCTGCGAGTCTTTTAGGGCCATATACTGTATCTGGTGCTCCTGGTGTGGCCTCCTGTATATCGGTGAGACCTGACGTAGATTGGGAGACCGTTTCACCGAGCACCTATGATGCTTCATCTACCAGAAGAAACAGAATCTCCCAGTGGCCACCCATTTTAATTGTAGTTCACATTCCCATTTTGATATGTCAATCCAAGGGTTCTTCTACTGTCATGATGAGGCCACACTTAGGTTGGAGAAATAACAACTGGGTAGCCTCCAACCTGATGGCATGAACATTGATTTCTGGAACCCCCTTTCATGGTCCCCCCACCCCACTCCATCCCCTTTTCCATCTCTCACCTTACCTCCTTGCCTGCCCATTGCCTCCCATCTGGTGCTCCTCCCCCTTTTCTTTTTCCCACGGCGTTCTGTCCTCTCCTATTAGATTCCCCCTTCTCCAGCCCTGTATCTCTTTCACCAATCAATTTCCCAGCTCTTTACTTCACCCCTCCCCCTCCCAGTCTCACTTATCATCTTGTGTTTCTTCCTCCTTTCTCACCCTCCCCCCATCTTTTAACTCTGACACCTCATCTTTTTTTCTGCAGTCCTGCTGGAAGGTTTTAGCCCGAAACATTGACTGTACTTTTTCCATACATGCTGCCTGGCCTGCTGAATTCCTCCAGCATTTTGTGTGTGTTGCTTGGATTTCCAGCATCTGCAGAGTTTCTCTTGTTTATGATTGGACTTCTCTATAAGTTAAGATTTTTTCTGATTATACCAATTATAAATAAAGCCTGTAATCTCACTAGGGTCAGATTATTACAAACCACACAGTCAGTATTCAGGTTAAGGTTTTTCCAGACTGTAACAAGAAATCTCTATTTTGAGGTTAAGACTAGATCAAAAAAAGGAATTGAAAAACTTGCTATCATCTTCTCCCTTTGTGAGCCTACCATATCTCCATGCTGTTGCCCCATTGCTGAATGGACGGGGCTTGCTCAGTCTCCCTTTGTGGATCCCAGTCCTTCTGCTTCTCCTTCTCAGATGGCCCTTCAGCATCGAGGTTGACTTGTTATTACACTGATATTTTCTTTCTTTGTGAGATCTAAGGTGGCTGTTGAGGCCAGTGCGGGAATGCAGGCTTACCATAGGTTGTGTGGCAGGGGGTGGGCAGCTAGGTAGTTTATGTGAGGTGGTGTGCTCCTTCTGCTATGTATTTCAAGGTTTCTGAGTGGTCCTGATTCAAGGGCTTGCGCTCTTAAACACTATCAAATTTCTTCTCCATTTTGATCAGTCATGGGCTGGAGATTCCCAACAGCCTGGAGATGCTGAAGTTTTAATAAGACATTGGTAAAGCCTAATTTGGAGTATCATTTGCAGTTTTGGTCACCTACCTACAGGGAAGATGTAAGTAAAGTTGCAAGAGTACAGAGAAAATTTACAAGGATGTTGCTAGGACTTGAGGACTTGAGTTGTAAGACTATAAGATATAGAAGCAGAATTAGGCCATTTGGACCATTGAGTTTATTCAGCCATTTCATCACAGCTGATCGATTTTCCCTCTCAGCCCAATCTCCTGCCTTCTCCCCATTTCCCTCCATGCCTTGATAAATCAAGAATCCATCAACCTCCTTAAATATACCCAATGTCTTGGCTTCCACAGCCGCCTGTGACAACAAATCGCCACTCTCTGTCTGAAGAAATTCCGCCTCTTCTCTGTTCTAAAAGGTGCCCCTCTATTCCAAGGCTGTGTCCTCTGGTCTTTCTTTTTTTCTTTTTCAATCTTTTTATTAAATTTCAAAATTGATAAACATAACTATAATAGTAAAGATACAAAGAGATCAGGATTATATTAATAACGGTTAACATGTACAAGCACAGATTCCAAGTGTCAAATATAGTTTAGCCTCCCAATCTCATAGCAACTAACTATGAAAAAGATATTTTATAAAGAGGGAAAAAAAACCCTGAATTAAGGAAAACTAAACTAAAAAAAAGAATGGGCTGTCATATCACAAAGGCTGAAATTATTATTTGTTGTTAACTCTGCTCCTCTATACATTAACAAGAAATGATTACAAAAGATTCAGAAGTGGTCAACTTACATCATATGAAAGTATTGAATAAATGGCCTCCAAGTCTCTTCAAATTTAACTGAACCACTGTACCACTCCTAATTTTTTCGAAGTTTTGGCATGCTATCGTTTGGGAAAACCATTGAAATGTAGTAGGGGGATTGGAATCTTTCCATTTAAGTAAAATGGATCTTCTAGCTATTAATGTAACAAATGCAATTAGACGACAAGCTGACAAGGATAAATGACTAGATTCTATCACTGGTAGTCCAAAAATTGCAGTAATAGGATGTGGTTGTAAATACGCAGAACTACTGAGATAATATCAAAAATATCTTTCCAGTATTTTTTTAGAAGAGGACAAGACTAGAACATCTGTGTCGCGGAAGCCACCTTGGAATTACATCTATCGCAAACAGGATTTATATGGCAGTAAAAACGAGCTAACTTATCCTTGGACATATGAGCCCGATGAACCACCTTAAATTGTATCAAAGCATGTCTGGCACACATTGAAGAGGTATTAACTAGTTGAAGAATTTTCTCCCATTTCTCTGTAGGTAAAGGTACCTGAAGTTCTCCCACTCATTCTTAATTTTATCAGAAGTACCTAAGCGTATTTTCATAATTAAATCATAAATAAAATAAACTCTTCCGATAGGGACTTAAACTTAAGATTTTTTCTGTAACTTCAATCTGATGTGATATGGGAAAGTAAAATAACATTCAGAAAATTTCTAATCTGTAAATATCTGAAAAAGTGTGACCTAGGCAAGTTATATTTATTAGACATCTGTTCAAAAGACATAAAACAATCATCCATAAATAAGTCATGAAAACACATTATTCCGTTTGTTTTCCATAAAAGAAAAGCTTAATCAATTCTAGATGGTTGCAAGAAAAAATTAGATATATAACAGAGCTTGACAGGATAAATGTATTCAGTCCAAAATATTTACGAAATTGAAACCATATTTGTTTTGTATGTTTAATTATTGGATTTATCATTTGTTTATTCAATTTAGTAAGTGCAAAGGGAAGCGCAGCCCCTAAAATAGAAGCCAATGGAAGCCCCCGTACAGTCTCTTGCTCAAGGTTCATCCATCGTGGACACTGAGTTTCATCCAACTCTTGTGTCCAAAACTTTAAATATTGAATATTAATTGCCTAACAATAAAACCTAAGATTCGGCAAAGCCAAGCCACCTTCCTTTTTTGATTTCTGTAAATATTTTTTACCTAACCTAGGATTTCTATTCCGCCATATATATGAATGAATTTTAGAGTCAATAATATCAAAAAAAAATTAGGGATAAAAATTGATACCGCCTGAAATAGATACAGAAATTTAGGTAAGATAATCATCTTAATAGCATTAATTTGACCAATCAAGGATATGGACAATGGGGACCATTTAGTAAACAATTGTTTAACATGATCAATTAAGGGTAAAAAAATTAACTTTGAATAAATCCTTGTGCTTCTTAGTAATTTTAACACCCAAATAAATAACATAATCAGTAACCAATCTAAATGGTGACTGTCTATAAATTGAGACTTGCATATTTAATGGAAAAAGCACACTCTTATTAAGATTCAATTTATTACCAGAAAAACTGCTAAACTGAGCAAGTAGTGTTATTATTGCAGGAATGGATTTCTCTGGATTAGAAATATATAGTAACAAGTCATCTGCATATAGTGATACTTTATGCATCCCATTCCCACGAGTAATGCCAAATATATTGGGTGAATCACAAATAGCGATTGCCAAGGGCTCCAGGGCAATATCAAATAGTAAGGGGCTCAAAGGACAGCCCTGCCTAGTACCTCAGAAAAGCCTAAAGAAAGGGGATCTCTGATTATTAGTGAATACAGAAGCCAAAGGTGTATGATATATCAATTGGATCCAAGATATAAATTTTGGGCTAAAATTAAATTTCTCAAGTGTATTAAATAAATATTCCCATTCAAGTCTATCAAACGCCTTCCCGGTGTCGAGCGAGATAACACATTCTGGAGTCTTAGATAAAGTAGTGTATACAATATTCATTAACCTCCTAACATTAAAATGGGAATAACGATTTTTAATAAATCCTGTCTGATCCTTGGAGAAAATTTGTGGCAATACCTTCTCCAATCTAATTGCTAATATTTTAGAAAGGATTTTAGAATCCACATTCAACAAAGATATGCACATTCAGTAAGATCTTTTTTTTAAGGAACTAAAGAAATAGATGCTTCATAAAAGGATTGTGGTAATTTACCTACAAATAAAGCATCTTTAAAAATTTTACATAACCAGGGAGAAAGTAAATCTGCAAAAGATTAAAAAAATTCAGCTGTATACCCATTCGGACCAGGTGCTTTACCAGAATTTATCGAATAAATTGCTTTCTTTATTTCCTCTTCAGTAATGGGTGCGTCTAGTACTAAACGTTCATCAACTGATACTTTCGGAATATTCAATTTCCTTGAAAGTTAATGCATTATGGTAGAATCATCAGGAAATTCTGATTGGTATAAATTGGTAAAAAATTCTTGAAAAGATTTGTTAATTTCATCATGGTCAACAGTCAAAATACCATCCCGTTTACGAACCCTATTAATCTGACGTTTCACCAAAGCAGCTTTCAATTGGTTAGCCAATAATTTACCCAATTTATCACCACGTATATAAAATTGCCTCTTAGTTTTAAGTAATTGATTTTCAATTGGGGTTGTTAATAACAAACTATGTTGCATCTGAAGCTCAACTCTCTCCAACAGCTTGTTGTTGAGCCCACTAGGGGATCGGCTGTACTGGATTGGGTATTGTGTAATGAACCGGAGGTGATTGGAGAGATTGAGGTGAAAGAACCCTTGGGAGGCAGTGATCATAACATGATTGAGTTCACTGTGAAATTAGAAAAAGAGAAGCCGAAATCTGATGTGTTGGTGTTTCAGTGGAGTAAAGGAAACTACAGTGGCATGAGAGAGGAACTGGCCAAAGTTGACTGGAAAGGGACACTGGCGGGAAAGACGGCAGAGCAGCAGTGGCTGGAGTTTATGCGAGAAATGAGGAAGGTGCAAGACAGGTATATTCCAAAAAAGAAGAAATTTTCGAGTGGAAAAAGGATGCAACCGTGATTGACAAGAGAAGTCAAAGCCAAAGTTAAAGCTAAGGAGAGGGCATACAAGGAAGCAAAAATTAGTGGGAAGAAAGAGGATTGAGAAGTCTTTAAAACCTTACAAAAGGAAACCAAGAAGGTCATTAAGAGAGAAAAGATTAACTATGAAAGGAAACTAGCAAATAATATCAAAGAGGATACTAAAAGCTTTTTCAAATATATAAAGAGTAAAAGACAGGTGAGAGTAGATATAGGACCGATAGAAAATGATACTGGAGAAATTGTAATGGGAGATGAGGAGATGGCAGAGGAACTGAACAAGTATTTTGCATCAGTCTTCACTGAGGAAGACAGCAGGATACCGGACACTCAAGGGTGGCAGGGAAGAGAAGTGTGCGCAGTCACAATTACGACAGAGAAAGTACTTAGGAAGCTGAATAGGCTAAAGGTCGATAAATCTCCTGGACCAGATGGAATGCACCCTCGTGTTCTGAAGGAAGTAGCTGTGGAGATTGCGGAGGCATTAGTGATGATCTTTCAAAAGTCAATAGATTCTGGCATGGTTCCGGAAGACTGGAAGATTGCAAATGTCACTCCGCTATTTAAGAAGGGGGCAAGGAAGCAAAAAGGAAATTATAGACCTGTTAGCTTGACATCGGTGGTTGGGAAGTTGTTGGAGTCGATTGTCAAGGATGAGGTTACAGAGCACCTGGAGGCATATGACAAGATAGGCAGAACTCAGCATGGATTCCTTAAAGGAAAATCCTGCCTGACAAACCTATTACAATTTTTTGAGGAAATTACCAGTAGGCTAGATAAGGGAGATGCAGTAGATGTTGTATATTTGAATTTTCAGAAGGCCTTTGACAAGGTGCCACACATGAGGCTGCTTAACAAGATAAGAGCCCATGGAATTACAGGAAAGTTACATACGTGGATAGAGCGTTGGCTGATTGGCAGGAAACAGAGAGTGGGAATAAAGGGATCCTATTCTGGTTGGCTGCCGGTTACCAGTGGTGTTCCACAGGGGTCCATGTTGGGGCCGCTTCTTTTTACATTGTACATCAACGATTTGGATTATGGAATAGATGGCTTTGTGGCTAAGTTTGCTGACGATACGAAGATAGGTGGAGGGGCCGGTAGTGCTGAGGAAACGGAGATTCTGCAGAGAGACTTGGATAGATTGGAATAATGGGCAGAGAAGTGGCAAATGAAGTACAATGTTGGAAAGTGTATAGTTATGCACTTTGGTAGAAAAAATGAATGGGCAGACTATTATTAAAATGGGGAAAGAATTCAAAGTTCTGAGATGCAATGGGGCTTGGGAGTCCTCGTACAGGATTCCCTTAAAGTTAACCTTCAGGTTGAGTCGGTAGTGAAGAAGGCGAATGCAATGTTGGCATTCATTTCTAGAGGAATAGAGTATAGGAGCAGGGATGTGATGTTGAGGCTCTATAAGGCACTGGTGAGACCTCACTTGGAGTACTGTGGGCAGTTTTGGTCTCCTTATTTAAGAAAGGATGTTCTGACGTTGGAGAGGGTACAGAGAAGATTCACTAGAATGATTCCAGGAATGAGAGGGTTAACATATGAGGAGCGTTTGTCCGCTCTTGGACTGAGATGCGAAGAAATTTTTTTAGCCAGAGGGTGGTGAATCTATGGAATTTGTTGCCACGGGCAGCAGTGGAGGCCAAGTCATTGGGTGTATTTAAGGCAGAGATTGATAGGTATCTGAGTAGCCAGGGCATCAAAGGTTATGGTGAGAAGGCGGGGCAGTGGGACGAAATAGGATAAAATGGATCAGCTCATGATAAAATGGTGGAGCAGACGCGATGGGCCGAATGGCCTACTTCTGCTCCTTTGTCTTATGGTCTTTATAAAGCTCCAAATTGGGAGCAGTAGAATATTTTCTATCAATTTCTTTAATCTTACCAACCAAAGTACATATTTCATTATTAATTTGTTTTTTCAATCCAGCAGAGTATGAAATAATTTTCCTGTGGATATATACTTTACCGGTATCCCATAATATCCTGCTGGAAATTTCTTCCGTTGAGTTAGTTGAAAAGAAAAAAGCAATCTGTTCTTTAATGAAATTAACACAGTTTAAATCCTGAAGCAAAATAGAATTGAATTGCCTTTGTTTAGTCCTAAAGGTACTATCAGTTAATTTAATTGATAATTTCAAAGATGCATGATCGGAAATGGCGATTGCTTCATATTCACAGGCAGTGAACAAACAAAACTAATTGAGAATCAGTAAAGAAGTAATCGATTCTGGAGTAATTATGATATACATGAGAGAAGAAAGAGGACTCTTTTTCATTAGGATGTAAAAACCTCCAAACTTATAAAATTACAGAGTCAACTAAAAAGGAATTAATGAAAATAGCAGATTTGTTTGGAAGTACCTGATTGGGTGCAGACCTATCCATCATAGGATTCAGACAACAATTAAAATCTCCGCCCATTATTAACATATATTCATTTAAATTAGGAAGAGATATAATTAAGTGCTTAAAGAATTCAGGATAGTCAGTATTTGGTGCATAAATATTAACTAAAACTACTTTATGGTTACAAAGTAAACCAGCGATTAATAGAAATCTACCATATGGGTCTGAAATTGTATCATAGTGAACAAATGAAATCGAGGAGTCTATAAAAATAGAAACACTTTTCACCTCAGCCAATGAGTTAGAGTGGAATTGTTGTCCCTTCTAAAACCTAAAAAGGCACTGATTATCTTCCTTCCTCACATGGGTCTCCTGCGCAAAGATAATCTTGAGCATTCAGTCTATGAAAGACTTTAAAAATCTTCTTCCGTTTAATTGGATGATTCAAACCGTTCATATTCCATGAAACAAAATTAATAATGTTATCCATTTTCCTTAAATAAACCATGTATATAAAGGGTTAACCATATTGCATAGGAAACTCACGAATCAGAAAGAGGGAAAAAAGTTTAAAGAGGAACTGGAAGTTACAACAATATAGACATTTTTGTAGTTTCAATTCAGCCCAAAAGAAAAATACTAATCTAAAAGTAGCCCCACCCCTCCACCCACAAAGACCGAAAACCTAGCCAATAGACAGCCAGAGAACTAGCTAAGAACCTCCCTACTCCCGTCTCTCTTGAGGGCAAGTCTCCAAATTTTAAAGTAAGAAAGAAAACCACCCATGGTCAAAACATTATGAAAGGAATGTCAAACACAAGTTAGAGAAAAAACAGTCATTTGCAGACTATTTTAAAAGACAAGGTCTTAAAAAATGACACAATGAATCTTAATAATATTTCAAGAAAAAGGAAATAATCACCAAATCAGAGTCTTAATAATTTTCAAAAGCATACAATTTTAAAAAGTTAAAATGTCCAAATCTGTAAGCTGGTTATTAACTAATAAACCAGATGTACACAGACATAAAGGAACGGTAAATTTAAGACGTCCAAACCCAAGCGCTGATCTTCAAAAAATTAGGCATCTGCTCTCAAACTTAGACCTTCAAGAAATTGTTGTGCTTCATCCACGGTTTTAAACCATTGAAACGAGGCAGAACATTTATCAGGCAGAACAACCCTCAGGTGAGCAGGATATAACAAAGCCGGTCGGAGATTCCTCCGATATAATTCCGACATCTCGTTTTAAAACGCAATCTTTCTTGCATAACCTCAGGACAATAATCTTCAACCAATGAAATTTAAGATTTTGATGTTGAATAATTCCTTTCTGACGATCAACCCGAATTAATTGCTCCTTAGTTTTCACATAGTGAAATCGAAGAATTACATGGTGCAGTTTTAACTCTTTGGGCGGTTTTGGTCTCTGCACCCTATGCGAGCGTTCAAGCACAGGAAGAGAAGAAAAAACCTCTGAGCCAAAGACCTCCATTAAGAATTGAGAAAAAAATTTAGTAAGATCCCCACTCTCGATGACTTCATTGAGTCTGTCACAAATTCTGTCTTCGACTCTCCAAATCAATAATCTTTCCTTTATACTGCTCCAATGTATGAGTGGTCGAAGTTAATTTCTTTTCCAAAGAATTCAGTCTGTGACCTTTGATGTGTGTTGCTTGAATTTCCAGCATCTGCAGAATTCCTGTTGTTCAGTCTGTGATCGCTCTGTTTTCCAGCTTCAGTAAGCTCTGAAATTTGCGCTGCTGCTTTTCATTCTTCTTTTCAAGTGCTGCCAATCTACCTTCGCTCTCCTTTAACCATACTTCCAAGGTAGTAAATCTTTTATCAAATGTTTCATCCAATAAATTCGAGATAGCCCCTAAAGTAAGTTGAGACTTTTTAGGCTGTTCAAAGACATCTTTCCATTTCCATTACCAGATTCCTTGCCTTCGGCTAATGCCTTTCTTCCTCTTTAAGCCATTTCCGTTGATTAAAATTCAGAATTCAAACACATAAAAGTATTATAAACACTGATAAAGATAGTAAAGGGGTGGTAAGTAAATTTACAATATGAACGGAGCAAAGCCCAATGCGACCTACAAGGGAGTCCCTCTGGTCCTAAACTGCCCCAGGAAACATCCTCTTCATATCCACTCTATTAAGCCTTTCAGCATTCAATGTGTTTTAATGAGGTTACCCCTCATTCTTCTAAATTCCAGTGAGTACAAGCCCAGAGCCATCAAGTATCTTCATTTCACAAGCCTTTCAAACATCGAATAATTTTCGTGAACCTCGTTTCAATCTCAGCACATCCTAAGGAGCCCAAAGCTGTTCACGGTATTCCACGTGAGGCCTCACCAGTGCCTCATAAAGCCTCAACATTACATGATTGCTTTTATATTCTAGTCCTCTTGAAATGAATGCTAACATTGCATTTGCTTTCCTCACCACCAACTCAACCTGCAAATTAACCTTCGTGGAATCCCACATGAGGACCCCCAAGTCCCTTTGCACCTCAAGTTTCTGAATTTTCTCTTCATTTAGAAAATAGATTACCCTTTTATTTCTTCTATCAAAATGTATCACCATATACCCACCACTATAATCCAACTCAGGGAAATGTGGCAAATGTTCAGGGGATACATTCCAATGAGACAGGGAAAGAATGGTAGGGTACAGGAACTGTGGTGTACAAAGGCTGTTGTAAATCTAGTCAAGAAGAAAAGAAGAGCTTAGGAAAGGTTCAAAAAACTAGGTAATGATAGAGATCTAGAAGATTATAAGGCTAGCAGGAAGGAGCTTAAGAATGAAATCAGGAGAGCCAGAAGGAGCCATGAGAAGGCCTTGGAGGACAGGATTAAGGAAAACCCCAAGGCATTCTACAAGTACGTGAAGAGCAAAAGGATAAGACGTGAGAGAATAGGACCAATCAATGTGACAGTGGAACAGTGTGTATGGAACCAGAGGAGATAGCAGAGATTTTTAATGAATACTTTGCTTCAATATTCACTATAGAAAAGGATCTTGGCGATTGTAGGGATGACTTACAGTGGACTGAAAAGCTTGAGCATGTAGATACTAAGAAAGAGGATGTGCTGGAGCTTTTAGAAAGCATCAAGTTGGATAAGTCACTGGACCGGACGAGATGTACCCCAGGCTACTGTGGGAGGCGAGGAAGCAGATTGCTGAGCCTCTGGCGATGATCTTTGCATCATCAATGGGGACAGGAGAGGTTCCAGAGGATTGGAGGGTTGTGGATGTTGTTTCATTATACAAGAAAGGGAGTAGTGATAGCCCAGGAAATTATAGACTAGTGAGTGTTACTTCAGTGGTTGGTAAGTTGATGGAGAATATCCTGAGAGGCAGAATTTATGAACATTTGGAGAGGCATAATATGATTAGGAATAGTCAGCATGGTTTTGTGAAAGGCAGGTTGTGCCTTGCAAGCCTGATTGAATTTTTTGAAGATGTGACTAAACACATTGATGAAGGTAGAGCTGTAGATGTATTGTATATGGATATCAGCAAGGTGTTTGACAAAGTACCCCATGAAAGGCTTATTGAGAAAGTAAGGAGGCGTGGGATCCAATGGGACATTGCTTTGTGGATCCAGAACTGGCTTGCCCACAGAAGGCAAAGAGTGATTGTAGACTGGTCATATTCTCCATGGAGGTCAGTGGTGTGCCTCAGGGATCTGTTCTGGGACCCCTACTCTTCATGATTTTTGTAAATGCCCTGGATGAAGAAGTGGAGGGATGGGTTAGTAAATTTGATAACACAATGGTTGGAGGTGTTGTGGATAGTGTGGAGGGCTGTCAGAGGTTACAGCTGGACATTGATAGGATGCAAAACTGGGCTGAGAAGTGGCAGATGGCGTTCAACCCAGATTAGTATGAGGTGGTTCATTTTGGTAGATCAAATATGATGGCAGAATATGGTATTAATGATAAGACTCTTGGCAGTGTGGAGGATCAGAGGGATCTTGGGGGCCGAGAAAGCTGTTACACAGGTTGACCCTGTGGTTAAGAAGGCATACGGTGCATTGACCTTCATCAATCGTGGCCGAGTTTCGTAGCCGAGAGGTAATGTTACAGCTATATAGGGCCCTGGCCAGACCCCACTTGGAGTACTGTGCTCAGTTCTGGTCGCATCACTATAGGAAGGATGTGGAAACAATAGAAAGGGTGCAGAGGAGATTTACAAGGATGTTGCCTGGATTGGGGAGCATGCCTTATGAGAATAGGTTGAGTGAACTCAGCCTTTTTTCCTTGGAGCGACAGATGATTAGAGGTGTATAAGATGATGAGAGGCATTGATTGTGTGGATAGTCAGAGGCTTTTTCCCAGGGCTGAAATGGGAGGGCACAGTTTTAAGGTGCTTGGAAGTAGGTACTGAAGAGATGTCAGGGGTAAGTTTTTTTATGCAGAGAGTGATGAGTGCGTGGAATGGACTGCCGGCGACGGTGGTGGAGGCAGATACCATAGGGTCTTTTAAGAAACTCCTCGACAGATACATGGAGCTCAGAGAAATAGAGGACTATGAATAACCCTAGGTAATTTCTAAGGTAAGGACATGTTTGGCACAGCTTTGTGGGCCGAAGGCCTGTATTATGCTGTAGGTTTTCTATGTTTTCTATGTTTTATCTCCCACTTCTTTGCCCATTCTCCTAATCCATCCAAGAACTTCTCTGGCCACTCTTCTTCAGAACAACCTGTCCCTCCACCTGCCTTCCTATCATCCGTAAACTTGGCCACAAGAGTATCAATTCCATCATCCAAGTCATTGACATATAACGTAAAAAGAAGGGGTCCCAAAACAGACCACTGTGGCACACCATATCACCAGCAGCCAACTAGAAAAGGCTCCCTATAGAAAGATAGAAAACTTACAGCATACTACAGGCCTATAGAAACATAGAAAACCTACAACACCATACAGGCCTTTCGGTCCACAATGCTGTGCCAAACATGTACTTAGTTTAGAAATTACCTAGGGTTACATATAGCCCTCTATTTTTCTAAGCTCCATGTACCTATCCAGGAGTTCCTTAAAAGACCCTATTGTGTCTGCCTCCACCACCGTCGCTGGCAGCCCATTCCACGCACTCACCACTCTGCATAAAAAATCAACTTACCCCTGACATTTCTGTACCTACTTCCAAGCATCTTAAAACTGTGCCCTCTTGTGTTAGCCATTTCAGCACTGACTACCCACATGATCATTGCATCTCATCATCATATACACCTCTATCAGTTCACTTCTCATCCTCCATCACTCCAAGAAGAAAAGGCCGAGTTCACTCAACCTATTCTCATAAGGCATGCTCCCCCATCCAGGCAACATCCTTGTAAATCTCTGCACCCTTCCTATAGTTTCCACATTCTGCAGTGAGGCAACCAGGACTGAGTATAGTACTCCCAAGTGGGGTCTGACTAGGGTCCTATTTAGCTGCAACATTACCTCTTGGCTCCTGAACTCAATCCCATGGTTGAAGAAGGTTGATGTATGCCTTCTTAACCACAGAGTCAACCTGCGCAGCAGCTTTGAGTATCTTATGGACTCGGACTCCAAGATCCCTCTGATCCTCTACACTGCCAAGAGTCTTACCATTAATGCTATATTCTGTCATCATATTTGACCAACCAAAGTGAACTATGGGTTGAACTCCATCTGCCACTTCTTGGTCCAGTTTTGCATCCTTTCAATGTCCCGCTGTAACCTCTGACGGCCCTCCACACTATCCACAGCACCCCCAACCTTTGTGTCATCAGCAAATTTACTAACCCATCCCGCCACTTTGTCATCGAGATCATTTATAAAGATGACGAAGTGAAGGTGTTCCAGAACAGATCCCTGAGACACACCACTGGTCACCGACCTCCATGCAGAAATGACCCATCTACAACCACTCTTTGCCTTCTGTCGGCAAGCCAATTCTGGATCCACAAAACGAGGTCCCCTTGGATCCCATGCCTCCTTACTTTCTCAGTAAGCCTGGCATGGTGTACCTTATCAAATGCCTTGCTGAAATCCATATACACTACATCTACTGCTCTACCTTTATTAATATGTTAAGTTACATCCTCATAAAATTCAATCAGGCTCATAAGGCACGACCTGCCTTTGACAAAGCTATGCTATTTCTAATCATATTATGCTTCTCCAAATGCTCATAAATCCTGCCTCTCTAGATCTTTTCGATCAGCTTTATCAATGACTGATGTAAGACTCACTGGTCTACAATTTCCAAGGCTATCTCCACTCCCTTTATTGAATAAGGGAACAACATCTGCAACCCTCTAGTCCTCCGGAACCTCTCCCGTCCTCATTGATGATGCATAGATCATCGCCTGAGGCTCAGTAATCTCCGCCCTCACCTCCCACAGTAGCCTGGGGTACATCTCGTCCGGTTCCAACTTAAACCAACTTGACACTTCCCAAAAGCTCCAGCGCATCCTCTTTCTTAATAGCTACGTGCTGAAGCTTTTCAGTCCGCTGTAAGTTATCCCTACAATCATAGAAACATAGAAAACCTACAGCACAATACAGGCGCTTCGACCCACAAAGTTGTGCTAAACATGTCCCTACCTTAGAAATTACTAGGCTTACCTATAGCCCTCTATTTTTCTAAGCTCCATGTACCTGTTCAAAAGTCTCTTAAAAGACCCTATCGTATCCGACTCCACCACCATTGCCGGCAGCCCAATCCACGCACTCACCACTCTCTGAGTAAAAAACTTAACCCTGACATCTCCTCTGTACCTACTCCCCAGCACCTTAAACCTGTGACCTCTTGTGGCAACCATTTCAGCCCTGGGAAGAAGCCTCTGACTATCCACACAGCAAGATCGTTTTCCGTAGTGAATACTGAAGCAAAGTATTCATTAAGTTCCTCTGCTATCTCCTTCGGTTCCATACACACTTTTCCACTGTCACACTTGATTGGTCCTATCCTTTCACATCTTATCCTCTTGCTCTTCACATACTTGTAGAATTCCTTGGGGTTTTCCTTAATCCTACCTGCCAAAGCCTTCTCATGGCTCCTTCTGGCTCTCCTAATTTCTTTCTTAATCCTCTTCCTGCTAGGCTTATAATTTTCTAGATCACTATCATTACCTAGTTTTTTGAACCTTTTGTAAGCGCTTCTCTTTTTCTTGGCTAGATTTACAACAGCCTTTATACACCACGGTTCCTGTACCCTACCATCCTTTCCCGTCTCATTGGAACGTACCTATGCAGAACTCCATGCAAGTATCCTCTGAACATTTGCCACATTTCTTCTGTACATTTCCCTGAGAACATCTGTTCCCAATTTATGCTTCCAAGTTCCTGCCTGATAGCCTCATATTTCCCCTTACTCCAATTAAACGTTTCCTTGTCTTCCCTCTCCAATGCTGCGGTAAGGGAGATAGAATTGTGATCACTATCTCCAAAATGCTCTCCCACTGAGAGACCTGACACCTGACCAGGTTAATTTCCCAATACCGGATCAAGTACAGCCTCTGCTCTTGTAGGCTTATCTACATATTGTATCAAGAAACCTTCCTGAACACACCTAACAAACTGCACCCCATCTAAACCCCTCGCTGTAGGGAGATGCCAATCAATATTTGGGAAACTAAAATTATATTCCAACTCTTCGTCTCCTACTAATCAGCCATTGCTTTATCCATGCTAGAATCTTTCCTGTAATACCATGGGCTCTTGTTAAGCAGCCTCATGTGTTGCACCTTGTTAAAGGCCTCAGAAAATCCAGGTACACAACACCACCTATTCTCCTTTGTTAATCCTGCTTGGTATTTTTTCAAAGAATTCTGACAGATTTGTCAGGCAAGATTTACCCTTGCTGGCTACTGCCTATTTTATCATGTGCCTCCAAGTACCCCGAAAGCACATCCTTAACAATCAACTCCAACATCTTCCCAACCACTGAGGTCAGACTAACTGGCCTATAATTTTCCTCCTTTTGCCTCTCTCCCTTGAAGAGTGGAGTGATATGTGCAATTTTTCCAATCCTCCAGAACCATGCATAATCTAGTGATTCTTGAAAGATCATTACTAATGCCTCCACAATCTCCTCAGCCACCTCTTCCAGAACTCAGGGTCCAGAACACCATCTGGTGCAGGTGACTGATCTATCTCTAGACGTTTCAGTGTCCCAAGAACCTTCTCCCTATTAATGGCAATTTCACACACTTCTATCCCCCGACGTTCTTGAGCTGCTGGCATACTGTTAGTGTCTTCCACAGTGAACACTGATGCAAAATTCTTATTCAGTTCATCCACCATTTCCTTGTCCCCCATTACTACCTCTCCAGCATCATTTTCCAGCGGTCCAGTATCCACTCTTACCACTCTTTTACAATTTATATATCTGAAGAAACTTTTGGTATCCTCTTTAATATTATTGGCTAACTTACCTTCGTATTCCATCTTTTCCTTCTTCTCCTGTCTTCATGATATGCAAGTCAGGACAGTATGATATGGAGACTAAACTGTTCCCTATGTAGTGGCTTCTCCTCTCCACACAGTTGTTGAATCCAAAGGAATGGCAGAACTCTATACAATTTGGAATAGGTGGCATCGCAGGAGTTGCCAGTCAGTGTTGAACTCAGAGTAGGGCTGCCTTAGGGACTCCAGCTCCAGATTTTTCCCTCAGGGTTTACTCCCAAATGCTTCTCCATGAATAGGTATAGTTGCAAGGCAGCGAAGGTTTGAGATCAGAGTGTTCCTTCTCCTAGGTGAACTACTAACCATGGCTGGCGAACCTCCTCTGCCCTAAGCGACTAGTTTTAAGGCATTAGTAACCTACCTTCCCTGTCAGTAGATGCAGTTCTGCTGGGCTTAATAGCTAAATCGTACGCGAAGGCCAAGAGATGGACTTGGTTTATTATCACTCATATATGTTGTGATATTTGTTGTTTTGCAGCAGCTGTACAGTGCATAAAAATGACTATGTTACAAAAATAAATAGTGCAAAAGACAACTAGTGAGTTCATGGACTGTTCAGATATCTGATGGCGAAGGGCAAGAACATGGAGTGGGAATCTTCAGCTTCTGTTCCTCCTCCCCAGTGGTAGTAGCAAGAAGCGGGGGAGAATTTCCAGTGATGGATGGTGTCCTCTAATGGGGACATGTGCTTGTGATGGAAGGTTTGAAAACAGTCTTCAATCTTCTCCTCTGTTCGCTCAGTAATGTCATCCTGCGTCGTAGCTTAGAATCGTGAGTCTGTTTCAGGAGTCTGATGAACATGTAAACAGTCGAGAGCAAATGGGGCCAAACTCAGAACTCAGTGGGTCAGGCAAAAAGTATATGTCATTTAATTACCTGATTGATGGTGAGAGAAGATGTGAAAGGGCAGGAGTTACACCTAGATTGAGACCGGGAGGTCCAGAGGCAGCCCATCCTGTGGCTGGAGACCTGTCAGTGTATGTAAGTGGGTTGGGGACGGGGGAGAAAAAAGACTTGTTGTGTTTTGTTGTCTGTGTTGTTCTGCTGAACATTGTGGGCATAGTATATTGGCACTGGAATACGTGGTGACTCTTGTGAGCTGCCCCCAGCACTTCCTTGGATGGTGTTGAGTTGCTAAAGCAAATTCAGATTTCACTTTATGTTTCATGATAAATCTGAATCCTTTGGCCTTGTGCGGTAAACTAACTGGCCTCTGGTTGTGACTCTACAGACTTTTTTTTACTGAGGCAGCCTGTATCAATAAAAACAAATTATGATTTTCCCGGTAGAATGACTGCTCCGACAGCGGAGGAGAGAAAGGTCTGTTGGGGAGCGAGGGACAAGTACTGGCAATGTCTGGATCAGACTGACGAAGATTTTTCAGAGTGTCAGAAATTCAGAACAGTATTTGAAAGCAGCTGCCCACAGCAATGGGTGAGTATTACAACCATGGAGTTTTAAGCAACAAAAATGCCCAGAACAGCTCCACATATTTATACACCTTCACACTACATCAAGACTTTCCTTGAGATTGTGGTGTCTTACTTGAGGGTGATTCTCAAATCAGAACACTGAGATCTGTTTGCAGCTTCAGAGGTGTAAGTTTGAGAAATCTATGATCTTCCAGATCCCTGTATTTAATTACTCTATCAATGGTGAAAGTGATTCCATCTGCTCAGCCCCAAACTTTTGGAGTTCTTCCCTAATTCTACCTCAGACACCTGACCCAAACTTGGCACACTTAGTAAGATTCCATCAGGCTTGGCGGTAAGAGAACATGGGGAACTGGAATTGGACTGAAGGTATTGCAAGCAACAAGAAGATGAACACAAAATTGTGAAGGAACTGAGCAGGTCAGGCAGCATCTATGGAGAGGAATAAACAGATGATATTTTCAGCTGCGACTCTTCATCAGGACTGGAGCAGAATGGGGAAAAAGGTGGGGGGAGGAGGAGGAGGGCAAGCTGGCAGGTGATTGGTGAAACCAAGTGAGGGAAAAGGTGGGTATCTGAGAGAGGGAATGAAGTAAGAAGCTGGGAGGAGATAGGAGAAAGAGGCAAACGGCTGAAGAAGAAGGAATCTTTTGGGAAAGGAGGGTGGACCAGAGGCAGGTGGTGGGCTGGTGTGGAGAAGAGAAGGGGTAAGCAGGAAGCCAGAATTGGGAATGAAAAAACAGGGAATTGGAGAGAGGGGGTGAGGAGAAATAACACAAAGTTGGACAAATCGATATTTATGCCATCGGGTTGGAGGCAACTCAGATGGAATATGAGGTATTACTCCTCCAACTCCAGTGTGGTTTCATCAGGCATATTTACATATATATATTTAAAGCAGCGATTGATAGGTTCCTGATTAGTCTAAGGTGTCAAAGGTTACAGAGAGAAGGCAGGAGAATGAGATTGAAGGAATTGTAGAGTAGAGTCGATGGGTCAAATGGCCTGATTCTGCTTCTATGTCTTATAGTCTCATCTGTTCCTTCATTGCCTTTCGGTGATTTGTAACGGACTGCCTTTTGCTCTCCAGATCAAGTATTTTGACAAAAGAAGAGACTATCTGAAGTACAAGGCAAGAATGCAAAGTGGAGGATATCAACCTCAGGAGGGTGGTGACAAGTTATAATCGCCTGCCCAAAGAGACTGAACTCACTCATCTTTTGGTGGCTGTTGATTGGCTGCCATGGGATCCAAGTCCAGCAGCTGAGTGCAAAAATCTGGACACTTTTGGCATTTGTTTCCATCAGTGGTTGAGAGGTTGGGGTGGGTGGTAGTGACTGGCTATTCTTGGCAATGGCGTCCTCTTTCTGAAATGTTTATGGAGTAATTTTGCTCTCTGTTAAGATTCCCCAGTTGAAAGTGGAGAAGGATGGTTATTTGGTGCAGTTGCTGTTTATGTCAGTGTGCTTTATAGCAAAAGCATTTAGTTTCAGGTGGTGATTGGAGGAATTTTTACCCCCATTACATCACAGGTGTACTGCAATAAATGAAACTGCTGGAGACATTGAAACAGTTGGGTATTGTCTATGAAGCCAGAAGAGGATAACATTCTTGGGTTGATGCCATTTCAGAATTCCAGCTTCTTCTTTACTTTGCTTTTGTAGCTCTGCCTTCCAGAGAGAATGATATTGTGAACATCATTTACTGTCACGTTGTGCTGTTAGCGTACTTGCCATTTGATTTAGTACTGATACCAAATGTGATGTAAGGAAAACTGCAGCCAAAATCAGTACATTGTAAGTTTGCTGAATTTATTCACATCTGAATTCCAGTGACTGAGCTGCAGCCAGCCTGGTATTATTGCTGTCCTTTGTTTTCATCCTTCAAATTTGACCTCCATTTACAAGGATTAGATTTGTGTTTTACAAATTTGTTCACCCCTCCAAATTGAGATTGATGCGCTAAATGGCCTTTTGACTTGTGTTTTTTATTCCCAAAATACTAGTGATATTGTCCTATTGGTATTTAAAAATGTCATACTCAACACAGATTAGTCAGAGAATGTTTTTTATGGTTAATTGTTGAGTGTTATTACCTCTGCTCCCTCTGCTGGTCAACCAGTATAACACAAACTGGGTTTCTCCAGCAGTGCTGGATCATTTGTAGCTGGACTACTTATTTATTTTAAGTCGCTTTGATTTCCTCTTTAACTCAGTATAATGTTGAAAACAATTTTGAATCTGAAGTATCACTCTCGCTGAGTCTCAGCTGCACAAGGTTTCACTTCAATTGAAGCCCTCCATTGGTCGGGGTTGACCATGGATGGTGCATCCCAGCTGTCTATGTGATACACAAGCCAGGACGGTACAATACGGAGAGCAAGCTGTTGCCCATGCTGCAGGCTCCCCCTCTCCACACAGCTGATGAATCCAAATAAATGGCAGAGACTGAAACAGTTTGGCACTAGCAGCGTTACAAGTTGCCAGTCTGCATTGAGCTCAACATAGGACTGCCTTGGGAACTCTGGATTCAGAATTTTTCCCTCAGGGGTTTATTCCCGGAGCCTTCCCCATGAGTGGGTGTAGCTGTAAGGCAGCGGAGGTTTGAGATCGAACAACACACATCAAAGTTGCTGGTGAACGCAGCAGGCCAGGCAGCATCTCTAGGAAGAGGTGCAGTCGATGTTTCAGGCCGAAGGGTCTCGGCCTGAAACGTCGACTGCACCTCTTCCTAGAGATGCTGCCTGGCCTGCTGCGTTCACCAGCAACTTTGATGTGTGTTGCTTGAATTTTCAGTATCTGCAGAATTCCTGTTGTTTGGAGGTTTGAGATCAGAGTTTTCCTTCTAGATGAGCTGCCAACCATGACTGATGAGCCCCACTGCTCGAATGACTGGTTTTAAGGTAACAGTTACACACCTTTGCCTCCTTTCCTGTCAGTAGTAATGATTCCGCTGGGCTTAGTAGCTAAGCCACACATGAAGGCCAGGAACTGGACTTGGTTGTCAGAGGCTATTTGAGATGCACACCATTGGGAGCATTTAATAGATAGTGGGAGCTTGTCCCTGTTACCACCCCCCGGCTATAACAACCTTAAGCCGATCACTTCAAATGGCTGTCTTTAGATAATAAAAGAGTAACTAACTGCTACACACATTTGGAGGAATGCACATTCATAACATTTAAGATGCACACTGGAGGGAACACATCGGCACCAGGACATTTCAGCCCAATTAAGCAGCTGCCCCAAGAAGCCAAAGTTTCTTGGAAATAGTTAAAAGGGAATGAAAAAAGACAAACTCTGTTTAACTATAGGGAACAAATTTGAACACCTCCAAGACTACTACAGTACTAAAAAACTATGTATTAGTTCCTAATAGTTATCAACAGAGGAAATCATCTAGTGTACACTGCCGTGATCTTTTGATTGACTGTAAATGAACAAAATCAGTGCAGGTAATGGACTGCCTTTATTGCCTTTCAGCATGAAGTAGTGTCGTAATGCAGCAATAAATAAGTGGTGTTAGGGCGATGGTTTTTAATTTGGTCCAGTAGTGTAATTTTTTTGGCTAGTGTCAAATTTTTTGTGATATCTTGGCAAGGATCTGAAATTTTTTTTAAAGTCAAAACAATAAAAATGATCAAAAATCACTGCTTTGAATCGGCAGAGCATTAGCCCAAATTGATAATATAACACAGGCACATGCAACTGACACTAAAAAGCATTTGCTCTAAGCACGGTGTAGTGTCTAACGGCCACACAAGTGCACGATTGACGCTAGTTACAAATTGATCGTCAACATTCTCCTATCCCAATTAAGCGACTTAGTGGACCAAATAAACAAAGGGGATCCTGGCTATTTTCTCGATTAGTTTTTGTTCTTTAAGAGTTGTCCCAAATAAGTGGGTGCCCTGATTAACCAAAGGCCCAATTAACTGGAATCTGGTGTACTTAAGTAACTTCCCTCATTGTGCTCCCACAGCAACAGTTCTTGGGGAGAAGCTCATGGTGGAGACAGTTGTGGGACTTGAGAAGGGAAGATTTAATGAATATATTAGTTATTCTGTACTAAAGAGGCAGAAAAGGATGCAAACCAACAATGTTGTATGATATTTCTAAATATTTGCATTATCAGTAGTGTATAAAATAACTCTTTGGAAGGATAGAATCAGTAATTTTTCATGCAAAACTCGAATGCAAGAACCATATGCAAGTACTTTTACACCTTCCAGAAACCCAAATTTAATTTCTACTCTTCCCTTTCATAGAAATCTAAAAGTATCATTGCTCAATTAAAAGGAAATGTATGTGCCTGTTCTGTAATTAAAGACCGTGTCAAAAATGACTATGTTGACTGGTTTCTTTTTTCCATGGGGAAAAAACTTAGAAGAACTTCTTCTCAACTTCAGTCGAAATAGCAGCCAGAGGAAGTCCTGACGAAGGGTCTCGGCCTGAAACGTCGACTGCACCTCTTCCTAGAGATGTTGCCTGGCCTGCTGCGTTCACCAGCAACTTTGATGTGTGTTGGTTGAGGAAATCTTTGTGTGGGGGGGGGGGATCACAAGTGCAAAGGGAATGGCATAACCACCTCTTGGCTTTTAATTTTTTAATTCGTTTACTGACGTACAAAACCCTGAATATCATACTCAAGGTATATAATTGTGAGATTATAGAATGTAGAACTTTATCCCATGACGTGCCAACCTTATTACCTACTCCAAGATCAATGGCATAATAAAGGTCCGAAGAATCATTTATTTGTACTATTTAAGGTTGCTGGATAGATTCTGTTGACTGAATATATGGAAATGTTTCAATCATGATAGAAATAAATGCTGTGTAGTACTCAGTATTGATCTGGAGAGAATATTTGAGTAGTTTCATTGCTGATCTAAGGAGAACTACCAGCCTTGCTGCTGTGTTCCTAAAGTCCTTTAATGTGGTCCAATGTTCCCAAAAATGTGCAAAGCACATCACAATTCACACTTTTAATTGCAACAGTGGCATGTTTTGCATCAAGACTTCGGCTAAATGAGTAATTTTGTTGTTTTTGACTCTCATTAGGTTTGGGAAGTGTCTGTTTCAGTTTGGAGTGAATGGATGATTACATAACCAAATATTTTCTAGCCCAGTATCAAAAGACTCCTAGTTTGGGTTGGCATTGACATTTACACGAAGTATCATACACTCGTAGTTTGAAATCTATGTATTATGGAGATGTAATTTTGTATACCATACACAGATAACATAAGGAACGTAGGGTAAATGCAAGCAGGCTCTATCCACTGAGGTTGGGTGAGACTAGAACTAGAGGTCATGGATTAAGGGGAATATGGGGGGAACTTCTTCAATTAGAGAGTGGTGAGAGTGTGGAAAGAGCTACCACGGAAATGGTGGATGTGGGTTTGATTTCAACATTTAAGAGAAGTGTGGATGAGTACATGGATGGGAGGGCTATGGTCCAGGTGCGAGTTGATTGGACTAGACGGAATAACAGTCTGGATTGGTCTAGATGGGCTAGTCTGTGCTGCAGTGATCTATGACTCTTGCCCTAAAATTTCCTCCTTCTGCTTCCCTCTTCTTAAAGAATGGAATGACATTTGCAATAGAAACATAGAAAACCTACAGCACAATGCAGGCCCTTCGGCCCACAAAGCTGTGCCGAACATGTCCTTACCTTAGAAATGACCATAGCTCTCTATTTTTCTAAGCTCCATGTACCTATCCAGGACTCTCTTAAAAGACCCTATCGTTTCTGCCTCCACTGCTGCCAGCAGCCCATTCCACGCATTCACCACTCTCTGCGTAAAAATAATTACCCTGACATCTCCTCTGTACCTACTTCCAAGCACCTTAAAATTGTGCCCTCTTGTGTTAGCTATCAGCCCTGGGAAAAAGCCTCTGACTACCCACATGATCAATGCCTCTCACCCTCTTGTACACCTCTATCAGGTCTCCTCTCATCCTCCATAGCTCCAAGGAGAAAAGGCCGGGTTCACTCAACCTATTTTCATAAGGCATGCTCCTCAATCCAGGCAACATCCTTGTAAATCTCCTCTGCACCCTTTATATGGTTTCCACATCCTTCCTGTAGTGAGACGACCAGAACTGAGCACAGTACTCCAAACTGGGTCTGACTGGGATCTTATATAGCTGCAACATTACCTCTTGACTCCTAAACTCAATCCCATGATTGATGAAGGCCAATGTACCTTATGCTTTCTTAACCACAGAGTCAACCTGCGCAACAGCTTTGAGTGTCCTATGGACTCGGACCCCAAAATCCCTCTGATCCTCCACACTGCCAAGAGTCTTACCATTAATACTATATTCTGCCATCATATTTGACCTAGCAAAGTGAACCACCTCATACTTATCTGGGTTGAACTCCATCTGTCACTTCTCAGCCCAGTTTTGCATCCTATCAATGTCCCGCTGTAACCTCTGACAGCCCTCCACACTATCCACAACACCTCCATCCTTGGTGTCATCAGCAAATTTACTAACCCATCCTTCCACTTCCTCATTCAGGTGAGTTATAAAAATGACGAAGAGTTGGGGTCCCAGAAAAGATCCCTGAGGCACACCACTGGTGACCAACCTCCATGCAGAAT
The DNA here is from genome assembly GCF_030028105.1 of Mobula birostris. Taxonomy (NCBI): domain Eukaryota; kingdom Metazoa; phylum Chordata; class Chondrichthyes; order Myliobatiformes; family Myliobatidae; genus Mobula; species Mobula birostris. Next base: position 115,286,869 of record NC_092377.1, read on the forward strand.
ATAACCCACCTACAACCACGCTTTGCCTTCCATGGGCAAGGCAGTTCTGGATCCACAAAGCAATGTCCTCTTGGATCCCATGCCTCCTTACTTTCTCAATAAGCCTTGCATGGGATACCTTGTCAAATGCCTTGCTGAAATCCATATATATTCTACATCTATGGCTCTATCTTCAATGTGTTTAGTCACATTCTCAAAAAATTCATTCAGCCTCATAAGGCACAATCTGCCTTTGACAAAGCCATGCTGACTATTCCCAATCATATTTTGCCTCTCCTGCCTTTTAGGATCTTCTCCATCAATTTACCAACCACTGAAGTAAGACTTACTGGTTTATAATTTCCTGGGCTATCTCTACTCCCTTTCTTGAATAATAGAAGAAGATCCGCAACCCTCCAATCCTCCAGAACCTCACTCGTCTCCATTGATGATTCAAAGATCATCGCCAGAGGCTCAGGAATCTCCCTCGCCTCCCACAGTAGCCTGGGGTACATCTCGTCTGGTCCCGGTGACTTACCCAACTTGATACTTTCCAAAAGCTCCAGCACATCCTCTTTCTTAATATCTACATGCTCAAGCTTTTCAGTCCGCTGTAAGTCATTCCTGCAATCGCCAAGATCCTTTACTGTAGTGAATACTGAAGCAAAGTACTCATTAAGTACCTCTGCTATCTCCTCCGGTTCCATGGAGATTTTTCTTCTGTCACACTTGATTGGTCCTATTCTCTCATGTCTTATCCTCTTGCTCTTCACATACTTGTAGAATGCCTTGGGGTTTTCCTTCATCCTGTCTGCCAAGGCCTTCTCGTGGCCCCTTCTGGCTCTCCAAATTTCATTCTTGAGCTCCTTCCTGCTAGCCTTATATAATCTTCTAGATCTCTATCATCATCTAGTTTTTTGAACCTTCCATAAGCTCTTCTTGACTAGATTTGCAACAGCCTTTGTACACCACGGTGTAATAATAACAGGGTTGTCGTGATGGGAGATTTTAATTTCCCAAATTGGCATGTCCCCAGAGCGAGGGGTTTAGATGGGGTGGAGTTTGTTAGGTGCGTTCAGGAAGGTTTCTTGACACAATATGTAGATAAACCTACAAGAGAAGAGACCGTACTTGATCTGGTATTGGGAAATGAACCTGGTCAGGTATCAGATCTCTCAGTGGGAGAGCATTTTGGAGGTAGCAATCACAATTCTACCTCCTCTACCATAGCATTGGAGAGGGATAGGAACAGACAAGTTAGGGAAGTGTTTAATTGGAGTAAGGGGAAATATGAGGCTATCAGGCAGGAACTTGGAAGCATAAATTGGGAACAGATTTTCTCAGGGAAAAGTATGGAAGAAATGTGGCAAATGTTCAGGGGATATTTGCATGCATAGGTACGTTCCAATGAGACAGGGCCATCCAAGTCTGTGTAATGGCCACATCATAGCTCCAAGTACTGATCCACGCTCTAAGCTCATCTGCTTTGTTCATAATTCTCCTTGCATTAAAATAGACATATCTCAAACCATCAGTCTGATCGCGTTCCTTCTCTATCACCTGCCTATCCTTCCCCCTCGCACTGTCTCCAAGCTTTCTCTATTTGTGAGCCAACTACCTCTTCCTCCATCTCTTCAGTTGGGTTCCCACCCCCCTGCAATCCTAGTTTAAACTCTCCCCAATAGACTTAGCAAACCTCCCCACTAGGATATTGACTCCCCTGGGATTCAAGTGCAACCTGTCCTTTTTGTACAGGTAACTCCTGCCCCAAAAGAGGTCCCAATGATCCAGAAATCTGATTCCCTGCCCTCTGCTCCAATCCCTCAGCCACCCATTCATTCTCCACTTTACTCTATTCCTATACTCACTGTCACGTGGCACAGCCAGTAATCCTGAGATTACTACCTTTGTGTCCTGCTTCTCAACTTCCTTCCTAACTCCCTGTAGTCTGCTTTCAGCACCTCCTCCCTTTTCCTGCCTATGTCGTAGGTACCAATATGTACCACGACCTCTGGCCATTCTCCTTCCCACTTCAGGATATCGTAGATGCAATCAGAAACATCCTGGACCCTGACACCTGGGAGACAGAATATCATCCGTGCTTCTTTCCTGCGTCCACAGAATCGCCTGTCTGATCCCCTAACTGTAGAGTCCCCTATCACTGCTTCCATCCTCCTCCTTTCCCTACCCTTCTGAGCCACAGGGCCAGACTCTGTGCCAGAGGTGCACCCGCTGTTGCTTTTCCCAGGCAGGCCATCCCCCCCCAACAGTACTCAAGCAGGAGTACTTATTGTATAGGAGTACAGCCGCTGGGGTACTGTCTAGCATCTGACTCCTGCCCTTCTCTCTCCCGACTGTTACCCACTTATCTGTCTTACCAGACTACCTGCCTATAGCTCTCATCTATCAATCACCTCCTCACTCTCCTTGACCAGACAAAGGTTATTGAGCTTCATCTCCAGTTCCTTAACCTGGTCCCTAAGGGGCTGCAGCTCGATGCACCTGGCACAGATGTGACCGTCCGGGAGGCTGGGAGTCTTCCGGATTTCCCACGTCTGACACCAAGCATAGAACATCGGACTCACACGTTCTTCCTGTCTGTATTCTCCTCGATCTGTTATCGCCAAAGTCCCGTTGAGCCAAGGCCTTCCTACTCTGTTTCCCTCTACTCCTGTGCCCGCTCTATAAACCTGTCTCCTTTTAAACTCTTCTCGCTGTTCTCACTGGCTGACGTCCATGCGCTTGTACAGTCATGCCCTGATCCAGAATTTACTGATTCTTGAAAGATCAATAACACCTTCACAATCTCTTCAGCCACCTCTTTCAGAATCCTGAGGTGTAGTCCATCTGGTCCAAGTGACTTGTCTACCTTCAGACTTTTCAGCTTCCCCAGCACAGCAACTGCACTTACATCTAGCTACTGATACTGTTCATCTCTGGTATTCTGCTAATGCCTTCCACAGTGGAGACTGTTGCAAGATTCTTATTAAATTGCCATTTCTTTGTCCCCCGTTACTCCTGCTCCAGTGTCATTTTCCAGTGGTTCATTATCCACTCTCGCCTCTCTTACTTTATATCTGAAAAAAGTACGGTATCTCTTTTATGTTACTGTCTACCTTCCCTTCATATTTCATCTTTACTCTCCTTATAGATTTTAAGTTGCCTTCTGTTCAAGAGCTTCCTCATCTTCTAACTTCCCACTACTTTTTGCTGTTATTTACCTCTTACTTTGCTTACAACTTTCATCAGTCCATTTCTGATATCTCTCCCCCTCTCTCCACTTCTCTGTCTACTGACATCTTTTATAAACCATCCAATTCTCATTGCTATATTGATTATACCTTATCCAGCCCATTCACATGTCAAAAAATGCTATTTCCTTTTCTCAGTTCCTTCATCTCCAGGACTTCAACTCTTTCAAAGAATGGGGTTTCCCTTCCTCCATCATTGATGCTGCCCTCCATTTCCCAAACATTGGCATTCTCCCCATCGTCCTGCCACCTCAACAGGGATAGAGTTTCTCCTGTCCACCTACCACCCCATGAGCCTCCGCATCCAACACATCATTCTCTGCAGCTTCTGTTATCTTCAACAAGATCCCCACCACCACTCTCCACTTTCCATAGGGACTGCTCCTTCCATGATTCCTGTGCCCATCTGTCCCTCCCCACTAATCTTCCTCCTGGCACATATCTCTGTAAGTGTCAGAAATGCTACACCTGCCCATTCAGCTCCTCACTCCCTTCCATTTAGTGTCCCAAACAGTTGTTCAGGTGAGGCAGCACTTCACATGCGAATCTGTTGTGGTCATCAATTGTGTCTGGTGCTCCCAATGTGGCCTCTTCTACCTTGATGAGACCCGACATAATTGGGGGACCACTTTGTTGAGCACTTCCACACCATCTGCTAAAAGTGGAATCTCCTGGTAGCCAAGCATTTTAATCCGTCTCCCATTCCTGTTCCGACATGTCGGTCTATGGCCTCCACTTTTGGCACAATGAGACTACTAGCAGTAACACCTCATATTCCATTCAGATAGCCTGCAAACTGATGACATGAATTTCAATTTCTCCTTGTAATTTTTCCCACCCCATTCCCCACTCTGGCCTCACCTGCTCATCACCTCCTTCTTCCCTTTCTCCTATAGTCCACTCTCTTCTGTCAGATTCCTTCTTCTCCAGCCCTTTACCTTTCCCATTCACCTGACTTCACCTATCACCTTCTCTGTCCACATTTTTACTCTCTCATCTTCTCTCTTCCTTTCCATTCCTGACCTGCTGAGTTTCTCCAGTGTTTTGTGTGTGATGATATGCCTCTCTCTTGTTTATATGCTGTCTTTGACTTCCCTTGTCAGCCATGGTTACATCCTTTACTCTACAGTAGTATTGAGACATCTGACTTTAGCTTCTCCCTCTCAAATTGCAGGGTGAATTCTATCACATGATCACTGCCTACTAAGATCTCCTTGACTTTAAGCTCCCAAATCAAATCTGGTTCATTGCACAACACAATCCAGAATTGTTTCTCTCCTACTGCGCTCAACCACTCTGCTCTTAAAAAACCATCTCAGAATCAGAATAAGGTTTAATATCACCAGCATATGTCGTGAAATTTATTAATGCAATACATGATAAATATAGAAAGAAACAAAGTAAATCAATTACAGTGTGTATGTGTGTGTGGTGTGTGTGTGTATATATATATATATATATATATGTGTGTGTGTGTGTGTATATATATGTGTGTATATATATCTATATATATATATGTATGTGTGTGTGTGGTGTGTGTGTGTATATATATATATATATATATGTGTGTGTGTGTGTGTGTGTGTGGTGTGTATGTATATATATATATATATATATATATATATATATATATATGTGTGTGTGTGTGTGTGTGGTGTGTGTGTATATATATATATATGTGTGTGTGTGTGTGTGTGTGTGGTGTGTGTGTGTATATATATATGTGTGTGTGTGTGTGTGTATGTATATGTGTGTATATATATCTATATATATATATGAGAGAGAGAGAAGCTGAATGGGCAGGTGTAAATATACGTGTGTATATATAAGTCAAATTAAAAAGTGCAGAAACAGAAATATAAAAAAGTGAGGTGGTGTTCCTGGGTTCAATGTCCATTTAGGAATCGGATGGTAGAGGGGAAGAAGCTGTTCCTGAATTGCTGAGTGTGTGGCTTCAGGCTTCTGTCCCTCATAGACATTCTGCAAATTTCTTCTCAGGATCCAGTACCAACTTGATTTTCCCAATCTATCTGCGTACTGAAATCCCCCATGACCATCATAACATTGCCCTTTTTACATGCCTTTCCTATCTCCTATTGCAATTTGTACCCTACAGCCTGGCTACTGTTCGAAAGGCTGTATATTAGGGTCATTTTACCCTTGCAGTTCCTTAACTATACCCACAAAAGGATTCTACACCTTCCAATCCTATGTCACTTATTTCTAAAGATTTGATCTCAGTTTTTACAACATAGCCCCCCCCCCGCCCCCACACACACCCTCTGCCTACTTGCCTATCCTTTCAATATAATGTGTATCCTTGGATGTTAAGCTTGATCGTTCGGCCGCGACTCAATGACACCCACAACGTCATACCTGCCAATCTCTAACTGCACTGCAAGATGACCTACCCTATTCCATACACTGTGTGCATTCAAATTTAACACCTTCAGTCCTGTATCCAGTGGTTGCCTATTCTCTTCCCTCTCCTGACAATCACCCAGGTCCCTGCCTTCTGCAACACTGGGATGACTACTTCCCTGTAGCTCTGATCTATCACCTCCTCATTCTCCCGTATGAACTGATGGCCATCCACCTGCAGCTCCAGTTCCTTAACAGGTCTCTAAGGAGATGCAGCTTGATGCACTTCGTGCAGATCAGGGAGATGAGAGGTCCCACATCTCACACGAAGGACATAGCACTAGCCCTGTACCCATTCTCACCACACTCACTATGTACAAATAAACAAGAAGGAGGGAGAAAAAAAAACTTACTAGAAATACTTAGAGCTCTCCCGTTCTCACCCAAGTCTGTCCATTCCAATACTCTCCATTTCAACAATGGCCACTCCATGTTTTCTTTTAATTGGCCTTTGCCAAGTGCTTAATAGGTTAAAAGGAGACATGAGGGGTAAGTTTTTCCACACAGGGGTTTGTGAGTATATGGAAAGAACTCACAGGAAGTGGTTGAGGCAGGGATAATAGTATCATTTAAGAAGCACATGAAGTAGTAGGTCTTCAAGCGATATGGAACAAGCACAGGAAATTGGGTATGTGGGCACCATAGTTAGCACAGTTGCCAAAGGGCCTATGTATGACTATGATTTTAATGCCAGGATTCAATCCTGGTGATATATATTAATAACCAGATATGCAAGTTAAATACAACAAATCATTGACATTAAGGGTAAACAGCCTGGAGAACTAGGTAGGGAGAAACAGCAGGAATGTGGGATTGATAACTCTTTGATTTCATTACAGGGAAGCTACTCCTAATCTTGTTCAGCATGTTCATCAAATGGGTTCTTACACAAAAATAATAACAGAACATTTTTGATATTGCCACATTAGAAAAGACTCAGCACAAGCGTTTGAAGTTTTTAAAACAATTTTATTATCAATCAAACCAGAATCAACTAAACTGCATATGGTCCCTCCAAATAGGAAAGGCACAGTGAGCTCCTCAAGCAGACATTTTGTGCTGTTGGGACAAGTAAACTGTAAGGTTTAGTCTGCTCTTGTTTTCTTTTACTTCATGAGCCGGTGATCAACTGACCAAACTGCCAACAGACTACAGGCTAATGGTGGAAAAGGACAGTCAATGTTACTTTATATTTTTGGAAGTTATTACCTTTTATGTTCCACAAATTGCTCTCAGAAGTCATTGAAACGTGATTGAGCATCTTGCTCATGCAGGACAACTAAAAGCTTTAAATAAAACTATTGTTTGTAAAATATTTTACAACAACAGCACCTTTAATATGGAAAAATTCAGACTGTGTTCAGTCACGAGAACAACATTTTTGTGCACAGGAAACATTCAAGGAAATTGGACGAGGGAAGTATTTAAACAGCAAGGCAAGAGTTTTGCACTTGCGGTTCTGGGAAATGATTATGGCAGGAAAGGTGTGCTGATGAGGTACCAAAAAAAAACCCAAAAAAGGGTTAGAAATGTTGTTATTGTGACAGTCAGAAGATGTTGTCTGCCTTGTCAGGCTAAGCTGGTGGAAGTTGGAATTTAAGTCTGGCTGCCAGAGGCAGCGCCGGGGTCAAGAGGGCGCCGCAGAAAGCAACTTCATTCCATTGAGCAAAAAAGTGGAGTTTGTCTCCACTTCTTCAATGCCCTGCCCCAATCCACCATGAAAAAAGTGCAAAATGCTCGAAGAGTTGGAAATCTAAAATTGGTTAGCATGACAGTATTACAGCACCAGTGACCCAGGTTCAATTCCCACTGCTGCCTGTAAGGAGTTTATATGTTCTCCCCATGACTGCGTGGGTTTCCTCCGGGTGCTCTGGTTTCCTCCCACAGTCCAAAGCTGTACGGTTAGTAGGGTAATTGGTCACATGGTTGTAACTGGACAGCAGAGGCTATGTTGGACTCAAAGGGTATGTGACCGCATTGTATCTCTAAACTAATTTTTAAAAAGTGAAGAGGTTGAAAATGCACAGCAAGTCAAGAAGTGTCAACAAGAGTTAATATTTCACTTGCTGACCTTAATTTTAATGGTTTCTCTCTCCATTGATGCTGCCACACTTGCTGAGTGCTTACAGAACTTCTATTCCAGTATGATTTCTGGCAGCTGTAATATCTTGCAATTGTCCCATGTTTATGTAACTCATAGCATCACATTTATATTTCAATTTTAAATGAATTTTCTCATTTTAAACACCAAAATTCTTTTAAAAGCTATAAATAAGGCTGGTATCACATCATTCTGGGAAGTTCAGAAGAATGAGGAAGGATCTCATTGAAACCTATCAAATATTGAAAAGCCTAGGTACAGCGGATATGGAGAGGATGTTCCCTATCATGGGGGCCTAGGAGCAGAGGGCACAGCCTCAGAATCGAGAGGCATCCCTTTACAGCAGAGATGAGGAGGAATTTCTTTAGCCAGAGAGTGGTGAATCTATGGAACTCATTGCCACAGACGGCTTTGAAGTCAAAGTCATTGGGTATATTTGATGCGGAGGTTCATAGGTTGTTGATTAGTCAGGACATCAAAGGTTACAGGGAGAAGGCAAGAGAATGGGGTTCAGAGGGAAAATAAATCAGCCATGATGGGCTGAGTGCCCTAATTCTACTCCTATGCGTTATGATCTTATGTGCAAAAATCACAGTGTTAACGTGCATAATAATTCATCCTTTACAAGGATGTTACCTGGATTGGGGAGCATGCCTTATGAAAACAGGTTGAGTGTGAACTCGGCCTTTTCTCTTTGGAGTGACGGAGGATGAGAGGTGACCTGACAGAGGTGGACAAGATAATGAGAGGCATTGATCATGTGGATAGTCAGAGGCTTTTTCCCGGAGTTGAAATGGCTAGCACAAGAGGACACAGGTTTAAGGTGCTGGGGAGTAGGTACAGAGGAGATGTCAGGGGTAAGTTTTTTACGCAGAAAGTGGTGAGTGCGTGGAATAGGCTGCTGGCAACGGTGGTGGAGGCAGATATGATAGGGTCTTTTAAGATACTTTTGGATAGGTATATGTTCAGAAAAATAGAAGGCTATGGGTAAGTCTGGTAATTTCTAAGGTAGGGGCATGTTCGGTCCAACTTTGTGGGCCAAAGGGCCTGTATTGTGCTGTATGTTTTCTATGTTTCATCCCCTTCACTTTTGATTCCTTTGCTAAATTTGATGCAGGTGGGCAGAGGATGAATTTAATTTTCCTTTATTGTACATGTTTTATCTCTGATCTTTTGGTCTGTGTGTTGAAGGTGTGGAACAGCTTATTGGAGCATTTCAGTCAAAATACTATTGTGCTGAGTTAGGTCAGAGAGAGAGAAGTCTTTTTCCATTAGCAGCTGATTTAAGGAACTGTGTGGGGACAAAGCGATAAGAGGAGAGAAGAAAGCTTTATGCAGAGCTATTTGTTGTGCTGTTTTCCCCAACAAGGCAGGTTAAAGTACTCAGAGTCTTCAAAGGGAAATTTGAATTCAACAAAGACCCTGGAGAGGGAGGATAATTTACAGAGTTATGGAATAAGGATGAGATGACTGGACTGCTTTATAAGTGTCAGCATGGACTTATCAGGCTGAATGGTCTTAACCTGTGCAGAACTGAATCTATGCCCAAACATCATGCGGGCAGCATACAGGGCTTTTGCTACACATACATTGTGTGGTTTCGTTTCTTTCCTGGCTTCCCCAGTCGCTCCCCTACCTGGAACAAGCCTGTGACTCAGTGTGCAGAGTTCTTAGCCTGATATGTTGACTGTCCATTTCCTTCTGTAGATACTGAGTTCCCCCAGTACTTTTTGTGCGTTGATGCAGGTCTCCAGCATACGCAGACTCTCTCCTGCCTCTTTTGTGCAGCTTCTGCTTCGACTAGCAGTAGGTGAGCCAAAACTCATTGTTTTGGCACTTTCATGGAGCTGAAAATACCCCATCTGTAGCACCCAAAGTAACACACGCAGCAAAGTTAGAGGTCGACTGCATCATTTTCCACTTTAACGATGATGTTTCCGAATACGTAAGTGGAGGACTGCTTCTCGCCAAAAGTCTGAGAGGGCAGAACCATGTGGTCAGCCTCTGGGGGAAGTGGAGGAACCTTCAGGTAGTGTTTGGGCAAAGGCTCACCCTGCTGTTTGTCACTGCACTCCAGTGCCCTGCCACAGGGCATGAAGACCAGCGAGGCAGCGGAGGCCGCCGGGCCGAACGCAAGCAGCTCTTCTAAGGGCTGGTCGGCTGCGCTGTGGGGCAGCGAGCTGATGGAGAAGACGGAACAGGAATGGGCCTGGAGCCCTGGCTGTTGGGGACTCAGCCGGCCGACGCCGCTCACGTTGGAGCTGCTTCTGGCTGGGCCGCCTGGCGGCTTAACATGCCGCAAGAAGCCGGCGAGTCCGGCTCCACCGCCACTGGTTGCCGCTGCCCTCCCACCCTCCTCCCGCTGCGGCCTCTGCCCGAAGCCCACCTTGGCCTCCAGCCGCCGCTGCCAGTGGTGCAGCGCCTTGCGGAACCGTTTGCTGAGGAGCGCATACAACAGCGGGTTGATGTCCGAGTTGAGAAGGGCCAGCCAGTGGGCTGCTGTCACCAAGCCGGACGGCACACTAGAGACCCGCCGGCCACCCGCCACCGCCGCCTCGACTGCCTGCACCAGCCCTACCACCTCGTAGGGCATCCAGCAGCAGAAGAAGGCGAAGATGACCAGGAAGAGGCGGAAAGTGCCGCGGTGCTCGCGGCCCGGGCAGCCGCCACCACCAGCATACTTGCAGAAGATGTCTGGCGCCCATCTCTGCAAACCGGGGTGACGGCAGCCATGCTGCACTTCTCCGCAACCGTGCTGGGTCACGATTGGGGAGTTGAGGCTGGAGATGAGGTGAGAGAAGGTGGGCATATTGGAAGTGGGGCCTCCATCATCAGCTGGCACCAGTGACCGCTGCTGCAGCTGGTTCTCGATGTCATGGATACGCTTGGCATGGCCCCGAGCCACCCGCACAATGCGTGCGTAGCAGAAGATCATGACAGCGGCCGGCAGCAGGAAGGAGATGATGGCCATGAAGCCCGCGTAACTCAGACTGTTGCCCCACGCCACCGAGCAGCTGTGGATGGCTGGCGAGTAACCGAAGCGACCCCAGCCCAGCAGTGGAGGGCAGCTGCTGAGCGCCGACTGCAGCCAGATCCACACCACCGTAGCGGCCGTGCGGCGCACAGTACTCCGCGAGTTGTACTGCAGGCAGTCGATGATGGCGTGGTAGCGGTCCAGAGCAATGGCGGCCAGGGTCAGCACCGATGCCGTACAATAAACTGACGAGGTGTAGCCCACGTAGAGGCATAGGTTCTGCAGCCGGACAGAAACAAAACAAGGGGAGAGTGACTGTCACAGCAGTGGAGACACGGACGCAGATCACATATGCCGGCACTAGATACACATACATCCACAGGACAATAACCTCTGCTCTGCCCCTACACAAACACACAGACACACACAGACACACACACACACACAGACACACACGCACACACACACACACACACACACACGTGCACACACAGATGCACATACACAGACACACTCACACACACCAGCACCAGTCAGGCACTCTGACGGGATCATAATCCCCCTTCAACTTTCACACAGGACAACCATGGGACAATCCCCCATGGTACTACAGAGGTACAGGACAATACCCTCTGTCTTCCACACACACAGTGACATACAGACACCAATAGGACCATCCCCACCCACACACTGTCAGTGAGATGCAGACACACCAATGGGACTGTTCCCACCCACACACTCCATCACTGAGATACAGACATACCAATGGGACTGTCCCCACACACACACCCACCATCAGTGAGATACAGACACGCCACTGGGACTGTCGCCACCCACACACTCCATCAGTGAGATCCAGATACAACACTGGGACTATCCCAACACACAAACACCATCAGTGAGACACCGACACACCAATGGGACTATCACCACCCACACACGCATTCACTGAAATACAGACACACCAATGGGACTGTCCCCACCCACACAAACCGTCACTGAGATAAAGACACACGAATGGGACCCTCCCCACCCACACAGTCCGTGAGATACAGACACACCAATGGGACTGTCCCCACACACACAGTCAGTGAGGTACAGGCACACGAATGGGACTATCCCCACCTACACACACCGTCACTGAGATACAGACACACCAATGGGACTGTCCCAACCCACACACACCATCACTGAGATACAGACACACCAATGAGATCGTCCCCACACACTTCACACCGTCAGTGCGATACAGACACACCAATGGAACTGTCACCACCCACACACACAGTCAATGGGATACAGACACACCAGTGGGACTATCCCCACCCACACACACTGTCATTGAGATACAGACACACCAATGGAACTGTCACCACCCACACACACAGTCAGTGAGATACAGACACACCAGTGGGACTGTCCCCACCCACACACCGTCACTCAGATACAGACACACCAATGGGACTGTCCCCACTCACACACACCATCAGTGAGATACAGACACACCAATGGAACTGTTCCCAAACACACACACCATCACTGAGATTACAGGCACACCAGTGGGTCTATCCCCATCCACACTCACTGTCAGTGAGATACAGACACACCAATGCGACTGTCCCCACCCACAAACACCGTCACTGAGATACACACACACGAATAGGACTGTCCCCAGCCACACACACCGTCACTCTGATACAAACACACCAACGGGACTATCCCCACCCACACACACTGACACTGAGATACAGACACACCAATGGGACTATCCCCACCCACACACACTGTCAATGAGAATACAGACAGACCACAGGGACCGTCCCCCCCAGACACACAGATACTGAGATACAGACACTCCAATAGGACTATCCCAATGTACGCACACCGTCACTGTGATTCAGACACACCAATAGGACTATCCCCACCAACACACATCCTCAGTGAGACACAGACATATTGACAGGACTATCCACACATACACACACCATCACTGAGAATTCAGACACACAAATAGGACTGTCCCCACCCACACACACTGCGAGTGAGACACAGACACACCCATGGGACTGTCCCCACCCACACACACCATCACTGAGATACAGACACACAAACAGGACCATCCCCACCAACAAACACCGTCAGTGAGATACAGACATTCCAATGGGACTGTCCCGACCCACACACACCATCACTGAGATAACAGACATACCAATTTTGACTGTTCCCAACCACAAACACCATCACAAAGACTACAGACAGACAAATGGGATTGTCCCCACCCAGACACACTATCACTGAGGTACAGACACACCAATGGGACTGTCCCCACTGCCGCTGAGATACAGACACACGAATAGGACTATCCCCACCAACACACACCATCACTGAGATACAGACACACCAATGGGAGTGTCCTCACCCACACAAACCATCACTGGTTACAGACACAGCAATGGGACTGTCCCTACCCACACACACCATCACTGAGATACAGACACACCAATGGGACCATCCCCACGCACTCTGTCGCTGTGATTCAGGAACACCAATGGGAGTATCCCCACCCACACACACCATCACTGTGATAGTCATAGTAGTCATAGTCATACTTTATTGATCCCAGGGGAAATTGGTTTTCGTTACAGTTGGACCATAAATAATTAAATAGTAATAAAACCATAAATCGTTAAATAGTAATATGTTTACTTATGCCAGGAAATAAATCCAGGACCAGCCCATTGGCTCAGGGTGTCTGACCCTCCAAGGGAGGAGTTGTAAAGTTTGATGGCCACAGGCAGGAATGATTTCCTATGACACTCTGTGTTGCATCTCGGTGGAATGAGTCTCTGGCTGAATGTACTCCCGTGCCCAACTAGTACATTATGTAGTGGATGGGAGACATTGTCCAAGATGGCATGCAACTTGGACAGCATCCTCTTTTCAGACACCACCGACAGAGAGTCCAGTTCCATCCCCACAACATCACTGGCCTTACAAATGAGTTTGTTGATTCTGTTGGTGTCTGCTACCCTCAGCCTGCTGCCCCAGCACACAACAGCAAACATGATCGCACTGGCCACCACAGACTCGTAGAACATCCTCAGCATCATCCGGCAGATGTTGAAGGACCTCAATCTCCTCAGGAAATAGAGACGGCTCTGACCCTTCTTGTAGACAGCCTCAGTGTTCTTTGACCAGTCCAGTTTATTGTCAATTCGTATCCCCAGGTATTTGTAATCCTCCACCATGTCCACACTGACCTCCTGGATGGAAGCTATCCCCAGCCACACACACTGTCAGTGAGAATACAGACAGACCACTGGGACTGCCCCCCCATACACACAGAAACTGAGATACAGACACTCCAATAGGGCTATCCACATACCGTCACTGAGACTACGGACACACAAATGTGACAGGACCCATCCAGACACACCATCACTGAGATTACAGACACAGCAATGGGACTATCCCCACCCACACAAATCATCACTGTGATTCAGGAACACCAATGGGACTATCCCCACCAACACACACCCTCAGTGAAACACAAACACATCGCCAGGACTATCCACACGTACACACACCGTCACTGAGAATACAGCCACACAAATGGGACTGTCCCCACCCACACAATGTGAGTGAGACACAGACACACCCATGGGACTGTCCCCACCCACACACATCATCAGTGAGATACACACACACCAATAGGACTGTCCCCACCCACACACACTGTCACTAAGATACAGACACACCCATGGGACTATTCCCAACCACATACACCATTACTGAGATACAGACACAGATATGGGACTGTCCCCACCCACACACACCATCAGTGAGAAACAGACACCCAATGAGACTGACCCCACGAGTACACACAGCGTCACTGAGATACAGACAGACTAATGGGACCATCGCCACCCACAAACACCATCACTGAGATACAAACCAATGGGACTGTCTGCATGAGCACACACCATCACTGAGTTTACAGACTCACCAGTGGGACTGTCCCCACCCATACACACCGTCAGTGAGATACAGACACACCAAAGGGAATGTCCCCACGCACATACACCCCCAGTGTGACACAAACACACTGACAGGACTATCCACACGTATACACACTGTCACTGAGAATACAGACACACGAATGGTACTGTCCCCACCCAGACACACTTTCACTGAGATTACAGACACACAAATGGGACTGTCCCCACGCACACACACTGACAGGACTATCCACACGTATACACACTGTCACTGAGAATACAGACACACGAATGGTACTGTCCCCACCCAGACACACTTTCACTGAGATTACAGACACACAAATGGGACTGTCCCCACGCACACACACCATCAGTGAGATACAGATGCACCATAGGGACCGTCCCCAACCACACACAAGATTACTGAGATACAGACACACCAATAGGACTATCCCTATCCACAAATACTGAAAATGAGACATGGACACTCCAGTGGGACTGTTCCCAACCGTCACTGAGATACAAACAGATCAATAGGACTGTTCCCAACCCCACACATACTATCACTGAGATACAGACACACCAATGGAAGAGTCCCCACCCACAAACACTGTCACTGAGATACAGACACACCAATGGGAATATCCGCACTAACACACCCTCAGTGAGACACAAACACACCGACAGAACTATCTAAACGTACACACACCGTCACTGAGACTCAGTGCTCAAAGCTTGTGGCTCTCAGCTATGTGGAGTACTTCGCCATGTCTTCAACTTGAGCCTGAGGCTCCGGAGGGTTCCTGTGCTGTGGAAGGCGTCCTGCCTCGTCCCTGTGCCGAAGACGCCGCGCCCCAGCGGCCTCAATGACTACAGACCGGTGGCATTGACCTCCCACATCATGAAGACCCTGGAGAGACTTGTTCTGGAGCTGCTCCGGCCTATGGTCAGGCCACACTTAGATCCCCTCCAGTTCACCTACCAGCCCCAACTAGGAATTGAGGATGCTATCATCTACCTGCTGAACCGTGTCTACGCCCACCTGGACAAGCCATCGAGCACTGTGACGGTCATATTTTTTGACTTCTCCAGTGCGTTCAACACCATCTGCCCTGCTCTGCTGGGGGAAGAGCTGACAGCGATGCAGGTGGATACTTTCCTGGTGTCATAGATTCCTGATTACATGACTGGCAGACCACAGTATGTGTGCTTGCAATACTGTGTGTCCGACAGAGTGATCAGCAGCACGGGGGCTCCATAGGGGACTGTCTTGTCTCCCTTTGTCTTCACCATTTACACCTTGGACTTCAACTACTGCACAGAGTCTTGTCATCTTCAGAAGTTTTCTGATGACTCTGCCATAGTTGGATGCATCAGCAGGGGAGATGAGGCTGAGTACAGGGCCACGGTAGGAAACTTTGTCACATAGTGTGAGCAGAATTATCTGCAGCTTAATGTGAAAAAGACTAAGGAGCTGGTGGTAGAGCTGAGGAGAGCTAAGGTACCTGTGCGCCTGTTTCCATCCTGGTGGTCAGTATGGACATGGTGGAGGATTACAAATACCTGGGGATACGAATTGACAATAAACTGGACTGGTCAAAGAATACTGAGGCTGTCTACAAGAAGGGTCAGAGTCGTCTCTATTTCCTGAGGAGACTGAGGTCCTTTAACATCTGCCAGACGATTTTGAGGATGTTCTACGAGTCTGTGGTGGCCAGTGCGATCATGTTTGCTGTTGTGTGCTGGGGCAGCAGGCTGAGGGTAGCAGACACCAACAGAATCGTAAGGCCAGTGATGTTGTGGGGATGGAACTGGACTCTCTGAAGGTGCTGTCTGAAAAGAGGATGCTGTCCTTGTTGCATGCCATCCTGGACAATGTCTCCCATCCACTACATAATGTACTGGTTGGGCACAGGAGTACATTCAGCCAGAGACTCATTCCACCGAGATGCAACACAGAGCGTCATAGGAAGTCATTCCTGCCTGTGGCCATCAAACTTTACAACTCCTCCCTTGGAGGGTCAGACACCCTAAGCCAATAGGCTGGTCCTGGATTTATTTCCTGGCATAATTTACAAATTACTATTTAATTATTTATGGTTTTATTACTATTTAATTATTTATGGTGCAACTGTAACAAAAACCAATTTCCCCCGGGATCAAAAAAGTATGACTACGACAATGACATACAAATGGGACTTTCCCCACCCAGACACACTTTCACTGAGATTACAGACACACAAATGGGACAGTCCCCACCCACACACACAATCACTGAGATACAGACACACCAATCGGACTATCCCCACCCACACACACCGTCACTGAGATATAGACTCCCCAATGGTACTGTCCCCACCCACACACCGTCATTAACATACAGACACACCAATGGGATTCTCCCCACCCACACTCTGCCACTGAGATACAGACACACCAATAGGACTATCCCCACCCACAAACACTGTCAGTGAGATAAGGACACACCAATGGGACTGTCCCCACCCATGCACACGGTCACTGTGATACAGACACACTAACGGGACTGTCCCCACCTACACACACACTCACTGAGATACAGACACACCAATGGGAGTGTCCCTACCCACAAAAACCATCACTGGATACAGACACACAAATGGGACTGTCCCCACCCACAAACACCATCACTGAGATACAGACACAGCAATGGGACTATTCCCAACCATGTACACCATCACTGAGATACAGACACAGAAATGAGACTGCCCCACCCACACACACCATCAGTGAGATACAGTCACACCAATGAGACTGACCCCATGTACACACAGCGTCACTGAGATACAGACACACCAATGGGACTATCCACACCAACACATACCGTCACTGAAATACAGACAAATGGGACCATCACCACCTACAAGCACCATCACTGAGAAACAAACCAATGGGACCGTCCGCATGTGCACACATCATCACTGAGTCTACAGCAACACAAATGAGATTGTCCTCACCCAAACACACCATTAGTGAGATTCAGGCACACCAATGGTACTATCTCCACCCACACACAGAGTCACTGAAATACAGACACACCAGTGGTACTATCTCCACCCACACACACTGTCACTGAAATACAGACACACCAATGGTACTATCTCCACCCACACACCCCGTCACTGAAATACAGACACACCAATGGTACTATCCCCACCCACATACACCGTCACTGAGATACAGACACATCAATAGGATTGTTCCCACTCAAACACACCATCCCTGAGGTTCAAACACACCAATGGGATTCTCCCCACCCACACACTGCCACTGAGATACAGAAAAACCAATAGGACTATCCCCACCCACACATACCATCACTGAGATTACAGACTGACAAATGGGACTGACCCCACCCACACACGCCGTCAATGAGATACAGACACAATAGTGGGACTGTCCCCACCAACACACACCAGCACTGAGATACAGACACATCAAAGGGAATGTCCCCACCCACATACACCCTCAGTGAGACACAAACACACCGACAAGACTATCCACACATATACACACTGTCACTGAGGCTACAGACACACAAATGGTACTGTCCCCACCGAGGCACACTTTCACTGAGATTACAGACACACAAATGGGACTGACCCACTCACACACACCATTAGTGAGATACAGACACACCATAGGGACCGTCCCCAACCACACACAAGATCGCTGAAATACAGATACACCAATAGGACTATCCCTACCCACGAATACTGTCAATAAGACACAGACACTCCAATGGGACTGTTCCCAACCACATACACACCGTCACAGAGATACAGACAGAAAAATAGGACTGTTCCCAACCCCACACATACCATCACTGAGATACACACACACCAATGGGAGTGTCCCCACCCACAAACACTGTCACTGAGATACAGACACACCAATGGGAATATCTGCACCAACATACACCCTCAGTGAGACACAAACACACTGACAGAACTATCTACACGTACACACACTGTCACTGAGATACAGACACCCCAATGGTACTGTCTCCACCCACACACCGTCACTAACATATAGATACACCATTGGGATTCTCCCCACTCACACTCTGCCACTGAGATACAGACACACCACTAGGACTAACCCCACCCACAAACACTGTCAGTGAGATACAGACGTACCAGTGGGACTATCCCCACCCACAAACACCGTCACTGAGATACAGACACAGCAATGGGACTGTCCCCACCCACACACACCGTCACTGAGATACAGACAAACAATGGGATTCTCCCCACCCACAAACATAGTCAGTAAGATACAGACACACTAATGGAACTATCCCCACCAGAACACACCATCACTGAAGTACAGACCCACAAATGGGAGTATCTAAAACCACACACACACAGTCAGTGCGGTACAGACACACCAATGGGACTATCCCAACCCACACACCGGCACTGACATACAGACACACCAGTGCGACTGTCCCACCCACACACATCATCACTGAGATCACAGAATCACCAATGGGACTGGTCCAAACCACATGCACAATCACAGAGATAAAGACACAGAAATGGGACTGTCCCCACCCAAACACACGGTCAGAGAGATACAGACAGACCAATGGGACTATCCCCACCCACACACACCATCACTGAGATACAAACACATGAATAGGACTGTCCCCACTCAAACACACTGTCAGTGAGGTACAGACACACCAATGGGATTCTCCCCACCCACACACTTCAACTGAGATAGAGACAAAACAATAGGACTATCCCCACCCACACACACCATCAATGAGATTACAGACTCACGAATGGGACTGTCCCCACCCATACACACAGTCAGTGAGATACAGACACAACAATGGGACTGTACCCACCGACACACACCGTCACTGAGATATAGACATACCAATGGGACTGTCACCACCCAAAAACATCGTCACTGAGATACAGGCACACCAATGGGACTATCCCCACCCACACGCACTGTCACTGAGATACAGGCGCCCCAATGGGACGGCCCCACCCACACACACGGACAGTGAGATACAGACACAACAATGGGACCATTCTTACCCACAAACACCATCACTGAGATACGGACACACCAATGGGACTATCCCCACACACGCACACTGTCACTGAGATACAGACACACCAGTGGGACTGTCCCCACCCTCAAACATCATCACTGAGATACAGACGCAACAATGGGATCGTCCCCACCTACACACACCGTCAGGAAGACACAGACACACCCATGGGACTGTTCCCACCCACACACACCATCAGTGAGATACACACACACCAATGGGACTATCCCCACCCACACACACAGTCACTGAGATACAGACACACCAATGGGACTGTCCCCATCAAGACACACTTTCACTGAGTTTACTGACACACAAATGGGACTGCCCCACCCACACTCTGCCACTGAGATACAGACACACCACTAGGACTATCCTCACCCACAAACACTGTCAGTGAGATACAGATGTACCTGTAGGACTATCCCCACCCACACACACTGTCACTGAGATACAGACACACCAATGGGACTGTCCCCACCCACAAACATCATCACTGAGATACAGACGCAACAATGGGATCGTCCCCACCTACACACACCGTCAGGAAGACACAGACACACCCATGGGACTGTTCCCACCCACACACACCATCAGTGAGATACACACACACCAATGGGACTATCCCCACCCACACGCACAGTCACTGAGATACAGACACAAGAATGGGACAATCCCCACCAACATACACCGTCACTGAGATACAGAAACACGAATGGGACTGTTCCCACCCAGACACACGGTCACTGAGATGCAGAGTGACCAGTCGGACTGTCCCCACCCACAAACACCGTCACTGAGATACAGACACAGCAATGGGCCCGTCTCCACCCACACACACTGTCAGTGACACACAGACATACCAATGGGACAATCCCCACCAACACACACCGTCACTGCGATACAAACACACTAATGGGACCATCACCACCCAGAATCACCATCACTGAGATACAGACATACCAATGGGACTGTCCCCATGTGCACACACCACCACTGAGATTACAGAAACACAAATGGGTATGTCCCCACCCACACACACTGTTATTGAGCTATAGACACACCAATGGGACTGTCCCCACCCACACACACCGTCACTAAGATACAGGCATACCATAAGACCATAAGACAAAGGAGCAGAAGTCGGCCATTCGACCCATCGAGTCTGCTCCGCCATTTTATCATGAGCTGATCCATTCTCCCATTTAGTCCTACTCCCCCGCCTTCTCACCATAACCTTTGATGCCCTGGCTACTCAGATACCTATCAACCTCTGCCTTAAATACACCCAATGACTTGGCCTCCACTGCTGCCCGTGGCAACAGATTCCATAGATTCACCAACCTCTGACTAAAAAAATTTCTTTGCTTTTCTGTTCTGAATGGGCGCCCTTCAATCCTTAAGTCATGCCCTCTCGTACTAGACTCCCCCATCATGGGAAAGAACTTTGCCACATCCACTCTACCCATGCCTTTCAACATTCAAAATGTTTCTATGATGTCTCCCCTCATTCTTCTAAATTCCAAGGAATACTGTCCAAGAGCTGACAAATGTTCCTAATATGTTAACCCTCTCATTCCCGAAATCATTCTAATGAATCTTCTCTGTACCCTCTCCAACGTCAGCACATCCTTTCTTAAATAAGGACACCAAAACTGCCCACAGTACTCCAAGTGAGGTCTCACCAGCGTCATATAGAGCCTCAACATCACATCCCTGCTCCTATACTCTATTCCTCTAGAAATGAATGCCAACATTGCATTCGCCTTCTTCACTACTGACTCAACCTGGATGTTAACTTTAAGGGTATCCTGTACGAGGACTCCCAAGTCCCGTTGCATCTCAGAACTTTGAATTCTTTCCCCATTTAAATAATAGTCTGCCCGTTTATTTTTCCTGCCAAAGTGCATAACCATACACTTTCCAACATTGTACTTCATTTGCCACTTCTCTGCCCATTCTTCCAATCTATCCAAGTCTCTTGCAGACTCTCCGCTTCCTCAGCACTACCAGCCCCTCCACCTATCTTCGTATCATCTGCAAACTTAGCCACAAAGCCATCTATTCCATAATCCAAATCGTTGATGTACAATGTAAAAAGAAGCGGCCCCAACATGGGCCCCTGTGGAACACCGCTGGTAACCGGCAGCCAACCAGAATAGGATCCCTTCATTCCCACTCTGTTTCCTGCCAATCAGCCAACACTCTATCCACGTATGTAACTTTCCCATAATTCCATGGGCTCTTACCTTGTTAAGTAGCCTCATGTGTGGCACCTTGTCAAAGGCCTTCTGAAAATCCAAATATACAACATCCACTGCATCTCCCTTGTCTAGCCTACTGGTAATTTCCTCAAAAAATTGTAATAGGTTTGTCAGGCAGGATTTTCCTTTCAGGAATCCATGCTGAGTTCTGCCTATCTTGTCATATGCCTCCAGGTACTCTGTAACCTCATCCTTGACAATCAACTCCAACAACTTCCCAACCACCGATGTCAAGCTAACAGGTCTATAATTTCCTCTTTGCTTCCTTGCCCCCTTCTTAAATAGTGGAGTGAAATTTGCAATCTCCCAGTCCTCCGGAACCATGCCAGAATCTATTGACTTTTGAAAGATCATCGCTAATGCCTCCGCAAACTCCACAGCTACTTCCTTCAGAACACGCGGGTGCATTCCATCTGGTCCAGGAGATTTATCTACCTTTAGACTATTCAGCTTCTGAGTACTTTCTCTGTCGTAATTGTGACAGCGCACACTTCTCTTCCCTGCCACCCTTGAGTGTCCGGTATACTGCTGATGTCTTCCTCAGTGAAGACTGATGCAAAATACTCGTTCAGTTCCTCTGCCATCTCTGTATCTCCCATTACAATTTCTCCAGCATCATTTTCTATTGGTCCTATATCTACTCTCACCTGCCTTTTACTACTTATATACTTGAAAAAGCTTTTAGTATCCTCTTTGATATTATTTGCTAGCTTCCTTTCATAGTTAATCTTTTCCCTCTTAATGACCTTCTTGGTTTCCTTTTGTAAGGTTTTAAAAACTTTCCAATCCTCTGTCTTCCCACTAATTTTTGCTTCCTTGTATGCCCTCTCCTTTGCTTTAACTTTGGCTTTGACTTCTCTTGTCAACCACGGTTGCATCCTTTTTCCACTCAAAAATTTCTTCTTTTTTGGAATATACCTGTCTTGCACCTTCCTCATTTCTCGCATAAACTCCAGCCACTGCTGCTCTGCTGTCTTTCCCGCCAGTGTCCCTTTCCAGTCAACTTTGGCCAGTTCCTCTCTCTTGCCATTGTAATTTCCTTTACTCCACTGACATACCGACACATCAGATTTCGGCTTCTCTTTTTCAAATTTCACAGTGAACTCAATCATATTATGATCACTGCCTCCTCAGGGTTCCTTCACCTCAATCTCTCTAATCACCTCTGGTTCATTACACAATACCCAAGCCAGTACAGCCGATTCCCTAGTGGTCTCAACATCAAGCTGTTCTAAAAGGCCATCTCGCAGACATTCTACAAATTCTCTCTCTTGAGATCCAGTGTCTACCTAATTTTCCTAATCCACTCGCATGTTAAAATCCCCCACAATTATCATATCACTGCCCTTCTGACAAGCCTTTACTATTTCCAGTTGTAATTTGTAGTCCACATCCCTGCAGCTGGTTTGGAGACCTATAAATAACTGCCATCAGGGTCCTTTTACCCCTGCTATTTCTTAGCTCAACACATAAAGATTCTGCACCTTCCGATCCTATATCACCTCTTTCTAATGATTTAATATCATTTCTTACCAATAAAGCCACACCTCCCCCTCTGCCTACCTTCCTATCCTTCCAATACACCGTGTATCCTTGGACGTTCAGCTCCCAGAGACATGCATCCTTTAGCCAGGTCTCAGTGATGGCCACAATATCATACCTGCCAATCTATAACTGTATGACAAGATCATCCACCTTATTCCTTATGCTGCGTGCATTTAAGTACAACACCTTAAGACCAGTAGTTGATACATTTCGCTTTGATTTCACTGCAACTTTATTGCACTGCAACTCATCCCAATGGCTACAAATTTGCCCAATCACCTGCCTGTCTTTCCTGACATCTTTACTGCTCACTTTCTTAGATTTATTTATGTTTTCCCTTTCCTCCGCTCCGTCATTCTGGTTCCCATTCCCCTGCCAAATTGGTTTAAACCCTCCCTAACAGCTCTATTCAACTTTCCCGCCAGGATATTGGTCCCCTTCGGGTTCAGGTGTAACCTGTCCTTTTGGAACAGGTCATACTTCCCCCAGAAGAGATCCCAATTATCCAAGAATCTGAAGCCCTGCCCCCTACACCCAGTCTCCCAGTCACGCATTCATCTGCCTGATCCTACTATTCTTGCCCTCGCTAGCACGTGGCACAGGTAGCAATCCGGGGATTACTACCCTGGAGGTCCTGCTTCTCAGCTTCCTTCCTAAGTCCTGGAAATCTCTCTTCAGGACCTCCTCCTTTGTCCTATCTATGTCATTGGTACCAACATGTACCAAGACAACTGGCTACTCACCCTCCCCCTTTAGAATATTCAGGACCCGATCCGAGACATCCCGTACTCTGGCACCTGGGAGGCAACACACCATGCGGGTATCTCTATCAGGCTCACAGAATCTCCTGTCCGTTCCGCTGACTATGGAATCCCCTACGACGACCGTATTTCTCTTCTCCCTCCTTCTCTCCTGCACAACATCGCCAGGCCCAGTGCCAGAGACCCGGTCACCGTGGGGACCTGTCAGGTCATCCCCCTCAACAGCATCGAGAACAAGATATTTGTTGCTGACGGGGACAGCCACAGCTGTGCTCTCCACTATCCGGGCATTTCCCTTCCCTCTCTTGACAGTGACCCAGTTTTCTGACCCCTGTAGCCTCGGGATGACTACCACCCTGTAGCTCCTGTCTATCACCTCTTCACTTCAATGGGACTATCCCCACCCGTAAACACCGTCAGTGAGACACAGACGCACCAATGGGGCTGTCCCCACTCAAACACACTGTCACTGAGGTACAGACACACCAATGGTATTCTCCCCACTCACACACTGCCGCTGTGATACAGATAAATCAATAGGTCTATCCCCACCCACACACACTGTCATTGAGATTACAAACACACCAATGGGACTGTCACCACCCACACATGCTGTCAGTGAGATACAGACACACTAATGGGACTATTCCCACCCACACACAAGATCACTGAGATACAAATACACCAATAAGACTATCCCCACCCACAAACACTGTCAATGAGACACAGACACTCCAGTGGGACTGTTCCCAACCACATACACACCTTCACTGAGATATAGACACATCAATTGGACTGTTCCCAACCCCACACACATCATCACTGAGATACAGACACACCAATGGGGCTATCCCCACCCACACACACCATCACTGAGATACAAACACACTAGTGGGACTATTCCAACCCACATACACCATCACTGAGATACAGACACACCAATGGGACTATCCCCACCCACATAAACCATCACTGAGATACAGACACACCAATGGGACTATCCCCACCCACATACACCATCACTGAGATACAGACACACCAATTGGGCTGCTCCAAACCACATACACCATTACTGAGATACAGACACAGATATAGGACTGTCCCCACCCAAACACATGGTCAGAGAGACACAGACACACCAATCGGACTAACCCCACCAACACACACCATCACTGAGATATAGACACCCCAACGGTACTGTCCCCACCCACACACCGTCACTAACATACAGACACACCAATGGGATTCTCCCCACACACACTCTGCCACTGAGATACAGACACACCAATAGGACTATCCCCACACACAAGCACTGTCAGTGAGATACAGACACACTAATGGGACCATCCACACCCAGAGACACCATCACTAAAGTACAGACACACAAATGGGAGTATCTTGAACCATACACACAGTCAGTGAGATACAGACACACCAATGGGACCGTCCCCACCCACACACATGATCACTGAGATACAGACACAACAATGGGACTATCCCGACCCACACACCGGCACTGACATACAGACACATCAATGGGACTGCCCCCACCCAAACACTGTGTTGCTAAGATACAGACACACCAGTGGGACTGTCCCCACCCACACACAGCGTCACTGACATACAGGCACACCAATGGGACCTCCTCATCTACACAAACCGTCACTGACATACAGACACACCCATGGGACCGTCTGCACCCACACACACCATCAGTGAGATACAGACACACCAGTGGGACTATCCCCACCCACACACACTGACAGTGAGACACAGACACACGAATGGGACTGTCCCCACTCAAACACACCGTCACTGAGGTACAGACACACCAATGGGATTCTCCCCACCCACACACAAGTACACTGAGATACAAACACACCAATAGGACTATCCCCACCCACAAACACTGGCAATGAGACACAGACACTCCAATGGGACTGTTCCCAACCACATACACACTGTTACTGAGATACAGACACAACAATGGGACTATCCCGGCCCACACACCGGCACTAACATACAGACACATCAATGGGACTGCCCCCACCCAAACACTGCATTGCTGAAATACAGACACATCAATGGG
The DNA here is from genome assembly GCF_030028105.1 of Mobula birostris. Classification (NCBI taxonomy): domain Eukaryota; kingdom Metazoa; phylum Chordata; class Chondrichthyes; order Myliobatiformes; family Myliobatidae; genus Mobula; species Mobula birostris. The sequence continues at coordinate 115,313,362 of NC_092377.1, forward strand.
AGTGTTCCCACCCACACACAGTGTCACTGACATACAGGCACACCAATAGGACTATCCCCACCCACAAATACTGTCAATGAGACACAGACACTCCAATGGGACTGTTCGCAACCAGATACACACCGTCACTGAGATACAGACACATCAATTGGACTGTTCCCAACGCCACACACACCATCACTGAGATACAGACACTCCAATGGGACTATCTCCACCCACACACACTGTCACTAAGATTACAGACTCACCAATGGGGCTGTTCCAAACCACATGCAATATTACTGAGATACAGACACAGATATAGGACTGTCCCCACCCAAACACACGGTCAGAGAGATACAGACACACCAATCGGACTATCCCCACCCACACACACAGTCACTGAGATATAGATACCCCAACGGTACTGTCCCCACCCAAACACCATCACTAACATACAGACATACCAATGGGATTCTCCCCACACACACTCTGCCACTGAGATACAGACAAACTAATAGGACTATCCCCACCCACACAAATCATCACTGAGATACAGCACAGATATGGAACTTCCCCACCCACACACACCATCAGTGAGAAACAGACACACCAATGAGATGGGCCCCACGTACACACAACGTCACTGAGATACAGACATAGTAATGGGACCATCACCACCCACAAACACCATCACTGAGATACAAACCAATGTGACTGTCTGCATGAGCACACACCGTCACTGAGTCTACAGCAACACAAATGGGAATGTCCCCACCGAAACACACCGTTAGTGAGATACAGACACATCAATAGTACTATCTCCACCCACAGACACCGTCACCGAGATTACAGACTCACCAATGGGACTGTCCCCACCCACACACACCGTCAGTGAGACACAAACACACTGACAGGGCTATCCACGCGTATACACACTGTCACTGAGACTACAGACACACAAATGGTACTGTCCCCACCCAGACACACTTCCACTGAGATTACAGACACACAAATGGGACAGTCCCCACCCACACACACCATCAGTGAGATACAGGCACACCAATGGGACTATCCACACACACACACACACACACACACACACACACACGGGCGCGATCACTGAGATTACAGACTCACCAATGGGACTATCTACACCACACACACTGTCAGTGAGACACAGACACACCAATCGGACTATCCTCACCCACACACACCGTCACTGAGATATAGATGCCCCAGTGGTACTGTCCACACACACACAGCGTCACTAACATACAGACACACCAATGGGATTCTCCCCACCCACACTCTACCACTGAGATAAAGACACACCAGTGGGACAATCCACACCCACCCTCACTGTCACTGAGATACAGACACAGCAATGGGTCTCTCCCCAACCACACACACCGTCACTGAGATACAGACACACGAATGGGACTGTCCCCATCCACACAAACCATCACTGGATACAAACACACCAATGGGATTGTCCCCAACCACTAACGCCATCAGTGAGATACAGACACACCAATGAGACTGACCCCACGTACACACGGTGTCACTGAGATACAGACACACCAATGGTACTATCTCCACCCACTCACACCGTCACTGAGATACAGACACATCAATAGGACTGTTCCCACTCAAACACACCGTCACTGAGGTACAGACACACCAATGGGATTCTCCCCACCCACACACTGCCACTGAGATACAGACAATATAATAGGACTATCTCCACCCACAAATACCGTCACTGAGATTACAGACTCACCAATGGGACTGTCCCCACCCACACAAACCATCACTGGATACAAACACACCAATGGGATTGTCCCCAACCACTAACGCCATCACTGAGATACAGATACAGAAATGGGACTGCTCCGCCCACGCATACTGTCAGTGAGATACAGATACAACAGTGGGACTGTCCCCACCCAAACACACCATCACTGAAGTACAGACCCACAAATGGGAATATCTCGAACCACACACACAGCCAGTGCGATACAGACACACCAATGGGACTATCCCAACCCACACACTGGCACTGACATACAGACACACCAATGCGATTGCCCCACCCACACACACTGTCACTGAGATTACAGAATCACCAATGGGACTGTTCCAAACCACATGCACCATCACTGAGATACAGACACAGAAATGGGACTGTCCCCACCCAAACACACCATCAGTGAGATACAGACACACCAATAGGATTCTCCCCACTCACACTCTGCCACTGAGATACAGACACACCAATAGGACTATCCCCACCCACAAACACTGTCAGTGAGATACCAACACATCAGTAGGACTGTCCCCACTCAAACACACTGTCAGTGAGGTACAGACACACCAATGGGATTCTCCCCACCTACACACTGCCACTGAGATATAGACAAAACAATAGGACTATCCCCACCCACACACGCCGTCACTGAGATTACAGACTCACCAATGGGACTGTCCCCACCCATGCACACAGTCAGTGAGATACAGACACACCAATGGGACTGTCCCTACCGATACCCACCATCACTGAGATAACAGACACACCAATTTGGACTGTCCCCACCAACACACACCGTCACTGAGATATAGACACACCAATGGGACTGTCACCACCGAAAAACACCGTTACTGAGATACAGGTACACCAATGGGACTATACCCACCCACACGCACTGTCACTGAGATACAGACACACCAGTGGGACTATCTCCACCCACACACACTGTCACTGAGATGCAGACACACCAATGGGACTGCCCCACCCACAAACATCATCACTGAAATACAGACGCAACAATAGGATCGTCCCCACCTACACACACCGTCAGGGAGACACAGACACACCCATGGGACTGTCCCCACCCACACACACCATCAGTGAGATACAGACACACCAATGGGACTATCCCCACCACACACACGGTAACTGAGATACAGACACACCAATGGGACTATCCCCACCCACATAAACCATCACTGAGATACAGACACAGAAATGGGACTGTCCCCACCCACATACACGATCACTGAGATACAGACACACCAATGGGACTGTCCTCATGTGCACACACCACCACTGAGACTACAGAAACACAAATGGGTATGTCCCCACCCAAACACACCATTAGTGAGATACAGACACACGAATGGGACTCTCCCCACCCACAAACACCGTCCCTGAGATACAGACACCCCAATGGGACTGTCCCCACCCACACACACAACATCACTGAGATACAGACACAGAAATGGGACTGTCCCCAAACACACACACTGTCAGTGAGATACAGACACACCAATGGGATGATGATCACCCAAACACACCGTCACTGAAGTACAGTACACCAATGGGAGTATCTTGAACCACACACACCGTAAGGTACATACAGAAACACCAGTGGGACTATCTCCACCCACAAACACCGTCAGCACGATACAGACACACCAATGGTACCGTACCGACCTATACACACGATCACGGAGATACAGACAGACCAATGGGACTATACACACCCACACACCATCAGTGAGACACAGATACACCAATGGGACTATACCAAACCACACACAACGTCAGTCAGATACAGACAAACCAATGGGAGTGTCCACACCCACACATATTGTCACTGAGTTACAGGCACACCAATGGGACTGTCCCCACCCACACACACCATCAGTGAGATACACACACACCAATGGGACAGTCCCCTCTCACAAACACCATCACTGAGATACAGACACACAAATGGGACAGTGCCCACCCACGTACACCGTCACTGAGATACAGAGACACCAGTGGAACTGTGCCCCCACCCACAAATACCATCATTGAGATACAGACCAAACAATGGGACTGTCTGCATGTGCGCACAACTACACTGAGACTACAGATACACAAATGAGAATGTCGCCACCCACACACAACGTTAGTGAGATACAGACACAACAATGGGACTATCCTCACCCACACACACTGCCACTGAGATACAGACACACCAATGGGACTGTCCCCACCCACAAACGGCATCACTGAGATACAGACGCAACAATGGGATCGTCCCCACCAACACACACCATCAGGGAGACACAGACACACCCATGGGACTATCCCCACGCACACGCACCATCATTGAGATACAGACACAGAAATGGGACTGTCCCCAGCAACAAACACTGTTAATGAGATGCAGGCACACCAATGGGACTATCATCACCCAAGCACACCGTCACTGAAGTACAGACACACCAATGGGAGTATCTCAAACCACAGACAGGATCACGGAGATACAGACACACCAATGGGACTGCCACACCTACACACACTGTCACTGAGATACAGACACACCAATGGGACTGTCCCCACCAACGCACACCGTCATAGAGATACAGACACACCGATGGGACCATGCCCACCCACACACACCGTTACTGACGTATGGACACACCAGTGGGACTGTCCCCACCCACACACACCGTCACTGAGATACAGACACACAAATGGGACTATCACCACCCACCAACACCGTCAGTGAGACACAGACTCACCAATAGGACTGTCCCCACCCACACACAGCATCACTGAGATACAGACACACGAGTGGGTCGATCCCCACCCGCCCACACTGTCAGGGAGACACAGGCAAACCAACGGGTCTATTCCCACCCACCAATACTGTCAGTGAGAAACAGACACACCAATGGGACCGTCCACACCCAAACACATTGTCACTATGATTCAGACACACCAATGTGACCATCCTCAACAACACATACAGTCACTGAGATAGAGACAAACCAATGGGACTGTTCCGATGCACACACACAATAACCGAGACTACAGAAACACAACTGGGAATGTCCCCACTCAAAACACAGTTAGTGAGATACAGACACACCAGAGGGACTCTCCCCACCCACACACTGTCACTGAGAAATAGACACACCAATGGGACTGTCACCACCCACAAACACCATCACTGAGATACAGGAACAGCAATGGGACTGTCATCACCACACAACGCTTCACTGTGATACAGGCACACCAATGAGACTGTCACCACCCACACAAAGCTTCACATGTGCTGTGTGTGTTTGGATGCACTGTGTGTTTGGATGCGCTGTGTGTGTTTGAATAGTAACTGTGTGTGTTTGGATAGTAACTGTGTGTGTTTGGATGTGCTGAGTGTGTTTGGATAGTAACTGTGTGTGCTTGGATGTGTGTGTGTGTCTGGATGCTCTGTGTGTGTTTGGATGCGCTGTGTGTGTTTGGTTAGTAACTGTGTGTGTTTGTATGCACCGTGTGTGTTTGGATGCGCTGTGTGAGTTTGGATGTGCTGTGTGTGATTGAATGCGCTATGTATGTTTGGTTAGTAGCAGTGTGTGTTTGGATGCGCTGTGAGCATTTGGATGTGCTGTGTGTTTGGATAGTAACTGTGTGTGTTTGGATGTGCTGTGGGTGTTTGGACGTGCTGTGTGTGTTTGTATGCACCGTGTGTGTTTGGATGTGCTGTGTGTGTTTGTATGCACGGTGTGTGTTTGGACACACTGTGTGTGTTTGGATAGTAACTATGTATGTTTGGACACACTGTGTGTGTTTGGATGCGCTGTGTGTGTTTGGATGCACTGTATGCGTTTGCATAGTAACTGTGTGTGTTTGGAGCGCTATGTGCGTTTGGATAGCAACTGTGAGTGTTTGGATGCACTGTGTGTGTTTGGATGTGCTGTGTGTGTTTGGATGCACTGTGTGTGCTTGGATAGTAACTGTGTGTGTTTGGATAGTAACTGTGTATGTTTGGACACACTGTGTGTGTTTGGATGCGCTGTGTGTGTTTGGATGCACTGTATGCATTTGCATAGTAATTATGTGTGTTTGGAGCGCTGTGTGCGTTTGGATAGCAACTGTGAGTGTTTGGATGTACTGTGTGTGTTTGGATGTGCTGTGTGTGTTTGGATGCACTGTGTGTGCTTGGATAGTAACTGTGTGTGTTTGGATAGTAACTGTGTATGTTTGGACACACTGTGTGTGTTTGGATGCGCTGTGTGTGTTTGGATGCACTGTATGCATTTGCATAGTAATTATGTGTGTTTGGAGCGCTGTGTGCGTTTGGATAGCAACTGTGAGTGTTTGGATGTACTGTGTGTGTTTGGATGTGCTGTGTGTGTTTGGATGCACTGTGTGTGTTTGGATGTGCTGTGTGTGTTTGGATAGTAACTGTGTGTGTTTGGATAGTAACTGTGTGTGTCTGGATAGTAACTGTGTGTGTTTGGATGCACTGTGTGTGTTTGGATAGTAACTTTGTGTGTTCGGATGAGCTGTGTGTGTTTGGATAGAAACTGTGTGTTTGGATAGTAATTGTGTGTATTTGGATGCGCTGTGTGTATTTAGATAGTAACTGTCTGTGTTTGGATGTGCTGTGTGTGTTTGGATAGAAACTGTATCTGTTTGGATGTGCTGTGTGTGTTTGGATGTGCTGTGTATGTTTGTATGCACCGTGTGTGTTTGGACGTGCTGTGTGTGTTTGGATGTGCTATGTGTGTTTGGATGCACTGTGTGTGTTTGGATAGTAAATGTGTGTGTTTGGATGTGCTATGTGTGTTTGGATGCGCTGCGTGTGTTTGGATGCACTCTGGGTGTTTGGATGCACTCTGGGTGTTTGGATGCACTCTGTGTGTTTGGATAGTAACTGTGTATGTTTGGATAGTAACTGTGTGTGTTTGGATGCGCTGTGAATGTTTGGATAGTAACTGTGTGTGTTTCGATAGTAACTGTGTGTGTTTGGATGCGCTGTGTTGGATTAGCTGCGCTGTGTGTGTTTGGATAGCAACTGCGTGTGTTTGGATAGTAACTGTGTGTGTTTGGATGGTAACTGTGTGTATTTGGATGTGCTATGTGTGCTTGGACACACTGTGTGTGTTTGGATAGTAACTCTGAGTGTTTGGACAGTAACTGTGTGTGTTTGGATGTGCTGTGTGTGTTTGGATAGCAACTGTGTGTGTTTGGATGCGCTGTGTGTGTTTGAATGCACTATGTGTGTTTGGGTAGTAACTCTGTGTGTTTGGACAGTGTGTTTGTTTGGATGTGCTGTGTGTGTTTGGATAGTAACTGTGTGTGTTTGGATGCACTGTGTGTGTTTGGATAGTAACTGTGTGTGTTTGGATAGTAACTGTGTGTGTTTGGATGCACTGTGTGTGTTTGGATGTGCAGTGTGTGTTTGGATAGTAACAGTGTGTTCGGATGTGCTGTGGTTGGATGTGCTGTGTGTGTTTGTATGCACCGTGTGTGTTTGGATGTGCTGTGTGTGTTTGGATGTGCTGCGTGTGTCTGGATGTGCTATGTGTGTTTGGACTCACTGTAACTGTGTATGTTTGGATGCGCAGTGTGTTTGGATAGTAACTGTGTGTGTTTGGATGCACTGCGTGTGCGTAGCTGCACTGTGTGTGTTTGGATAGTAATTGTCTGTGTTTGGATAGTAACTGTGTGTGTTTGGATAATAACTGTGTGTGTTTGGATATTAACGGTGTGTGTTTGGATGTGCTGTGTGTGTTTGGATAGTAACTGTGTGTGTTTGGATGTGCTGAGTGTGTTTGGATGTGCTGAGTGTGTTTGGATAGAACTGTGTGTGCTTGGATGCACTGTGTGTTTGGATGCGCTGTGTTTGTTTGAATAGTAACTGTAGGTGTTTGCATAGTAACAGTGTGCGTTTGGATGCGCTGTCTGTGTTTGGATAATAACTGTGAGTGTTTGGATGTAGTGAGTGTGTTTGGAGAGTAACTGTGTGTGCTTGGATGTGCTGTGTGTGTCTGGATGCTCTGTGTGTGTTTGGATGTGCTGTGTGTGTTTGGTTAGTAACTGTGTGTGTTTGTATGCACCGTGTATGTTTGGACGTGCTGTGTGTGTTTGGATGTGCTGAGTGTGCTTGGATAGTAACTGTGTGTGTTTGGATGTGCTGCGTGTGTTTCGATGCGCTGTGTGTGTTTGGATGCGCTGTGTGAGTTTGGATGTGCTGTGTGTGGTTGAATGCGCTGTGTGTGTTTGGTTAGTAGCAGTGTGTGTTTGGTTGCGCTGTGTGTTTGGATAGTAGCTGTATGCGTTTGGATGTGCGTTGTGTGTTTGGACGTGCTGTGTGTGTTTGTATGCACTGTATGTGTTTGGATGCGCTGTGTATGTTTGGATGCACTGTATGCGTTTGCATAGTAATTGTGTGTGTTTGGAGCTCTGTGTGTGTTTGGATAGCAACTGTGAGTGTATGGATGCATTGTGTGTGTTTGGATAGTAACTGTGTATGTTTGGACACACTGTGTGTGTTTGGATGCGCTGTGTGTGTTTGGATGTGCTGTGTGTGTTTGGATATGCTGTGTGTTTGGATAGTAACTGTGTTTGTTTGGATGTGCTGTGTGTGTTTGGACAGTAGCTGTATGTGTGTGGATGTGCTGTGTGTGTTTGGATGCAACGTGTGCGTTTGGATGTGCTGTGTGTGTTTGGATAGTAACTGTGTGTGTTTGGATGCACTGTATGTGTTTGCATAGTAATTGTGTGTGTTTGGAGCACTGTGTGTGTTTGGATAGCAACTGTGAGTGGAAGCACTGTGTGTGTTTGGATGTGCTGTGTGTGTTTGGATGCAGTGTGTGTGTTTGGATAGTAACTGTGTGTGTTTGGATAGTAACTGTGTGTGTTTGGATGCACTGTGTGTGTTTGAATAGTAACTTTGTGTGTTCAGATGAGCTGTGTGTGTTTGGATAGAAACTGTGTGTGTTTGGATAGTAATTGCATGTATTTGGATGCGCTGTGTGGGTTTAGATAGTAACTGTCTGTGTTTCGATGTGCTGTGTCTGTTTGGATAGTAACTGTATCTGTTTGGATGTACTGTGTGTGTTTGTATGCACCGTGTGTTTTTGGATGTGCTGTGTGACTTTGGATGAACTGTGTGTGTTTGGATAGTAACTGTGTGTGTTTGGATGCAGTGTGTGTGCTTGGATGTGCAGTGTGTGTTTAGATAGTAACTGTGTATGTTTGGATGTGCTGTGTGTGTTTGGATGTACTATGTGTGTTTGGATGCACTGTGTGTGTTTGGATAGTAACTGTGTGTGTTTGGATGTGCTATGTGTGTTTAGACACACTGTAACTGTGTATGTTTGGATGCGCACTGTGTTTGGATAGTAACTGTCTGTGTTTGGATGCACTGTGTGTGCTTAGCTGCGCTGTATGTGTTTGGATAGTAACTGTCTGTGTATCGATGTGCTGTGTGAGTTTGGATATGCTGTGTGTGATTGAATGCGCTGTGTGTGTTTGGTTAGTAGCAGTGTGTGTTTGGATGCGCTGTGTGTTTGGATAGTAACTGTGTGTGTTTGGATAGTAGCTGTATGCGTTTGGATGTGCTGTGTGTGTTTGGACGTGCTGTGTGTGTTTATATGCACTGTATGTGTTTGGATGCGCTGTGTGTATTTGGATACACTGTATGCATTTGCATAGTAATTGTGTGTGTTTGGATAGCAACTGTGAGTGTATGGATGCACTGTGTGTGTTTGGGTAGTAACTGTGTATGTTTGGACACACTGTGTGTGTTTGGATGTGCTGTGTGTGTTTGGATACGCTGTGTGTTTGGATAGTAACTGTGTGTGTTTGGATGTGCTGTGTGTGTTTGGACAGTAGCTGTATGTGTTTGGATGTGCTGTGTGTGTTTGGACGTGCTGTGTGTGTTTGCATGCAACGTGTGCGTTTGGATGTGCTGTGTGTGTTTGTATGCACTGTGTGTGTTTGGACACACTATGTGTGTTTGGATAGTAACTGTCTATGTTTGGACACTGTGTGTTTGGATGCGCTGTGTGTGTTTGGATGCACTGTATGCGTTTGCATAGTAATTGTGTGTGTTTGGAGCACTGTGTGTGTTTGGATAGCAACTGTGAGTGTTTGGAAGCACTGTGTGTGTTTGGATGTGCTGTGTGTGTTTGGATGCACTGTGTGTGTTTGGATAGAAACTGTGTGTGTTTGGATAGTAATTTTGTGTATTTGGATGTGCTGTGTGTGTTTAGATAGTAACTGTCTGTGTTTCGATGTGCTGTGTCTGTTTGGATAGTAACTGTATCTGTTCGGATGTGCTGTGTGTGTTTGTATGCACTGTGTGTGTTTGGACGTGCTGTGTTACTTTGGATGAACTGTGTGTGTTTGGATCGTAACGGTGTGTGTTTGGATAGTAACTGTGTGTGTTTGGATGCACTGTGTGTGCTTGGATGTGCAGTGTGTGTTTGGATGTGCTGTGTGTGTTTGGATGTGCTGTGTGTGTTTGGATGCGCTGTGTGTGTTTGGATAGTAACTGTGTGTGTTTGGATGTGCTATGTGTGTTTGGACACACTGTAACTGTGTATGTTTGGATGCGCAGTGTGTTTGGATAGTAACTGTGCGTGTTTGGATGTACTGTGTGTGTTTGGATAGTAACTGTCTGTGTTTGGATGCACTGTGTGTGCTTAGCTGCGCTGTGTGTCTTTGGATAGTAACTGTCTGTGTATCGATGTGCTGTGTATGTTTGCATGTGTTGTGTGTGGTTGGACACACTGTTTGTGATTGGATGCGCTGTGTGTGTTTGGATGCGCTGTGTGTGTTTGGATGCGCTGTGTGTGTTTGAATGCACTAAGTGTGTTTGGATAGTAACTGTGTGTGTTTGGACACACTGTGTGTGTTTGGATAGCAACTGTGTATGTTTGGACACAGAGTGTATGTTTGGATGTGCACTGTGTTTGGATAGTAACTGTGTGTGTTTGGATAGTAACTGTGCGTGTTCATATGTGCTGTGTGTGTTTGCAAAGTAACTTTGTGTGTTTGGTTGCACTGAGTGTGTTTGGATGTGCTGTGTGTGTTTGGATAGTAACCGTGTGTGTTTGGATAGTAACTGTGTGTGTTTGGATAGTAACTGTGCATGTTCGGATGTGCTGTGTGTGTTTGCAAAGTAACTGTGTGTGTTTGGATGCACTGAGTGTGTTTGGATGTGCTGTGTGTGTTTGGATACGCTGTGTGTGTTTGGATCCACTGTATATGTTTGGATGCTTGTGTGTGTTTGGATAGTAACTGTGTGTGTTTGGATAATAACTGTGTGTGTTTGCATAGCAACGGTGTGTGTTTGGATGTGCTGTGTGTGTTTGGATAGTAACTGTGTGTGTTTGGATGTGCTGAGTGTGTTTGGATAGAACTGTGTGTGCTTGGATGCACTAAGTGTTTGAATGCGCTGTGTGTGTTTGCATAGTAACGGTGTGTGTTTGGATGCGCTGTCTGTGTTTGGATAGTAAATGTGTGTGTTTGGATGTGCTGAGTGTGTTTGGAGAGTAACTGTGTGTGCTTGGATGTGCTGTGTGTGTCTGGATGCTCTGTGTGTGTTTGGATGTGCTGAGTGTGCATGGATAGTAACTGTGTGTGTTTGGATGTGCTGTTTATGTTTGGATGCACTGTGTGTGTTTGGATGCGCTGTGTGAGTTTGGATGTGCTGTGTGTGATTGAATGCGCTGTGTGTGTTTGGTTAGTAGCAGTGTGTGTTTGGATAGTAACTGTGTGTGTTTGGATGTGCTGTGTGTGTTTGGATAGTAGCTGTATGCGTTCGGATGTGCTGTGTGTGTTTGGACGCGCTGTGTGTGTTTGGATGCACTGTATGCGTTTGCATAGTAATTGTGTGTGTTTGGAGCTCTGTGTGTGTTTGGATAGCAACTGTGAGTGTATGGATGTACTGTGTGTGTTTGGATAGTAACTGTGTGTGTTTGGATGCACTGTGTGTATTTGGATGGTAACTTTGTGTGTTCGGATATAATTGTGTGTATTTGGATGCGCTGTGTGTGTTTAGATAGTAACTGTATCTGTTTCGATGTGCTGTGTGTGTTTGTATGCACCGTGTGTGTTTGGACGTGCTGTGTGACTTCGGATGAACTGTGTGTGTTTGGATAGTAACTGTGTGTGTTTGGATGCACTGTGTGTGTTTGGATGTGCAGTGTGTGTTTAGATAGTAACTGTGTATGTTTGGATGTGCTGTGTGTGTTTGGGTGCGCTGTGTGTGTCTGGATAGTAACTGTGTGTGTTTGGATTTGCTATGTGTGTTTGGACACATTGTAACTGTGTATGTTTGGATGCGCAGTGTGTTTGGATAGTAACTGTGTGTGTTTGGATAGTAACTGTGTGTGTTTCGATAGTAACTGTGTGTGTTTGGATGCACTGTGTGTGTTTGGATGTGCAGTGTGTGTTTGGATAGTAACAGAATGTGTTCGGATATGCTGTGTGTGTTTGGATGCACTGTGTGTGTTTGGATGTGCAGTGTGTGTTTGGATAGTAACAGAATGTGTTCGGATATGCTGTGTGGTTGGATGTGCTGTGTATGTTTGTATCCACCGTGTGTGTTTAGATGTGCTATGTGCGTTTGGACTCACCGTAACTGTGTATGTTGGGATGCACAGTGTGTTTGTATAGTAACTGTGTGTGTTTGGGTGTACTGTGTGTGTTTGGATGCACTGTTTGTGTTTGGATGTTCAGTGTGTGTTTGGATAATAACTATGTGAGTTCGGATGTGCTGTGTCGTTGGTTGTGCTGTGTGTGTTTGTATGCACCGTGTGCGTTTGGATGTGCTGTGTGTGTTTGGATGTGCTGCGTGTGTTTGGGTGCACTGTGTGTGTTTGGATATTAACTGTGCGTGTTTGTATGTGCTATGTTTGTTTGGACACACTGTAACTGTGTATGGACAAACTGTGCATGTTTGGATGCACAGTGTGTTTGGATAGTAACTGTGTGTGTGTAGATGCACTGTGTGTGTTTGGATGTGCAGTGTGTATTTGGATAGTAACTGTGTGTGTTTGGATGCATTGTGTGTTTGGATGCGCTGTGTGTGTTTGAATAGTAACTGTAGGTGTTTGGATAGTAACGGTGTGTGTTTGGATGCGCTGTCTGTGTTTGGATAGTAACTGTGTGTGCTTGGATGTGCTGTGTGTGTCTGGATGCTCTGTGTGTGTTTGGATGCGCTGTGTGTGTTTGGTTAGTAACTGTGTGTGTTTGTATGCACCGTGTATGTTTGGACGTGCTGTGTGTGTTTGGATGCGCTGTGTGTGTTTGGATGCGTTGTGTGAGTTTGGATGTGCAGTGTGTGATAGAATGCGCTGTGTGTGTTTGGTTAGTAGCAGTGTGTGTTTGGATGCGCTGTGTATTTGGATAGTAACTGTGTGTGTTTGGATAGTAGCTGTATGCGTTTGGATGTGCTGTGTGTGTTTGGACGTGCTGTGTGTGTTTATATGCACTGTATGTGTTTGGATGCGCTGTGTGTATTTGGATGCACTGTATGCGTTTGCATAGTAATTGTGTGTGTTTGGATAGCAACTGTGAGTGTATGGATGCACTGTGTGTGTTTGGATAGTAACTGTGTATGTTTGGACACGCTGTGTGTGTTTGGATGTGCTGTGTGTGTTTGGATACGCTGTGTGTTTGGATAGTAACTGTGTGTGTTTGGATGTGCTGTGTGTGTTTGGACGTGCTGTGTGTGTTTGCATGCAACGTTTGCGTTTGGATGTGCTGTGTGTGTTTGAATGCACTGTGTGTGTTTGGACACACTGTGTGTGTTTGGATAGTAACTGTTTATGTTTGGACACTGTGTGTTTGGATGCGCTGTGTGTGTGTTTGGATGCACTGTATGCGTTTGCATAGTAATTGTGTGTGTTTGGATAGCAACTGTGAGTGTTTGGAAGCACTGTGTGTGTTTGGATGTGCCTTGTGTGTTTGGATGCACTGTGCGTGTTTGGATAGAAACTGTGTGTGTTTGGATAGTAATTTTGTGTATTTGGATGCGCTGTGTGTGTTTAGATAGTAACTGTCTGTGTTTCGATGTGCTGTGTCTGTTTGGATAGTAACTGTATCTGTTTGGATGTGCTGTGTGTGTTTGTATGCATTGTGTGTATTTGGACGTGCTGTGTTACTTTGGATGAACTGTGTGTGTTTGGATAGTAACTGTGTGTGTTTGGATGCACTGTGTGTGCTTGGATGTGCAGTGTGTGTTTAGATAGTAACTGTGTATGTTTGGATGTGCTGTGTGTGTTTGGATGTGCTGTGTGTGTTTGGATGCGCTGTGTGTGTTTGGATAGTAACTGTATCTGTTTGGATGTGCTGTGTGTGTTTGTATGCACTGTGTGTGTTTGGACGTGCTGTGTTACTTTGGATGAACTGTGTATGTTTGGATGTGCTGTGTGTGCTTGGATGTGCTATGTGTGTTTGGACACACTGTAACTGTGTATGTTTGGATGCGCAGTGTGTTTGGATAGTAACTGTGTGTGTTTGGATGCACTGTGTGTGTTTGGATAGTAACTGTCTGTGTTTGGATGCACTGTGTGTGCTTAGCTGCGCTGTGTGTGTTTGGATAGTAACTGTCTGTGTATCGATGTGCTGTGTATGTTTGCATGTGTTGTGTGTGTTTGGACACGCTGTTTGTGATTGGATGCGCTGTGTGTGTTTGGATGCGCTGTGTGTGTTTGCATGCGCTGTGTGTGTTTGAATGCACTAAGTGTGTTTGGGTAGTAACTCTGTGTGTTTGGACAGTGACTGTGTGTTTTTGGATGTGCTGTGTGTGTTTGGATAGTAACTGTGTGTGTTTGGATGCACTGTGTGCGTTTGGATAGTAACTGTGTGTATTTGGATGTGCTATGTGTGTTTGGACACACTGTGTGTGTTTGGATAGCAACTGTGTATGTTTGGACACAGAGTGTATGTTTGGATGCGCAGTGTGTGTTTGGATAGCAACTGTGTATGTTTGGACACAGAGTGTATGTTTGGACACAGAGTGTATGTTTGGATGCGCAGTGTGTTTGGATAGTAACTGTGTGTGTTTGGATAGTAACTGTGCATGTTCATATGTGCTGTGTGTGTTTGCAAAGTAACTGTGTGTGTTTGGTTGCACTGAGTGTGTTTGGATGTGCTGTGTGTGTTTGGATAGTAACCGTGTGTGTTTGGATAGTAACTGTGTATGTTTGGATAGTAACTGTGCATGTTCGGATGTGCTGTGTGTGTTTGGATGTGCTGTGTGTGTTTGGATACGCTGTGTGTGTTTGGATCCGCTGTATATGTTTGGATGCTTGTGTGTGTTTGGATAGTAACTGTGTGTGTTTGGATAATAACTGTGTGTGTTTGCATAGTAACGGTGTGTGTTTGGATGTGCTGTGTGTGTTTGGAGAGTAACTGTGTGTGTTTGGATGTGCTGAGTGTGTTTGGATAGAACTGTGTGTGCTTGGATGCACTAAGTGTTTGAATGCGCTGTGTGTGTTTGCATAGTAACGGTGTGTGTTTGGATGCGCTGTCTGTGTTTGGATAGTAACTGTGTGTGTTTGGATGTGTTGAGTGTGTTTGGAGAGTAACTGTGTGTGCTTGGATGTGCTGTGTGTGATTGAATGCGCTGTGTGTGTTTGGTTAGTAGCAGTGTGTGTTTAGATGCACTATGTGTTTGGATAGTAACTGTGTGTGTTTGGATGTGCTGTGTGTGTTTGGATAGTAGCTGTATGCGTTTGGATGTGCTGTGTGTGTTTGGACGCGCTGTGTGTGTTTGGATAGCAACTGTGAGTGTATGGATGCACTGTGTGTGTTTGGATGCACTGTGTGTGTTTGGATGGTAACTTTGTGTGTTCGGATAGTAATTGTGTGTATTTGGATGCGCTGTGTGTGTTTAGATAGTAACTGTATCTGTTTCGATGTGCTGTGTGTGTTTGTATGCACCGTGTGTGTTTGGATGTGCTGTGTGACTTTGGATGAACTGTGAGTGTTTGGATGCACTGTGTGTGTTTGGATGTGTAGTGTGTGTTTAGATAGTAACTGTGTATGTTTGGATGTGCTGTGTGTGTTTGGGTGCGCTGTGTGTGTTTGGATAGTAACTGTGTGTGTTTGGATTTGCTATGTGTGTTTGGACACATTTTAACTGTGTATGTTTGGCTGCGCAGTGTGTTTGGATAGTAACTGTGTGTGTTTGGATGCACTGTGTGTGTTTGGATGTGCAGTGTGTGTTTGGATAGTGACAGAATGTGTTCGGATGTGCTGTGTGGTTGGATGTGCTGTGTATGTTTGTATCCACCGTGTGTGTTTAGATGTGCTGTGTGTGTTTGGATGTGCTGCGTGTGTCTGGATGTGCTATGTGCATTAGGACTCACTGTAACTGTGTATGTTGGGATGCACAGTGTGTTTGTATAGTAACTGTGTGTGTTTGGGTGTACTGTGTGTGTTTGGATGCACTGTTTGTGTTTGGATGTTCAGTGTGTGTTTGGATAATAACTATGTGAGTTCGGATGTGCTGTGTGGTTGGTTGTGCTGTGTGTGTTTGGATGTGCTGCGTGTGTTTGGGTGCGCTGTGTGTGTTTGGATATTAACTGTGCGTGTTTGTATGTGCTATGTTTGTTTGGACACACTGTAACTGTGTATGGACAAACTGTGCATGTTTGGATGCACAGTGTGTTTGGATAGCAACTGTGTGTGTGTAGATGCACTGTGTGTGTTTGGATGTGCAGTGTGTGTTTGGATAGTAACTGTGTGTGTTTGGATGCATTGTGTGTTTGGATGCGCTGTGTGTGTTTGAATAGTAACTGTAGGTGTTTGGATAGTAACGGTGTGTGTTTGGATGCGCTGTCTGTGTTTGGATAGTAACTGTGTGTGCTTGGATGTGCTGTGTGTGTCTGGATGCTCTGTGTGTGTTTGGATGCGCTGTGTGTGTTTGGTTAGTAACTGTGTGTGTTTGTATGCACTGTGTATGTTTGGACGTGCTGTGTGTGTTTGGATGTGCTGAGTGTACTTGGATAGTAACTGTGTGTGTTTGGATGCGCTGTGTGTGTTTGGATGCGTTGTGTGAGTTTGGATGTGCAGTGTGTGCTTGAATGCGCTGTGTGTTTGGATAGTAACTGTGTGTGTTTGGATAGCAACTGTGTGTGTTTAGATGTGCTATGTGTGTTTGGACACACTGTGTGTGTTTGGATAGTAACTGTGTGTGTTTGGACAGCAACTGTGTGTGTTTGGATGCGCTGTGTGTGTTTGGATAGTAACTGTGTGTGTTTGGATGTACTGTGTGTGCTTAGCTGCGCTGTGTGTGTTTGGATAGTAACTGTCTGTGTATGGATGTGCTGTGTATGTTTGGATGCGCTGTGTGTGTTTGGATGCGCTGTGTGAGTTTGGATGTGCAGTGTGTGTTTGGACACACTGTAACTGTGTATGTTTGGATGCGCAGTGTGTTTGGATAGTAACTGTGTGTGTTTGGATGCACTGTGTGTGTTTGGATAGTAACTGTCTGTGTTTGGATGCACTGTGTGTGCTTAGCTGCGCTGTGTGTGTTTGGATAGTAACTGTCTGTGTATCGATGTGCTGTGTATGTTTGCATGTGTTGTGTGTGTTTGGACACGCTGTTTGTGATTGGATGCGCTGTGTGTGTTTGGATGCGCTGTGTGTGTTTGCATGCGCTGTGTGTGTTTGAATGCACTAAGTGTGTTTGGGTAGTAACTCTGTGTGTTTGGACAGTGACTGTGTGTTTTTGGATGTGCTGTGTGTGTTTGGATAGTAACTGTGTGTGTTTGGATGCACTGTGTGCGTTTGGATAGTAACTGTGTGTATTTGGATGTGCTATGTGTGTTTGGACACACTGTGTGTGTTTGGATAGCAACTGTGTATGTTTGGACACAGAGTGTATGTTTGGATGCGCAGTGTGTGTTTGGATAGCAACTGTGTATGTTTGGACACAGAGTGTATGTTTGGACACAGAGTGTATGTTTGGATGCGCAGTGTGTTTGGATAGTAACTGTGTGTGTTTGGATAGTAACTGTGCATGTTCATATGTGCTGTGTGTGTTTGCAAAGTAACTGTGTGTGTTTGGTTGCACTGAGTGTGTTTGGATGTGCTGTGTGTGTTTGGATAGTAACCGTGTGTGTTTGGATAGTAACTGTGTATGTTTGGATAGTAACTGTGCATGTTCGGATGTGCTGTGTGTGTTTGGATGTGCTGTGTGTGTTTGGATACGCTGTGTGTGTTTGGATCCGCTGTATATGTTTGGATGCTTGTGTGTGTTTGGATAGTAACTGTGTGTGTTTGGATAATAACTGTGTGTGTTTGCATAGTAACGGTGTGTGTTTGGATGTGCTGTGTGTGTTTGGAGAGTAACTGTGTGTGTTTGGATGTGCTGAGTGTGTTTGGATAGAACTGTGTGTGCTTGGATGCACTAAGTGTTTGAATGCGCTGTGTGTGTTTGCATAGTAACGGTGTGTGTTTGGATGCGCTGTCTGTGTTTGGATAGTAACTGTGTGTGTTTGGATGTGTTGAGTGTGTTTGGAGAGTAACTGTGTGTGCTTGGATGTGCTGTGTGTGATTGAATGCGCTGTGTGTGTTTGGTTAGTAGCAGTGTGTGTTTAGATGCACTATGTGTTTGGATAGTAACTGTGTGTGTTTGGATGTGCTGTGTGTGTTTGGATAGTAGCTGTATGCGTTTGGATGTGCTGTGTGTGTTTGGACGCGCTGTGTGTGTTTGGATAGCAACTGTGAGTGTATGGATGCACTGTGTGTGTTTGGATGCACTGTGTGTGTTTGGATGGTAACTTTGTGTGTTCGGATAGTAATTGTGTGTATTTGGATGCGCTGTGTGTGTTTAGATAGTAACTGTATCTGTTTCGATGTGCTGTGTGTGTTTGTATGCACCGTGTGTGTTTGGATGTGCTGTGTGACTTTGGATGAACTGTGAGTGTTTGGATGCACTGTGTGTGTTTGGATGTGTAGTGTGTGTTTAGATAGTAACTGTGTATGTTTGGATGTGCTGTGTGTGTTTGGGTGCGCTGTGTGTGTTTGGATAGTAACTGTGTGTGTTTGGATTTGCTATGTGTGTTTGGACACATTTTAACTGTGTATGTTTGGCTGCGCAGTGTGTTTGGATAGTAACTGTGTGTGTTTGGATGCACTGTGTGTGTTTGGATGTGCAGTGTGTGTTTGGATAGTGACAGAATGTGTTCGGATGTGCTGTGTGGTTGGATGTGCTGTGTATGTTTGTATCCACCGTGTGTGTTTAGATGTGCTGTGTGTGTTTGGATGTGCTGCGTGTGTCTGGATGTGCTATGTGCATTAGGACTCACTGTAACTGTGTATGTTGGGATGCACAGTGTGTTTGTATAGTAACTGTGTGTGTTTGGGTGTACTGTGTGTGTTTGGATGCACTGTTTGTGTTTGGATGTTCAGTGTGTGTTTGGATAATAACTATGTGAGTTCGGATGTGCTGTGTGGTTGGTTGTGCTGTGTGTGTTTGGATGTGCTGCGTGTGTTTGGGTGCGCTGTGTGTGTTTGGATATTAACTGTGCGTGTTTGTATGTGCTATGTTTGTTTGGACACACTGTAACTGTGTATGGACAAACTGTGCATGTTTGGATGCACAGTGTGTTTGGATAGCAACTGTGTGTGTGTAGATGCACTGTGTGTGTTTGGATGTGCAGTGTGTGTTTGGATAGTAACTGTGTGTGTTTGGATGCATTGTGTGTTTGGATGCGCTGTGTGTGTTTGAATAGTAACTGTAGGTGTTTGGATAGTAACGGTGTGTGTTTGGATGCGCTGTCTGTGTTTGGATAGTAACTGTGTGTGCTTGGATGTGCTGTGTGTGTCTGGATGCTCTGTGTGTGTTTGGATGCGCTGTGTGTGTTTGGTTAGTAACTGTGTGTGTTTGTATGCACTGTGTATGTTTGGACGTGCTGTGTGTGTTTGGATGTGCTGAGTGTACTTGGATAGTAACTGTGTGTGTTTGGATGCGCTGTGTGTGTTTGGATGCGTTGTGTGAGTTTGGATGTGCAGTGTGTGCTTGAATGCGCTGTGTGTTTGGATAGTAACTGTGTGTGTTTGGATAGCAACTGTGTGTGTTTAGATGTGCTATGTGTGTTTGGACACACTGTGTGTGTTTGGATAGTAACTGTGTGTGTTTGGACAGCAACTGTGTGTGTTTGGATGCGCTGTGTGTGTTTGGATAGTAACTGTGTGTGTTTGGATGTACTGTGTGTGCTTAGCTGCGCTGTGTGTGTTTGGATAGTAACTGTCTGTGTATGGATGTGCTGTGTATGTTTGGATGCGCTGTGTGTGTTTGGATGCGCTGTGTGAGTTTGGATGTGCAGTGTGTGTTTGGACACACTGTAACTGTGTATGTTTGGATGCGCAGTGTGTTTGGATAGTAACTGTGTGTGTTTGGATGCACTGTGTGTGTTTGGATAGTAACTGTCTGTGTTTGGATGCACTGTGTGTGCTTAGCTGCGCTGTGTGTGTTTGGATAGTAACTGTCTGTGTATGGATGTGCTGTGTATGTTTGGATGCGCTGTGTGTGTTTGGATGCGCTGTGTGAGTTTGGATGTGCAGTGTGTGATTGAATGCGCTGTGTGTGTTTGGATAGTAGCAGTGTGTGTTTGGATGCGCTGTGTGTTTGGATAGTAACTGTGTGTGTTTGGATGGTAACTGTGTGTATTTGGATGTGCTATGTGTGTTTCGACACACTGTGTGTGTTTGGATAGTAACTGTGTGTGTTTGGATAGCAACTGTGTGTGTTTAGATGTGCTATGTGTGTTTGGACACACTGTGTGTGTTTGGATAGTAACTGTGTGTGTTTTGATAGCAACTGTGTGTGTTCGGATGCGCTGTGTGTGTTTGAATGCACTAAGTGTGTTTGGGTAGTAACTCTGTGTGTTTGGACAGTGACTGTGTGTTTTTGGATGTGCTGTGTGTGTTTGGATAGTAACTGTGTGTGTTTGGATGCACTGTGTGTGTTTGGATAGTAACTGTGTGTATTTGGATGTGCTATGTGTGTTTGGACACACTGTGTGTGTTTGGATAGCAACTGTGTATGTTTGGACACAGAGTGTATGTTTGGATGCGCAGTGTGTTTGGATAGTAACTGTGTGTGTTTGGATAGTAACTGTGCGTGTTCATATGTGCTGTGTGTGTTTGCAAAGTAACTGTGTGTGTTTGGTTGCACTGAGTGTGTTTGGATGTGCTGTGTGTGTTTGGATAGTAACCGTGTGTGTTTGGATAGTAACTGTGTGTGATTGGATAGTAACTGTGCATGTTCGGATGTGCTGTGTGTGTTTGGATGCACTGAGTGTGTTTGGATGTGCTGTGTATGTTTGCATGTGTTGTGTGTGTTTGGACACGCTGTTTGTGATTGGATGCGCTGTGTGTGTTTGGATGCGCTGTGTGTGTTTGGATGCGCTGTGTGTGTTTGAATGCACTAAGTGTGTTTGGGTAGTAACTCTGTGTGTTTGGAGAGTGACTGTGTGTTTTTGGATGTGCTGTGTGTGCTTGGATAGTAACTGTGTGTGTTTGGATGCACTGTGTGCGTTTGGATAGTAACTGTGTGTATTTGGATGTGCTATGTGTGTTTGGACACACTGTGTGTGTTTGGATAGCAACTGTGTATGTTTGGACACAGAGTGTATGTTTGGATGCGCAGTGTGTTTGGATAGTAACTGTGTGTGTTTGGATAGTAACTGTGCGTGTTCATATGTGCTGTGTGTGTTTGCAAAGTAAATGTGTGTGTTTGGTTGCATTGAGTGTGTTTGGATGTGCTGTGTGTGTTTGGATAGTAACCGTGTGTGTTTGGATAGTAACTGTGTGTGTTTGGATAGTAACTGTGCATGTTCGGATGTGCTGTGTGTGTTTGGATGCACTGAGTGTGTTTGGATGTGCTGTGTGTGTTTGGATGTGCTGTGTGTGTTTGGATACGCTGTGTGCGTTTGGATCCGCTGTATATGTTTGGATGCTTGTGTGTGTTTGGATAGTAACTGTGTGTGTTTGGATAATAACTGTGTGTGTTTGCATAGTAACGGTGTGTGTTTGGATGTGCTGTGTGTGTTTGGATAGTAACTGTGTGTGTTTGGATGTGCTGAGTGTGTTTGGATAGAACTGTGTGTGCTTGGATGCACTAAGTGTTTGAATGCGCTGTGTGTGTTTGCATAGTAACGGTGTGTGTTTGGATGCGCTGTCTGTGTTTGGATAGTAACTGTGTGTATTTGGATGTGCTGAGTGTGTTTGGAGAGTAACTGTGTGTGCTTGGATGTGCTGTGTGTGTCTGGATGCTCTGTGTGTTTGGATAGTAACTGTCTGTGTATGGATGTGCTGCGTATGTTTGGATGCGCTGTGTGTGTTTGTATGCGCTGTGTGTGTTTGGTTAGTAGCAGTGTGTGTTTGGATGCGCTGTGTGTTTGGATAGTAACTGTGTGTGTTTGGATGGTAACTCTGTGTATTTGGATGTGCTATGTGTGTTTCGACACACTGTGTGTGTTTGGATAGTAACTGTGTGTGTTTTGAGAGCAACTGTGTGTGTTCGGATGCGCTGTTTGTGTTTGGATGCGCTGTGTGTGTTTGGATAGTAACTGTGTGTGTTTGGATGTACTGTGTGTGCTTAGCTGCGCTGTGTGTGTTTGGATAGTAACTGTCTGTGTATGGATGTGCTGCGTATGTTTGGATGTGCTGTGTGTGTTTGGATGCACTGTATGCGTTTGCATAGTAATTGTGTGTGTTTGGAGCGCTGTGTGTGTTTGGATAGCAACTGTGAGTGTTTGGAAGAACTGTGTGTGTTTGGATGTGCTGTGTGTGTTTGGATGCACTGTGTGTGTTTGGATAGTAACTGTGTGTGTTTGGATAGAAACTGTGTGTGTTTGGATAGTAATTTTGTGTATTTGGATGCACTGTGTGTGTTTAGATAGTAACTGTCTGTGTTTCGATGTGCTGTGTCTGTTTGGATAGTAACTGTATCTGTTTGGATGTGCTGTGTGTGTTTGTATGCACTGTGTGTGTTTGGACGTGCTGTGTTACTTTGGATGAACTGTGTGTGTTTGGATGCACTGTGTGTGCTTGGATGTGCAGTGTGTGTTTAGATAGTAACTGTGTATGTTTGGATGTGCTGTGTGTGTTTGGATGTGCTGTGTGTGTTTGGATGCGCTGTGTGTGTTTGGATGTGCTGTGTGTGTTTGGATAGTAACTGTATCTGTTTGGATGTGCTGTGTGTGTTTGTATGCACTGTGTGTGTTTGGACGTGCTGTGTTACTTTGGATGAACTGTGTATGATTGGATGTGCTGTGTGTGTTTGGATGTGCTATGTGTGTTTGGACACACTATAACTGTGTATGTTTGGATGCGCAGTGTGTTTGGATAGTAACTGTGTGTGTTTGGATGCACTGTGTGTGTTTGGATAGTAACTGTCTGTGTTTGGATGCACTGTGTGTGCTTAGCTGCGCTGTGTGTGTTTGGATAGTAACTGTCTGTGTATCGATGTGCTGTGTACGTTTGCATGTGTTGTGTGTGTTTGGACACGCTGTTTGTGATTGGATGCGCTGTGTGTGTTTGGATGCGCTGTGTGTGTTTGGATGCGCTGTGTGTGTTTGAATGTACTAAGTGTGTTTGGGTAGTAACTCTGTGTGTTTGGACAGTGACTGTGTGTTTTTGGATGTGCTGTGTGTGTTTGGATAGTAACTGTGTGTGTTTGGATGCACTGTGTGTGTTTGGATAGTAACTGTGTGTATTTGGATGTGCTATGTGTGTTTGGACACACTGGGTGTGTTTGGATAGCAACTGTGTATGTTTGGACACAGAGTGTATGTTTGGATGCGCAGTGTGTTTGGATAGTAACTGTGTGTGTTTGGATAGTAACTGTCTGTCTTTGGATGTGCTGTGTGTGTTTGGATGTGCTGTGTGTGTTTGGATACACTGTTTGTGTTTGGATGCGCAGTGTGTGTTTGGACAGTAATTGCGTGTGTTTGGATGTGCTGTGTGTGTTTGTATAGCAGCTGTGTGTGTTTGGACACAGAGTGTATGTTTGGATGCGCAGTGTGTTTGGATAGTAACTGTGTGTGTTTGGATAGTAACTGTCTGTCTTTGGATGTGCTGTGTGTGTTTGGATGTGCTGTGTGTGTTTGGATACACTGTTTGTGTTTGGATGCGCAGTGTGTGTTTGGACAGTAATTGCGTGTGTTTGGATGTGCTGTGTGTGTTTGTATAGCAGCTGTGTGTGTTTAATGTGCTGTGAGTGTTTGTATGTGCTGTGTGTGTTTGGACAGTAACTGTGTATGTTTGGACACAATGTGTATGTTTGGATGCAGTGTGTGTGTTTGGATGCACTGTGCATTTTTGGATAGTAACTGTGTGTGTTTGGATGCAGTGTCTGTTTGGAAGCGCTGTATGTGTTTGGATAGTTACTCTGTGTGTTTGGATGTGCTGTGTGTGTTCGTATGCACTGTTTGTGTTTGGATGAGCTGTGTGTGTTTGAATAGTAACTGTGTGTGTTTGGATGTGCTATGTCTGTTTGGACACACTGTGTGTGTTTGGATAGAAACTGTGTGTGTTTGGATGTGCTATGTCTGTTTGGACACACTGTGTGTGTTTGGATAGAAACTGTGTGTGTTTGGATAGTAACTGTGTATGTATGGACGCACTGTGTATATTTGGATGCGCTGTGTGTGTTTGGATAGTAACTGCCTGTCTTTGGATGTGCTGTGTGTGTTTGTATAGCAGCTGTATGTGTTTAATGTGCCGTGTGTGTTTGTATGTGCTGTGTGTGTTTGGATGAGCTGTGGGTGTTTGGAAAGTAATTGTGTGTGTTTGGATGCACTGTGTGTGTTTGAATAGTAACTGTGTGAGTTTGGATGTGCTATGTCTGTTTGAACACATTGTGTGTGTTTGGATAGAAACTGTGTATGTATGGACACACTGTGTATATTTGGATGCGCTGTGTGTGTTTGGATAGTAACCATCTGTCTTTGGATGTGCTGTGTGTGTTTGGATGTGCTGTGTGTGTTTGGATACGCTGTTTGTGTTTGGATGCGCAGCGTGTGTTTGGACAGTAATTGTGTGTGTTTGGATGTGCTGTGTGTGTTTGCATAGCAGCTGTGTGTATTTGTATGTGCTGTGTGTGTTTGGATGAGCTGTGGGTGTTTGGAAAGTAATTGTGTGTGTTTGCATAGTAATTGTGTGTGTTTGGATGCACTGCGTGTGTTTGGATAGTAACAGTGTGTGTTTGGATAATAACTGTGTATGTATGGACGCACTGTGCATATTTGGATGCGCTGTGTGTGTTTGGATAGTTACTCTGTGTCTTTGGATGTGCTGTGTGTGTTTGGATAGCAGCTGTGTGTGTTTAATGTGCCGTGTGTGTTTGGAGGTGCTATGTGTGTTTGGATAGTAACTGTGTGTGTTTGGATGCAGTGTCTGTTTGGAAGCACTGTGTGTGTTTGGATAGTTACTCTGTGTGTTTGGATGCAGTGTGTGTTTGGATAGTAGCTGTGTGTGTTTAATGTGCCGTGTGTGTTTGTATGTGCTGTCTGTGTTTGTATGCACACTGTGTGTTTGGATAGTAACTGCGTGTGTTTGGATGTGCTGTGTGTGTTTGGATAGCAGCTGTGTGTGTTTAATGTGCCGTTTGTATTTGTATGTGCTGTGTGTTCCTATGCACTGTTTGTGTTTGGATGAGCTGTGTGTCTTTTGATGCGCTGTGTGTGTTTGAATAGTAACTGTGAGTGTTTGGATGTGCTATATCTGTTTGGACACACTGTGTGTGCTTGGATAGAAACTGTGTGTGTTTGGATAGTAACTGTGTATGCATGGACGCACTGTGTATATTTGGATGCGCTGTGTGTGTTTGGATAGTAACTGTCTTCTTTGGATGTGCTGTGTGTGTTTGGATGTGCTGTGTGTGTCTGTATAGCAGCTGTATGTGTTTAATGTGCCGTGTGTGTTTGTATGTGCTGTGTGTTCGTATGCACTGTTTGTGTTTGGATGAGCTGTGTGTCTTTGGATGCGCTGTGTGTGTTTGAATAGTAACTGTGAGTGTTTGGATGTGCTATGTCTGTTTGGACACACTGTGTGTGTTTGGATAGAAACTGTGTGTGTTTGGATAGTAACTGTGTATGCATGGATGCACTGTGTATATTTGGATGCGCTGTGTGTGTTTGGATAGTAACTGTCTGTCTTTGGATGTGCTGTGTGTGTTTGGATGTGCTGTGTGTGTTTGTATAGCAGCTGTATGTGTTTAATGTGCCGTGTGTGTTTGTATGTGCTGTGTGTGTTTGGATGAGCTGTGGGTGTTTGGAAAGTAATTGTGTGTCTTTGGATGTGCTGTGTGTGTTGAATAGTAACTGTGTGTGTTTGGACGTGCTATGTCTGTTTGAACACACTGTGTGTGTTTGGATAGAAACTGTGTATGTATGGACGCACTGTGTATATTTGGATGCGCTGTGTGTGTTTGGATGTGCTGTGTGTGTTTGGATACGCTGTTTGTGTTTGGATGCACAGCGTGTGTTTGGACAGTAATTGTGTGTGTTTGGATGTGCTGTGTGTGTTTGCATAGCAGCTGTGTGTATTTGGATGTGCTATGTCTGTTTGAACACACTGTGTGTGTTTGGATAGAAACTGTGTATGTATGGACGCACTGTGTATATTTGGATGTGCTGTGTGTGTTTGGATGTGCTGTGTGTGTTTGGATACGCTGTTTGTGTTTGGATGCGCAGCATGTGTTTGGACAGTAATTGTGTGTGTTTGGATGTGCTGTGTGTGTTTGGATGTGCTGTGTGTGTTTGGATACGCTGTGTGTGTTTGGATCCGCTGTATATGTTTGGATGCTTGTGTGTGTTTGCATAGTAACTGTGTGTGTTTGGATAATAACTGTGTGTGTTTGCATAGTAACGGTGTGTGTTTGGATGTGCTGTGTGTGTTTGGATAGTAACTGTGTGTGTTTGGATGTGCTGAGTGTGTTTGGATAGAACTGTGTGTGCTTGGATGCACTAAGTGTTTGAATGCGCTGTGTGTGTTTGCATAGTAACGGTGTGTGTTTGGATGCGCTGTCTGTGTTTGGATAGTAACTGTGTGTGTTTGGATGTGCTGAGTGTGTTTGGAGAGTAACTGTGTGTGCTTGGATGTGCTGTGTGTGTCTGGATGCTCTGTGTGTGTTTGGATGTGCTGAGTGTGCATGGATAGCAACTGTATGTGTTTAGATGTGCTATGTGTGTTTTTTGACACACTGTGTGTGTTTGGATAGTAACTGTGTGTGTTTGGATAGCAACTGTGTGTGTTTGGATGCGCTGTGTGTGTTTGGATAGTAACTGTGTGTGTTTGGATATACTGTGTGTGCTTAGCTGCGCTGTGTGTGTTTGGATTGTAACTGTCTGTGTATGGATGTGCTGCATATGTTTGGATGCACTGTGTGTGTTTGGATGCGCTGTGTGAGTTTGGATGTGCAGTGTGTGATTGAATGCGCTGTGTGTGTTTGGTTAGTAGCAGTGTGTGTTTGGATGCGCTGTGTGTTTGGATAGTAACTGTGTGTGTTTGGATGGTAACTGTGTGTATTTGGATGTGCTATGTGTGTTTCGACACACTGTGTGTGTTTGGATAGTAACTGTGTGTGTTTGGATAGCAACTGTGTGTGTTTAGATGTGCTATGTGTGTTTGGACACACTGTGTGTGTTTGGATAGTAACTGTGTGTGTTTTGATAGCAACTGTGTGTGTTCGGATGCGCTGTGTGTGTTTGGATGCGCTGTGTGTGTTTGGATAGTAACTGTGTGTGTTTGGATGTACTGTGTGTGCTTAGCTGCGCTGTGTGTGTTTGGATAGTAACTGTCTGTGTATGGATGTGCTGCGTATGTTTGGATGTGCTGTGTGTGTTTGGATGCACTGTATGCGTTTGCATAGTAACTGTGTGTGTTTGGATGCACTGTGTGTGTTTGGATAGTAACTGTGTGTGTTTGGATAGAAACTGTGTGTGTTTGGATAGTAATTTTGTGTATTTGGATGCGCTGTGTGTGTTTAGATAGTAACTGTCTGTGTTTCGATGTGCTGTGTGTGTTTGGATAGCAACTGTGAGTGTTTGGAAGCACTGTGTGTGTTTGGATGTGCTGTGTGTGTTTGGATGCACTGTGTGTGTTTGGATAGTAACTGTGTGTGTTTGGATAGAAACTGTGTGTGTTTGGATAGTAATTTTGTGTATTTGGATGCGCTGTGTGTGTTTAGATAGTAACTGTCTGTGTTTCGATGTGCTGTGTGTGTTGGGATAGTAACTGTATCTGTTTGGATGTGCTGTGTGTGTTTGTATGCACTGTGTGTGTTTGGACGTGCTGTGTTACTTTGGATGAACTGTGTGTGTTTGGATAGTAACTGTGTGTGTTTGGATGCACTGTGTGTGTTTGGATAGTAACTGTGTGTGTTTGGATAGTAACTATGCATGTTCATATGTGCTGTGTGTGTTTGCAAAGTAACTGTGTGTGTTTGGTTGCACTGAGTGTGTTTGGATGTGCTGTGTGAGTTTGGATGTGCTGTGTGTCTTTGGATACGCTGTGTGTGTTTGGATCCGCTGTATATGTTTGGATGCTTGTGTGTGTTTGGATAGTAACTGTATATGTTTGGATGCTTGTGTGTGTTTGGATAGTAACTGTGTGTGTTTGGATGCACTGTCTGTGTTTGGATAGTAACTGTGTGTGTTTGGATGCAGTGTGTGTTTGGGTAGCAGCTGTGTGTGTTTAATGTGCCGTGTGTGTTTGTATGTGCTGTGTGTGTTTGGATGAGCTGTGGGTGATTGGAAAGTAATTGTGTGTGTTTGCATAGTAATTGTGTGTGTTTGGATGCACTTCATGTGTTTGGATAGTAACTGTGTGTGTTTGGATGTTCTGTGTGTGTTTAGATAGCAGCTGTGTGTGTTTAACGTGCCTTTTGTATTTGTATGCGCTGTGTGTTCCTATGCACTGTTTGTGGTTGGATGAGCTGTGTGTGTTTGTATGCACCGTGTGTGTTAGGATGAGCTGTGTATGTTTGCATAGTAACTATGTGTGTTTGGATGTGCTATGTGTGTTTGGCCACACTGTGTGTGTTTGGATAGTAACTGTGTGTGTTTGGATAGTAACTGTGTGTGTTTGGATAGTATCTGTGTGTGTTTGGATGCGCTGTGTGTGTTTGGATGCGCAGTGTTTGTTTGGATAGTAACTGTCTGTCTTTGGATGTGCTTTGTGTGTTTGGACAGTAATTGTGTGTGTTTGGATGTGCTGTGTGTGTTTGGACAGTAATTGTGTGTGTTTAATGTGCCGTGTGTGTTTGTATGTGCTGTGTGTGTTTGAATGTGCTGTGGGTGTTTGGAAAGTAATTGTGTGTGTTTGGATAGTAACTGTGTGTGTTTGGATGCACTGCGTGTGTTTGGATAGTAACTGTGTGCGTTTGGATGTGCTGTGTGTGTTTGGATAGCAGCTGTGTGTGTTTAATGTGCCGTGTGTGTTTGTATGTGCTGTGTGTGTTCTTATGTACTGTGTCTGTTTGCATGAGCTGTGTGTGTTTGGATGCGCTGTGTGTGTTTGGATGCGCTGTGTTTGTTTGGATAGTAACTGTCTGTCTTTGGATGTGCTGTGTGTGTTTGGACAGTAATTGTGTGTGTTTGGATGTGCTGTGTGTGTTTGGACAGTAATTGTGTGTGTTTAATGTGCCGTGTGTGTTTGTATGTGCTGTGTGTGTTTGAATGAGCTGTGGGTGTTTGGAAAGTAATTGTGTGTGTTTGGATAGTAACTATGTGTGTTTGGATGCACTGCGTGTGTTTGGATAGTAACTGTCTGTGGTTGGATAATAACTGTGTATGTATGGACGCACTGTGTATATTTGGATGCGCTGTGTGTGTTTGGATAGTAACTGTGTGTCTTTGGATGTGCTGTGTGTGTTTGGATAGCAGCTGTGTGTGTTTAATGTGCTGTGTGTGTTTGTATGCACCGTGTGTGTTTGGATGAGCTGTGTGTGTTTGGATGCGCTGTTTGTGTTTGGATAGTAACTGTGTGTGTTTGGATAGTAACTGTATATGTTTGGACGCACTGTGCATTTTTGGGTGTGCTGTGTGTGTTTGGACACAATGTGTGTGTTTGGATAGTAACTGAGTATTTTTGGACACACTGCTTATATTTGGATGCACTGTGTGTGTTTGGATAGTAAATGTGTGTGTTTGGATAGTAACTCTGTGTGTGTTTGTATGTGCTGTGTGTGTTTGGACACACTGTGTGTGTTTTGATGCACTGTGTGTGCTTGGATAGTAACTGTGTGTGTTTGTATGCGCTGTGTGTATTTTGATAGTAGCTCTGTGTGTTTGGATGAACTGTGTGTGTTCGGATTTTGCTGTGTGTGTTTGGATGTACTGTGTGCGTTTGGACGCACTGCGTATGTTTAGATGCGCTGTTTCTGTTTGGACGCACTGTGTATGCTTGGATGCGCTGCCTATGTTTGGATGCGCTGTGTTTGGATAGTAACTGTATGTGTTTGGATGCGCTGTGTATGTTTGGATAGTAACTGTGTGTGTTTGAATGTGCTGTGTGTGTTTGGATAGTAACTGTGTGTTTTTGGAAGAGCTGTGTGTGTTTGGATAGGAACTGTGTGTGTTTGGATGTGCTATGTGTGTTTGGACACACTGTGCGTGTTTGGATAGTAACTGTGTGTGTTTGGATGCAGTGCCTGTTTGGATGCGCTGTGTGTGTTTGGATAGTTACTCTGTGTGTTTGGAGGTGCTGTGTGTGTTTGGATAGTAACTGTGCATGTTTAATGTGCCATGTGTGTTTGTATGTGCTATGTGTGTTTGGACACACTGTTGGTGTTTGGATACTGACTGTGTGTGTTTGGATAGTAACTGTGTGTGTTTGGATGTGCTGTGTGTGTTTGGATAGCAGCTGTGTGTGTGTAATGTGCCGTGTGTGTTTGTATGTACTGTGTGTGTTTGGATGAGCTGTGGGTGTTTGGAAAGTAATTATGTGTGTTTGGATAGTAATTGTGTGTGTTTGGATGCACTGCGAGTGTTTGGATAGTAACTGTGTGTGTTTGGATGCAGTGTGTGTTAGGATAGCAGCTGTGTGTGCTTAATGTGCCGTGTGTGTTTGTATTTGCTGTGTGTGTTTGGATGTGCTGTGTGTGTTTGGAAAGTAATTGTGTGTGTTTCGATGTTCTGTGTGTGTTTGGACGCACTGTGTGTGTTTGGATAGTAACTGTGTGTGTTTGGATAGCAGCTGTGTGTGTTTGGACACAATGTGCATGTTTAGATGCACTGTGTGTGTTTGGATGCACTGTGCGTTTTTGGATAGTAACTGTGTGTGTTTGGATGCAGTGTCTGTTTGGAAGCGCTGTACGTGTTTGGATAGTTACTCTGTGTGTTTGGATGTGCTGTGTGTGTTTAATGTGCCGTTTGTATTTCTATGTGCTGTGTGTGTTCATATGCACCGTGGATGTTTCGATGTGCTGTGTGTGCTTGGATGCGCTGTGTGTGTTTGGATGAGCTGTGGGTGTTTGGAAAGTAACTGTGTGTGTTTGGATAGTAACTGTGTGTGTTTGGATGCGCTGTGCGTGTTTGGATAGTAACTGTCTGGCTTTGTATGTGCTGTGTGTGTTTAGATGTGCTGTGTGTGTTTGGATACGCTGTTTGTGTTTGGATGCGCAGTGTGTGTTTGGACAGTAATTGTGTGTGTTTGGATGTGCTGTGTGTGTTTGGATAGCATCTGTGTGTGTTTAATGTGCCATTTGTGTTTGTATGTGCTGTGTGTGTTTGGACGAGCTGTGGGTGTTTGGAAAGTAATTGTGTGTGTTTGGATAGTAATTGTGCGTGTTTGGATGCATTGTGTGTGTTTGGATAGTAACTGTGTGTGTTTGCATGCAGTGTGTGTTTGGATAGCAGCTGTGTGTGTTTAATGTGCCGTGTGTGTTTGTATGCACTGTGTGTGTTTGGATGAGCTGTGTGTGTTTGGATGCGCTGTTTGTGTTTGGATAGTAACTGTGTGTGTTTGGATAGTAACTGTGTATGTTTGGACACACTGTGTATTTTTGGGTGTGCTGTGTGTGTTTGGATAGTAACTGTTGTGTTTGGATGTGTTATGTGTGTTTGGACACACTGTTTGTGTTTGGATATTGACTGTGTGTGTTTTGATAGTAACTGTGTGTGTTTGGATGCTGTGTGTATTTGGATAGCAGCTTTTTGTGTTTAATGTGCTGTTTGTATTTGTATGCGCTGTGTGTGTTCTTATGCACTGTTTATGGTTGGATGAGCTGTGTGTGTTTGGATGCACTGTGTGTGTTTGGATAGCAGCTGTGTGCGTTTAATGTGCCGTGTGTGTTTGTATGCACCGTGTGTGTTTGGATGAGCTGTATGTGTTTGGATGAGCTGTGTGTGTTTGGATGTGCTATGTGTGTTTGGCCACACTGTGTGTGTTTGGATAGTAACTGTGTGTGTTTGTATGCGCTGTGTGTGTTTGGACACACTGTGTGTGTTTTGATGCACTGTGTGTGCTTGGATAGTAACTGTGTGTGTTTTTTTATGCGCTGTGTGTGTGTTTCGATAGCAACTGTGTGTGTTTGTATGCGCTGTGTGTATTTTGATAGTAGCTCTGTGTGTTTGGATGAACTGTGTGTGTTCGGATTTTGCTGTGTGTGTTTGGATGTACTGTGTGCATTTGGACACACTGCGTATGTTTAGATGCGCTGTTTGTGTTTGGACGCACTGTGTATGTTTGGATGCGCTGCCTATGTTTGGATGCGCTGTGTTTGGATGGTAACTGTATGTGTTTGGATGCGCTGTGTGTGTTTGGATGTGCTATGTGTGTTTTGACACACTGTGCGTGTTTGGATAGTAACTGTGTGTATTTGGATGCAGTGCCTGTTTGGATTTTCTGTGTGTGTTTGGATAGTTACTCTGTGTGTTTGGAGGTGCTGTGTGTGTTTGGATAGTAACTGTGTGGGTTTGGATCGTAACTGTAAGTGTTTGGATGCGCTGTTTGTGTTTAGATGTGCTGTGTGTGTTTGGATAGTAACTGTGTGTGTTTGGACAGTAACTATGTATGTTTGGACACAATGTGCATGTTTGGATGCACTGTGTGTGTTTGGATGCACTGTGCATTTTTGGATGCACTGTATGTGTTTGGATGCACTGTGCGTTTTTGGATAGTAACTGTGTGTGTTTGGATGCAGTGTCTGTTTGGAAGCGCTGTATGTGTTTGGATAGCTACTCTGTGTGTTTGGATGTGCTGTTTGTGTTTGGATAGCAGCTGTGTGTGTTTAATGTGCCATTTGTATTTGTATGTGCTGTGTGTGTTCGTATGCACTGTTTGTGTTTGGATGAGCTGTGTGTCTTTGGATGTGCTGTGTGTGTTTGAATAGTAACTGTGTGTGTTTGGATGTGCTATGTCTGTTTGGACACACTGTGTGTGTTTGGATAGAAACTGTGTGTGTTTGGATAGTAACTGTGTATGTATGGACACACTGTGTATATTTGGATGCGCTGTGTGTGTTTGGATAGTAACTGTGTGTGTTTGGATGTGCTATGTGTGTTTGGACACACTGTGTGTGTTTGGATAGTAACTGTGTGTGTTTGGACAGTAACTGTGTATGTTTGGACACAATGTGTATGTTTGGATGCACTGTGTGTGTTTGGATGCACTGTGCATTTTTGGATAGTAACTGTGTGTGTTTGGATGCAGTGTCTGTTTGGAAGCGCTGTATGTGTTTGGATAGTTACTCTGTGTGTTTGGATGTGCTGTGTGTGTTTAATGTGCCGTTTGTATTTGTATGTGCTGTGTGTGTTCGTATGCACTGTTTGCGTTTGGATGAGCTGTGTGTCTTTGGATGTGCTGTGTGTGTTTGAATAGTAACTGTGTGTGTTTGGATGTGCTATGTCTTTTTGGACACACTGTGTGTGTTTGGATAGAAACTGTGTGTGTTTGGATAGTAACTGTGTATGCATGGATGCACTGTGTATATTTGGATGCGCTGTGTGTGTTTGGATAGTAACTGTGTGTGTTTGGATGTGCTATGTGTGTTTGGACACACTGTGTGTGTTTGGATAGTAACTGTGTGTGTTTGGACAGTAACTGTGTATGTTTGGACACAATGTGCATGTTTGGATGCACTGTGTGTGTTTGGATGCACTGTGCATTTTTGGATAGTAACTGTGTGTATTTGGATGCAGTGTCTGTTTGGAAGTGCTGTATGTGTTTGGATAGTTACTCTGTGTGTTTGGATGTGCTGTGTGTGTTCGTATGCACTGTTTGTGTTTGGATGAGCTGTGTGTCTTTGGATGTGCTGTGTGTGTTTGAATAGTAACTGTGTGTGTTTGGATGTGCTATGTCTGTTTGGACACACTATGTGTGTTTGGATAGAAACTGTGTGTGCTTGGATAGTAACTGTGTATGTATGGACGCACTGTGTATATTTGGATGCGCTGTGTGTGTTTGGATAGTAACTGTCTGTCTTTGGATGTGCTGTGTGTGTTTGTATAGCAGCTGTATGTGTTTAATGTGCCGTGTGTGTTTGTATGTGCTGTGTGGGTTTGG
The DNA here is from genome assembly GCF_030028105.1 of Mobula birostris. Lineage (NCBI taxonomy): Eukaryota > Metazoa > Chordata > Chondrichthyes > Myliobatiformes > Myliobatidae > Mobula > Mobula birostris. The sequence continues at coordinate 115,347,668 of NC_092377.1, forward strand.
ATGAGCTGTGGGTGTTTGGAAAGTAATTGTGTGTGTTTGGATGCACTGTGTGTGTTTGAATAGTAACTGTGTGTGTTTGGATGTGCTATGTCTGTTTCAGTACACTGTGTATGTTTGGATAGAAACTGTGTATGTATGGAAGCACTGTGTATATTTGGATGCGCTGTGTGTGTTTGGATGTGCTGTGTGTGTTTGGATACGCTGTTTGTGTTTGGATGCGCAGCGTGTGTTTGGACAGTAATTGTGTGTGTTTGGATGTGCTGTGTGTGTTTGCATAGCAGCTGTGTGTATTTGTATGTGCTGTGTGTGTTTGGATGAGCTGTGGGTGTTTGGAAAGTAATTGTGTGTGTTTGCATAGTAATTGTGTGTGTTTGGATGCACTGTGTATATTTGGCTGCGCTGTGTGTGTTTGGATAGTAACTGTCTGTCTTTGGATGTTCTGTGTGTGTTTGGATGTGCTGTGTGTGTTTGTATAGCAGCTGTTTGTGTTTAATGTGCCGTGTGTGTTTGTATGCGCTGTGTGTGTTTGGATGAGCTGTGGGTGTTTGGAAAGTAATTGTGTGTGTTTGGATGCACTGTGTGTGTTTGAATAGTAACTGTGTGTGTTTGGATGTGCTATGTCTGTTTGAACACACTGTGTGTGTTTGGATAGAAACTGTGTATGTATGGACGCACTGTATATATTTGGATGCGCTGTGTGTGTTTGGATGTGCTGTGTGTGTTTGGATACGCTGTTTGTGTTTGGATGCGCAGCGTGTGTTTGGACAGTAATTGTGTGTGTTTGGATGTGCTGTGTGTGTTTGCATAGCAGCTGTGTGTATTTGTATGTGCTGTGTGTGTTTGGATGAGCTGTGGGTGTTTGGAAAGTAATTGTGTGTGTTTGCATAGTAATTGTGTGTGTTTGTATGCACACTGTGTGTTTGGATAGTAACTGTGTGTGTTTGGATGCAGTGTGTGTTTGGATAGCAGCTGTGTGTGTTTAATGTGCCATTTGTATTTGTATGTACTGTGTGTGTTCGTATGCACTGTTTGTGTTTGGATGAGCTGTGTGTCTTTGGATGCACTGTGTGTGTTTGAATAGTAACTGTGTGTGTTTGGATGTGCTATGTCTGTTTGGACACACTGTGTGTGCTTGGATAGAAACTGTGTGTGTTTGGATGCACTGCGTGTGTTTGGATAGTAACAGTGTGTGTTTGGATAGTAACTGTGTATGCATGGACGCACTGTGTATATTTGGATGCGCTGCGTGTGTCTGGATAGTAACTGTCTGTCTTTGGATGTGCTGTGTGTGTTTGGATGTGCTGTGTGTGTTTGGATACACTGTTTGTGTTTGGATGCGCAGTGTGTGTTTGGACAGTAATTATGTGTGCTTGGATGTGCTGTGTGCGTTTGTATAGCAGCTGTGTGTGTTTAATGTGCCGTGTGTGTTTGTATGTGCTGTGTGTGTTTGGATGAGCTGTAGGTGTTTGCAAAGTAATTGTGTGTTTGCAGAGTAATTGTGTGTGTTTGGATGCGCTGTGTGTGTTTGAATAGTAACTGTGTATGTTTGGATAGAAACTGTGTATGTATGGACGCACTGTATATATTTGGATGCGCTGTGTGTGTTTGGATAGTAACAGTCTGTCTTTGGATGTGCTCTGTGTGTTTAGATGTGCTGTGTGTGTTTGGATACGCTGTTTGTGTTTGGATGCGCAGTGTGTGTTTGGACAGTAATTGTGTGTGTTTGGATGTGCTGTGTGTGTTTGTATAGCAGCTGTGTGTGTTTAATGTGCCGTGTGTGTTTGTATGTGCTGTGTGTGTTTGGATGAGCTGTGGGTGTTTTGAAAGTAATTGTGTGTGTTTGGACAGTAATTGTGTGTGTTTGGATGTGCTGTATGTGTTTGGATAGCAGCTGTGTGTGTTTAATGTGCCATGTCTGTTTGTATGTGCTGTGTGTGTTTGGATGAGCTGTGGGTGTTTTGAAAGTAATTGTGTGTGTTTAGATAGTAACTGTGTGTGTTTGGATAGCAGCTATGTGTGTTTAATGTGCCGTGTGTGTTTGTATGTGCTGTGTGTGTTCTTATGCACTGTGTCTGTTTGCATGAGCTGCGTGTGTTTGAATAGTAACTGTGTGTGTTTGGACACACTGTGTGTGTTTGGATAGTAACTGTGTGTGTTTGAATAGTAACTGTGTATGTTTGGACGCACTGTGTATTTTTGGGTGCACTGTGTGTGTTTGGATAGTAACTGTGTGTGTTTGGATGTGCTATGTGTGTTTGGATGCACTGTGTGTGTTTGGATAGTAAATGTGTGTGTTTGGATAGTAACTCTGTGTGTGTTTGTATGCGCTGTGTGTGTTTGGACACACTGTGTGTGTTTTGATGCACTGTGTGTGCTTGGATAGTAACTGTGTGTGTTTTTTTATGCGCTGTGTGTGTGTTTCGATAGCAACTGTGTGTGTTTGTATGTGCTGTGTGTGTTTGGATGAGCTGTGGGTGTTTGGATAGTAATTGTGTGTGTTTGGATGCAGTGTTTGTTTGGATAGCAGCTGTGTGTGTTTAATGTGCGTGTGTGTTTGTATTTGCTGTGTGTGTTTGGATAGTAACTGTGTGTGTTTGGATGCAGTGTCTGTTTGGAAGCGCTGTGTGTGTTTGGATAGTTACTCTGTGTGTTTGGATGTGCTGTGTGTGTTTGGATAGCAGCTGTGTGTGTTTAATGTGCCGTGTGTGTTTGTATGTGCTGTGTGTGTTTGGACACACTGTGTGTGTTTGAGTAGTAACTGTGTATGTTTGGACGCACTGTGTATTTTTGGGTGCACTGTGTGTGTTTGGATGTGCTATGTGTGCTTGGACGCAATGTGTGTGTTTGGATAGTAAATGTGTGTGTGTTTGGATAGTAACTCTGTGTGTGTTTGTATGCGCTGTGTGTGTTTGGACACACTGTGTGTGTTTTGATGCACTGTGTGTGCTTGGATAGTAACTGTGTGTGTTTTTTTATGCGCTGTGTGTGTGTTTCGATAGCAACTGTGTGTGTTTGTATGTGCTGTGTGTGTTTGGATGAGCTGTGGGTGTTTGGAAAGTAATTGTGTGTGTTTGCATAGTAATTGTGTCTGTTTGGATGCACTGCGTGTGTTTGGATAGTAACTGTGTGTGTTTGGATGTGCTGTGTGTGTTTGGATAGCAGCTTTTTGTGTTTAATGTGCCGTTTGTATTTGTATGTGCTGTGTGTGTTTGGATGAGCTGTGTGTGTTTGTATGCACCGTGTGTGTTTTGATGAGCTGTATGTGTTTGGATGAGCTGTGTGTGTTTGCATAGTAACTGTGTGTGTTTGGATGTGCTATGTGTGTTTGGCCACACTGTGTGTGTTTGGATAGTAACTGTGTGTGTTTGGATGCGCTGTGTGTGTTTGGATAGTAACTGTCTGTCTTTGGATGTGGTCTGTGTGTTTAGATGTGCTGTGTGTGTTTGGATACGCTGTTCGTGTTTGGATGCGCAGTGTGTGTTTGGACAGTAATTGTGTGTGTTTGGATGTGCTGTGTGTGTTCTTATGCACCGTGTCTGTTTGCATGAGCTGTGTGTGTTTGAATAGTAACTGTGTGTGTTTGGACACACTGTGTGTGTTTGGATAGTAACCGTGTGTGTTTGGACAGTAACTGTGTATGTTTGGACACACTGTTCATGTTTGGATGCACTGTATGTGTTTGGATGCACTGTGCATTTTTGGATAGTAACTGTGTGTGTTTGGATGCAGTGTCTGTTTGGTAGCGCTGTATGTGTTTGGATAGTTACTCTGTGTGTTTGGATGTGCTGTGTGTGTTTAATGTGCCGTTTGTATTTGTATGTGCTGTGTGTGTTCGCATGCACTGTTTGTATTTGGATGAGCTGTGTGTCTTTGGATGCGCTGTGTGTGTTTGAATAGTAACTGTGTGTGTTTGGATGTGCTATGTCTGTTTGGACACACTGTGTGTGTTTGGATAGAAACTGTGTGTGTTTGGATAGTAACTGTGTATATTTGGATGCGCTGTGTGTGTTTGGATAGTAACTGTCTGTCTTTGGATGTGCTGTGTGTGTTTGGATGTGCTGTGTGTGTTTGGGTGAGCTGTGGGTGTTTGGAAAGTAATTGTGTGTGTTTGGATGCGCTGTGTGTGTTTGGATAGTAACTGTGTGTGTTTGGATGTGCTATGTCTGTTTGGACACAGTGTGTGTGTTTGGATAGAAACTGTGTATGTATGGACGCACTGTGTATATTTGGATGCGCTGTGTGTGTTTGGATAGTAACCGTCTGTCTTTGGATGTGCTGTGTGTGTTTGGGTGCACTGCGTGTGTTTGGATAGTAACTGTGTGTGTTTGGATGCTGTGTGTGTTTGGATAGCAGCTGTGTGTGTTTAATGTGCCGTGTGTGTTTGTATGCACCGTGTGTGTTTGGATGAGCTGTATGTGTTTGGATGAGCTGTGTGTATTTGCATAGTAACTGTGTGTGTTTGGATGTGCTATGTGTGTTTGGCCACACTGAGTGTGTTTGGATGCGCTGTGTGTGTTTGGATAGTAACTGTCTGTCTTTGGATGTGCTGTGTGTGTTTGGATGTGCTGTGTGTGTTTGGATACACTGTTTGTGTTTGGATGCGCAGTGTGTGTTTGGACAGTAATTGCGTGTGTTTGGATGTGCTGTGTGTGTTTGTACAGCAGCTGTGTGTGTTTAACGTGCCGTGAGTGTTTGTATGTGCTGTGTGTGTTTGGACAGTAACTGTGTATGTTTGGACACAATGTGTATGTTTGGATGCACTGTGTGTGTTTGGATGCACTGTGCATTTTTGGATAGTAACTGTGTGTGTTTGGATGCAGTGTCTGTTTGGAAGCGCTGTATGTATTTGGATAGTTACTCTGTGTGTTTGGATGTGCTGTGTGTGTTCGTATGCACTGTTTGTGTTTGGATGAGCTGTGTGTCTTTGGATGTGCTGTGTGTGTTTGAATAGTAACTGTGTGTGTTTGGATGTGCTATGTCTGTTTGGACACACTGTGTGTGTTTAGATAGAAACTGTGTGTGTTTGGATAGTAACTGTGTATGTATGGACGCACTGTGTATATTTGGATGCGCTGTGTGTGTTTGGATAGTAACTGTCTGTCTTTGGATGTGCTGTGTGTGTTTGTATAGCAGCTGTATGTGTTTAATGTGCCATGTGTGTTTGTATGTGCTGTGTGTGTTTGGATGAGCTGTGGGTGTTTGGAAAGTAATTGTGTGTGTTTGGATGCACTGTGTGTGTTTGAATAGTAACTGTGTGAGTTTGGATGTGCTATGTCTGTTTGAACACACTGTGTGTGTTTGGATAGAAACTGTGTATGTATGGACGCACTGTGTATATTTGGATGCACTGTGTGTATTTGGATAGTAACCATCTGTCTTTGGATGTGCTGTGTGTGTTTGGATGTGCTGTGTGTGCTTGGATACGCTGTTTGTGTTTGGATGCGCAGCGTGTGTTTGGACAGTAATTGTGTGTGTTTGGATGTGCTGTGTGTGTTTGCATAGCAGCTGTGTGTATTTGTATGTGCTGTGTGTGTTTGGATGTGCTGTGTGTGTTTGGATGAGCTGTGGGTGTTTGGAAAGTAATTGTGTGTGTTTGCATAGTAATTGTGTGTGTTTGCATAGTAATTGTGTGTGTGTTTGGATGCACTGCGTGTGTTTGGATAGTAACAGTGTGTGTTTGGATAATAACTGTGTATGTATGGACGCACTGTGTATATTTGGATGCGCTGTGTGTGTTTGGATAGTTACTCTGTGTCTTTGGATGTGCTGTGTGTGTTTGGATAGCAGCTGTGTGTGTTTAATGTGCTGTGTGTGTTTGGATGCACTGTACGTTTTTGGATAGTAACTGTGTGTGTTTGGATGCAGTGTCTGTTTGGAAGTGCTGTGTGTGTTTGGATAGTTACTCTCTGTGTTTGGATGTGCTGTGTGTGTTTGGATAGCAGCTGTGTGTGTTTAATGTGCCGTTTGTATTTGTATGTGCTGTGTGTTCGTATGCACTGTTTGTGTTTGGATGAGCTGTGTGTCTTTGGATGCGCTGTGTGTGTTTGAATAGTAACTGTGAGTGTTTGGATGTGCTATGTCTGTTTGGACACACTGTGTGTGCTTGGATAGAAACTGTGTGTGTTTGGATATTAACTGTGTATGCATGGATGCACTGTGTATATTTGGATGCGCTGTGTGTGTTTGGATAGTAACTGTCTGTCTTTGGATGTGCTGTGTGTGTTTGGATGTGCTGTGTGGGTTTGGATGAGCTGTGGGTGTTTGGAAAGTAATTGTGTGTGTTTGGATGCACTGTGTGTGTTTGAATAGTAACTGTGTGTGTTTGGATGTGCTATGTCTGTTTCAATACACTGTGTATGTTTGGATAGAAACTGTGTATGTATAGAAGCACTGTGTATATTTGGATGCGCTGTGTGTGTTTGGATGTGCTGTGTGTGTTTGGATACGCTGTTTGTGTTTGGATGCGCAGCATGTGTTTGGACAGTAATTGTGTGTGTTTGGATGTGCTGTGTGTGTTTGCATAGCAGCTGTGTGTATTTGTATGTGCTGTGTGTGTTTGGATGAGCTGTGGGTGTTTGGAAAGGAATTGTGTGTGTTTGCATAGTAATTGAGTGTGTTTGTATGCACACTGTGTGTTTGGATAGTAACTGTGTGTGTTTGGATGCAGTGTGTGTTTGGATAGCAGCTGTGTGTGTTTAATGTGCCATTTGTATTTGTATGTACTGTGTGTGTTCGTATGCACTGTTTGTGTTTGGATGAGCTGTGTGTCTTTGGATGCACTGCGTGTGTTTGGATAGTAACTGTGTGTGTTTGGATGCTGTGTGTGTTTGGATAGCAGCTGTGTGTGTTTAATGTGCCGTGTGTGTTTGTATGCACCGTGTGTGTTTGGATGAGCTATATGTGCTTGGATGAGCTGTGTGTATTTGCATAGTATCTGTGTGTGTTTGGATGTGCTATGTGTGTTTGGCCACACTGAGTGTGTTTGGATAGTAACTGTGTGTGTTTGGATGCGCTGTGTGTGTTTGGATAGTAACTGTCTGTCTTTGGATGTGCTGGTGTGTTTGGATGTGCTGTGTGTGTTTGTATGTGCTGTGTGTGTTTGTATGCACTGTGTCTGTTTGCATGAGCTGTGTGTGTTTGAATAGTAACTGTGTGTGTTTGGATGTGCTATGTGTGTTTGGACACACTGTGTGTGTTTGGATAGTAACAGTATGTGTCTGGATAATAACTGTGTATGTATGGACGCACTGTGTATATTTGGATGCGCTGTGTGTGTTTGGATAGTAACTGTGTGTCTTTGGATGTGCTGTGTGTGTTTGGATAGCAGCTGTGTGTGTTTAATGTGCCGTGTGTGTTTGTATGGGCTGTGTGTGTTTGTATGCATCGTGTGTGTTTGGATGTACTGTGTGTGTTTGGATGTGCTGTTTGTGTTTGGATAGTAACTGTTTGTGTTTGGATGGTAACTGTGTGTGTTTGGACGCACTGTGTATTTTTGGGTGTGCTGTGTGTGTTTGGATAGTAACTGTGTGTGTTTGGATGCACTGTGTGTGTTTGGATAGTAACTGTGTGTGTTTGGATAGTAGCTGTGTGTGTTTAATGTGCCGTGTGTGTTTGTATGTACTGAGTGTGTTTGGATGAGCTGTGGGTGTTTGGAAAGTAATTATGTGTGTTTGGATAGTAATTGTGTGTGTTTGGATGCAGTGTTTGTTTGGATAGCAGCTGTGTGTGTTTAATGTGCGTGTGTGTTTGTATTTGCTGTGTGTGTTTGGATAGTAACTGTGTGTGTTTGGATGCAGTGTCTGTTTGGAAGCGCTGTGTGTGTTTGGATAGTTACTCTGTGTGTTTGGATGTGCTGTGTGTGTTTAATGTGCCGTGTGTGTTTGTATGTGCTGTGTGTGTTCTTATGCACTGTGTCTGTTTGCATGAGCTGTGTGTGTTTGAATAGTAACTGTGTGTGTTTGGACACACTGTGTGTGTTTGAATAGTAACTGTGTATGTTTGGACGCACTGTGTATTTTTGGGTGCACTGTGTGTGTTTGGATAGTAACTGTGTGCGTTTGGATGTGCTATGTGTGTTTGGACGCAATGTGTGTGTTTGGATAGTAAATGTGTGTGTGTTTGGATAGTAACTCTGTGTGTGTTTGTATGCGCTGTGTGTGTTTGGACACACTGTGTGTGTTTTGATGCACTGTGTGTGCTTGGATAGTAACTGTGTGTGTTTTTTATGCGCTGTGTGTGTGTTTTGATAGCAACTGTGTGTGTTTGTATGTGCTGTGTGTGTTTGGAAAGTAATTGTGTGTGTTTGCATAGTAATTGTGTCTGTTTGGATGCACTGCGTGTGTTTGGATGTGCTATGTGTATTTGGCCACACTGTGTGTGTTTGGATAGTAACTGTGTGTGTTTGGATGCGCTGTGTGTGTTTAATGTGCCGTGTGTGTTTGTATGTGCTGTGTGTGTTTGTATGCACTGTGTCTGTTTGCATGAGCTGTGTGTGTTTGAATAGTAACTGTGTGTGTTTGGATGTGCTATGTGTGTTTGGACACACTGTGTGTGTTTGGATAGTAACAGTGTGTGTTTGGATAATAACTGTGTATGTATGGACGCACTGTGTATATTTGGATGCGTTGTGTGTGTTTGGATAGTAACTGTGTGTCTTTGTAAGTGCTGTGTGTATTTGGATAGCAGCTGTGTGTGTTTAATGTGCCGTGTGTGTTTGTATGGGCTGTGTGTGTTTGTATGCACCGTGTGTGTTTGGATGTACTGTGTGTGTTTGGATGTGCTGTTTGTGTTTGGATAGTAACTGTGTGTGTTTGGATAGTAACTGTGTGTGTTTGGACGCACTGTGTATTTTTGGGTGTGCTGTGTGTGTTTGGATAGTAACTGTGTGTGTTTGGATGCACTGTGTGTGTTTGGATAGTAACTGTGTGTGTTTGGATGCACTGTGTGTGTTTGGATAGTAACTGTGTGTGTTTGGATAGCAGCTGTGTGTGTTTAATGTGCCGTGTGTGTTTGTATGTACTGAGTGTGTTTGGATGAGCTGTGGGTGTTTGGAAAGTAATTATGTGTGTTTGGATAGTAATTGTGTGTGTTTGGATGCAGTGTTTGTTTGGATAGCAGCTGTGTGTGTTTAATGTGCGTGTGTGTTTGTATTTGCTGCGTGTGTTTGGATAGTAACTGTGTGTGTTTGGATTTAGTGTCTGTTTGGAAGCGCTGTGTGTGTTTGGATAGTTACTCTGTGTGCTTGGATGTGCTGTGTGTGTTTGGATAGCAGCTGTGTGTGTTTAATGTGCCGTGTGTGTTTGTATGTGCTGTGTGTGTTCTTATGCACTGTGTCTGTTTGCATGAGCTGTGTGTGTTTGAATAGTAACTGTGTGTGTTTGGACACACTGTGTGTGTTTGAGTAGTAACTGTGTATGTTTGGACGCACTGTGTATTTTTGGGTGCACTGTGTGTGTTTGGATAGTAACTGTGTGTGTTTGAATAGTAACTGTGTATGTTTGGACGCACTGTGTATTTTTGGGTGCACTGTGTGTGTTTGGATAGTAACTGTGTGTGTTTGGATGTGCTGTGTGTGTTTGGACGCAATGTGTGTGTTTGGATAGTAAATGTGTGTGTGTTTGGATAGTAACTGTGTGTGTGTTTGTATGCGCTGTGTGTGTTTGGACGCACTGTGTGTGTTTTGATGCACTGTGTGTGCTTGGATAGTAACTGTGTGTGTTTTTTTATGCGCTGTGTGTGTGTTTCGATAGCAACTGTGTGTGTTTGTATGTGTTGTGTGTGTTTGGATGAGCTGTGGGTGTTTGGAAAGTAATTGTGTGTGTTTGCATAGTAATTGTGTCTGTTTGGATGCACTGCGTGTGTTTGGATAGTAACTGTGTGTGTTTGGATGTGCTGTGTGTGTTTGGATAGCAGCTTTTTGTGTTTAATGTGCCGTTTGTATTTGTATGTGCTGTGTGTGTTTGGATGAGCTGTGTGTGTTTGTATGCACCGTGTGTGTTTATGAGCTGTATGTGTTTGGATGAGCTGTGTGTGTTTGCATAGTAACTGTGTGTGTTTGGATGTGCTATGTGTGTTTGGCCACACTGTGTGTGTTTGGATAGTAACTGTGTGTGTTTGGATGCGCTGTGTGTGTTTGGATAGTAACTGTCTGTCTTTGGATGTGCTCTGTGTGTTTAGATGTGCTGTGTGTGTTTGGATACGCTGTTTGTGTTTGGATGCGCAGTGTGTGTTTGGACAGTAATTGTGTGTGTTTGGATGTGCTGTGTGTGCTTGGATAGCAGCTGTGTTTGTTTAATGTGCCGTGTGTGTTTGTATGTGCTGTGTGTGTTCTTATGCACCGTGTCTGTTTGCATGAGCTGTGTGTGTTTGAATAGTAACTGTGTGTGTTTGGACACACTGTGTGTGTTTGGATAGTAACCGTGTGTGTTTGGACAGTAACTGTGTATGTTTGGACACACTGTTCATGTTTGGATGCACTGTATGTGTTTGGATGCACTGTGCATTTTTGGATAGTAACTGTGTGTGTTTGGATGCAGTGTCTGTTTGGAAGCGCTGTATGTGTTTGGATAGTTACTCTGTGTGTTTGAATGTGCTGTGTGTGTTTAATGTGCCGTTTGTATTTGTATGTGCTGTGTGTGTTCGCATGCACTGTTTGTGTTTGGATGAGCTGTGTGTCTTTGGATGCGCTGTGTGTGTTTGAATAGTAACTGTGTGTGTTTGGATGTGCTATGTCTGTTTGGACACACTGTGTGTGTTTGGATAGAAACTGTGTGTGTTTGGATAGTAACTGTGTATATTTGGATGCGCTGTGTGTGTTTGGATAGTAACTGTCTGTCTTTGGATGTGCTGTGTGTGTTTGGATGTGCTGTGTGTGTTTGGATGAGCTGTGGGTGTTTGGAAAGTAATTGTGTGTGTTTGGATGCGCTGTGTGTGTTTGGATGTGCTATGTCTGTTTGGACACACTGTGTGTGTTTGGATAGAAACTGTGTATGTATGGACGCACTGTGTATATTTGGATGCGCTGTGTGTGTTTGGATAGTAACCGTCTGTCTTTGGATGTGCTGTGTGTGTTTGGGTGTACTGCGTGTGTTTGGATAGTAACTGTGTGTGTTTGGATAGCAGCTGTGTGTGTTTAATGTGCCGTGTGTGTTTGTATGCACCGTGTGTGTTTGGATGAGCTGTATGTGTTTGGATGAGCTGTGTGTATTTGCATAGTAACTGTGTGTGTTTGGATGTGCTATGTGTGTTTGGCCACACTGAGTGTGTTTGGATGCGCTGTGTGTGTTTGGATAGTAACTGTCTGTCTTTGGATGTGCTGTGTGTGTTTGGATGTGCTGTGTGTGTTTGGATACACTGTTTGTGTTTGGATGCGCAGTGTGTGTTTGGACAGTAATTGCGTGTGTTTGGATGTGCTGTGTGTGTTTGTATAGCAGCTGTGTGTGTTTAATGTGCCGTGAGTGTTTGTATGTGCTGTGTGTGTTTGGACAGTAACTGTGTATGTTTGGACACAATTTGTACGTTTGGATGCACTGTGTGTGTTTGGATGCACTGTGCATTTTTGGATAGTAACTGTGTGTGTTTGGATGCAGTGTCTGTTTGGAAGCGCTGTATGTGTTTGGATAGTTACTCTGTGTGTTTGGATGTGCTGTGTGTGTTCGTATGCACTGTTTGTGTTTGGATGAGCTGTGTGTCTTTGGATGTGCTGTGTG